>NC_080549.1:15064207-15796707 GCF_028640845.1 Ahaetulla prasina | reverse complement strand
CATACATACATACATACATAAATATATCATTATAATTGTCCGTAGTAATTCTCCATTGATGAATAATGCACATACTGGTATCACTAATAACATCAATTCTATAGACCATTGACTGATGATGTCATGTTATTCTTCTAATGCTCAAAAATAAGTCTTTTAGCTCCAAAATTAAACACAGAGAATCCATTTTCTTTTTCCAGATGTTAATTTCCATGGGATAGGAACACAGTTCAAAGAAGAACACGAAAATATAAGAATATTAAATCTTAATGGAGTATACATGTGATCATTTCCTCAGTAATAGGACGCTGAACCAACATAGGCCTAGATGAATCATTCATTGCTTCAAAACGAATTCAAAAATTTGAAAGTGCCTACTGTTCCTGTCCTATTGTTCCCTTCATTATATCAAATTAATATAGCTAATGCATATTCTTTACTTATATATATATATATATATATATTTTCTTCATGATATGTTTTTTTACTTCTGACAATGTTTATGTCTACTGTTATGACAAAATTAAATAAATAAATAAAAAACTCCAACAAAATGAGAATTTATTCAAGTCGTTCCTGTCCAAGTGTAAAGATGCACAATAGAGCCGAGTTATATTTGTTTCCATTGTGAATAAGACATAATTCAAACTTTAATTGAACATTTTGGTATTTGTACTAGCATCTCTTGTTAGTGCGTCACATTGCAAGCTTTGATCAATTGAAATGTCTTAATCCGAAGCTTTAATCAGGCAGCAGTCTTGGGATAACACATTTAACCCAGCTATTTATTACCTAACCATAGCTTATTACCCAGTGGTTCTGGCAACATAACAAACACCTTAATTGGGTCAAGAACAAGGGTGAAATTGAGCAGGTTCTGACAGGTTCTGGAGAACCGGTAGCAGAAATTTTGAGTAGTTCGGAGAACCAGCAATACCACCTCTGGCTGGCCCCAGAGTGGGGTGGGAATGGAGATTTTGCAACATCCTTCCCTGGAGTGGGGTGGGAATGGAGATTTTGCAATATCCTTCCCCCAGGAGTGGGGAGGGAATGGGGATTTTGCAGTACCCTTCCCCTGCCACGCCCACCAAGCCGCGCCCAAGAACCGGTAGTAAAAAAAAAAATGAATTCCACCACTGATCAAGAACCACCTTTTCTACCAGCCCTATTAAGTAACCCAGTAAATCCCTACTTTATGAGAATTCTTTATATTGGTGATCCTTTCCCATTGGTGATGCAATCAGCAGTAAGCATGACTGGAGCACTGCAGCTAACCGTGCGAAGTACATTCTAAAGGTGACAGATCTTGTGATCATTATGGACTACTTTCTATTTTTCCATTTTGTTTCCTTGAAGGACCCCTGGGGGCCACTTCTCACAGTTCACTAAAAGTTGGAGTTCACACTGTACAGTTGATTTGGCAAAGGGCGTGGTGGAACCACCTGCTGAAGGAGAGGAGGCCCTGGTGGTGGTTACAAAAAATCATTCTAGCTTAGAGTCCATTCAGGAGAAGAAACATTTGAGGTCACACCCCTTGGTTTGTATCTGCTGTTTCCCAAGAGAAGGCAGACAGTTTAGGGAAGAGTCTTACAAACTGATGCTCAACAACAAAGAAACTTATTTGACCCATCCTTGGATCTGATCTGGTTACTTAGTTACTGTTGATAGAGAGCTACCCAACTGATTACTCCTCTGGTCTTTGAAGCCTTTGACTTCAAACTGGCCCTCACCTGTTAGGGTTCTGTCAGAGTTAGTATCTTCATACAGTCTACTACAAATCTGTTGCTGATGCAGGTATATTGTGTGAATGCTGTCACTATTTAGATCAGGGGTGTCGAACTTGAGACTCTGGGGGCCGGATTCAGTCCACGGGGTTCTTAAATCTGGCCCATGGGGTTTCCCTGGAAACAGCAAAGGACTGGGCCCGTGGTGCCTCTGCCAATGAAAACGAAGTTCGGGTGGGCTGCGCACGGCCCCCACAAGCTCTGTTTTCACTGGCAGAGGGTTGCAGGAGGCTGTCACAGCCAAAATCGGAGCTTGGGAGGGCTGCAGGTGGACCTCACAAGTTCCATTTTGCTGGCAGAAGGTTGCAGGTGCCCGTCGCAGCTGAAAACGGAGCTCGGGAGGGCTGCAGGCAGACCTTGTGAGTTCCGTTTTGCTGGCAGAGGGTTGCAGGAGCCTGTCGCAGCCGAGAACAGAGCTCGGGAGTCCATTTTTGCTGCCAGAGTTATTGGGCCACCACAGGGGCCCCTGAAATGAGTGATGTCAAGCTGGCCACACCCACCCTGGCCACACCCACCCCAGCTCCCCAAAATCAAACACAACCCTGATGCAGCCCTCGATGAAATCGAGTTTGTCACCCCTGGTCTAGATATATACAGGAATGGACACATCGACATGAAGCGGAAAGAGGTGGGTTGAGTCGATTGAGTATCCCACAAGGGTGGCCAACCAATCTTCGGTCCCCCTAATTGATGGATTCAGGCGTTCTTGTTTTCTCCCACGCATAATAAGCAGCGCATGATGTGCTCTGAGAAAGAGGACCAGAATTATTTCTGCCTGATACTGTTAGTACTGTTTCTCACACTTCGCCAGCGCTCTGCAGTTGACAAATCTGGGTTGTTCTTGGAACGGTGCCTATAGAAACTGAAGAGCAATGTGTTTGCAAGATATATATATAATTAGGCGCATGTTGCAACTGGTCCTTGGCTTCTGAGGAGTATCTTGCCCTATCAAAACTTCACCTATCCATAAATTAGAGCTGGTCTTAGTCACTTCATCCTAGCTTTACCCCCAAATCTTTGAGAATTATCCTGAAATACAAGATTAGAAGAAGAAGAAAAAGATAGAATGGATGAAGGAGAAGAGAGAAGTTGCTCATGACATCACTAAACAATCCTCTTCCCGGTCTTTTCCAGCTTCTTCAGTCCCCGAATCAGAGGTGGCATTCAGTCGGTTCAGACCGGTTTACCTGAACCGGTAGCGGAGATCACAGGTGGGCCCGCCCCCCCGCCCCAGCACTATGCCATCCTATTTAGCCACATTTTTTAGGCCGGGCGCATGCATGGAAGGTGCGCATGAAGCAAGCATGCACGTGCGTGGCAAACCGGTGGTAACAATATCTGAAACCCAGCGCTGCCTCAAATGTCATATCAAGTAGATGCATTCTGGTTAATATGAGAGATTACAGGTAGTCCTTGATTTACAACAAATTTGTTTAGTGACCGTTTGAAGTTACAGCGGCACTAAAAAAAGTGACGTATGACCATTTTTCACACTTATGACCACTACGGCAGGTGTTGTGTCTTGCCCGCCCTCAGAGCAGCCGGGGCCTTCTTATCTGCTCCCGAACACGGAGGAATGTATGCCTCCCGGCCCCAGTCCTGGCTCCATGCCCAGACAAACTGCAGAAGAAGGAGCACCTCCCAGCCCTGACTCCATGCCCAGGCAAACGGAGCAGCTAGACCCCTCCCCCTCCTCCACAGCATGTGAGCCTGAGGAGGGTTTATTACCAACAGCTGATTGGAGTGACCCTCGCATCAGAAGATTGGATAGGCGGAGGCAACAGAAGGAAGGGAGGGGCAGGCCTTAATGAGTGCTGAGTCATGGAGCCACACCCCATGGCCTATATAAAGGATCTGCTTTCTGGCAGTCTCTGAGTCAGGCAAAGTCGAACTTATCTTGCTGAAGTCACTTACTGGTCTCCTGCCTGCTCTGAGGACTTTGCTAGGACTTTGGGCAGAGCTGCAGAGGCAAACCTGATTCGGATTTCCCTGACCCGGCCGTCAGCGGAGGAGTGGGACACGACAGCAGGGGTCTCCAACCTTGGCGACTTTAAGACTTGTGGACTTCAACTCCCAGAAGTCCACAAGTCTTAAAGTCGCCAAGGTTGGAGACCCCTGCACTACGGTATTCCCATGGTCATCAAAATGATGACCAAAATTATCAAATCAAAATTATGATGGCTGCAGAGTCCGGGGGTCATGTGATTCCACTTTTGCAGCCTTCTGACAATGAGGAAGCCAAATTCACTTAACAACCAAGTTACTAACTTAACAACTGCAGTGATTCACTTAACAACTGGGAAGTGGCTCACCAGGCTAATGCAGCCTGTTATTAACACACAGCTGCCTGCAATTACAATTACTGCAGGCTCGAGTCCCACCAGGCCCAAGGTTGACTCAGCCTTCCATCCTTTATAAGGTAGGTAAAATGAGGACCCAGATTGTTGGGGGGGCAATAAGTTGACTTTGTATATAAATATACAAATAGGATGAGACTATTGCCTTATACAATGTAAACCGCCCTGAGTCTTCGGAGAAGGGCGGGATATAAATTCAAATTTAAAAAAAAAAAACTATGGCAAGAAAAACCCAAACATCATCAGATTAAGAGAGGAACAGATCCCTAGAAGAGTTGCATTTACATATTATGCTCAGCCGTGTTCCATTTAACCTTTGGTGAACAAAGCACAACCAATCTGGGTTCATACAAACTCCTGAGCCGTAAAACCAACATGGCTGCATCTACATGAGGGGCTAAACTAAAAATGAAGAAAACCACACGAAATCTTAGCACATTGACTCAGATACTACTTTTTTTTTTTTTTTACAGTGATCTCTTTTCCATTCTCAAGAGAAAGAAAAATCCACCCATAGTAGGAATGGTTACAAACAACAATTTCCTCACAAGGTTTGGTTGACCTCAAACAGCCATTCTGCCTTCTAGAAGGTGTGGACCATAGTTCACATAAATTCCAGCTCCATTACCAAAGTTGCCACTATTTTGAAACTTAATTAAATCACATTTGAATGGAGAGCAGGGATGAAATGCTACCGGTTCGCACTGGTTCGGGTGAACCGGTAGTAAAAAAAGCTACCGGTTTGGGCGAACCAGTAGTATTAAAAATGCTACTGGTTCGTCTGAAATGGTATTTCCGACGATCAGCTGTGCTGCCCGATTTACATTCACTAAAAAGCAGGAAATCCTGCTTTCTAGCAAATCTAAATCACACAGCACAGCTGTTCCCCCATTTGCTGTTTTATATACCTTTTTAAGCCTCCTTTTTCAGTGTGTTTGGCGCACACTGTGCATGTGTACATGCAGCATGAATTTGGCTTGCACTGAGCCTGCGCATTCAGTGAACCAGTGGCAAAGCTTCGAGGATTTCACTAATGATGGAGAGCTACTTAGGACCCATCATACAGGCCCCAGAGAGATAAATAAAATAAAGATGAATAATTGGACAAGGTTTCGGTGTTTGCGGTTCACCACTGGCAATTTTATGGCTCATGGCATAAAATTCAGAATTCCTGTGAACTTACTACAAAATTTATTTATGCTGTTTTTTCCGCTCAAATTCTCTGAGATGATGAGCAATATCCAAATAATTATAATGAAGGCGTTAAAAAAAATTCCTAAAGGGGAGACAGTTCAAAAGCAACTTACGCTGAATTGAAACTAATTCGCAGGTGGATTATAAAATGGTTGAAAACCACACAAAGTGAACTAAATATGGTTTGCAAATCCTGCAGACTGTAAATATCCTTTTCAGATCCTTTATACTTTTAAAATATTGAACAAGAACAAGATAGAATAAGATTAATGTCTCACCAGAAGACTCTGTTTGGATTTTTGATTACAAACTGCTGAAATATTTTTTTAAAAAGACATGGAAGCAAGATGGAAATGTATTAATTAAAATAAAAATAGGGTGATGAAGATGATGGATCTTGCTGAGACTGTTAAATTTACTTCTTCAATCAGAAAAAAAATAAATGAAACTTTATCTTTAGGGAAGACAGAAAACCCCTGACAAACTTTTTCCATGAAATGGAGAAAAATGCATTCCTGGTCTTGATGATTAGGAGAAAAAATAATAATAATAAAAAGTGAGCTCCCACTGCATTCTTTTTTCTTTTTTCTTTTCCTTCTATTTTTCTTTCTCTGTTCTCTCTATTTTGTATTGGTTTGTGTTAGTTTTTATCTCTTTTAGTAACATTTATTTAAAAAAAAACAAAGTAAAAACAATACATACCCTTTCTACCTATTTATGTTTGGAAAAAAGTCAATAACAATGAACTGTTTTACATATTGGCTCAAGAAAATAACCAGGATGTACCAGAACCGTAAAGACAACAAAAAAATCAAGCCCAATTTGCTTTTAATGAGACTTTTAAAACAAATTTAAAAACAGTAAGAATAACAGCATTGGGGGGAAATGTACTTTTTGTCTAATATTGAAATTATTCAAGGTTCAGGATCAGTTGAACCAAACATGTCCTCTGTTAAGTCATCCATATATGATTCATTCCAGAGGACTTTTTCAACAGACTATGGCTTTCTAACTGGTACCAAAAGGAAAAAGCACAATCACTTAGCAGCTGACCCAGTGGTGAAATCTGAACCGATTTGCTACCATGCGCACCAAAGGATTTCCTGCTTTCTAGTGAAGCTAAACCGCGTAGCACAGCTGATCCTGAGCTCGCTGTTCTACTTACCTTCCTAAGCCTCCTTTTGGCATGTGCTGCACACGTGCACATGCGCAGTACACACAACTAAAAGGAGGCTTGGGAAGGTAAGAAGAACAGCAAGGAGTGGGAATCAGCTGTGCCACGTGATTTAGCTTTGCTAGAAAGCAGGATTTCCTGCTTTCTAGCAAAGCTAAATCATGCGGCACAGCTGATCATCAGAAATACCAGTTCGGTTGGGAGGAACCAGTAGCTTTTTTAAACTACCAGTTTGCTCGAACCGGTAGGGGTTTTTTAACTACTGGTTCGCCCAAACCGGTATTTTTTATCACTATAGATTCACCTGTACCAGAATGATCCGGTAGCATTTCACTCCTGAGCTGACCCTGATGGATAGATCTCGAGTTGAGGGAAAACGTATCAATAAGATCTGACTTGCTTTATTATCTGATTCAGCTTAGCTTTGATTTTCTTGGTTTGCGGATCTCTTAATGGGTAAGGCAAGAGGGTTTCCTAACCACTCAATTTCTTCAGAGCTTGGGACTAAGCTCTTCCCTCCCATGAAAACAATAGGACTGTTGGGCTGCCATTTTACATCACAACATGAGGAGAGATAAACAAAGCTACCACCTACCATCTGTCCTACCAAAGGCAACTCCATGAAAGGAAACCAGGACGTTACACCAAAAATGACATTCCTGACACCAGGTGTGGAAGCCAAGCAACAAATCAGAATAGAACTGGAAAGGACCTTGGAAGTCTTCTAGTCCAACCCCCTGCTCAAGCAGAAGACCCTAGATCATCTTAGACAAGTGGCTGTCCTTAAAAACCTTCAGTGATGGAGCACCCACAACTTCTGAAGGCAATGTGTTCCACTGGTTAATTATCCTCACCATTAGGAAATGTCTCCTTAATTCTAGGTTGCTTCTCTCCTTAATTAATTCCCATCCATTGTTTCTTGTCTTGCCTTCTGGAACTTTGACCCCCCCCCCTCTTCTTTGTGGCAGCCTCTCAAATACTGAAATACTGTTATCATGTCACCCCATTCCTTCTTTTCTCTAGACTAAAAGGTAAAGGTAAAGGTTCCCCTCGCACATATGTGCAAGTTGTTCCCGACTCTAGGGGGCGGTGCTCAACTCCGTTTCAAAGCTGAAGAACCAGCGCTATCCGAAGACATCTCCGTGGTCATGGGCCTCTGGTGGCTCAGCAGACTAAGCAGTCTGTTATTAACAGCAGCTGCTTGCAATTACTGCAAGTTCAAGTCCCACCAGGCCCAAGGTTGACTCAGCCTTCCATCCTTTATAAGGTAGGTAAAATGAGGACCCAGATTGTTGGGGACAATAAAAGTTGACTTTGTATATAATATACAAATGGATGAAGACTATTGCTTAACACAATGTAAGCCGCCCTGAGTCTTCGGAGAAGGGCGGGATATAAATTCAAATAAAAAAATAAAATAAAAATAAAATAAAATAAATGACTCGATGCCAAAGTGCACAGAACACTGTTACCTTCTCACCAAAGGTGGTCCCTATTTTTCTACTTGCATTTTTTACGTGCTTTTGAACTACTAGGTTGGCAGAAGTTGGGAACAAGTAACGGGAGCTCACCCCATTATGTGGCACTAGGGATTTGAACCAGTGAACTGCCAACCTTTCGACCGACAACTCGTCTTAGCCACAGAGCCACCACGCATACCCATATATGACCCACTGTCAGGCTGCCTCTGATTATAACTAGGAAAGAATACACCTTGACTTCATTTGGAAATAAAGAAAAGTACTTTTACTAATTACATCTGGATAGCAGCAGGGTTTAAGGTGAATCTGAGACAGAATATGGCTGACAATCTGTATCACCCTATTCCTCCCTCCTCTTTCCCAAAAGGTCATCAGGTCTGGTCCAATGCCAGCTCCTTCCTGGGGTCCCGTGGTAATCTTCTTCCGCAGGTCTCTGGTTGTCAATCAAATCAGGAATGCAATGTTCGTTAGCGTTCGCGCTCAAACATTCCTGTTGAATTCAAACATTAATCTCTCCTCCCACCTTAATTATGTCAGACCGACACTCTTAAAGGCCCCTCTCTTCTTAACTTGAATCCAATAGCTATTTACATTAGAAATACAATCCCATTCTATCTAACAACTGAATATAAGGAGTACAAAGAGATACGAAGTTTGGAGTGGAGGCTGACACCCACACTCAATTCCTGCAACCGTTCTTCATAAGCCTCCAGGCCTTTAATCACCTTAGTTGCTCTACATCTTCTCAGTTGCTCTTCATCTTCAACTCCACCAGGACTCAAGGAGAAGCGGTGCCAAGTGGGATGGGCAAAGAGACTTCTAGGCTCAGCAGGTTCTAAGGCCCAGGGTGAGGCTGGCTCATGCCGATACTTCATCTAAAACATCCACATTTCTGGAGCAAGGAGAATTGGGAATCACAGTTGGTCAGGTGCCATTCTCTCTGTGTAAAGGTGTGACTCAGAGCCCTCACTTGGCTTCTTCTAAGAACACAAATCAAAGGATGGAGTTGGTACATTCTTAGGCAAGTTTCAGCTTATTAGACTCTTTGATCTTTGAAGGCTGGTGCTGAGAATAATATCTACCTATTTTTTTTTCCTTTTTAAGAGATGGTCTGTGGAGGCATTTCTCAGCCTTTGAGCAGAATATCTCTCGTTCCTGGGGATTGTTTCTTCTGGAACAAATCAACATCCATTCAAGATGTGTGTTGGGCACTGCACAGCTTAATTGTTTAAATTAATTTCAACTTATTAATGTTTGTATAACTGATCCTCAGGGAAAAGTAAACTACGGTAAATACGGTCTCATTTGAGAATGTGATGAATCCGCATACAGACGGAAGGTTAAACAACTAGCCTTGTGGTGCAACTGGAACAATCTGGAACTGAACACACTCAAAATCGTAGAAATGGTGGTGGACTTTAGGAGAAACCCTTCCATACTTCCACCTCTCACAATACTAAACAACACAGTATCAACAGTAGAGACCTTCAAATTTGTAGGTTCTATCATATCTCCAGACCTAAAATGGACAGCTAACATCAA
This sequence comes from Ahaetulla prasina, assembly GCF_028640845.1. Classification (NCBI taxonomy): domain Eukaryota; kingdom Metazoa; phylum Chordata; class Lepidosauria; order Squamata; family Colubridae; genus Ahaetulla; species Ahaetulla prasina. The sequence goes on along the minus strand of NC_080549.1, from coordinate 15,787,175 downwards.
AAACGTCATCAAAAAGCACAACAAGCAATGTTCTTTCTGTGCCAACTCAAAAAGTGCAAACTGCCCAAGGAGCTGCTGACACAGTTCTACAGAGGAATTCTGCACCTCCATAACTGTCTGGTTTGATTCTGCAACCCAACAAGACAGACACAGACTTCAGAGGATAATTAGAACTGCAGAAAGAACAATCACTACCAATCTGCCTTCCCTGGAGGACCTGTATCCTGCACGAGTCAAAAAGAGGGCTGTGAAAATATTTACAGACCCCTCACATCCTGGACATAAACTGTTTCAACTCCTACTCTCAAAACGACGCTATAGAGCACTGCACACCAGAATAACTAGACACAAGAACAGTTTTTTCCCCAAACGCCATCACTCTGCTAAACAAATAATTCCCTCAACACTGTCAAACTATTCACTAAGTCTGCATTACTATTAATCTTCTCATCGTCCCCATCACCCATCTCCTTCCACTTATGACTGCATGACTGTAACTTTGTTGCTTGTATCCTTACGATTTATATTGATATAGATTGTTTCCTGATTGCTTATTTGTACCCTACAACTATCAAGTGTTGTACCTTATGATTCTTGATGAACGTATCTTTTCTTTTATGTACGCTGAGAGCATATGCATCAAGACAAATTACTTGTATGTCCAATCACACTTGGCCAATAAAAAATTCTATTCTATCTATTCTTTTTTTTTTTTTATTCAAAAAGTTTTACAAAAAATTCCCCCCCCTTTCCCCCAACCCCCCTCCCTTCACTAATCCCCTCCCCCCTGACTTTCCAGAAGAAGCACAAGGTATAGTTAAAAATAAAACAAACATATGCTAAGAAAATTTTTCCCCAAAACTATTATACCAATTTCCCCTCTCTAGCTCTGACTTCCTCCTAACATAACCAAAATCCTTCAAAAAAAAATTAACAATTAACAGTAATAAAATATATAAATCAATAAAACAAATTAATCCTAAAGTATTTAAAACCAGCTAAAGCATAAAAATCCAATCCAATTCAGAGAATATCTCCCTTATAGCTTCTATAACCATATAATTTTTCCCCCAGGTCTTTCTTACATAAGATCTTTCGAGAATATTCTATTTAAAATTCAGTACAACACATTATAAAATTTCAATACAGAAAATTACAATATCTATTCAACTTTAGTCCTTCCTCGTCAAAATCCAGTATAAATCCAAATACCTAGTCTTTTATGATAGATATAAAACATATAATCAACCCATTTCTTCCAGATCTTCCTCAGATATTGTCTTTCAGGGACACTAATATTTTTGTCTGTTAATATTTCAAAACAACCTTGTATTCTATAAAAACAGGAAAATAACAACAACATAGAGGAAATGTTACCATGATCCCAAAACTTGGTTAGAAAGACTTCACTCTGGATGAACTTTGGGTGGGTGCCAGTAAGGGTGATCCTCCATTTATAAAATAGCTTTATTAATGGTGATAAACAGAAGAACCAAAGTACCCTCTCCCCCTACAAGACCTTAATACCTGGGCAGGTATTATCTAGAGAAAGGTGTTCTGCCCAATATCCATATACTTTTGATTCTAAAGTTTCTTTAGCATGATGGTATGGATAAGGAGCAATTAACTTTCACTTGTCTTTCACACAGACTTTCCAGCTAATATGTAATCTCCTTTTGGGAGTATATTATTATTCTTGTCAGGCTCAAGCAACCAGATCTACATGTGAAGGATTCTAACTCTTTTTGGCCAATAGAATAAGATAATAATATACAATCTCAACTTTTTACTTTTACGTAATATTATATACTAGACATTTCTATAACAACACACCTATCAAATCAGCAAATCCAGAATCCAAGTTTCATTCTTTTTCCTAACCTCAAGCATAAAGTCCAGAATCGGTTTCCCAATAGAAACAGAGGCCATTTATGTCAAAATTGAACATCCCTCTCTCAACAGAGGGACATGACATCATCTATCTCCAATCTACAAATTAGTCCTTTCAACAGTTCCAAGAAGGCTCCACACCCATTTGCACCACTCAGGTGACCCTGAGGACACAGATAAACCTCCAGACGACCTTAACGATCTGCTAAAAGAATGCAAATGTCCAGCTATCTGAAAGGTGTATAAATCCTTCCATTCCCCACCATCCAGTCAGAGCTGAAGAAGCTTCTTGGATGAGAAGAAAACACAGAAAGTCCAGTTGCCTCTTGAAATAACATCTTTGGGACAACTGTGACCTGGAAGACTTGAGAATCTCCATAGACAATAAGAACAAAAGTAAAATTGACTAATCATCTTTCAACTGAAAATCACTCAATGATCTCAGGAGCTCTATTGGGACCCAAAACTGTTCCTCCCCTCTTCAAGGCAGAACACTTCACAGCTACCCTACGCTGGTTGTGAATAGGGTAATTATGTCTTAATTAAGCTGGATAAAAGTTGAATGTACCGTGTGAACCTGGATCTCAAGTTCTTTTGTTATACTCAGAAAGAAAACAGGATGTTCTGTCTCCGTCCTCACTTTGGAGTAATGAGCTGGCCTACAGCCAGTGGGTTCACGGCTCCTATCAGTCCTGGCCGAGAAAACGCAGCTGCCTGCCAAAAAGTTCAAACAGATTAAGACTTCAGTTCACTTCGACACGGTTCAGCTAATTTGCTTCCAGTGGAACTGAGAGCAGTCCCAAAGCTCCTTATATATCCTGTGGGGTGGGGCTCCTGCCCCACCCTTCCCTCTGATGATGCCGCCTCTCTAATCTTCTGAAGCGCGGGTCGATCTAGGCTTGATTAGTATGATTATCAGCTGTGTCTGAGGGCGTAGCCTGAGGAAGGGAGGAATCAGGGGATGTCGGCTTCATTATGTCCTCCGACTGGCCTGGTTCTGGCTCCTGGAGCCGGGCCAAAGGAATCGGTACTTCTGAGGTAAGCCTTACCGGCCCTTCCCCCTCACTCTCGGAGTCACTTTCGGGCTAAGGGCCAGGTTCAGGGGCTGGAGCCACAACACAGGAATTGTATTGTTCTTAAGCCATTCAGTTCCATCACAATGTGTGGAGTGAATGACAAAATGTTTATGGATTAAAAGGAGTAATCAGAAATGATGGCAGCGTTTTCTAGAGGACCTTTCTTTCATCGGTCTGGAATGCAAAACTGCTCTCCTTCTCTGGCATGGTCACAGGAATAACCCACTAATTGTTGTGGTCCGCCAACAGCCTCGGAGCTGGCAGCTGAGTTGGACAGTGAGGAGGCTGGGGAGGACGATGGGCCAGTCCTGGAGTCTGGGGAAGGCCTGCATGAGGCTCTGCATCGGAGGCAGAGAGGGGGCCAGGGCCATCTGGGAGAGATGCGTACACTCTGGAGCCTCCAGTGGCAGACAGCAGAGAGGCAGAGGAACAAGAGGAGCCTGTTCCTAGTGCACACATGCAAAGAGCTGCCAGATGGCAAGAGCAGCTAAAGCAAAAAGGACGACTCAGGAGTAAGGCCAGGAAAATGATTGGGCCCTCCCATAAGACTTAAAAGAGCGACAACAGCTCTTGGGCTCTTTGTAGGAATGCTACGTTGCTACAATTGTTTCTTGTATTGTAGAGAAGCAGCCGGCACATTCTTGAAGCCTGTTAGAACTAAAGGAGGCATCAAAAGGAGGCTTGCGACAAAGTCAGCACCTTTCCTACTTCCTCAAGACACAAAGTACTGATATGGTCCTTCAGCCTAATATTTGCCCATCCCTGCGTTACAGCAGAAATGGCCCATTTGCTTTAACTGATAAGGTCTACAGATCATGATTGTAGAAAACAGTTGAGGAGTAGAATGGGCGACACTTGAATAGATAGTCATGTTTCATATCTGAGTGTTCAATATTTCCTTCCTTCCTTTCTCCTCCCTTCTTCCTTTTTGTTCCTTCCTTTCTCTTTCTCCTCCTTCCCTCTCCCCTTCTTTTTTTTCCTTCCTTCCTCCCTTCCTCCTTCTTCCTTTTCCTTCCTTCCTCCTTCCTTTTCCTTCCTTCCTTTCTCCTCCCTTCTTCCTTTTCCTTCCTTCCTTTCTCTTTTTCCTCCTTCCGTCTCCCCTTTTTCCTTCCTTCCTTTCTCCTCCCTTCCTCCTTCTTCCTTTTCCTTCCTTCCTCCTTCCTCCTTCCTTTTCCTTTCTTCTTCTCCTTCCTTCCTCCCTCTTTTTCCTTCCTTCCTTCCTTCTCCCTCCCTCCTTCTATTTATTCCTTCCTTTCCTTTCCTTTCTTCCTTCCTTTCTCCTCCCTTCTTCCTTTTCCTTCCTTTCTTCTCCCTCCCTCCTTCTATTCCTTCCATCCTTTCCCTTTTTTCTTCTCCCTCCTTCCTTTTCCTTCCTTCCTCCCTCTCTCCTCCCTTTTCCTTCCTTCCTTTCTTCTCCTTCCTTCTTCTTCCTCCTTCCTTCCTTTTCTTCTCTCTCCCTCCTTCCTTCCTTCCTTCTTCTTCCTTCCTTTCTTCTCCCTCCTCCTTTCTTTTCCTTCCTTCCTTTTCTTCTCTCTCCCTCCTTCCTTCCTTCCTTCTTCTTCCTTCCTTCCTTCCTCCCTCCTCCCTTCTTTTCTTCTCCCTCCCTCCTTTTCCTTCTTCCTTTCTTCTCCCTCCTCCCTTCCTTTCTTCTCCCTCCCTCCTTTTCCTTCTTCCTTTCTTCCTTCCTTTCTTCTTCCTCCTTTCTTTTCCTTCCTTCCTTTTCTTCTCCCTTCCTCCTCCCTTCTTTTCCCTCCCTCCTTTTCCTTCTTCCTTCCTTCCTTCCCATTCAAGGAGGAGAGGTCAGATTATTTAAGGGTGGATATGTCACTTGTTTTTTGCTTCAAGTTTTCAGAAAAACACGCTGCAGATCTTTAACAAGAATGCAGAAGGAATGTTCTAGGGGCTAGAAAACCAGAGGGTTTCATATTGCTGAACCCCACCCTGGAAGATGTATTGGTTAAGCTTTAATCTAGGTGCTAATTTTTGCTTCTTCCCGACAGTATTCTGCTTTAATTAGCTTTCCCAGATCTCAGCTTGTCTGGCCTGGTGGTCTGATAGTTAAGCAAGATGCTCTGCCTTTGCCAAGAGCTAGGATTTTTTTGGCTGCTCAGCATGAAGGAAAGGGCTACAGGGTGTGTTTAATGAAAAAATGAGGGCTAGCTGGGAGAACAGCAAGATAAACATCTGTGTGGATCAAACAACTGTGGGATCAAAAGAAAAAGCAAACCCAAATACGAGAAAAACATCCCAATAGTTGGTATGGCCGCTGAGCTAGAGGTCACAGAATTTTGCTATCCCCTTTTAAAATTAAATAGATAAAGGTAAAGGTTCCCCTCGCACATATGTTATAGACATTCCCGACTCTAGGGGGCGGTGCTCATCTCCGTTTCAAAGCCCAAGAGCTTTGAACACGTCTCCGTGGTCATGTGGCTGGCATGACTCAACGCCAAAGGCGCACGGAATGCTGTTACCTTCCCACCAAAGGTGGTCCCTATTTTTCTACTTGCATTTTTTATGTGCTTTTGAACTGCTAGGTTGGCAGAAGCTGGGAGAAGTAACGGGAGCTCACCCCGTTACACGGCACTAGGGATTCGAACCGCTGAACTGCCAACCTTTTGATCGACAAGCTCAGAATCTTAGCCAACTGAGCCACTGTGTCCCTCTTTAAAATTAAATAAATCACCTTAAATTTGTTTTTTTGGGGGGGTTGTAATTTATCAGCTTCCTTTGTGGCTTGGGTGTTAACTTCAGTTCTTTTATAAGAGTTTTATAAAACTTGTAAAAAGTGAGAGCCAGTTTGGTCGAGTGGATAAGACACCCAGCTAGTTGATTTTTGTAGACAGTAAACAGTAACAAAAAGTTGGAAGGGATCTTGGAGGTCATCTAATCCACTCAGGAGATCTGTACTAGGGATTCGAACCGCCAAACTGCCGACCTTTCTGATCAACAAGCTCGGTTAGAAATCAACAGAACATGAGTTTTGTTCCTGCTCATAGATAGGAAGCCACCTGTGATCTTATGGCCAGTCATTCTCTCTCACCCCTAGGAAGAAGGGAATGGCAAACAACTTTTGACATTTTGTCAATAAAACTGCAGGGACTTGTCCAGGCAGCTGCCAGGCGTCATACCCCCCATTTAAAATGTGAATGCCAGGCGTCATACACACTTTATAAAGCAATTATCTTCTGCATATAAAAGTATATAAGAGTGCCTTATTATTGTAATTGACAGTGCCTCTCTTAAAAATAGAACAAAATTCCTTAATTTTAACTCTCAGAACCAAAATTCAGTTTTCCTCAGTCACAAAAAGGTCTACTGTCTAGATTTGTTTAAGTTAAATCCCCCGACCTGATGTCCTCCTGGGTGTAACAACTTTCAAATTAGCATTTGCTTAATCTTCTAAATGAAGAATATACAAACTGGCCAGCACCACATACACTAAAAAGTCACAATCACTTGCAGAGGGCTAAAAAGCAATATCAGTGAATAGAACACTGACCACGTTCCTAAGTGCGAATTAAAAAATGGGGAGGACGCACAGCCTCTCCTGTTTAATACAACCTATTTTTTACAGTTGGAAACAATAATGTGGGTAAGCAAGAATGAAAAGTATCTGAAAAGTAGGAAAACAGTGTCCTCTGCTGGAGAGTTTCTTTCTTTTTCAAATGATCCTAATCTAGATCATTTTTAAAAATCATACAGAATAGAATAGAATAGAATAGAATAGAATAGAATAGAATAGAATAGAATAGAATAGAATAGAATAGAATGTAGAGTAGAGTAGAGTAGAGTAGAGTAGAGTAGAATAGAGAATAGAATAGAATAGAGTAGAGTAGAATATAGAGTAGAGTAGAGAATAGAATAGAGTAGAATATAGAGTATAGAGTAGAGTAGAGTAGACTAGAGAATAGAATAGAATAGAATAGAATAGAATAGAATAGAATAGAATAGAATAGAATAGAATGTAGAGTAGAGTAGAATAGAGTAAATAGAGAATAGAATAGAATAGAGTAGAGTAGAGTAGAATATAGAGTAGAGTAGAGAATAGAATAGAGTAGAATATAGAGTATAGAGTAGAGTAGACTAGAGAATAGAATAGAATAGAATAGAATAGAATAGAATAGAATAGAATAGAATAGAATAGAATAGAATAGAATTCTTTATTGGTCAAGTGTGATTGGACACACAAGGAATTTGTCTTTTCCATCCATTTCTTACCAATAACATATTTCCTCCAATAAAATCTTTTCCATATGTTCTACCTGCAGCTGGTCATCTTTCTGTGTTAGTGTGACTTCTGGTGACTATGTGATCAGACACCTACCTTTTAGCTAGAGCAGGGGTCTCCAAACTTAGTAACTTTAAGAGTAGTTGACTTCAAGTCCAAGAATTCCTAAGCATCTATTCTGAATCTTCATCTCCATTCCTCTGTTTTCCATCTTATCTGCAAGGGGGACCCAATCAGGAGCTTTTGCTGGGACCACCCCTAGAATTGCAGGTGCTCCTGAGCCCCTCCCATCAGAATTATTAAAAGAATTATTAGATTTTTATCCCATGTTTTTTAAAAAATCAAGATGGCAAACACACCTCCTGCTTCCTATTTTCCTCACAGCAACAATCCTTGAGAGAGAAGGAGCGGTCCAAAGAGCACCTACCAAAAAATAGCCTCTGGAAGGACTTGTATGTATTACGTATCCATTTGATTTATTTAATCCATTTGTTTAGTTGATATCATTTTAATTGTTTATTTTTTAAGATCGTCAACTTCTTGGAGTGGAACTCTCGGCATCACTTCTCAATCAGAAGCTCTGAGTTTAAAGTACTTTCTCTTCTTTTCCTTTGTTTAATTTATAGGCTCACAGTCAAGACAATCTTTCATCTTAAAAAGAAAATTTAAAAAATGAAATATAAACTAAAAACACAAGCTACGAAAGAAAAAGCTAAAAGTAATCTACCTTATATTTTACATTTATCAGCTGTCACTGGCTTACTAAAAAAAAATCACTACAGTAGTGCCAAAATTGTGGAAACCTTTTGAGAAAAGTGTATTTTCTAAAACTAGCTAATAACACCACTTTTTGTTTTTTTGGAGTAGTACCATAAAATTATATATCAATGGAAAGATAATTTAATCAAGAATGTAATGCAATAACTTTTATGAGGGATTTGCTATTTGAATAGCAGTTACAGTATAAAGAAGAAAAGTGAAACATGTAGAAAAAATGAGATATACAAAAATTATCACCATGTCAGTTAATACTTAGTTGGGTAACCTTTAGCATGAATTACGGCCTTACAACGTCTTTCCATAGAGTAAACCAAGTCTTTTAATTCTGCAGCTGTTATATTGTGAAACCAAGATTGAAGGATTGCTTCTATTAACTGGGTTTTATTGGTGGGTCGCTTCTGACTTAACAAGTTTCTTTAGTTGGCTCCATAGATTTTCAATTGGGTGAAGGTGTGGGCTATTCCAAGGCCTTTCCAGCAGTGGAATAGGATTATCTTGAAATCCCCCCCCCAAAAAAAGTGGTGTTATTAGCCATCAAACCTCAAAAATACACTTTTCCCAAAAGGTTTCCACAATTTTGGCCACTACTGTATATAATGTGAACTGTACAAAATATTATTGCAAGATATCACAAAATCTCAGCCAGAGTAGCACACATTACTGTGTCTATTAGGTTTTCCAAAAATAGATTGACCACACATTTCCAACAACCCTTCCTTGACCATACTGTGTTTATAACCATAGTACTAATAACAATAGTAGTATTTACATGAATTGCCATTCAAGATAAAAACCCAGGAAGATTCTATTCATTTTCACCATCAGATTTTCAAGTCGATTCAGGCACTAGATTGTGTCTGAAGAACTAAGTAAAGTTTACAACTGACGTTTTGGCACAGCCTGAATTCATAGGCTTCAAAATTTAAAGAGACCTCTTTTAAAGATTTCCCAGCAGGGGTCGCTATGAAGCAATGGTGGTTTGATTTCAAATAGAAACCCAAATTCAAAGCTTGGGATGGAAAAGAGAGGAAATACATTTGAAGAGAGTTGCAAGAAAGTACAATTGAAGGGACTCCTACCATGGATATTTTGATTTCACACACACACACACACACACACACACACACAAAGAGGCTTTATTTGAAAAAAGTTTGGAAAATTAGACCATCTGACGCTAAACCAAGATAATCAGATGCTTCTATCACCAGGTTTAGGAAGTTACCAGTTACTTCCACTCAAGGGTGGGCTTCAAAAATGTTAGCAAGGGAATCTCTGCCAGGTTGCTGTGTGGGTGTGGCCATGGTGGGCGTGGCCTAGTCAGCCTCTTGCACCACGGCGGGAGTGGGTGGGCTTTTTGCCTTCCCCGGGCTCTAGAGGCTTCCCTCGAGCCTCTGGGAGGGCGAAAATGGCCTTCCCAGGCTTTGGAGGCCCTCTGGAGGCCGGAAACGGACCCAAATTTCTGGCAAGCCTGTTTTTGGCCCTCCCTGAGCCTCTGCACGTGCCCTGAACTTTTGTTGCTGTTTGTTGTGAAGTCGTGTCCGACCCATCACGACCCCATGGACAATGTTCCTCCAGGCCTTCCTGTCCTCTACCATCCTCTGGAGTCCATTTAAGTTCATGCCTATTGCTTCAGTGACTCCATCCAGCCACCTCTTTCTCTGTCGTCCCATTCTTCTTTTGCCCTCAATCTTTCCCAGCATTAGGCTCTTCTCCAGTGAGTCCTTCCTTCTCATTAGGTGGCCAAAGTATTTCAGTTTCCTCTTCAAGATCTGGCCTTCTAAAGAGCAGTCAGGGTTGATCTCCTCTAGGAGAGACCGGTTGGATCGCCTTGCAGTCCAAGGGACTCAAAGGAGTCTTCTCCAGCACCAGAGTTCAAAGGCCTCCATTCTTTGGTGCTCAGCCTTCCTTATGGTTCAACTTTCACAGCCATACATTGGAACTGGGAAAACCATCGCCTTGACTATACGCACTTTTGTTGGCAAGGTGATGTCTCTGCTTTTTAGTATGCTGTCTAGATTTGCCCTGCACTTACCTGCATCCAAAAGGGGCTGTGTGGGGATTCCTGGTGGGTGGGGCGGGACAGGGCCAGTCAGGAGTGGGATTTGGGAGGTTCTCTGAACTGCACAAAATCTTAGCTAGAGGTTCTCCTGAACCCCTGCGTACCCCCAGCAGCCCACCGTTGCTTCCACTTGGCTCCAAAGCCAACACGTGTGGGAGCTGCCAGGGTGCGAGAAACTGTGTTCCACGAAGTCTTGTTGCACCATGAAGTCTTGTTGAATTGCATGATAGGAATCTCTCTCTCCCAGCTGTCATAGACCTGCCTGTCAGGACTAAGGATGGATGGTCTCCAGTGAATTGCGGCAGCTATTCAATTGTTCTTTTCATCTTTTGGCATGCAGTCTCCACGCCTTATCATCCACTCCTGGCCACGGCTACACAACCATTCATTTCTTCGCTGTTTTTTGAAGGAGGCTTCTTATCACCATGGAGCTGACATCTCCTTTGCATTAATAAGTTTCCCCCTTGTCCAGATACAATGCTCATTTTGAGCCACGGTCAGCCGATGAAGAGCTTGAGAGTCTGGAAAGCAAAATTTGGATCGGGGGACCTTAAATCCTAAAAGTATTTGCAGGATCTCAACCTGGAGAAAAATGTGAATTGGGTTCAGGATCTCTGTTTGGTTGCAGAGCCAAACCAGACAGTTATGGAGGTACAGATGACAGACTCAATAATTCCTCTGTAGAACTGAATCAGCAGCTCTTTGGGCAGTTTGAGCTTTCTGAGTTGGCGCAGAAAGAACAGTCTTTGTTGTGCTTTTTTGATGACATTTTTGATGTTAGCTTTCCATTTTAGATCTTGCGATATGGTAGAAGCTAGAAATGTGAAGGTCTCTACTGTTGATACTGTGTTGTCTAGTATTGTGAGAAGTGGAAGTATGGGAGGGTTTCTCCTAAAGTCCACCACCATTTCTACGGTTTTGAGTGTGTTCAGTTCCAGATTGTTCCAATCGCACCGTCTCCTGATCGTTCCATTTCTTGTATATGGAGATAGACATTTTATGGGGAGGCAGCAGAGAAGGGAAGAGAGGTTAGAAACCAATGGAAAAATCACTGCAGCTTGTTTTTAATTGGGAATGTTCAACCTTTTAAGTCCAGATGTAACTCATCAAGCATCCGCAATCATTGAATCCTAATTTTTAATGAGACCAGATGAGAGATGTTTAAATATCGCAGAACTAATCATACGATCTACAGTTAATGTTTTTCATGTATTTCAATTAACTGAATCAATTTCCTTTTCTTTTGTCCTGATCTCAACCTACTTTGATGTCGGGAGTGTCTCATCCAAGCTCGCAGCCCGGTGGGTGGGTGGGGGGAGTTTTAGCCTCTGTATCTTCTCCCTTGCTCAACAAGGGAATGTTCACAACTGATTGTAAAACGGGAAGGGCAACGGTTTCATTTCTTCCATCATGATAAAAACACAAAAAGTCCTGACGTTCTGAGCATGGGATGCATAGTTTTCTCCGTATATATTGCCCATTAAGCATCTCCTGCCAATGGGTTTCCTCTTGCAAAGGTAGTTTTCCAGTGGAGCGGGGAGGGAAGTGTCCATCCTTGAAAGAGAAGATCATCCTCCAAAATGGGCAACCTACAGCCACTATCTTGAAGAACACAACAGAAAAGAGCCATGGTGGCGCAGTGGTTAGAGTTGCAGTACTGCAGGCCACTTCTGCTGACTGCCAGCTGCCTGCAATTTGGCAATTCAAATCTCACCAGGCTCAAGGTTGACTCAGCCTTCCATCCTTCTAAGGTGAGTAAAATGAGGACCCAGATGGTTGGGGGCAATAGGATGACTCTGTAAACTGCTTAGAGAGGGCTGTGAAGCAGTATATAAGTCTAAGTGCTATTGCTCTTTTTTCCTCCCTCTCTCCCTCCCTCCCTCCCTCCCTTCCCTCCTTCCGTGTGCTTAGAATGCAGTATTGCAGGCTAACTCTGCCCACTGCCAGGAGTTCAATGCTCATCGGCTGAAGGTTGACTCTGACTTCCATCTTTCCTAGGTTGGTAAAATGAGGTTCCAGATTGTTGGGGGCAAGAGGCTGATTCTGTAAACTGCTTAGAGAGGGCTGTAAAAGCATTGTGCAGCAGTATATAAGTCTAAGTTTCCCTTCCCTCCCTTTCCTTTCCCTTCCCTTTCTTCCTTCCCTCCCCTCCCCTCCCCTCCCCTTCCTCCCTCCTGTCCCTTCCTTCCTTTCCCTTCCCTTCCTTCCTTCCCCTCCCCTCCCCTCCCTCCCTCCTGTCCCTTCCTTCCTTCCTTTCCCTTCCTTCCTTCCCTCCCCTCCCCTCCCCTTCCTCCCTCCTGTCCCTTCCTTCCTTTCCCTTCCCTTCCTTCTTTCCCTTCCCTTCCCTTCCCTTCCCTTTGGTGTGGTTAGAATGTAGTATTGCAGGCTAACTCTGCCCACTACCAGGAGTTCAACCCTCACTGGCCCAAGGTTGACTCAGCCTTCCATCCTTCCAAAGTGGGTAAAATGAAGACCCAGATTGTTGGGGGCCATAGGCTGACTCTGTAAACTGCTTAGAGAGAGCTGTAAAAGCACCGTGAAGCGATATGTAAGTCTTAAGTGCTTCTGCTACATTGGCTTCTCAAGAGTTCAAAGTCGTTACAAAATTCAGATCAACCCAACGGAAGCCACATTCCATCCAGAGCTCCCATCGCTTGGGTGTAAAAGTTGGGAGTGACTTTCTCATTTGATGGAGGAGCTTTGCAAACCGAGGGTAGAGAAGGGAGATCTAAAGGTAAAGGTAAAGGTAAAGGTTCCCCTCGCACATACATGCTAGTCGTTCCTGACTCTAGGGGGCGGTGCTCATCTCCGTTTCCAAGCCGAAGAGCCAGTGCTGTTCGAAGACGTCTCTGTGGTCATGTGGCCGGCATGACTCAAAGCCAAAGGCGCACGGAACGCTGTTACCTTCCCACCAAAGGTGGTCCCTATTTTTTCTACTTGCATTTTTACGTGCTTTTGAAACTGCTAGGTTGGCAGAAGCTGGGACAAGTAACGGCAGCTCACCCCATTACACGGCAGCACTAGGGATTCGAACCGCTGAGCTGCCGACCTTTCGATCAACAAGTTCAACATCCTAGCCCCTGAGCCACCGCATCCCTTAAGGAAGATCTACATGAGTAAAAAAAAAAAAAATCTTGATGAAGGAAAGCCTGGGAAGGCGAGACGAAAGCGAAGTATATCATCTTGATATTTACGTTAATGCTGAAAGGACGTTTTTGCATCTCTTGGGGCGGCTTTCTTCCTTTCTCTTTTCTCTCCATTCTGCTGACTGCAGGACAGGTGACGGAGAACCCTTCCCATTTTTTGCTGCTGACACAAGAGAAGGGCTTGCAAACGCGCTAGGAGTTTTTGATGCTGAGAAAGCAAGCTTCGGTGGAGAGAAGGAACGCAGCTGTCAGGATCCATCCTTTATTTTGGTTTCTAAATTATGACTTTGAAGGGCTGCGGGCTTCAGCAAAAATCTCGGCCTGGGTCGGAGGAAGCTTCACCGAGTTCAGTTTTAAATAGGCATCTACTCAACTTCATGGAAAGCCTGACTAATCTTGACAAGACATTAATACAATTGAACGAGTCCAGAAATATTTTACAAGAAGAGTTCTCCGCTCCTCTGTAAACAACAACAATACCTTATACCTCTAGACTTGAAATCCTGGGATTAGAAAACTTAGAACTCCGCCGACTCCAACATGACCTGTGTTTAACACACAGAATCATCTATTGCCATGTCCTTCCTGTAAAAGACTACTTCAGCTTCATTTGCAATAGTACAAGAGCAAACAATAGATTCAAACTTAATTAACCGCTTCAATCTTGATTGCAGAAAATATGAGTTTTGTAACAGAGTTGTTAACGCTTGGAACACACTACCTGACTCTGTGGTCTCCTCTCAAACTCCCAAAAGCTTTAACCAAAAACTGTCTACCATTGACCTCATCCCATTCCTAAGAGGACTATAAGGGGCGTGCATAAGTGCACAAAAGTGCCTACCGTTCCTGTCCTATTGTTTTCTTTCATTATATGTGCTTGTATATAATGTTGTGACAAAAATAAATAAATATTTTTTTTAAAAAAGGCTGTTTAAAAGGCTACCGTATGAACATTTATTCTTGGATTTCCCCAAAGTTTATGGTGAAGACATTTTTCCTTCGTTGTTTCATTTTCAACTTAATTCAAAATTCCTTCCTTCCTTTTTTCTTTCTTCCTTTTTCTTTCTCTTTTCTCTCCATTCTGCTGACTGCAGGACAGGTGACGGAGAACCCTTCCCATTTTTTGCTGCTGACACAAGAGAAGGGCTTGCAAACGCGCTAGGAGTTTTTGATGCTGAGAAAGCAAGCTTCGGTGGAGAGAAGGAACGCAGCTGTCAGGATCCATCCTTTATTTTGGTTTCTAAATTATGACTTTGAAGGGCTGCGGGCTTCAGCAAAAATCTCGGCCTGGGTCGGAGGAAGCTTCACCGAGTTCAGTTTTAAATAGGCATCTACTCAACTTCATGGAAAGCCTGACTAATCTTGACAAGACATTAATACAATTGAACGAGTCCAGAAATATTTTACAAGAAGAGTTCTCCGCTCCTCTGTAAACAACAACAATACCTTATACCTCTAGACTTGAAATCCTGGAATTAGAAAACTTAGAACTCCGCCGACTCCAACATGACCTGTGTTTAACACACAGAATCATCTATTGCCATGTCCTTCCTGTAAAAGACTACTTCAGCTTCATTTGCAATAGTACAAGAGCAAACAATAGATTCAAACTTAATTAACTGCTTCAATCTTGATTGCAGAAAATATGAGTTTTGTAACAGAGTTGTTAACGCTTGGAACACACTACCTGACTCTGTGGTCTCCTCTCAAACTCCCAAAAGCTTTAACCAAAAACTGTCTACCATTGACCTCACCCCATTCCTAAGAGGACTATAAGGGGCGTGCATAAGTGCACAAAAGTGCCTACCGTTCCTGTCCTATTGTTTTCTTTCACTATATGTGCTTGTATATAATGTTGTGACAAAAATAAATAAATTAATTTTTAAAAAAGGCTGTTTAAAAGGCAGCCTTTAAAATGTATGAACATTTATTTTTGGATTTCCCCAAAGTTTATGGTGAAGACATTTTTCCTTCGTTGTTTCATTTGCAACTTAATTCAAAATTCTTTCCTTCCTTTTTTCTTTCTCTTTCTTTCTCGTTCTTTTTTCCTTCCTTCCTTCCTTCCTTCCTTCCTTCCTTCCTTCCTTCCTTCCCTTTTCCCCCCTTCTCCTTTCCTATCCTGTGTGCACGCATGTATATGCAGGGGTGGGCTTCAAAAATTTTAGCAAGGGGTTCTCTACCTGGTTGCTGGTGGGTGTGGCCATGGTGGGCGGGGCCTAGTCAGCCTCCTGCACCATAAGGGAAGGCATTTTTCCCCTCCCCAGGCTCCAGAGATTTTCCACGAGTCTCCAGGAGGGCAAAAATGGCCTCCCCAGGCTCCGGAGGCCCTCTAGAAGACAGAAATGGCCCCGTTTTGGCCTTCCCAAACTTCCAATAGGCCCATTTTTCACCCTCCCCGAGCCTCTGCATGCACCCTGCACTTATCTGCATCCGAAACAGGCTGCCTGGGGACTCCTGGGAGGGGAGGGGTGGGCGGGGCCAGCCAGGAGTCAGATCTGGGGGTTCTCCAAACTACGCAGAATCTCAGCTAGAGGTTCTCCCGAAGCCCTGTGAAGCCCCAGCAGCCCAGCCGTGTGTATATGTATGCATATATGTCTTTTTGTATACATGACATATGCGTATATGATCTGAGAAATTGCTTTTGTAATAAGAGCAGAGTTGTAAAGAAAGCAGTAGGTAGGAAAATGGCTTTTTGTATGACAGAGCTGGGAAATGGATAGATAAAGGTAAAGGTTCCCCTCGCACATACATGCTAGTCGTTGCTGACTCTAGGGGGCAGTGCTCATCTCCGTTTCAAAGCCGAAGAGCCAGCACTGTCCAAAGACGTCTCCGTGGTCATGTGGCCAGCATGACTCAATGCCAAAGGCGCACGGAACACTGTTACCTTCCCACCAAGGTGGTCCCTATTTTTTCCACTTGCATTTTTACGTCCTTTCGAAACTACTAGATTGGCAGAAGCTGGGGCAAGTAACGGGAGCTCACCTCGTTACACGGCAGTACTAGGGATTCGAACCGCTGAGCTGCCAACCTTTCGATCGACAAGCTCAATGTCCTAGCCCCTGAGCCACCGCATCCCCTGGGAAATGGATATAATCGCTTAAAAACTAAGGTAGCCCTGGCTCTTGAGTTGTACTCTCCTTGTTTTTTTATTGCTGCCTCCCTTTGTAGTTATTATTGCCTCATTATACAGTCATTTGTACAATGTTTTGGCAGAGCTTCAGTATTGCATAAATTAAAGTCACTGCACCTAATTTTTGCCTACAGGTCGCTGATGAAAATGCCCGGAAAATTTCTATTTGAATGTCAAAGTTTGTCAACCATTAAAACGGATTGTTTTTCCATTATCTAATTCAATAGGAGAGGCAATCTTCAGCTTGTATGGCCACATTGCATGGAGAGATATCTGGGAAAGGAGGAGAGAAAGAGGGGGAGCAAAACCTTTCCTGCTTCTGCCTTAAAAAAAAAATGATCTTCCTAGCACAGCGAAGCCCACATGTTCCTAAGTCATGGCGTACATGAATTGTTTTGTTAATACACCTGCGACAGCTATGCTGCCGCAGTTCCATTTTCAGGCAAACAAGAGGGAAAGACATAAAAGCGGCTACAACAATTCGCTTTAACAACTTTTTGATGGGCTTCGGAAATCAAGAGGCTATCCGAGGGTTGCCGGAAATGGCCTGGGAAGCCATCAGCGTGCGCGTGCTTGAAATTGCACTTGCGTGCATGAAGAGTGGTGTGCGTGCAAAGGGAGATGCCGTCGCCTCCTCTGATTTCCTGTGAAATGCAGTGTAAAATTTGGATTATCGATACATGATTATGTATTAAATTGGCAGGCCACCGTGTCATTCCGATTCCCCCAAGGCTTGCAACGAGAATATTCACGCTTTACGGATTTATACATGTTCAGTTGTTGCTTCCAAAAAATAAATAAATGCATCCTCTCTGTTGTCCTCCATGTATGTCTATAACAGAGCCTCTGTCGTAAAGTGGCTGCCACATTTAAGCAAAGATGGCAGCCAACCTACAGTTCGCTTTCATGTTTTTGCTGAAAACCTGAAGGAAATGCCGGCTTTTCGAAAAACCATCATGAGGTCACATGACTGTGGATGTTGCAAATCGCCATGTCCATTGCTCAGTGCCCAAAGTTGGATCACGTGACTGGAGGAGAGGGAAGGGGCCAGATTATAAGCAGGTCGGTCTGTTGTTAGGTGATTGGTTGTAAGTCAAGGACTATTTATATGAAGTTACTTTGACTACCGTATTGATTTATATTCATCCATGGAGGTTCCATACTGTTGCACATTCTAAGCAAGGAGATGTCTACATTTCTGAGTAGGCTTCTGGAATTGAAGGCCATCAACTGATGGAAGGTGAGACCAAGACATCTTTCGGCCAATCCCTTCCTTTAATAACCTCCTCTCTTTCTGTCCGTTTTGCTTCAGTTTCTCCTGTCCTTTTGTATTTCTTCTCACTGTTGGGCTCTCTTTTCTTCCTATCCAGGTGGCTTCTAAGCTAAATAACAGGTCATGTTGCTCAATACGAATCGTTTACCTAGGGAATTAGGGAAAGTTGCTTTGGGGACAACCACCTTTTAAGTTTAGATGGTCAGAGCAAAACGATGGTTGCATCTCAAAGGGGCTTTTTCAAAAGGCAACTCAACTGCTTCTTCCCTTGAGTAAGAAGTAGTAGTTTCGCTTCTCATCCAAGAAGCTTCATCGATTCGGGCAGGATGGTGAGGGCGATGGAAGGATTAGTTTTGATGAGATGAAGGGGGGATTGGAAGGAACATATTGCTTTGCAGTCATCTGGTCATTAGCACTCTCTCTGAGAGCTCTTGAGGCCACTTGGGTGTTTTATCTATGCCTTCAGGGTCACCTGAATCAGGCTGCAATTGGTTGTGGAATCTTCTTGGAACTGCTGAAAGGACTATGTTGTAGACAGGAGCTCGGGGTTATCTCATCCCTCCCCATCTGTTAAGAGAGGGCTGCTTAAATGTTAACATAAATAGCCTCTTTTACCCCTCTTTCAAACCAATGGTCCTCTCTATCCAGAATGTGGACTTTGCGGTTCTTTGAAAGAGTGGCCTTTTTCCTTTCAAACACAAACAGACTGCTGAATCTTGTCCTGATATATTTGCTCTTCTATGTCGTGCCATGTGTTTGCGAAGTGGTTGTTTTGTTTCAATGTACGAGAAGGTTGCATCTTTCTTGCCTTCTGCTTCATCCCCAAATATGGTGGTACCAGTGGCGGGATTCAATGTTTTTTTATTACCATTTCTGTGGGCGTGGCTTGGTGAGCGTGGCATGGCTTGGTGGGCGTGGCAGGGGAAGGATACTGAGAAATCTCCATTCCCACCCCACTCCAGGGGAAGATTACTGCAAAATCCCCATTTCCTCCCGATCAGCTGGGACTCGGGAGGCAGAGAATAGATGGGGGCGGGGCCAGTCAGAGGTGGTATTTACCAGTTCTCCGAACTACTCAAAATTTCCACTACCGGTTCTTCAGAACTGGTCAGAACCTGCTGAAACCCACCTCTGGGCGGTACCCACAGGTAGTGTCACTACCTCCCTCAGCCAAGTTGTGTGGCAGGCCCTCAAGACCTTTGCTCATAAATAACAGATTTTTATTTTAGAAATGTTACCTAAAAGGATTCATTTTTCTACTGGATCACTTCAGCAGCAGGGGAATAAAAAGGTGCGAATATTGAATGAACTTCAACGGGCTTGAAGGATAACACCGCCACTCGTTAAAAAATTCAATTAACCTTATCTTTCTTTAACATGATTAATTATCCTACAGATAAATGACTCCTTTGGGGAAGAAAAAAAGAGTATCATCTTTTGAGCCATACCTGTCTAGCATGCTTTGCTTGTCCTCCTTCCTTTTGCCAAACCAACTTGTCCTTTTTAGCATATTTGTATGTATGCAATTCATAAAAAAAAAAGACGGGAATCCACAATAGTTCTAGAACGTTCTTTTTGTAACAGTTCAAAACTGGCCGGTTGCAAATTTAATACGCAGGTGTTTGAAAGTTTAAAAATGCGACCCACTCACTGTTTCCAAGAAAGCTGCGCGATCTACTTTATTACGCAAGTTTGCTGAGGTTTAAGACAAGTGAGTTTCAAAGCCACTTCAGAGATGATTCTGTACAGCAAGCCGAAACGGAACTGTGTTAATATTGAAAGGCGTAGCTTTCAGGAAGAAGAATTTGTGCCGTAACAGAAGACGTATGTTCCCAACAAGAGGGGACTGGGGAGGTGGGAATGCCTGGGAATCAGTTTGCCCTTCCTTTGAAAAACAAGCCAAATGACATATGGAGCTACTGTTGACTTGGGCCAACTGGCCGAACTGGCCCTGAAGGTTGGAAAGCCTTATTTACAAGATATCGACATGGGTTTCTAGGAGAAATGAGTCAAGCATGTAATACTTTTTTTTTTTAACCCAATGACTGGAAGGCCCTTCATATTCCCAACTCAATTCAAGTCTTATCAAACCAACTCCGCAGAGGCCCCCACCCTAATTCCTGGAGTTACACACGATGCACAACAACTGTTAGAACTCTGCTCAGGGTCTGGGGCCACCGGGTTTCGATTCCGGGCCTAGTCGCCACCTCATTCCTCAGGAGGTTCTTCTTCAAGGTTCTTCTCGGGCACCTTTTCTGCCTTGCCTTCTGATGGATTGCTGAACCCAGGATCTTCGGGCTGAGTTCCATCTCCATCGTAGATGATATCTTCGGGATTGGGAGGTGGGGGACAGAATTCTTCACCCGGGAACATTTCTTGAAAGATGGCTTCTGCCTGTTTGGAAAAACCAATATATTATTTTGGAAGTCTCGGGGGCTTCTTGGAAATCTTTCATTTTTATCTGGGCTCCCTCCTGTGCAATATTGTTATTTTACCAAATCACCAATAGGGTGTTAAAAACCTATTTATCAAATAGGTTTTATAACAGATGGTGGCCAATGCAATTGGGAATCCAGGTTGGTGGTGAAATGCACTTATCTTCGCTACCGGTTTGGGAATGTGAGCACGCTCGCGCCTCTTCTGCGCATGTGCAGAGGGTCAAAAACGGGACGTAATGACGTTCCGGCGGGTGGGCAGAGACTCCCGTTGCCGGCTCTACCGGTTTACGCGAGCCGGATAGAACCGGCTGAATTTTACCACTGATCCAGATGCTTTGCCCCAGTTCTTTCTCTTTCTCCTTCTCTCCTTCCTTCCTTCTCTCTCCTTTCCTTCCTTTCTTCTTCCTTCCTTCTTCCCTCCCTCCATCTCTCCCTCCCATACTTTCTGTTTCCTCATAGGCTGCCAAGCTGTCAGGATAGTTTTTACCTGAATACACTGTCAGCAGAAGATTTTAAGTGAGTTACTTATAGACCCTGGGCTATAAGTAGCTCACCTCTGTGTTAAAAAGACAGGGAATAATTTAAAGAAGTATGAAAACCATGCCACAGACTTTAATCCAACTGATATCAAAAGAAGGAGAGTCAAAGGGAAATGTTGATCGGCTCAGAGAATATAAATATGCTTGAAGCGTCATTAATACATGCTTTTGTATGAGCACACAGGTAAATCTAGTCACCATTTATTCTTAAACAATGTAAGCAAGGTAAATAAATATACATGCAAGGTATTTTAAATTACTATTGGTTTTTTTTTCTCCCCCTGCAAAATACCTGATATCTATTTGGCCTGAGAGAACTTGCTTGCCTTAGTCGTTTATATATTCCTACCTTACCCAGAAAAGGGTCTCTGGTGGCTCAACAGACTAATGCAGTTTGTTATTAACAGCAGCTGCTTGCAATTACTGCAGGTTCAAGCCCCACCAGGCCCAAGGTTGACTCAGCCTTCCATCCTTTATAAGGTAGGTAAAATGAGGACCCAGATTGTTGGGGGCAATAAATTGACTTTGTATATAATATACAAATGGATGAAGACTATTGCTTGACATAGTGTAAGCCGCCCTGAGTCTTCGGAGAAGGGCGGGATATAAATGCAAATAAAAATTAAAAAAAATATAAAAAAATAAAAGTGAATGATGTACCTGTTTGACAGCGCAGTCATTCCCTAGTCCCCCGTCCGGCCCAGAACAAACATACATATTGGAGGGCAGATTATCATACGAAGCCCTGTCAACGCTGGAGGAATCCCTCATGTTGAAATACACAGACCAGAGAATCTGAGGTTTGGTTCCTTCCCCTTCATCTTCCCCTTCTGAAAAGAGAAGGCAACTGTCTTAGCATCCGCAGCTTTCAAAGGAACTGAAACCTGGAAGAATTCACAAAATCTGAAAAGCAAAGCATTGGGGATTCTCTTTAAAGGAAGAAGGTAGCGAACATTTCTGACTCTGCGCATCACTGATGGCAACGGGGGGGGGAGGGGGAGAAGAGGATGATTTCCACATGTGCCCACCACTTAACAGTTTAACAGAGTTGGGAGGGACCTCGTAGGTCATCTAGTCCAACCCACCTCTGGGCGGTACCCACAGGTAGTGTCACTACTTCCGTCAGCCAAGTTGTGTGGCAGGCCCTCAAGACCTTTGCTCATAAATAACAGTTTTTTATTTTAGAAATGTTACCTAAAAGGATTCATTTTTCTACTGGATCACTTCAGCAGCAGGGGAATAAAAAGGTGCGAATATTGAATGAACTTCAACGGGCTTGAAGGATAACACCGCCACTCGTTAAAAAATTCAATTAACCTTATCTTTCTTTAACATGATTAATTATCCTACAGATAAATGACTCCTTTGGGGAAAAAAAAAAAGGAGTATCATCTTTTGAGCCATACCTGTCTAACATGCATTGCTTGTCCTCCTTCCTTTTGCCAAACCAACTTGTCCTTTTTAGCATATTTGTATGTATGCAATTCATAAAAAAAAAAAGAGGGGAATCCACAATAGTTCTAGAACGTTCTTTTTGTAACAGTTCAAAACTGGCCGGTTGCAAATTTAATACGCAGGTGTTTGAAAGTTTAAAAATGCGACCCACTCACTTGTTTCCAAGAAAGCTGCGCGATCTACTTTATTACGCAAGTTTGCTGAGGTTTAAGACAAGTGAGTTTCAAAGCCACTTCAGAGATGATTCTGTACAGCAAGCCGAAACGGAACCGTGTTAATATTGAAAAGCGTAGCTTTCAGGAAGAAGAATTTGTGCCGTAACAGAAGACGTATGTTCCCAACAAGAGGGGACTGGGGAGGTGGGAATGCCTGGGAATCAGTTTGCCCTTCCTTTGAAAAACAAGCCAAATGACATATGGAGCTACTGTTGACTTGGGCCAACTGGCCGAACTGGCCCTGAAGGTTGGAAAGCCTTATTTACAAGATATCGACATGGGTTTCTAGGAGAAATGAGTCAAGCATGTAATACTTTTTTTTTTTAACCCAATGACTGGAAGGCCCTTCATATTCCAAACTCAATTCAAGTCTTATCAAACCAACTCCGCAGAGGCCCCCACCCGAATTCCTGGAGTTACACACGATGCACAACAACTGTTAGAACTCTGCTCAGGGTCTGGGGCCACCGGGTTTCGATTCCGGGCCTAGTCGCCGCCTCATTCCTCAGGAGGTTCTTCTTCAAGGTTCTTCTCGGGCACTTTTTCTGCCTTGCCTTCCGATGGATTGCTGAACCCAGGATCTTCGGGCTGAGTTCCATCTCCATCGTAGATGATATCTTCGGGATTGGGAGGTGGGGGACAGAATTCTTCACCCGGGAACATTTCTTGAAAGATGGCTTCTGCCTGTTTGGAAAAACCAATATATTATTTTGGAAGTCTCGGGGGCTTCTTGGAAATCTTTCATTTTTATCTGGGCTCCCTCCTGTGCAATATTATTTTACCAAATCACCAATAGGGTGTTAAAACCTGTTTATCAAATAGGTTTTATAATAGATGGTGGCCAATGCAATTGGGCATCCAGGTTGGTGGTGAAATGCACTTATCTTCGCTACCGGTTTGGGAATGTGAGCACGCTCGCGCCTCTTCTGCGCATGTGCAGAGGGTCAAAAACGGGACGTAATGACGTTCCGGCGGGTGGGCAGAGACTCCCGTTGCCGGCTCTACTGGTTTACGCGAGCCGGATAGAACCGGCTGAATTTCACCACTGATCCAGATGCTTTGACCCAGTTCTTTCTCTTTCTCCTTCTCTCCTTCCTTCCTTCCTTCCTTCCTTCCTTCCTTCTTTCTTCCTCCTCCTCCTCCCTCCCTCCCATACTTTCTGTTTCCTCATAGGCTGCCAAGCTGTCAGGATAGTTTTTACCTGAATACACTGTCAGCAGAAGATTTTAAGTGAGTTACTTATAGACCCTGGGCTATAAGTAGCTCACCTCTGTGTTAAAAAGACAGGGAATAATTTAAAGAAGTATGAACACCATACCACAGACTTTAATCCAACTGATATCAAAAGAAGGAGAGTCAAAGGGAAATGTTGATCGGCTCAGAGAATATAAATATGCTTGAAGCGTCATTAATACATGCTTTTGTATGAGCACACAGGTAAATCTAGTCACCATTTATTCTTAAACAATGTAAGCAAGGTAAATAAATATACATGCAAGGTATTTTAAATTACTATTGGTTTTTTTTCTCCCCCCCGCAAAATACCTGATATCTATTTGGCCTGAGAGAACTTGCTTGCCTTAGTCGTTTATATATTCCTACCTTACCCAGAAAAGGGTCTCTGGTGGCTCAACAGACTAATGCAATTTGTTATTAACAGCAGCTGCTTGCAGTTACTGCAGGTTCAAGCCCCACCAGGCCCAAGGTTGACTCAGCCTTCCATCCTTTATAAGGTAGGTAAAATGAGGACCCAGATTGTTGGGGGCAATAAATTGACTTTCTATATAATATACAAATGGATGAAGACTATTGCTTGACATAGTGTAAGCCGCCCTGAGTCTTTGGAGAAGGGCGGGATATAAATGCAAATAAAAAAAATAAAATAAAATAAAAATAAAAAAAATAAAAGTGAATGATGTACCTGTTTGACAGCGCAGTCGTTCCCTAGTCCCCCGTCCGGCCCAGAACAAACGTACATATTGGAGGGCAAATTATCATACGAAGCCCTGTCAACGCTGGAGGAATCCCTCATGTTGAAATACACGGACCAGAGAATCTGAGGTTTGGTTCCTTCCCCTTCATCTTCCCCTTCTGAAAAGAGAAGGCAACTGTCTTAGCATCTATAGCTTTCAAAGGAACTGAAACCTGGAAGAATTCACAAAATCTGAAAAGCAAAGCATTGGGGATTCTCTTTAAAGGAAGAAGGTAGCGAACATTTCTGACTCTGCGCATCACTGATGGCAACCGGGGGGCAGGGGGGGGAGAGAAGGGGATGGTTTCTCATGTGCCCACCACTTAACAGTTTAACAGAGTTGGGAGGGACCTCGTAGGTCATCTAGTCCAACCCACCCCCCTCTGTGTGGGCAAACCTGCTGTCGCCAACTGCTCTTCCGGGTTCTGTCACGCGCATGCGCATCGGACAGTTATCCAGCGTGCATGCACACTGAACAGCTGCTCTTTTTCGCAAAGACCAGCTGTCTGGCGCGCATGCGCGCAATGGAACCCGGAAAAGCAGCTGGCTGCCCTGCGCATGCGCCCCGGTTAGCTGCTCTCTTCTGGGTTTTGGCGCTCCGGCGCGCGCACACATACAATCCAGTTTCGGCACATTGTGCCGAAAAGGTTCACCATCACTGCCCTACAGCATTTCTGACAGATGGCAGTCCAGTCTCTTCTTGAAAGCCTCCAGTGATGAAGCTCCCACAACTTCTGAAGGCAACTTCTGTTCCATCGGTTGATTGCTCTCTGTCAGGAATAGGTTGATCCCCTCCTCCCTGGGCAGCCCCTCAAATACTGGAAGACTCCTATCATGTCTCCCCTGGTCCTTCTCTTCACTAGATTATCCATGCCCAGTTCCTGCAACATTGTTCAATCGAATGCTTCTTGGGGGAAAAATACATTTTGATTTAAGTTTAACACCATCAAACAGATTAACAGATTAACAGAGTTGGAAGGGACCTTACAGGTCATCTAGTCCAACCCACCCCCCTCTGTGTGGGCAAACCTGCTGTCGCCAACTGCTCTTCCGGGTTCTGTCACGCGCATGCGCATCGGACAGTTATCCAGCGTGCATGCACACTGAACAGCTGCTCTTTTTCGCAAAGACCAGCTGTCTGGCGCGCATGCGCGCAATGGAACCCGGAAAAGCAGCTGGCTGCCCTGCGCATGTGCCCCGGTTAGCTGCTCTCTTCTGGGTTTTGGCACTCCGGCGCACGCACACATACAATCCAGTTTCGGCACATTGTGCCGAAAAGGTTCACCATCACTGCCCTACACGATTTCTGACAGATGGCAGTCCAGTCTCTTCTTGAAAGCCTCCAGTGATGAAACTCCCACAACTTCTGAAGGCAATTTCTGTTCCATCGGTTGATTGCTCTCTGTCAGGAATAGGTTGATCCCCTCCTCCCTGGGCAGCCCCTCAAATACTGGAAGACTCCTATCATGTCTCCCCTGGTCCTTCTCTTCACTAGATTAGCCATGCCCAGTTCCTGCAACATTGTTCAATCGAATGCTTCTTGGGGGAAAAATACATTTTGATTTAAGTTTAACACCATCAATCATATTAACAGATTAACAGAGTTGGAAGGGACCTTACAGGTCATCTAGTCCAACCCCCCGCTCAAACAGGAGACCCTACACCATTTCTGACAAATGGCAGTCCAATCTCTTCTTGAAAGCCTCCAGTGATGAAGCTCCCACAACTTCCGAAGGCAACTTCTGTTCCATCGGTTGATGGTTCTCACTGTCAGAAAATTTCTCCTTATTTCCAGGTTGAATCTCTCCTTGTTCAGTTTCCATCCATTATTCCTTGTCTGGACTTCAGATGCTTTGGAAAATAGCTTGACCCCCTCCTCTCTGTGGCAGCCCCTCAAATATTGGAAGACTCCTATCCTGTCTCCTCTGGTCCTTTTCTTCACTAGACTTGATATGCCCAGTTCCTGCAACCGTTCATCGTATGTTTTAGCCTCCATGCCCCTAATCATCTTGGTTGCTCTTTTCTTCACTCTTTCTAGAGTCTCAACTTGTGCAAATGGAGCTTTGCACATTTGCACGCTTTCCTGCTGCTTGTGCGGCCTGGTTAAGAATGTCTGTTAACTTCTCAGACACTTTTAGCTTCAAGTGACTATTATTATTATTATTATTATTATTATTATTATTATTATTATTATTATTATTATTATTATTATTTACACAAAATGACAGTATACACAGCAAACGAGATAAATATGCTGGATTTGGTATCACAGATCACTAGTCGAACACTTCCCAAGCGTTTAGGACTGTGTGATGTATCGGCGAATTATGCGAGCAGATCCCAGTAAGGTGACCTTCTGCAGCTGACCAATGGTGATCTTGTCAGCGCCAATTGCTTTTAAGTGCTTGCCTAGGTCTTTAGGCACAGTTCCCAGTGTGCCGAGTACCACTGGAACCACCTGCACTGGTTTATGCCAGAGTCTCTGCAATTCAATTCTCAAATCTTGATATCTGGTGACTTTTTCAAGTTGTTTCTCATCGATTCTGCTGTCACCAGGTATAGCAATGTCGACTATCCACACTTTTTTCTTTTCCACAATCGTGATATCCAGGGTATTGTGTTCCAAAACTTCTTGTTGTTGTTGTTGTTGTTGTTGTTGTTGTTGTTGTTATTATTATCACCATCATTATTATTATTATTATCATCATCATTTTAAAAAGATAGGTGGGTTAGAGCATCTAGCAGGGAACAAAGGAGATTATCCAGTCTTATTTGTGCCTGCGAACAAATTGTTGCCTGTAATCTTCAAAAAACTGTTCCCAAAAATAATAGTTCATTTCTTCTCGTATCGTTCGGGAGGGTCTGTCTGCCAGAAGAGAATGGAGCCTTTTCTTGAATATTATTAAAAGTTCCTACTGCTGCTATTTTATGAAAAAAAAAAGAAGAAGTTACTTCTTCATAATTTAGGCAGGAAAATGAATAAAGTCCTCTTCCTTTAGGTGACTTTGCTTCTCTGACCTGCCATGGCCCAGTGCTCGCTTTATCTGGTGATTCATTTTCAATAACTCCAACAGTATTTGTTCTGACATTTTAATTAAAATACGACTACTACCTCATCTTGATGATAAAAAGGCCTATGTGTCAATGAAAACTACCTTCTCAGTGCCTCAGTGCACCTGAGGACTCTCCTGATCAGAGGCTTCCTCTGAACGAACTCCGGGCAGCTTCTAAACAATACATCACTTCAAAACTAGACCATTTTAAACATTAAGATTAATGCTAAGAAAGAAAGGGGAGGGGAAGCCGGGAGGAAAGAGAAGGAAAGACAAACGTTCACAGGCAGCCTAGCTTTTATTTTTTCCTCCCCCTTCTGTTTAGGCTCTGGTAGTTCTTGATCGCAGTAAAAGTTAGACAATTTAAGTTTTGAGAAGCTTTGTTTGAAGCAAAGGATCTACCAAGGTTTATTTCACCTCTCTGCTAGTGGTAACAGAGTAGTAGACATCTTATCCCTCTCCTCCTCCTTCTTCCTCTTCCTCCTCCTCCTCTTCTTCTCCTCCTCCTCCTTCTTTGTCTCAGCCTTCTCCTCTTCCTCCTTCTCCTCCTCCTGCTCATCAGCCTTCTCCTCCTCCTCCTTCTTTGTCTCAGCCTTCTCCTCCTCCTCCTCCTCTTTCTTCTCCTCCTCCTTCTTTGTCTCAGCCTTCTCCTCCTCCTTCTCCTCCTTCTCCTCCTCCTCCTCCTTCTTTGTCTCAGCCTTCTCCTTCTCCTCCTCCTCCTCCTTCTTTGTCTCAGCCTTCTCCTCCTCCTCCTCCTCCTCCTTCTCCTCCTCCTCCTCCTTCTTTGTCTCAGCCTCCTCCTCCTCCTCCTCCTCCTCCTCCTCCTCCTCCTCCTCCTTCTTTGTCTCAGCCTCCTCTTCCTTCATCTCAGCCTTCTCCTTCTCCTCCTCCAAGAACTGATCCTGGGGATCGTCTGAAGTCTGCATTACAAGTAATCCTTGATTTACAACGGTTCATTTAGAGGAGGCGTGTCAAACTGGCGGCCTGCGGGGTGGATGCGTCTCCCACAGGTCACGCCCACCCCAGCTCCGCGACGGGGAAACACGTTGCAAAATGTCACGTCATGGCAACGAGTTTGACACCCGTGATTTTGAGACCGTTGGTTACAACATCCCTGGAAAAAAAGTGACGTATGACAGTTTGTCACACTTACGACCGCTGCAGCCTTCCCGTTGGTCGCGTGATCAAAAATTTGGATGCTTTGGCAACTGGTTCGTATTTATGACGATTGCAGTGTCCTGGGGGTCATGCGATCCCCTTTTGAGACCTTCTGGCAAGCAAAGTCAACGGGGAAACCAGAGTCACTGAAACAACCGTGGTACTAACTTAACCGCTGCAGCGACTCCCTTAACAACTGTGGCAAAAAAGGTTGTAAAATGGGGCCAAATTCATTTAACAACTGTCTTGCTTAGAACAGAAATCTTGGCCTCGATTGTGGTTGTATATCGAGGACTACTGTAATTGTAGGATCAGGGCTGGAAATTTGGTCTCAAATAGCTGGAAGCACACAGCTAATATTCACTGGAGGAGCACATCTTATTTTTCTGAAGCTGTTTCTCATCCTTTAGAGCAGGGCTGGCCAACTATGGCCCCTTTATAACTTGTGGACTTCAACTCCCAGAATTCCTATTTTCAATGGCTGGCACAGGAATTATGGGAGTTGAAGTCCACAAGTCATAAAGAGGCCATAGTTATCCAGTCCTGCCTTAGAGATGGTGAAATGTTTCAGGGGGGGAAAAGATTTGAAACCTTCATGCCAGGGGTGAAATGCTCCCGGTTCAAACCGGATCGCCCGATCTGGTACCAATGGCGGTGGGTGGTTCGGAGAACTGGTAGCAAAAATCTGCCTCCCCCCCACCCATGCCCAGCTGAGCTGCGCGATCATCAGAATATTTTTTTTTAACTTTTAAATGCATTTTTTCTTTGGCCGAAAAATTGCTTTTAAAAGTAAAAAAAAACACCCTCTGATGATTGCACGGCTCAGCTGGAATCGTCAGAACCCTTTAAAAGCTTTTTTTCTACAACCTCTTTGGCGGAAGAGGTTGTAAAAAAATGCTTTTAAAAGGCTCTGACGATCCCAGCTGAGTTGCTTGATCGTCAGAGCCTTTTTTTCCTTTTAAAGGCAAAAAAAAAATGCTTTTAAAAGAAAACAAAAGCCTCTGACGATCAGGCAACTCAGCCGGGATCTTCAGAGCTTTTTAAAAGCATTTTTCTACAACCTCTTCGGCTGAAGAGGTTGTAGAAAAAATTCTTTTAAAAGTAAAAAAAAAAAAGTTCACCACACCTACCCAGTCACATTACTCCCCCACCACGCCCACAGGATCAGTAGTAACAAATTTTACATTTCACCATTGCTTCATGCCGCCTTTGCACTTGGGGGAAAAAAAAATACAGGAACACGCATTTAACAGAAAAGCGGGGTGGGGGGGGGAGCCATTTAGCCAGACGATTACACAACGGGTATCAGGCACTTTGAATGGGAAGAAAAATGGCAAATCTTCATTTTTGTTTAATCTTAAACCACCTCCACCTCCCACACACACACACATTTCACCTGTTTCTGCAACACTGAATAACTGCTCCACTACGTGTGTCAGGTCTTCTTTAGCGGTTCGAATAGAAGGACAGGTCAAATGAACCAAATCTGTTGAAAGAATGGAAGAGCAAAGTGGTTATTCAAGGCGCCGATTCATTCACTCGATTTATATCCTGTCTTGGTATTGGTAATGAAAACTCAAGGTGACCAACGACGATACAGAAGGATCACATGTATGGATCCATGACTTGACTGGTTTCAATTATTTGAATGTTTTGACGACTCGCAATGATTTGGGTTGAAGGCAGTGGTGGGATTCAACCAGTTCGCACCACTTCGGGAGAACCGGTTGTTAACTTTCTGAACAGATTGGCAAACTGGTTGTTGGAAGAAATCATTAGGGCAGAGAACCGGTTGTTAAATTGCTTGAATCCCACCACTGGTTGAAGCCCAGCATGCTTGGAAGCAGTGCAAGCAGAGGTGGCTTTCAGCAGGTTCTGACCAGTTCTGGAGAACCGGTAGAAGAAATTCCGAGTAGTTTGGAGAACCGGTAAATACCACCTCTGGCTGGCCACGCCCCCATCTATTCTCTGCCTCCCGAGTCCCAGATGATCGGGAGGAAATGGGGATTTTGCAGTAACCTTCCCCTGGAGTGGGGTGGGAATGGAGATTTTATAGTATCCTTCCCCTGCCACGCCCATCAAGCCATGCCCACATAACCGGTAGTAAAAAAAACCTGAATCCCACCACTGGTACCACCATATTTGGGAATGAGGTAGAAGGCAAGAAAGATGCAACCTTCTCGTACATTGAAACAAAACAACCACTTCGCAAACACATGGCACAACATAGAACAGCAAACTCATCAGGACAAGTTTCAGCAGTCAGTTTGCGTTTGAAAGCAAAAAGGCCACTCTTTCGAAGAACCGCAAAGTCCACATTCTGGGTAGAGAGGACCATTGGTTTGAAAGAGGGGTAAAGAGGCTATTTAAGTTAACATTTAACCAGCCCTCTTAACAGAGCGGGAGGGATAAGACACCCCCTTCTACTTCTCCAAAAGCAGACTTATAACAGATTAACAGAGTTGGAAGTAACCTTTGTAGGTTATCTACTCCAACCCCCGCCCCCACAACCAAGCAGGAGACCCTACACTATTTCTGACAGATGGCAGCCCAGTCTCTTCTTGAAAGCTTCCAATGATGAAGCTCTCACAACTTCTAAAGACAAGCTCTTCCATCGGCTGATTGTTCTCACTGTCAGAAAAGTTCTCCTTATTTCCAGGTTGAATCTCCCCTTGTTCAGTTTCCATCCATTATTCCTTGTCTGGCCTTCAGGTGCTTTGGAAAATAGCTTGACCCCCTCCTGTTTGTGGCAGCCCCTCAATTATTGGAAGACTGCTATCCTGTCTCCCCTGGTCCTTCTCTTCACTAGACTAGCCATACCCAGTTCCTGCAACCGTTTATTGTATGTTTTAGTCTCCAGTCCTCTAATCATCTTGGTTCCTCTTCTCTGCCTTTTTTCTAGAGTCTCAACATCTTTTTTATAGTGCAGTGACCAAAACTGTATGACTCACCACACAGCATTGAAAACTGAATATTTTTTCTTAAAAGGTTTGGAGAAGAGGAGGGAGGGAGGGAGGGAGGGAGGAGGAGGAGGAGGAGGAGAAGGAAGGAAGGAAGGAAGGAAGGAAAGCTAAGGATGAAGGACCTTTCTTGAAAGTTATCTAATCCTGGAATCCAGAAGAACAAAGTGTATTGATTAGAGATCTAATTGCCACATATTAATAACAGGCCCTGAATTTTTATGCTAAAATGAGGCCAAGGAGGAAAGATAGAGAGGCAGCAATACGATTGGGGAACATAGGACAACCTAAGGACAATTTCTTCCTCTCCATCCTATTTAGGACCGTTTAGTGTCACATCTTTTTATTAGGTTGCCATAATATAAAATACAAAGGAGAATGAAAAAAGGGGAAACTAAGGGAGGAAAAAAGAAAGAAGGGAGCGTAGAGTAAAAGGGGAGAAATTTAAAAAAAAACCACATTGACTTTTGACTCTTTTTAGCGCACTAGAAGATAATACCGTTACAGCCACAACTTTTTGCTTTTATACATTAATATATACTAGCAGGGGTGGGATTCAGCTGGTTCAGCGAACCGGATCTTAATTTTAATCTGGTTCACTGAACCAGTTGTTCCAAGGACTGGCTGACCCCGCCCCTCCCCGCCCCTCCCAGGAGTCTCCACGCAGCCCATTTTGGATTCCAAGTGCAGGGCACTGTTCTACAAAGCTGTTCTAATCTACAAAACCCAAACTCCGAACAGTTTAGTGGTTCAGGATATCGATGGGCTAGAGGAGATATGGGAGCAGGTGAAATAATTGAAAACAAAATGGAAACTATTGGGGAAAAAAATGGCTGGTTATTTGTGACTCGTCCTCCCTCCTCTCCTCAGCCGGGCCCCTCCCGTCTCCAACCAGGCCTTTTATCAGACTCCGAGTCTGATAATGAAGATGAACGGCCTTCATGCCTCCAGTCCCCGGCCCTGGCCCCATGCCCGGAGAGGATACAAGGAGTGAAAGGAGAAGCCCAATAAACCTCACTCATACAGCGTGTGTTCCTTTGGCTCAGCCTTCAGAGCAGAAAGCCAGCCAGGTGGTGGAATTACCCGGGCCTACTCCCTCTGACCCCTCCCTTTCCCAGACGCTGACAGCAGATCCAGCTGAAGACAATTCAGATGGGTGGACCCTCGCTTCCGGAGATCTGAGAGGTGACGCCAGCAGAAGGAAGGGAGGGGCAGGCCTGGATAAATGCTGAGTCATGGAGCCACACCCCACAGCCTATATAAAGGACCTGCTTTTGGCATTAAGCAAAGTCTTATCCAGTTTGCTGATACCGGACCCTATCGCTGAAGTCACAACTTGGACTCCTGCCTGCCCTGATAAACCTCGAAGGAACTTGGCAAGCTGCAGAGACTTCATTGCCAAGTTTGTTACGGACTTCCTTGACTCGTTCGTCGGAGTGGGGGTGGGACACGACAGGTTAGAATACCAAACAGCTACAGCCATTATGCAACATTCTCGACTGTTTTAATGGTTTCGTCCTGAAATGCAATACAGGTAGTCCTCGATTTACAACCATTTGCTTACTGGCAATTCAAAGTTACAACAGCACTGGAAAAAGTGACTTATGGCCGTTTTTTTACACTTACGACCATTGTAGCACCTCCCCCCCCCACGGTCACATGATCCACATTCAGACTTTTGGCAACTGGCTCGTATTTATGACGGTTGCAGTGTCCCGGAGTCCTCTTTTACGACCTTCTGACCAGCGAAGTCTAGGGAGAAGCCAGATTTGCTGAACGACCAGGTTGCTAAAACAACTGTAGTGAGAAAGATGGTAAAAATGGGGCAAAACTCACTCAACGTCTCGCTTAGCAAAAGAAACGTTGGGCTCGATTGTGGTCGTAAGTCGAGGAGCACCTGTACGTATTTTCTTCCTGGGCTTGAGAACCTTCAGCCTACATTGAGCTTAAGAGTCCAACCAGCTGTGCTGAGCCAAGCATCTGGGAATTCCTGCCAAGGATTTTCCTGCATCTTTCATTTGGCAGTGCAGTTATAATTCAGGAGGGGTTAAAAAAAATAGCTGTGTGTTAAATGCTTGCATCCTATGGCGTCTTCATACGGAGTTTAAAAAAAAATTAAGATAACCATCTGTCATTCTAATGAATGAGCATTAACGGTCCCGTTGACCTGAAGTGTAAATACATAATTAGAGCCTTTTCTCCAAAGCTTATTAAAATGATTTTTAATAATAGGGGGAAGAAATAGGCAGAGAGATTCAAGCGCAGGTAAGTAATGAGGCGAATGACGTCTTACGCTTAGAGGAGAATTTCCCAATTTACAACGTCGGTTGCAAAAGGGGGAGGAGGTCGTACTGTTGCGGTCCACCAGCAGCCTATGGAGCTGGCAACTGAGTCGGACGGCGATGAGGCTGAGGTGAGGCCAGGGCCATCAGGAAGTGAGGACTCCAGAGCCTCCAGAGACTGATAGTAGTGAGGCAGAGGAACAGGAGGAACCTGTTCCTAATGCATGCATGAGAACAGCTGCCAGAAGGCAAGAGCAGCTCAAGCAAAGAGGACGACTCGGGAGTAAGGCCAAGAGATGATTAGCCCCTCCCATAAGGCTTAAAACCGACCAGCAACGGCGTTTGGGCTCTTTGTCGGAAAACAACGTTGGTGGCTTCGTCTTCTGATTCGTCTACATCTTGCATTTATTTCTGAACGTTTGCCAAGAAAGGCCTTTGGCAGTTTGCCTAATTGGACCAAGGTTTGCGATAGGACTGAGGAATTCGTGTTGGGGGGCATTTCTGGACCGGGAGGCCCTATGCACGGTCACTCACGCTCTCGTGACGTCTCGCCTGGATTACTGCAACGCTCTCTACATGGGGCTTCCCTTGAAGGGCATCCGGAGGCTACAGTTAGTCCAGAATGCGGCTGCGCGGGTGATAGATGGAGCCCCTCGTGGCTCCCGCATAACACCCATCCTGCGCAGGCTGCACTGGCTACCTGTGGCCTTCCGGGTGCGCTTCAAGGTTTTGGTGACCACCTTTAAAGCGCTCCATGGCATAGGGCCGGGTTATCTACGGGACCGCCTACTGCGACCAGATACCTCTCACCGACCCGTGCGCTCTCACAGAGGGACTCCTCAGGGTGCCGTCAGCTAGGCAGTGTCGTCTGGCGGCGCCCAGGAAGGGCCTTCTCTGTGGGGCTCCGCCCTCTGGAACAAACTCCCCCCAGGACTCCGTCAACTTCCGGATCTTCGAACCTTCCGTCGCGAGCTCAAGACACATTTATTCATCTGTGCAGGACTGGCTTAGATTTTTAAATTTAGAGGGGTTTTAAATTGATTTTAATATTTATATTTCTATTTTAATAATTGGTATTATTAATTATTGGCATTAGAATAAGTCTTTTAATGATTATTTTAATTTGTATATTGATGTTTTTATATGCCTGTAAACCGCCCTGAGTCCTTTGGGAGATAGGGCGGTATATAAGTTTAAATAATAAATAAATAAATAAATAAATAAATTTGTTTTAATTTGAGTTGAACGACGCTGGGAATGAAGTAAATCTCAGCTGTTTGAATAAAGTTTGTTTTTTTCACGGACCGGGATTTTCAGGAGGCCGGGATAGCTCAGGCTGTTAAGAAGCCTGTTATTAGAACACAGTAGCCTGCAATTACTGCAGGTTCAAGCCCGGCCCAAGGTTGACTCAGTCTTCCATCCTTTATAAGGTAGTTAAAATGAGGACCCAGATTGTTGGGGGGGCAATAAGTTGACTTTGTTATATATATATATATATATATATATATACACACACACACACAAATAGAATGAGACTATTGCCTTATACACTGTAAGCCGCCCTGAGTCTTTGGAGAAGGGCGGGATATAAATGTAAACAAAAAAAGAAAAAAAAAAGAGCCTAATGCTGGGAAAGATTGAAGGCAAAAGAAGAAGAATGGGATGGCAGAGAATGAGGTGGCTGGATGGAGTCACTGAAGCAGTCCGCATGAGCTTAAATGGACTCCAGACGATGGTAGAGGACAGGAAGGCCTGGAGGAACGTGGTCCATGGGGTTGTGATGGGTCAGACACGACTTCGCAACTAACAACAACAAAAGCCCAAAATAACAGTTTTAGATACTAAACTCCTTTATTTAAATCCAAGGGTGTCCAACCTTGGTAATGAGCATTAACGGTCCCGTTGACCTGAAGTGTAAATACATAATTAGAGCCTTTTCTCCAAAGCTTATTAAAATGATTTTTAATAATAGGGGGAAGAAATAGGCAGAGAGATTCAAGTGCAGGTAAGTAATGAGGCGAATGACGTCTTACGCTTAGAGGAGAATTTCCCAATTTACAACGTCGGTTGCAAAAGGGGGAGGAGGTCGTACTGTTGCGGTCCACCAGCAGCCTATGGAGCTGGCAACTGAGTCGGACGGCGATGAGGCTGAGGTGAGGCCAGGGCCATCGGGAAGTGAGGACTCCAGAGCCTCCAGAGACTGATAGTAGTGAGGCAGAGGAACAGGAGGAACCTGTTCCTAATGCATGCATGAGAAGAGCTGCCAGAAGGCAAGAGCAGCTCAAGCAAAGAGGACGACTCGGGAGTAAGGCCAAGAGATGATTAGCCCCTCCCATAAGGCTTAAAACCGACCAGCAACGGCGTTTGGGCTCTTTGTCGGAAAACAACGTTGGTGGCTTCGTCTTCTGATTCGTCTACATCTTGCATTTATTTCTGAACGTTTGCCAAGAAAGGCCTTTGGCAGTTTGCCTAATTGGACCAAGGTTTGCGATAGGACTGAGGAATTCGTGTTGGGGGGCATTTCTGGACCGGAGGCCCTATGCACGGTCACTCACGCCTCGTGACGCCTCGCCTGGATTACTGCAACGCTCTCTACATGGGGCTTCCTTGAAGGGCATCCGAGGCTACAGTTAGTCCAGAATGCGGCTGCGCGGGTGATAGATGGAGCCCCTCGTGGCTCCCGCATAACACCCATCCTGCGCAGGCTGCACTGGCTACCTGTGGCCTTCCGGGTGCGCTTCAAGGTTTTGGTGACCACCTTTAAAGCGCTCCATGGCATAGGGCCGGGTTATCTACGGGACCGCCTACTGCGACCAGATACCTCTCACCGACCCGTGCGCTCTCACAGAGAGGGACTCCTCAGGGTGCCGTCAGCTAGGCAGTGTCGTCTGGCGACGCCCAGGGGAAGGGCCTTCTCTGTGGGGGCTCCCGCCCTCTGGAACAAACTCCCCCCAGGACTCCGTCAACTTCCGGATCTTCGAACCTTCCGTCGCGAGCTCAAGACACATTTATTCATCTGTGCAGGACTTGCTTAGATTTTTAAATTTAGAGGGGTTTTAAATTGATTTTAATATTTATATTTCTATTTTTAATAATTGGTATTATTAATTATTGGCATTAGAATAAGTCTTTTAATGATTATTTTAATTTGTATATTGATGTTTTTATATGCCTGTAAACCGCCCTGAGTCCTTTGGGAGATAGGGCGGTATATAAGTTTAAATAATAAATAAATAAATAAATAAATAAATTTGTTTTAATTTGAGTTGAACGACGCTGGGAATGAAGTAAATCTCAGCTGTTTGAATAAAGTTTGTTTTTTTCACGGACCGGGATTTTCAGGAGGCCGGGATAGCTCAGGCTGTTAAGAAGCCTGTTATTAGAACACAGTAGCCTGCAATTACTGCAGGTTCAAGCCCGGCCCAAGGTTGACTCAGTCTTCCATCCTTTATAAGGTAGGTAAAATGAGGACCCAGATTGTTGGGGGGGCAATAAGTTGACTTTGTTATATATATATATATATATATATATACACACACACACACAAATAGAATGAGACTATTGCCTTATACACTGTAAGCCGCCCTGAGTCTTCGGAGAAGGGCGGGATATAAATGTAAACAAAAAAAGAAAAAAAAAAGAGCCTAATGCTGGGAAAGATTGAAGGCAAAAGAAGAAGAATGGGATGGCAGAGAATGAGGTGGCTGGATGGAGTCACTGAAGCAGTCCGCATGAGCTTAAATGGACTCCAGACGATGGTAGAGGACAGGAAGGCCTGGAGGAACGTGGTCCATGGGGTTGTGATGGGTCAGACACGACTTCGCAACTAACAACAACAAAAGCCCAAAATAACAGTTTTAGATACTAAACTCCTTTATTTAAATCCAAGGGTGTCCAACCTTGGTAACTTTTAAGACTTCTGGATTTCGACTCCCAGAATTTCCCAGCCGACATGGAATTCAGATTTCCATTCTTAAAGTTGGCACAGTTGGACACCTCTGATTTAATCCACAGGATCCACAAGACATTTGTAAGCTAAGGAGAATACCGTGTTTCCCCGAAAATAAGACCCTGTCTTATATTTTTTTGAACTCCGAAATAAGTGCTTGGCCTTATTTTCAGGGAGGTCTTATTATTTTGGGGCGCGTGGAGCATGATGGGGCTCCTCTTGCTGTCTTACCTGATTTCCAGCTCTGCATTTGAATATTTTTGGGGAGGGCTTATTTTCGGGGGGGGGAGGCTTATTTTAGTGCATGCGCTCAAAAGCCTGACTGGGCTTATTATCAGGGGATGTCTTATTTTCGGGGAAACAGGGTAGGACAAGAAAATTCTGCTGATGATGTTACCTAGTCTGGTAACGAAATGTTCAGAAACCAGATAAGGGCCTCTGGTGGCTCAATGGACTAAGTCTGTCTGTTATTAACACAGCTGCTTGCAATTACTGCAAGTTCAAGTCCCACCAGGCCCAAGGTTGACTCAGCCTTCCATCCTTTATAAGGTAGGTAAAATGAGGACCCAGATTGTTGGGGGCAATAAAAGTTGACTTTGTATATAATATACAAATGGATGAAGACTATTGCTTAACCCTGTGTTAGCCGCCCTGAGTCTTCGGAGAAGGGCGGGATATAAATGCAAATAAATAAAAAATAAAAAAAATAAATGTTCAGAAGCTTTGGAGAGCAAACCACTGCCAAAATCCTATAAAATACCTTTTATAGAAGAGGTATAACTTCATCTTATCCTTTCTTTAGAATAAATTTCAATAGATATATGAATTCATCTAATTATCAAGGTTAATCTAATGAGTGGTGCGGTGGCCTAGAGGTGGAGCTCTCGCCGCACAATCAGCAGGCTGTGAGTTTGATCCTAGGTAGAGGCAAATGTTTCTCTCTCTGGGCACAATTTGGCATTTGGGCTTTGCCGGAAAACAACGTTGTAGCTGTGTCTTCTGCTTCGCCTTCTGCTTCGTCTACGTCTTTGTTTTTGTGGCTTCTGGACATTTGCCAAGAAAGCCCTTTGGCAGTTTGCCTAATTGGACCAAGGTTTGAGAGATAATTGAGGAATTTGTGTTGGGAGGCATTTGTTTTACTTTGAGTTGAACGACGCTAGGAATGAAGTAATTCCCAGCTGTTCGAATAAAGTTTGTTTGTTTTTCCACGGACTGAGTTTATTACTACCTACTTGGCCGGGGTCACAACAGTGATTTGCATACATCTGTAAAGATGGGCTTCTAATCCCATCTCTTCTTTAAGCTCCTTCTCTTCCATCTCTGGTACTGATCCTATCAATAAAAACAACCTGGGCTTTCATGTCGCTGTGTCTGATCTTGAGTTCAGAAGTACCTGTGGGAAAACCTAGTCTACTCACATGTATTTTTCATGCAGATCATAGCTGAAGAACACAATTCCACAAGGCAAACAGCCGGACGGCCTTTCTCCTGAGGTGGGACAGTCAGAATGGAAATCTGGAATGGAAACAGAAGACCTTATAGATACCTCATACATACCTACATACATACATATATACACCCAGTATACACACTATGGCCACACCTCCACGCATAGAACTCTTTTCAGAAGATCATTTGACTTAAGGAAATGGGAGGGATTAGAATGGTTTAATTTCAGCCACGCTCCATCAGAACTGAGATTCCCCTCAGTTTGGAGCTGCCATTTGTCCAGTTGGCATGGTGAAAAAGCCAGGAAGACATTCTTCCTTCAGCTTGAGATGCCACCACCTGGTCTTCCAAATTCTAAAACATGCATTTTTTTTTTTATCTAACCAACTGAAATCTACGAGTAACTTTTTTAAAATTTTCGGCGGGATCAAATGCGAATCCATTTTTACTTCTAACGAATATTCCGCCCATCAAATGTTTACTAATATTACCAAAAATTGACTTCTGGGACATAAGGCTTTCTTTTTAACTAGCTGTCGTGTCCCACTCCTCCTCTGACGGCCGGGTCGGGGAAGTCCGTATCAAGCGTGGCTGCAAAGCCTCTGCAGCTTTGCCAAAGTTCTGTCAGAATTCTCAGGGCAGGCAGGAGACCAGGATGTGACTTCAGCAATCCAAGTTAGACTTTGCCTGACTCAAAGAATGCCAGAAAGCAGATCCTTTATATAGGCGATGGGGTTGGCTCCATGACTCAGACTTATCCAGGCCTGCCCCTCCCCTTCTTTTGCTGACGTCGCCTCTCCACTCTCCGGAAGCGTGGGTCCCTCCAGCCTCCAGCTGTTGGCAATTCCAGCTCGTGACTGGCTTCACATTCCCCAGGGTCACATGCTGTGGGGGAGGGGCCCAGCTGCTCCGTTTGTCCGGGCATGGTGCCAGGACTGGGGGCTGGAGGCATGTCAGGCCATTTGTCTTGCTCGGTCTGTCTGGGCATGGTGCCAGGACTGGGGGCTGGAGGCATGCCAGGACATTCTTCTGTACTATCAGTGTCTGGCAGGAGATGAGAGGGGCCCGGCTGCGGAGAGGGGGGTGAGCGAGGCACAACACTAGCAAAGAATCCAGAGGTGGCAAAGCCAAATCCGTTTTTACAAAACACTGTAAATAACTAACTAGACAAAAATTAATCCGGGATATTCGATGGTCTCGAGGAAAGGGGAAATGAGTTTGAGTGGGTGGGCTCACCTGCTGATCAGAGCTCTCATTATTCTGTATGGATCGATCAGTTATGAGAATTGCTCTGGAGATCTGCCTGCCAGGGAATAAGCAAAGCTCCATCATCAATCAATCAATCAATCAATCAATCAATCAATCATCATCATCATTATCATAATGTGGAAAAAGTTGTCGGAAATGAGAAGTTGAAGATCTTGTGGGACTTTCGAATACAGACGGATCATCATTTGGAACACAACATGCCAGATATCACAGTTGTTAAAAACCAAAGCGTACAATTTATTGATGTTGTTGTACCAGGAGATGCCAGAGTTGAAGAAAAATAACTGGGGAAAAAAAATCACGAAATATTGCAACCTGGCCATCGAAACTTCACGATTATGGATGAAACATGTAACAGTGATACCTATTGTCATCGGGGCACTTGGTACCATGTCTAAGAATTTTATAAAATACATCAAGAAATTGTAGCTTCCTGCAATAACACCAGCAGAACTGCAAAAAACTGGGCTACTCGGAACATTGTATGTTTTAAGAAGATACTTGGTTGATAACCAGTATCCTGGCAGCAACCCGTATCAACCATTAGCACCAGTAAATCGTATTTGTGATACGTTTTTAAATGTTCAGTTGACTGAGTTTTACGTTTAATGAACAAAAGATGATGATGATGATGATGATGATGATGATGATGTACTTGGTTGATACCTAGGTTGATACCTAGGATGCTGGCAGCAACCCATATCAACCATTAGCACCAGTCAATGGTATTTTGAATGTTCAGTTGACTGAGTTTCATGTTTATTGAATAAAAGTATAATAAAAATAATGATGATGATGATGATGTACTTGGTTGATAGCTAGGATGCTGGCAGCAACCTGTATCAAACATTAGCACCAGTCAGTGGTATTTGTAATGCATTTTTGAATGTTCAGTTGACTGAGTTTCATGTTTAATGAATAAAAGAGATAATAATAATAATAATAATAACAACAACAACAACAACAACAATAATAATGAGGAGGAGGAGGAGGAGGGGGAGGAGAAGGAGAAGGAGGAGGAGGAGGAGAGGAGGAGGAGGAGGAGGAGAAGAAGAAGAAGAAGAAGAAGAAGAAGAAGAAGAAGAAGAAGAAGAAGAAGAAGAAGAAGAAGAAGAAGAAGAAGAAGAAGAAGAAGAAGAAGAAGAAGAACCACCACAACAACAGCAACAGCAGGAGGAGGAGGAGGAGGAGGAGGAGGAGGAGGAGGAGGAGGAGGAGGAGGAGGAGGAGGAGGAGGAGGAGGAGGAGGAGGAGGAGGAGGAGAAGAAGAAGAAGAAGAAGAAGAAGAAGAAGAAGAAGAAGAAGAAGAAGAAGAAGAAGAAGAAGAAGAAGAAGAAGAAGAAGAAGAAGAAGAAGAAGAAGAAGAAGAAGAAGAAGAAGGAGGAGGAGGAGGAGGAGGAGGAGGAGGAGGAGGAGGAGGAGGAGGAGGAGACGTCGTCATGTGGATCCACATTTGGCTCTTCATCAAAAACAACACATGTTGCCCAATGCAAGTAATGTTCAACACTCGGCAGTCTGAACACGGTTAATGACATTTTCACATAAGGCCTGCTTAAGTTAAGATATTAGTAATGACTCAAATCAGGCTTATATAAAGGTTACAGGCGCTTGCTTAATAGCCATCAAAATGTAATGAAGACACCGAGGACTCCGTATGGAATGTGATGTTTAGCCATCTCTAAGTTATTTCCAACAGCAAATTGTCGTGCGGAGAGCGAGCGTGCAAACAGTTACCCACAGTTACTGTAATGCGCAGTCATTCAACTGCTGAAATTCAAATGCCAACCAGAAGTTGTCGTGCGTGCCTATGATTAAAGCTCCCGACTGCCTTCTCCTGCTTTCTGCAAGCCACTTGGAGAACTAAAGAGATCATCAAGAATGCTATGGCAGTGGGAAACGTTGAGAAGAAGCCCCAGCGCAAGTGGGCAAGTGGCTTCCAGATGCTGCCATAGACTATCCATGTCAATGACCAGGAAGGGCACTCGGTGTCATGTCCCCCTCCCCCTCCGACGACCGGGTCTGGGAAGTCTGTATCAAGTGTGGCCACAAAGCCTCTGCAGCTTTGCCAAATTCCTTTCAGAGTTCTCAGGCAGGCAGGAACCCAAGGTGTGACTTCAGCAAACCAGATGAGACTTTGCTTGACTCAAGGAATGCCAAAAAGCAGATCCTTTATATAGGCCATGGGGTGTGGCTCCATGACTCAGCACTTATCCAGGCCTGCCCCTCCCTTCCTTTTGCTGACGTCACCTCTCAGATCTCCAGAAGCGGGGATCCGTCCACTGTAAATTCCCTTCCTCCGGATCTGCTGCCGGCAATTCTAACACGTGGCTGGCTTCGTGCTCACACGCTGTAGGAGCGAGGTTTGTTTGTTCATTCCTGACATTCTGTCTGGGCATGGTGCCAGGGTTGGGGGCTGGAGGCATGCCAGGCCGTTCCTCTTCATTATCAGACTCTGAATCTGACAGCAGGCCCAGC
Source organism: Ahaetulla prasina (assembly GCF_028640845.1). NCBI lineage: Eukaryota > Metazoa > Chordata > Lepidosauria > Squamata > Colubridae > Ahaetulla > Ahaetulla prasina. The sequence goes on along the minus strand of NC_080549.1, from coordinate 15,744,379 downwards.
AGGAGGAGGGAGGGGCCCGGCTGAGGAGAGGAGGGCGGGCGAGGCACAACACTCAGATTATCTTGTGCTCCAGGTCTAATTGATGACCCTGAGCATGCCAGAAAGAGCTGCTTGGATTTCAATTGACAGCCTGCTATTTTATTAATAGAACATAGAATAATAGAGATGGAAGGGACCTTGGAGGTCTTCAAGTCCAACCCTCTGCTCAAGTAGAAGACCTGATATCAGTGATGGCGAACCTTTTAGACAGCGAGTGCCCAAACTGTGTATGCGCGCATGTCCAAACTGAAAGGTGCATGAACGAGCGCATCCGAGGACATGTGCACGCATTCGCGCACCTTTCAGTTTGGGCATGCACGCACACGTGTGAACAAGTGCATGCATGGAAATGCATGAATGTGCGCATGTGCAGACATGCACAAACATGAGCATGTGCAAACATGAATAAAGGCACACATGTGCAGACATGCACAAACATGCGCATGCACAGAAGAGACCTAAAGACCAGCCGGCCGGTGGGAGATGGGGCATCCCAATATCGGCAGCGCCACAAGAGGTAAGGTCTTTTTCTTTCATGAGCTTCTGTTTCATCGTTTGCAGGGAAACAGAAGCTCACAAAAGAAACACCACAGAGATCTGACCTGGGGTGATGTTCTGTCCCCCCTCGCCTCCGTCCGAGTGATGGCTTAATTAGCCGGCACTATCAGCTCTGGCAGCAAACTAGCGAGTGTCTTCCAAATGTCTCTGTTATTTCCCTCGACGCCGATGAGTCACCCAGAAACAAACAGTACTTCAGCTCTTAGTTAATTAGTTGATTTGCCTGCTACGAAGAGGCACAGCAGCTCTTGCTGCCTTTATATCCTGTGGGGTGTGGCTCCATGACTCAGCACTTCCTAGGCCTGCTTCTGTTGTTCCCGCCTCTCCTGCCTACGAAACCTAGGGTCCAGCCAGGCCTGATTGCCATCAGCTGGGTCTGGAGGCGTGGCCTGAGGAGGGAAAGAGTCAGGGGACAGAGGCCTTGTTATCTCTTCCACCTGGCCTGCCTCTGGCTCCTGGAACTGAGCCAGGGAAGCCGGTGCTCCCGAGTTAAGTCCTGACGGCCCTTCCCCCTCACTGTCCAAGTCACTTTCTGGAAGGAGGCCCGGCTCGGGGGGGCGCAGACACAACAGGTGACATCATGCGTGCCAGCAGAGAGGGTTCTGTGTGCCACCTCTGGCATGCATGCCATAGGTTCTCCATCACGGTCTTATACCCTTCTGGACAAATGGCTGTCCAGTCTCTTCTTGACAACCTCTAGTGGTGGAATATCCACCACTCCAGCAAGCTATTCTTTTGGGGTGCAATGTAGACTAGCATGGTGCACTCCAGGCTACGTGACTTTGTCACTGCTAAATAGCATTCTGGCTGGTGGATCTCATAAGGATCACTCAGCAACACGTGAACCGAAAATAATAACGGTTAATACCGTATTCTGTTACATCACATCATCGTCTTTTAGCAACCCCATAATCCCTTGCGAGGTGGAGTCTGGCCAACTGAATGGAGTTGAGTGTTTACTGGCCAGATGCCCTTCTTGTCACCAATGCGGAGTTTTGTTCAGCAGATACATTCTCATTATGCCCGGAGACAGAAATATCTGCCTCTATCTAAGATCAAACTCACAGCCTGCTGATTGTGAGGCGAGAGCTCCTTGCTCTAGGCAACCGCACCACTCAAATCTGTTGCACCATATGAAATAAATAAAAAGCTATTCTACTGATTAATTTTTCTCAAGGTCAGAAAATTTCTCCTTACTTCTAGGTTTGATCTCTCATTAACAAGCTTGTACCCATTATTTTGTGTTTTGCCCTCTGGTGCTTTGGAGACTGAGTCAGTGACAATCTCTCAAGTACTAGAAGACAGGTAGGTATCATGTTTAAGATCAACTTAATCTTATTCAATCCCCTGCTCACTGCAGGATCCACTGGAAAAGCCTTTTTCGATCTTGACAAAATTAAGAAGACGGCTGGACTTCAGCTCCAAAAATAGTCCAGCCAGTTTTATGGATGTTTTTGCTAATAGATAAGGCATGAAATATGAGATGAAGAAACATTTATTTAACCTTACAGGGGGGTGAAGGTTTGTCAAGAAAGGAAATACAATATGAGAATTCAAGCCATCCTATCACTGTCTCGTCTAGGTCATATTTATCTGGGTCTCCAACCTTTAATCTCTGACCAGGATTGTGCCTATATCTGCATGCGTGCTCGACATTGAAGAAACACAGGTGGGCCATCCATATGCAAAGAGAGGGACATAACATTTAATATATTAGCAGACCTTTTTTCAGATTGATTTTCAAAACGAAGACTAATTTTGAATCCAGGGTTTCCCCCAGGGTGTAAAACTGGCTGATTTTTACAAGGGTTGATATAATAAATATATATAAGTCACGTACGAGCAGGGCTGGGCTGCTGGAGGTTCGGGAGAACCTCTAGCTAAGATTCTGCGCAGTTCGGAGAACCCCCAAATCCCACTCCTGGCTGGCCCTGCCCACTCTTCCCCTCCCAGGACTCCTCAGGCGGCCTGTTTTGGATGCAGGTAAGTGCAGGGGGCGTGTGGAGGCTGAAAAATGGGGCTACCAGAAGTTCGGGAAGGCCGGAAACAGACCCGTTTCTGTCCTCCAGAGGGCCTCCGGAGCCTGGGGAGGCCATTTTTGCCCTTCTGGAGGCTCGAGGAAAACCTACAGAGCCTGGGGAGGGCAAAAACACCCCCCCTTGCAGTGGTGCAGGAGGCCAACTAGGCCACGCCTACATGGTCACGCCCACCCAGCAACTGGGCAGAGAACCCCTTGCTAACATTTTTGAAGCTCACCCCAGCATCCGAGTTAACTAGGTAGAGGCTGCAAGAGGAAATTGGTCTATATAGAATTTTTTTTTCTGACCAATCTGCAGTAATTTCACAGTAATCCAGAGAATCAACAAAATTAATAGTTGAGACCGAGATGGATATCCACAAACTTAAAAGACTTCTAAAACGAGAACGTGTGGATACATGAAATTAAAAGTGTATCTGAACTTAGGTCTGGCTGATTTACTTCTGAGTAAGCATGCCCTGTTAGTTATTCTTGTGTCGATATTTACCTGTAAGATACGTTTTTGCATATTTTTTCTGAAAGGTAACTATCCTCCACAACAAAATAACTTGCATTTATTCTTTGACCGAAATGATCGATGACTGCTTTACACCTGTTGGAAAATAAGAGGGAAAAGTTTTTTTAAAAAAAGCAAAACGATTTGTGTCATTGTTAGATTCAGGAATATAAAATATTTACAGACTATATATATAAAAAATACCCTAACCAACATGTTTCCTTTCATTGGAGCTTTTAGCGTGAATTAAGAGTTTGGTCTGCATTTTTTTATTTAGTCTTGATTTAGTCTGCTCTTGGTTTTATTACGTGAAACTCTGTCAAGGTGGGTTATTTTCAACACTGTTTACACAAAATTGTGTTTGGATCTTTTTTAAAAAATATATATTAACTTATTAATATTTTAACATATTAATGTTAAATTAATTATAAATATTATATATTTATAATTTATAAATATATATTAATTAGTTAATTAATATTATATATATATTAATTAACATATATGTTTATCTATAATTATGAATATTAACAAAGAAAACATTTTTGTAATGATTTAGGCGGCTTTTCTATCATAACATACTAACAGAGTTGGAAGGGACCTTGGAGGTCTTCTAGTCCAACCCACTGCCCAGGCAGGAAACCCTACACCATTTTAGACAAATGGGTATCCAACATCTTCTTAAAAACGTCCAGTGTTGGAGCATCCACAACTTCTGCAGGCAAGTTGTTCCACTTATTGATTGTTCTAATGGTTAGAAAATTTTTCCTTAGTTCTAGGTTGCTTCTCTCCTTGATTAGTTTCCACCCACTGCTTCTTGTCCTGCCCTCAGGTGCTTTGGAGAATAGTTTGACTCCCTCTTCTTTGTGGCAACCCCTGAGATATTGGAAGACTGCCATCATGTCACCCTTAGTCCTTCTTTTCATTAAACTAGACATACCCAGTTCCTGCAACCGTTCTTCATAGATTTTAGCCTCCAGTCATCTTTGTTGCCCTTCTCTGCACTCTATCTTTAGTACCTTTCCAAGAACATGATCTTCTTTAGCCTGTTATTCTTTCTGTACCAGGGGAAAAGTTTCCCCAGATTATAGATCTGAAGAATCTGAAACAATCAGTCTATCACCCTGTGTCTATATATCTATCCATCCTTCTTTCCCTCCCTCCTTTCTTTTAAGAATATTTTTGAGTGTAGACGCTCTTCTACATTCTTTCCCTCGCATCCTGGACATAAACTGTTTCAACTCCTACCCTCAAAACGACGCTATAGAGCACTGCACACCAGAACAACTAGACACAAGGACAGTTTTTTTCCCGAAGGCCATCACTCTGCCAAACAAATAATTCCATCAACACTGTCAAACTATGTACTGAATCTGCACTACTATTAATCGTCTCATAGTTCCCATCACCAATCTCTTTCCACTTATGACTGTATGACTGTAACTTTGTTGCTGGTAATCCTTATGATTTATATTGATATATTGACCATCAATTGTGTTGTAAATGTTGTACCTTGATGAAGGTATCTTTTCTTTTATGTACACTGAGAGCATATGCACCAAGACAAATTCCTTGTGTGTCCAATCACACTTGGCCAATAAAATTCTATTCTCTTCTCTTCTCTTCTCTTCTCTTCTCTTCTCTTCTCTTCTCTTCTATTCTTCAGCCTCATCGCTGTCCGGCTCCGTTGTCAGCTCCGCAGGCTGCTGGCGGACCACAACAATAAACTAGGTTGCCCTCTTAGCCTAGAATGAATTATTTTTCCACCAGTATTGGGCTTTTGAGCAACTTTTTTTAAAAAGTTGAAACCAAATCAAATGATGTTTGGGGGGGCTGCAAAATTTATACCAGTAGGATGGCGCAAACACAAAACATGTCCCAGCTTCCTCAGTGTACCAAAGCACAGGGTGGTTAGGTTTAGCATGACATCTGCCTTTACTTTTATCCACTAAATGTTGTGATATTATACAGTGCCTTAACCAGAATTCGGTTGACTTAAATATCATATAATAAAGAAGACAGGGAATGGATCTATGGCTAATTTACCTTTCTGGTTTCTAGAGATAGGACTAGGACAGGGGTCTCCAAACTTTTGAATCCCAGAATTCCTCAGCCAGCCTTTCTAGTTTCTAGGTATAGAAATCGTGGGTTGTAAATCACGGTTAGAATTTTTAATCAAAATCACTCAAACCAAGTTTTAGATGAATTTAGCTGCAGAAAAAGAAATGAAGTACTCAGCTGAAAGTCACAGGGTTTCCTTCCAGTGTTATGACACCTTCCTCTCTTCTCCTCGCCCAACAGAACATCATTCCAAGCAGTGGTGGGATTCAGCCGGTTCGGGTGAAACAGTAGTTAAAACTGCTGGCTGACCCCGCCCCTCCCCTCCCTTTCCAGAAGTCCCCAAGAACCCCAGTTTGGTTCCCAGGTAAGTGCAGGGAGGCCTCCTAGGCCCAAAATGGGGCGCGGGGGGTGTGCCCCCACCCCCGTGGCCCATTTTTGCTCCCAGGAGGGTGCAAGAGGCCAAGTACTGCATGTCACACCCCCTGGCCATAGCTGCCATGGCAGGGGTGAAATGTAAAATTTGTTACTACCGGTTCTGTGGGCGTGGCTTGGTGGGGTGTTAATGTGACTGGATGGGCGTGGCCAACATTTTTTTGTTTACTTTTAAAAGCATTTTTTCTACAACCTCTTGGGCCGAAGAGGCTCAGGCTGTAAGATAGCCTGTTATTAAAACACAGCAGCCTGCAATTACTGCAGGCTCGAATCCCACCAGGCCCAAGGTTGACTCAGCCTTCCATCCTTTATAAGGTAGGTAAAATGAGGACCCAGATTGTTGGGGGGGCAATAAATTGACTTTGTAAATATACAAATAGAATGAGACTATTGCCTTACACACTGTAAGCTGCCCTGAGTCTTCGGAGAAGGGCGGGATATAAATGTAAAAAAAAAAAAAAAAAGAGGTTGTAAAAAAATGCTTTTAAAAGGTTCCGACGATCCCAGCTGAGCTGCCTGCTCATCAGAGGCTTTTCTTTTAAAAGCATTTTTTTGCCTTTAAAAGAAAAAAAAGCCTCTGACGATCAGGCAACTCAGCTTAATGTAGAAAAAATGCTTTTAAAAGGTTCTGACGATTCCAGCTGAGCCGTGCGATCATCAGAGGCTTTTTTTTTACTTTTAAAAGCATTTTTTTGGCCAAAGAAAAAATGCTTTTAAAAGTTAAAAAAAGAAAACCTCTGATGATTGCACAACTGAGCTGGGCATGGGGGGTGGGGGCAGGGATTTTTGCTACCAGTTCTTCGAACCACCCGCCGCCATCGCTACTGGATCGGGCAATCCAGTCCGAACCGGGAGCATTTCACCCCTGCACCATGGGCATGCCCACCCAGCCAGTCATTAGGGCAGAGAACCGGTTGTTAAATTAAATCTGATCCACCAGGGCCTCTGGTGGCTCAGACTGCTAAGACAGTCTGTTATTAACAGCAGCTGCTTGCAATTACTGCAGGTTCAAGTCCCACCAGGCCCAAGGTTGACTCAGCCTTCCATCCTTTATAAGGTAGGTAAAATGAGGACCCAGATTGTTGGGGGCAATAAGTTGACTTTGTATATAATATACAAATGGATGAAGACTATTGCTTGACATAGTGTAAGCCGCCCTGAGTCTTCAGAGAAGGGCGGGATATAAATGCAAATAATAATAATAATAATTTGAATCCCACCACTGATTCCAAGACCAGAAAGACACTCCCCCCAGTTAGAGATTTCCCCCCCCTCCAAATATTTGCAATCTTTCCTATACTTCCAAGTCTCCTCGCATCTCCCTTTCATTTGGCGGTGTTGTATTACTTACATAAGAATCATCACAACTGAATATTCAACAAATGATAAATGAACAACATGAACTGAATTAGAGAGAAACAAGAGGAATTTATTCTACTTGTGACAGTTAAGTGTTTTTATTTATACGGCCCAATTTTGTTTTGCTGTCAATTCACTGAACACTGCCAAGAATGCCAGCCAAAATGTTGGAATCACCATTTACATCAAACTAAATTCTTTGCTACTGTTTATGAAGCTGTTTTTGTACATTCTTGGCTGGGGGAAGAAAAGAGGGGGAAGGTGGATTAAATATCGTATTACGGGACCTCACAGAAAGAGTATATGCCCCTATTATTCGGTGTATAAGACACACTTTTCCCTCCCAAAAAGTGGGTGGAAATGCCTGTGTCTTATACAGCAAATGCTGCTAAAGCCCCGCCCACCCTTCAGCTTCCGCCTCTCAGCAATTTGCCTCCTTGCAGCAAACAGCAAACAGCCTGGTCAGCTTCAGCACAGCCTGATTTCGCACCAGCAGTTGATTGGCGGTTGGATTGGTCTCCTAGAATACCGCTATCAGCTGTTCCAGGTTGCAGGGATTGCCACCGCCCGTCACTGCTGCCACCTATCGCTGCTTCCGCGAGTTCCATTTTTGGCCTCCGTGTGTCTGGTTTTCGGCTTCCGCGTGCCCTATTTTCAGCCTGTTCCAGGCGGTGGGGATAGGCAGTGGCGGTGGCGATCCCTGCCTCCTGGAACGGGCTGAAAATGGGGTGCACAGAGATGGCGATAGGCGGCAGCAGTAATGGGCAGTGGCAGCGCCGGTGGGCGGTGGCGATCCCTGCCTCCTGGAACGGGCTGAAAATGGGGTGCACAGAGATGGCGATAGGCGGCAGCAGTAATGGGCAGTGTCAGCGCCGATGGGCGGTAGCGATCCCTGCAGCCTGGAACAGCTGATAGGCAGTATTCCGGGAGGCCGATCCAACCACCAATCAGCTGCTTGTGCTAAATCAGGCTGTGCTGAAGCTGACCAGGCTGTTTGCTGTTCGCTGCAAGGAGGCAAATTGCTGGGAGGCAGAGGCGGATTTTTTTCCCCTCTTGTTTTCCTCCCCAAAAGCTAGGTATGTCTTATACCTCAGAGAGTGTGTGTCTGTGTGTCTGTGTGTGTTCTTACTTCATCATTCAACAATGGCTAATGCCAGAGATTAGTTCACGATCAGAGAAAAAGAACACAACATTCCTCTTAAAACCAATCTTTACTTTTTTTTTCTTTCTTTAAAAAAAGGAGGATCAGCAGAAGAATTCTTTCAAGTGCCAGGCTCAAATAAGGAAGCCACTTATACAATGACATTATCAGGTCTCTCTGTCATCTGATATCTGTTCAGACAATGAATCATACAGAACCTCCATTGACCTTCTTCAATGTGTCTAGATAAAAGGATGAAAATTAGAATCCATCTCCTTGCCAAGTGCCACCAGTTATAAATGTACTTTATAGGGCTCATTATCCAAACTAATGGACTAAGGGCGACATCCTTGAAATGGACTTACCAGCACTGACAAAGCCAGCAAGCAATAATTCAGGAAAGATATGTAAATTAAAGTGTTTGCTATATTTTTTAATTATTATTGTGAAAAGATAAATTCACATTTGTCATTTCGCTTGGAGGCCGGCGGCTTCTTCGGAAACACGCTCAAAATTGGGCTCGAAGCAAAACAGGGATGATGGTTTTTAAATGTAGATCACAAAACCCACAAACACAAATTGAAACATTTTAAACCTTGTGGAAATGAAACTCCATAGACAATAGCTATGTTCCGTTAAAAAAACAAAACCTGAAAGTTTAAATTAAAAGGGGGAAAGGAAGTTAACCAGGAAGGAAATGCAATATTCAGCACCCTAAAGGCAAAAAATTTTTTAAAAAAATTCCAAACAGGCAACAAATTTGATTGGCTTTTGGCTGCATTAGCAGAAATACAATTCTTGGTTTAATTAGGACTGACTATAGATGTAACTTAGGAAAGCAGTGGCTCAGTGGCTAAGATGCTGAGCTTGTCGACCGAAAGGTTGGCAGTTCGAATCCCTAGTGCCGCATAATAGGGTGAGCTCCTGTTACTTGTCCCAGCTTCTGCCAACCTAGCAGTTCAAAAGCATGTAAAAAATGTAAGTAGAAAAATAGGGACCACCTTTGGTGGGAAGGTAACAGCGTTCTGTGCGCCTTTGGTGTTGAGTCATGCCAGCCAGATGACCATGGAGACGTCTTCACACAGTGCTGGCTCTTCAGCTTTGAAACAGAGATGAAGACCATCCCCTAAAGTCAGGAACAACTAGACATATGTGCGAGGGGAACCTTTACCATTACCTTTATAAATGTAAACACTTTATTCCCCCATTCCCTCTCCTTGGCATTATTTTAAGTTATAAATGCAGATACCCACACTTCTGGGGACACAAGCCTTATCTGCAATAATTGAGAATGTCCTCTTGGAAGGACAAATCTTAAGTGTGGGGATAGCCAAGTTTATTAATCCAATTCCACCATTCGGTTCAACCATTCCTTAGGACCAGGAGACCTGCCAAATGGAAAGCTGCATGATAGAAAGACGGGACATTTGTATTATCCAGTATGTGAAGCTCTGTGGACCAGAAGCAACTTCCCAACTTCCCTTCTGCTTAGGTAAATTAGTGCCAGGCAGGAAGAATTGGGACCAAACGTTAAGTTCTAGTTAAGGTATTGCTCGTGCCTATAACAGAGGAATTGGCACTAGATAAGAGTCAGCAGAATTCAGGAAGGGTTGGACTTAGACCGCTTATGGCAGGGGTATCAAACTCAAGACCCGGGGGCTGCATCTGGCCTGCAGAGCCACCCTGGAAACAGTGAAGGACCAGCCCGCAGTGCCTCTGCCAGCGAAAATGGAGCTCGGGAGGGCCACGCACGGCCCTCATGAGCTCCATTTTCACTGGCAGTGGGTTGCAGAATGCTGTCCCAGCCAAAAACGGCGCTTGCGTTGGCCGCGCGGGGTCTTGAACTCCGTTTTCGCTGGCAGAGGATTGCAGGAGGCCGCTGCAGCCAAAAATAGAGCTCGGGAGCCCATTTTCACTGGCAGAGTACTCAGGCCACCTGGCCCTCTGAATCAAACACAACGCTGATGCGCAGAGGTGGTATTCAGCCAGTTTGGATTGGTTCACTGGAACCGGTAGCGGAAATGACGGGTGGGCCTGCCCTATGCCATCCTATTTAGACACATTTTTGAGGCTGGGTGCATGCGCGGAAGGCAGGCAAGCGTGCGTGCGAACCGGGTGCGTGCGCATGAAGTGAGTGTGTGCACGCAGGGCGAATCGGTAGTAACATAATCCGAGCGAATTAAAGAGGATGATGCGGTCCTCAATGAAATTTTGACACTCCTGGCTTATGGGAAGGCTGATTACTCTTGACTCCATCCCCAGCCTCTGCCTGTCCTTCTCCTACACTTGGGGTTGAGTGGGAGTCCTTGGGCAAGCAAAGTCTGGTAATCGTCAGTCATCTGATTTCCAGCTTTCAAGATGTGACTGCCATAAATACCTATGAAGAGCCCGATGAATCAAATCAAAAGCCTGTCTGGTTTCAAATTCTACCTCTGTACACTATGTCTAAAGTGTACAACGAGGACATGGGAGCTGTGACATCTTCATGCTCATATTCCAGAAAGCACCGGAGCTATTGATGCAAGTCTAATCTTCAGTGGGTTTTTTCTAACCTTCCTTCTCAGGTCAGTTGGTTGGCCATCACTACAACCTGATTCAAAGCAAAAAAATGTGACTTATTTGATTTTTGGATTAGTGTTGTGACTAACTATTAGTGTTGTGACAACTATTCATGTTGTCACTTCATGAATAGAATGGAATGGGGTGGAATGGAATGGAATGGAATGGAATTGGAAATGAAAATAGAAAAACAGCTTTGGCAGGCACCTCGGAGGTCTTCTAGTCCAGTCCCCTGCTTGAGCACAGAACCGTATACAATTCCAGACAAATGTCTGTCCAATCTCTTCTTTAAGACCTCCAGTGATGGAGCACCCACACCTTCTGGAGACAAACTGTTCCACTAATTAATGGTTCTGCCAGGAATTTCTTCTTATTTCTAAGTTGTATCTCTCCTTCATAAGCCTTTATCTGTTGTTTCTTGCTCTGCCTTCGGGTGCTTTGCAATATATTTACTACTAGCTGATAACCCGGTGTTGGCCGGGTATTTATGTATCCCAATCCTTACAGGCTTTTAAAAGTATATGTATATGTATATTATAAATGCACAAAATCACTATAAGTCTTTGGGTCCCATCCCCTGTCCACACCCATCGGTAACCACCATCCAGTGCCTGACGGTTTTGGGGCTGCGCATGGCTGGCCGCCGTGGTAACCACCAGAGCTGATACCCATCTGACAACAATGGTCCTCCTCGCCATCTGGAAGGGCCCAGCAGGTGGCGCATGGCTGCTGCGGAAGGCTGCCGAGACCAATCAGCTGGGCGGCCGCTAAATTCACCCCAGGAGGTGTTAGGGGTGTCTTACCCCTACAGTATTTTTTTCCAGAGAGTAAGTCATCTGTGTACCAAGTTTGGTTGAAATTGATTGAGGCATTCCAGAGTTATGCTGGAACATACATACATACATACACACACACACACACACACACACACACACACACAGAGCCATATATATATATTTGTTTTCTGAGGTTTTCGCGGGTGTTTGTATATAGGTCTTTGGTTATTCGGGTTTTCTCCCGCGTAAAATTGGAAGTGTCTTGGCGACGTTTCGACGAAGTCTCATTCGTCATCTTCAGGCTTCAGCTTCGTGCTTCTGGGAGCAATGTGTGATTGCAGCTGTTTCTTCCAGCTGCAATCACACATTGCTCCCAAAAGGAAGAAACAGCTGCAATCACACATTACTCCCAGAAGCACAAAGCTGAAGCCTGAAGATGACGAATGAGACTTCGTCGAAACGTCGCCAAGACACTTCCAATTTTACGCGGGAGAAAACCCGAATAACCAAAGACATATACATATATATATATATATATATATATATATATATGAGAAATAATTATGGTTAAGCAAAATATTGTATTTGTATAATGTATGAACTCAGTCCGGCTCTGATGGTACCAAATTTAACATGTTGACTATATTCTGCAAGGAGGAAGCTCTTGGGCCTATCTTTTCTGAATCCTCCCCTCAACTTAATTGTATTATCCCAGATTTTGGTGATGTAATGGAGCGTGTATAATTTTATAAGTCTATATTAGATCCTCCCTTAGCTACTCTTTTTCCTAAGCTGAGTTGCCCCAAATTTTACATTTCCTTGAAAGAGAATTACCTTAGCTTCTCAATCATTACATCCCCTCTTTTTAAAAACTCTACAACACCCACCATTTCCCACAAATGCGGAGACTGGATTGCATTCCAAATATAATTGTTCAACAAAGCAACAGAAAAAAAAGCATTTTAAACTCAGCATTACATTTATCTTTACAACAACAATGTGGACCGACATACCTGGTTTTTCATCAATTACCTATAGATCCCTATTTTTTCCCCTCAAGTATCTGATTATCATTAGAGGGGGGGGGAACCCTTAAAAAGATAAAGCCTCTTGAATCAAGTTTGACTTTTAGCTATTTCATCAGCACATCTGTGCAATTTTCATGGGAACCGTATGGAAGTGATTTGCCATTGTTAACGTTTTGCTGCAAATCTCACCTTCTCGGTCTGGAGAAATATAATCCACCCAAACAATCCACAAAGTAGGTTAAGTACAGATGGGTCTACATCAGAGGTGGTATTCAGCAGGTTCTGACCAGTTCTGAAGAACCGGTAGCGGAAATTTTGAGTAGTTCGGAGAACTGGTAAATACCACCTCTGACTGGGTCTGCCCCCATCTATTCTCTGCCTCCCAAGTCCCAGTTGATCGGGACAAAATGGGGATTTTGCAGTAACCTTCCCCTGGAGTCGGGTGGGAATGGAGATTTTACAGTATCCTTCCTCTGGAATGGGGTGAGAATGGAGATTTTATAGTATCCTTCCCCTGCCATGCCCACCAAGCCACGCCCACAGAACCAGTAGTAAAAAAAATTTGAATCCCACCTCTGGCCTACATACTTTAGAGCAGGGGTCTCCAACATTGGCCACTTTAAGATTTGTGGACTTCAACTCCCAGAGTTCCTCAGCCAGCAAAGCTGGGAGTTGAAGTCCACAAGTCTTAAAGTGACCAAGGTTGGGGACCCCTGCTATACAGCATTCATGCATTGTATTCATACATTCATACAATGTATTCATACTTTGGTTGGCAATGGGCTACTGTGGTTCTCCCTTCTAATTTTTCTGGTTGTAGATAGTGTGTGTATGGACAAATATATAAGCAAGAAACTTTATTTGTTAATCTGCCTGTCTTCTTAATAATAGCATGCCTATGTAACTGTCTCACTTGAAAGATATGTGGATGTGGTGCAGTTCACATTCCATGCCCCTCCAGATGTTGCTGAATGACAATTAGCAGCTCTCTACCATGCTGTCCCTTCCATTTTTTTTTAGTGACAATTTGATAAGAATATCCGGGATGCAGTTTTATGTTTTTGATTTTGGTTAACAAGGTAAGGGTAGCATTTTGATGAGTTGGAGCTGCTACATACAGGATAGAGGAAGGCTACATCCCCTACCCTTCGGGTCCCAGTTCTGCATGGGAAGCAACAAAACACAGACGGGAGTCACCCCATCTGAAGCTACTCCATTATCCTAATTCAGTGATCTCCAAGCCTGGCAACTTTAAGACTTGTAGACTTCCAGAAATGGCTGGCTGAGGAATTCTGGGTGTGGAAATCCACAAGTCTTAAAGTTGCCAAGTTTGAAGACGTCTGTCCTAGTTCTATAACTAGAAACCCGAAAAGTAAATTAGCCATAGAATCATTCCCTCTCTTGTTTATTATGATATTTAACTAACCCAAATTCTGATTAAGGCACTCTATAATATCACAACATTTAGCTGATAAAATTAAGTGCAGATGTCATACTAAACCTAACCACCCCTAATCTTTAGTACACTGAACAAGCTTGTACTGACCTAGGCTTCCTCAGAAAGTACACAGCACAAACTTAGTCCTGGCAAACTTCTTTAATTCATGTCGTGGTGAATTATTGTCATTCCCAGTCCAAAAGGCTTCCCAAACAGTATTTACAAACACCCACCTTATCTCCCTTGGAATGCTGCCAGAGAACTAATTGCCACACGCAAGGCAAGGCCAAACTTAGCACAGAGTCAAACAGAACTTTTCCAGAGCTTTTGCCGATGAACTGCTAATTGCTTCCTGCAAAAGTTCACTTCTCTTTTATGTCTTATGGGAGGGGCCAATCATCTCCAAGTCTTACTCCCACGTCGACCCTGTTTTCTTAATTGTTTCTCCCTTCTGGCAGCTCTGTGCATGCACACACTGGGAACAGGCTCCCGCTGTTCTTCTGCCTCGCTGATGTCAGACTCCGGAGACAGCAAAGAACTACCAGATGGCCCCGGCCCCCTCTCTGCCTCCGACTTGGAGCCCTCATCCAAGCCTTCCCCAGACTCCAGGACTGGCCCACGTTCCTCCCCAACCTCCTCACTGTCCAAATCTTTTGCCTGCTCTGCTGGCTGCTGGCGGGCCACAACAAAGCTGGTCATGTTTTGTGCTTTGCACCATCCTATTGGCATAAATTTTGCAGCCCCCAAACATCCGTTGATTTGGTTCCAACTTTACAAAAAAAACAAAAAAAGTTGCTCAAAAGCCCAATAGTGGTGGAAAAAATAATTCATTCTAGGCTAAGAGGGCAGCGTAGTTTATGACAACAATCTACCTAAAAACTCATTAAAGCTTTTTCTCTTAGAGTGACATGCATTATCAGCAAAGATTAATCTGATGAATCTTTAGGTGAGCTTCATTTTTAAAAAATGCAATAACAGAGGGCTTTGTTGTCATCTGATGAAAATCAATTAGAGTAGGTAAGGCCATAAGGAAAACTAACATCACTCATCACCAGACCTCCGGCAACTGAAATGATCTGTCTTCCAAGCTTGGATGATCAGGAGGCTGCAGTAATATCAGAGGGAAATTAATTTAGTTTCTTTATTCTAAACCCACTTTCCTAGTTCGGGAGGACCTATACACAAATTATTTTTAATCAAGGTTGATGTGTTATTAATACCAAGGAAGATCTTTGAAGAATCGTTTTTTTAAAAAAATAAGACCCTGGCATTTTTCATCTCGTAGTTGCGTTTATATAAACGAGAGAGAAGGTTACCTCGCTCAAGACTTACCTTCGAAGTTCTTTGTCTAACACAAGACACTTTATGGAGTGCCGGAGGCAATAGATCCCACCAAATACTGCACACATCCTAAATGAACGTCAGAAATCAAGAAAAAAAGGCATCAGGCTTAGAGCATTTTAGATCTATTTTTTTTCTAAAAACAAGAATGTTCACTGATTTATTTAAATCGATCCATGAAACAGAAAGCATTGCAACCTCTGTGGCTCAGACTGCTAATGCAGTCTGTTATTAACAGCAGCTGCCTGCAATTACTGCAGGTTCTAGTCCCACCAGGCCCAAAGTTGACTCAGCCTTCCATCCTTTATAAGGTAGGTAAAATGAGGACCCAGATTGTTGGGGGCAATAAGTTGACTTTGTATATAAATATACAAATAGAATGAAGACTATTGCTAACATAGTGTAAGCCGCCCTGAGTCTTCGGAGAAGGGCGGGATATAAATGCAAATTTTAAAAAATAAGACCCTGGCATTTTTCATCTCGTAGTTGCGTTTATATAAACGAGAGAAGGTTACCTCGCTCAAGACTTACCTTCGAAGTTCTTTGTCTAACACAAGACACTTTATGGAGTGCCGGAGGCAATAGATCCCACCAAATACTGCACACATCCTAAATGAACGTCAGAAATCAAGAAAACAAGGCATCAGGCTTAGAGCATTTTAGATCTATTTTTTTTTTCTAAAAACAAGAAAGTTCACTGATTTATTTAAATCGATCCATGAAACAGGAAGCATTGCAACCTCTGTGGCTCAGACTGCTAATGCAGTCTGTTATTAACAGCAGCTGCCTGCAATTACTGCAGGTTCTAGTCCCACCAGGCCCAAGGTTGACTCAGCCTTCCATCCTTTATAAGGTCGGTAAAATGAGGACCCAGATTGTTGGGGGCAATAAGCTGACTTTGTATATAAATATACAAATAGAATGAAGACTATTGCTAACAATAGTGTAAGCCGCCCTGAGTCTTCGGAGAAGGGCGGGATATAAATGCAAATTTTAAAAAAAATTGTGAATTCATTACAAATGTTTTAGGAATAATCTCCTAGGCATAGTTGCATATCATGTAAGGGGAAATCAAGGTAGAATTTGAGCAAATAATCTTAGTTTAGAGCTGGCTTGCCATCCTGATCTATTTGAGTCCATTTTACAGTAATTGTGGGCTTGCATATAACAAGAAGTTATCCTTTATGGTTTGGTTGGATGTTCTCAAGAAAAAGAGGAATGCCCTGCAAGCAAACCTTGTTTGTTCACATCATGATTTCTTAAGCCAGGATTCCTAGAATACAGGATTCCTAGAATACATAAACCAACTCTGGCAAGGTTTATGTAAGGAAAACTTGTAGAAGATATCCAAAAACTCAAATCATATGCAGTGAAAAAATAAAGGCTAAGTAATCATTAAAACTCTGTATAATCACAAATAACATTTCATTCATAACTTGGCTTGAGGAAGTGCTGAAATTAAGTTCCTTTCCCAAATATCATGGTGAATATAATCGAGAGTCAACTTTGAATTATTTCAATTTTCCTTCCTGGGGCAAATTCTATCTTCTTACCTTAATCAGTTTAAGAGTTGGCCAGCAGAGCTGTTAACCACGGTCAGCATTAACTAGATCAGGGGTCAGCAACCTGCGGCTCTGGAGCCGCATGTGGCTCTTTTATCCCTCTGCTGCGGCTCCCTGTCGCCGGTTGGCTCCACAATTGATAGGACTTTCGGTTAGGACAGGCAGAGGAGGCGCACTAGGAGGCCCACTAGGAGAAGACTCTATGGTGGAGGAACCGGACTTCCGGTCAGCACAGGAAAAAGCATGCCACGCTAGGAGAAGACTCTATGGTGGGGGAACTGGACTAGTCTGGTTCCCCCAGCATAGTTTTTTTTTTTAAATTTATTTACATTTATATCCCGCCCTTCTCCGAAGACTCAGGGCGGCTTACATGTATAAGGCAATAATCTCATTCTATTTGTATATTTACAAAGTCAACTTATTGCCCCCCCAACAATCTGGGTCCTCATTTTACCTACCTTATAAAGGATGGAAGGCTGAGTCAACCTTGGGCCGGGCTTGAACCTGCAGTAATTGCAGGCTGCTGTGTTTTAATAACAGGCTTCTTTACAGCCTGAGCTACCACGGCCCTTAGTTTTCTCCTAGCGCAGCGTCCTTTTTCCTATGCCGATCAGTTCTCTGGTTTCCCCCATCATAGAGTTTCCTCCTAGCGTGGCGTCCTGTTTCCTCTACCTGTCCTAACCGAAAGCCCTATCAATTGTGGAGCCGACCAGTGATAAGGAGCTGCAGCAGAGGGATGAAAGAGCCACATGAGGCTCCAGAGCCACGGGTTGCCGACTCCTGTCCTAACACCTCGAGGCTTGTTACAAACATCAACAGAACACAGGCACAAAGGTCTGTATTTCAGTAAGGATTACTAGTGGTTTCATGTAAAAAAAGCACCATGGTGCTTTCAGTTAATAAAAACTGGTGGTTCCACCTCCTGCCATCACTGCTTTTTCACTTCCTACCACCAAAATCCACTGACTTACCGGCCTGCTCTCAAAACAGCCTCTTTCGACTAGAGATTGTCACCCCAGATCCCTGGCTGGAGAACAATAATCAAGATCAAGTGACAAATGATATGGCAGATGTTGGAACAATGACTTTGTGCCTTCAATAAAGGTCCCTCTCTCAATTAAAAGAAAGGTCACCAAATGCAAAACCAGAGTGACTTAGCAGCTTAAAAACAAAAGAGAGGGAAATGCAACCGAAGGCTGCACCGAATGAAAAGGTTGGATCTTTTTGTCTTATAAAATATGAAAGAAAAAAAATATGTCTTTCCAAAAGCAAAATAATCAAGATCTGCTTCTCCCATAATAAGAGGCAGAGTTTTTGGCCATCCAACAGAGGAAACGTATGTGTTTGTTAGAGAAGGAACAAGGAGCAACATGCAGGAACCCACAATGACAGCAAAAACACTTAGTAATTTCCCCCGCCCCCGCCCAGTTAAATCACTACTTTTTCTTTTCTTTTCTTTTTTCTGTCACATCCAGCTGAATCAACAAGTCGAAAAGCTGAGCCGCCAGGATTGTTTTCATACTTGGAGAATAAAATAATAAAAGAGTCTGAAAACTCATACGATTTCTATTCCTGATTGGCCTGCCGCTAAGAGTAAGCCCTACATGATGTTCTCTTCCCTACTTAGTCAGGACAGGAAAACCGAGCTCCAGTCTTCATCAATTACTCGTGTTTTACAAACCAGCTTTCCTCGACTCCGTGAAGCCTAAATGTGATAGATCACAACTTCCAGAATCCCAAAACCAGTAAGGCAGCTGGAGAAGAGAACAACTGGGGGGGAAAAAACTATTAAGTCGACAATCTCCATTCTGAAAGTTTATCTCATACCTTAGTTCTGAATGTAGGATGCAGGGGTGAAATGCTCCTGGTTTGGACCGGATCGTCCGATTTGGTAGCGATGGTGGCGGGTGATTCAGAGAACTGGTAGCAAAAATCCCTGCCCCACCCCCCCGCATGCCCAGCTGAGCCGCGTGATCATCAGAGGGTTTTTTTATTTTTAAAAGCATTTTTTCTTTGGCTGAAAAAATGCTTTTAAAAGTAAAAAAGAAAAAAGCCTCTGATGTTCGCGCGGCTCAGCTGGGATTGTCAGAACCCTTTCAAAGCATTTTTTTCTACAAGCTCTTCGACCGAAGAGGTTGTAGAAAAAATGCTTTTAAAAGTAAAAAAAAAAAAAAAAGTTGGCCATGCCCATCCAGTCACATCACCCTCCCACCAAGCCACGCCCACAGAACCGGTAGTAAAACATTTTACATTTCACCCCTGGTAGAATGGAATGGATGAATGAACGTGGCGAATGCCATCCACGGATGAACATTATTCACAAACCAAAAGCACACACTATAATCCCAAAGGTGCTTTTGTCAAAAGGCAACTGTACTTTCTGTCGTGTCCCACTCCTCCGCTGAGGGCCGGGCCAGGGAAATCCGAATCAGGCATGCCTCTGCAGCTCTGCCAAAGTCCTAGCAAAGTCCTCAGGGCAGGCAGGAGACCAGAAAGTGACTTCAGCAAGATATGTTTAGACTTTGCCTGATTCAGAGAATGCCAGAAAGCAGGTCCTTTATATAGGCCATGGGGTGTGGCTCCATGACTCAGCACTTATCCAGGCCTGCCCCTCCCTTCCTTCTGTTGCCTCCGTCTATCAAGTCTTCTGACGCGAGGGTCAGTCCAGTCGGCAACTGTTGGTAATTGACCTCCCTCAGGCTCACATGCTGTGGAGGAGGGGGAGGGGTCTAGTTGCTCCGTTTGCCTGGGCATGGAGCCAGAGCTGGGGGCTGGAGGTATTTCTTCCTCTTCAGCCTGTCTGGGCATGGAGCCAGGGCTGGGGCCGGGAGGCATACTAGGACATTCCTCCGTGTTCGGAAGCAGATAAGAAGACCCCGGCTGAGGTGAGATTGGACGAGACACAACACTTTCTTCCTTGAAGACGTTTCGCTTCTCATCCAAGAAGCTACTTCGCTTCTGACTGAATGGTAGAGGGTGGAAGGATTTCTGAGCGTTGCTTGAGGCCATTTGGAGGTTTATCTGAGCCCCTGAACAGTGTCACCTGAATCCAGGTAGTCCTCGATTTACGACCCCAATCGAGCCCAACGTTTCTGTTGTTAAGTGAGACATTAGTTAAGCAAGCTTGGCCCTGTTTTACGACCTTCACTGCCATAGGTGTTAAAGTGAATCCCTGCAGTTGATAAGTTAGTAACGTACGGTTGTTAAGTGAATCCGGCTTCCTCATTGACTTTGCTTGTCAGAAGATCGCAAGCGGGGATCACATGCCCTTGGGACATAAAATGTCGCGAAACTCACTTAAGAAACGTCTCACTTAGCAACAGAAATCTTAGGCTCACAAGTCGAGGACTGCCTGTACATCACCTCTGTCAGGAAACAGAAAACAGGTAGGAGATGAAATATGGCATTAATATACTGGTTTGGAGGGACGCAGTGGATCAGCGGCTAAGACGCTGAGCTTGTCGATCAGAAAGGTCGGCAGTCCAGCAGTTCGAATTCCTAAAGCCGCATAACGGGGGTGAGCTCCCGTTACTTGTCCCAGCTTCTGCCAACCTAGCAGTTCGAAAGCACGTAAAAAATGCAAGTAGGAAAATCGGGACCACCTTTGGTGGGAAGGGAACAGCGTTCCGTGCGCCTTTGGTGTTGAGTCATGCCAGCCACATGACCACGGAGACGTCTTCGGACAGCGCTGGCTCTTTGGCTTTGAAATGGAGATGAGCACCGCCCCCTAGAGTCTGGAACGACTAGCACATATATGCAAGGGGAACCTTTACCTTTATACTGGTTTTAAAGAAAATCAGAAAACTTGAAATCTATTGCAACAACCAAACCCATTATTGTATCCATGTTATTGGATGGATACATGCCGCGAGCTTAAAACATACTTATTTAATTGCGCAGGACTGAGTTAGATTTTAAATTTATGGTTTTAAATTGGGTTTTATTCCTATATTTTAATTATTGGGCTTTTAGAATAAGTTTTTTAATTGTTTTTTATTGTACATATATGCAAGGGGAACCTTTACCTTTATACTGGTTTTAAAGAAAATCAGAAAACTTGAAATCTATTGCAACAAATAAATAAATAAATAAATAAATCCCCCCCCCCGACATACATACACCTCTTTTATTTAAAATAGACTAAACTCAGAGGCTTGGCTTGGCTGGGACCCAAGCACAAAAGTACTTCTGATTACTATTAACCCTAAATAGACATTTAAACTGATATTCTTCTAATTAATTGGCTACTGTCTCTGCCAATAATTCCGCCTCTGCTGAAAGATCACGCCTGCTCTGCACTCCGCTTCAACTCTGCCCTGCTGACATCAAACCACATTACAGCTAAATTAACAGTTGTGAAAATTTTTGCCCTGCTAGTCGCCTCTCTGCTCCCCCTGCCCAGCCGCCTCCTCCCTAGCCTTCAAATGCCATTTCAGTTTCTATCACGGCAAAAGAAGAAAAAAAAGAAGAAGAAAAAAACACCAGCCACTGCAATTTCTAATACAACAGCACAACAATGGGGCCCATTAATAGCCGAACTTCTGACAGCACCAGTTCTCTGTGATTTATGAGTTTGTATATAATTTGATTATTCTATTAATTCTACTGATTACTGCTAGAGCTAATCCAGTGAAGGTCACTCCCTAAAATAAATCTTCATTACTCTTCCGCAGAAAATAACTGCCTCTAACGGGTTGTTTTCTTTAATTAAAACATGAACCGTTACAAGAGGCTTCGGGCTTGGCTCGTCTGGTGGTTGACAAGCTGGGAGAATCTCTTGGATCAGAACATTGGGAAGAAGGCAATAAAAGCAATTCAAATGCTTCTTTATCGGAGGCTTTCAAGGTAGGTAGTCCTCGACTTAACAACAATTCATTTAGTGATCGACTGAAGGCCATAGCACTGAAAAAAAAA
Organism: Ahaetulla prasina; assembly: GCF_028640845.1. Taxonomy (NCBI): domain Eukaryota; kingdom Metazoa; phylum Chordata; class Lepidosauria; order Squamata; family Colubridae; genus Ahaetulla; species Ahaetulla prasina. The sequence goes on along the minus strand of NC_080549.1, from coordinate 15,722,637 downwards.
ATCACTCGTGACCGTTTTTCACACTTACGACCGTTGCAGCATCCCCATGTTAGTTGGCTACTTTATTGTCAGTGCAGCTCGCACAATGAAATTAAATGCCATCTTTTTTTTTTTCCCATAAAAAAGTTTTATTTTTACAATCATGTACAACTCATTCAATGTACAGTTATATACAATTATTCGGGCCTGCCCAGTCACCACCCCCCTTTTTAACACTCTTCCCTCTTCTACCTTCTACTTTCCAGACCTTCCTCTCCTTCTCTTATCTACATCCTCTCCTCCCTCCACCCTACACCTTCCTTCTCCCTCTTCTACACCTCTTCCTTCCTCTTCTCCTCTTTCCTACCTCCTACTCTCTCCTCTTTTCTCCCTCCCCACCGTTCTAAAATGGTAACTGGGCAGACCCGGCCCTACATTAATTATATTTATACATCTTCAATAATCCCTGTACATTAACCATCACTCCATCTCTAGCCTCAACCCCTCCCCCTTACCCCCCACCCCCGACCCCGACTTCCCAGAACAAAATGCAGGGTATCAAAACTAACAATCATAATCTAAAATAATTCCTAAATTATTATCTCTAGTCTCTCCACACTTAATCACACTCTCAATTCCCCTCTCCTTCAGAAATATATCTAATACAAAATATTTCCTAAATTTACTCATATGCTATTCGGTATTTTTTTATCTGATACTTATTTTGAATATAATCAATCCACATTTTCCATTCTAAAATATATGCCATCTTCAGTGTACATCATACATTAAAAAACTATAAAAATAAAACAAAAATACACATCCTGTCACGTGATCAAAAGTCAGAGGCTCGACAACCGACTCATGTTTATGACATGTCCCGGGGTCATGTGATCGTATTTTGAGACCTTCTGACAAGCAAAGTCACTTAACTACCCTGCGACTGGATTTAACTTTGTTACCTTTGAGCAATAATTAGCGCTGCAAACCAGTTTTACAGAAAATTGAATGGGAGACCGCACTTGGTGGGCGAGTCACCATAAACTCTGATCACGCTTTCAACGATCGTAACTGAGGTCACCTCCATTGACCTAACAATACGAAATTCAATGTAGAGAAAAGTAAAGTCTCAAACTTAGGCAAGAAAAACCAGAAGTACACATATAGACTGGGTGAAACCAGGCTTAACAGCAGTAACTGTGAGAGGGAACTTGGAGTCTCAGTGGACAATCAATTCAATATGAGCCTATAGTGTGCAGCGGCAGCCAAAAAAGCCAATGCAATCCTAAATTGCATTAACAGAGGGATACAATCAAGATCAAGGGCGGTACTAATACCACTCTATAAAGCCCTAGTAAGACCATACCTAGAATACAGTATCCAGTTTTGGTCACCACACTATAAAAAAAGAAGTTGAGACTCTAGAAAGAGTGCAGAGAAGAGCAACCAAGAGGATTAGGGGACTGGAGGCTAAAACAGGATGAATGGTTGCAGGAACTGGGCATGGCTAGTCTAGTGAAGAGAAGGACCAGGGGAGACAGGATGGCAGTCTTCCAATATTTGAGGGGCTGTCACAGAGAGGAGGGGGGTCAAGCTATTCTCCAAAGCACCTGAAGACCAGACAAGGAATAATGGATGGAAACTGAACAAGGAGAGATTCAACCTGGAAATAAGGAGACATTTTCTGACAGTGAGCAATCAACCCTTGGAATAGAAGCTGCCTTCAGAAGTTGTGGGAGCTTCATCATTGGAAGCTTTCAAGAAGCTTTCTGCCATCTGTCAGAAATGGTATAGAGTCACCTGCTTGGGCAGGGGGTTGGACTAGATGACCTACAAGGTCCCTTCCAACTCTATTAATCTGTTATCATAAACCATGATTTCACCAACACAATCAGCTAAAAAGCCAAACAGACTGAGATGGACAGGATTCAAATAATTTCTCTACCCTCAGCGGATTATTTTGGATTATTCACTAATTTGCTGCTGTTGTTCTGATTTCTCCTTTTATGGTTCTGTTTATCTCTCTCTCTCTCTCTCTCTCTCTCTCTCTCTTTTTTGGTCTGTGTAATAATGAGGGGGGAAAAACAGTCTTACTCAACTACGTACAGTTGTTGTGAACATAAAATAGAAATATGGAACCCAGGTGTATCACTCAGCTCTTGGGTCCCATGATCATGTGATCTAAATTCAGATGCTTGGGGCAACTGACTCGTATTTATGACGGTTGCAGAGTCCCGGGGTCATGTGATCAACTTTTTGCAACCTTCTGACAAGCAAATTCAACAACGTTAAGTGAACAACAACAATAATTGCAGCGATTCACTTAACGAATATGGCAAGAAAGGGCCTACAATGGGGCAAAACTCACCTAACAAATGCCTCACTTAGCAACAGAACATCTGGACTCAACTGTGAGAACAACCTGTAAAATAAAATCGGGCTAAAATATAATAACCCTTCAAGTGTTGTTGTTGTTAGTTGCGAAGTCGTCTCCGACCCATCATGACCCCATGGACAACATTCCTCCAGGCCTTCCTGTCCTCTACCATCCTCTGGAGTCCATTTAAACTCATGCCTACTGCTTCAGTGACTCCAGCCAGCCAGCTCGTTCTCTGTCGTCCCCTTCTTCTTTTGCCCTCAATCTTTCCCAGCATTCGGCTCTTCTCCAGGGAGTCCTTCTTTCTCCTTAGATGGCCAAAGTATTTTAGTTTCCTCTTTGGGATCTAGCCTTCTAAAGAGCAGTCAGGGTTGACCTCCTCTAGAACTGACTTGTTTGTTCGCCTTGCAATCCAAGGGACTCCCAGGAGTCTTCTCCAGCACCAGAATTCAAAGGCCTCAATTCTTTGGTGCTCAGCCTTTCTTATGGTCCAACCTTCACAGCCATAGATTGCAACTGGGAAAACCATCGCCTTGACTATACGCACTTTTGTTGGCAGGGTGATGTCTCTGCTTTTTAGTATGCTGTCTAGATTTGCCATAGCTTTCTTCCCCAGGAGCAAGCATCTTTTAATTTCTTGGTTGCAGTCCCCATCTGCGGTGATCTTGGAGCCCAGGAAAATAAAATCTTTTACTACCTCTTCAAGTAGGATGGGATATATAGACCTGGTTCATGCTTATTCCAGTCCGGTGATGGCCTGATTGGTGCTACACAATGTTTTGCTTAACTGAAGGAGCAAGGAATGGAGGCAGGGGTGAAATCCAGCAGGTTTTGGAGAACCGGCAATGGAAATTTTAAGTAGTTCGGAGAACCGGCAAATGCCACCTCTGGCTGGTCCCAGAGTGGGGAAGGAATGGGGATTTTGCAGTATCCTTCCCTCAGGAGTGGGGAGGGAATGGGGATTTTGCAGTATCCTTCCCCCAGGAGTGGGGAGGGAATGGGGATTTTGCAGTATCCTTCCCCCTGGAGTGGGGAGGGAATGGGGATTTTGCAGCATCCTTCCCCTGGAATGGGGAGGGAATGGGGATTTTGCAGTATCCTTCCCCCTGGAGTGGGAGGAATGGGATTTTGCAGCATCCTTCCCCCTGGAGTGGGGAGGGAATGGGGATTTTGCAGCATCCTTCCCCTGGAGTGGGGAGGGAATGGGGATTTTGCAGCATCCTTCCCCTGGAATGGGGAGGGAATGGGGATTTTGCAGTATCCTTCCCCCAGGAGTGGGGAGGGAATGGGGATTTTGCAGTATCCTTCCCCTGGAGTGGGGAGGGAATGGGGATTTTGCAGCATCCTTCCCCTGGAGTGGGGTGGGAATGGGGATTTTGCAGTACTCTTCCCCTGCCACACCCACCAAGCCGTGCCCACAGAACCAGTAGTAAAAAAAATTGAATTTCACCACTGCATGGAGGGCTTCATAAACCACACCAAGTTATCAAATATGGTTTACAGCACAACCTGGTTATTTGGCTTAATGTGTTGTGTGAATGCTCCCAAACACTATGCCATGCTGGCTTTCTTAACCATCTATTCTCCTAGGAGGAACTTCAGCGGAATTGCTCCTCCAGAGGCATCTGAGTATCTGATCTGATTGGGCGTTAAAGAATATTCCTCCCCCCCTCAAAAAAAAAGCCCAAAAGTCAGAGATCCCTGGACCAGGGGATGGATTGAATCATCTTGTATATGTTAAACACGTGCGCTTACAACCACAATTGAGCCTCAAATTTCCGTTGCTGAACGAGACGTTTGTTAAGTGTGTTGTGCATCATTTTTACGACCATCCTTGCCATATTTGTTAAGTGAATCACTGCCGTTGTTAAGTTAGAAACATGGTTGTTAACTGAATCGGGCTTTGGGTTTGGCTTGTAAGAAGGTCTTAAAGGGGGGGGGGGTCACATGACCCTGCGGACGTTGCCCCCGTCATAAATGTGAGTCAGTTGCCAAGCGCCTGAATTTTGATCACCACGGAGATGCTGGCAACAGTCGTAAGTGTGAAAAACACTCATGTCACTTTTTTCAGTGCCGTTGTGACTTTGAACGGTCACTAAGCGAACTGTTGTAAATCGAGGATTGCTTGCATCCAGCAACCGACTATTTAACAACAACAACAACAACAGCAGCAGCAAAATCTCAAAAGTATTTTGAATGGTATTTTCCAAGAAACGGTTTCCTCACAACGGATTGCGAAGTGGAACTCTCACAAAGGCCTTTGTGTGCTTAGGAGGCATGTTTCAACACAAAGGTTATTTTCAAATTAAAAGGCCTGTCCTGTCAAAACTTGAGAAATAATACGGGCAAGGACAACAAACGCATTCCATAGCTTTATTAACGACAGCGCTCACTGATCTGTGAATAACCGAGAGAGAGAAAAGAGAAGATTATTGAGTTACTTTACCAATCTATCCATCCATCATTGGACAGCAGGTCTCAGACGTGATGGATGGTCTCACTTCACTGATATTTGTCCCAAACTAAGATTCGCTTGAAGGAAGGAAGGAAGGAAGGAAGGAAGGATGGAAGGAAGGAAGGAAGGAAGGATGGAAGGAAGAGGGAGGGAAGAAGAAAGGAAAGAAATGGAGGAAGGAAGGACAGAGGGAAGGGGGAAGGAAGGAAGGAGGGTGGGAGAGGAAGGAAGGAAAGAGGAATAAAAGAATAAAGTAGAGAGGGAAGAAGGATGGAGAGAGAGGGAGGAAGAAAGAAGAGAGGGAGGGAGGGAGGGAGGGAGACATGATAGCACTGTTCCAATATCTCAGGAGCTGCCACAAAGAGGGAGTCAAACTATTCTCCAAAGCACCTGAAGGCAGGACAAGAAGCAATGGGTGGAAACTAATCTAGGAGAGAAGCAATTTAGAACTAACAAATTTCCTGACAATTAGAACAATTAATCAGTGGAACAGAAGTTGTAAATGCTCCAACACTGGCAGTTTTTAAGATTATGTTGGATAACCATTTGTCTGAAGTGGTGTAGGGTTTCCTGCCTAAGCAGGGGGTTGGACTAGAAGATCTCTAAGGTCCCTTCATCTATTCTATTCTATTCTATTCTATTCTATTCTATTCTATTCTATTCTACTCTACTTGTCTGGCAATCTGAAGTTCCTGTCCTGACTGTTGTTATAAGTAGAGGACCACTGTAGTAGTGACTTCAGAAGCTGCTTTGGATTCAATTTGTTCAATTTTGCGTTGATGTCCTGGCCGCTCACCTCCCACCAACTAAGATTCTTCTTTCTGCAACTGGATGCAGAGCTGCCCTTCTCCTCTTCCTTCTACCTTCCCTGAAAGAGGCACACAGAATGCAAATTGGCTCTTTAAAACTGGTGATAAAAGATTTTCACCATGCTTGAAATTGGGTGTCATTTATTATTAAATTGCCAATTAACACCTCTGCGCATCTGTAAAGTCAAGGATCTACGAGACAAGAGAGGTCTTGTGTTTGTAGACGGAGAGAACTAACACATTAAAACATGCACGCTCATGATTAAATCAGCCTTAATGAACTTTGGATCTTCAAATATGAGGTGGCAGTGCCAGGATTGTCTGGGGTAATGGGAAGAAGTCTAGCATGGCTGGAGAAGGCTGAATTAAAGGATTTATTTTTTTAAAAAAAAATTGAGAAACCAAGTTAGCTAAGCTTCTGTACTTTTGGGCAGCTTTCTTTTGGGCCTGAGTTAGGTACAGCAGTCGAACAACAGAAAACTGTCATCTTCTACACTGAAGCCAAAGATAAGGAAGAAACCAAATGCTATCTGGAATTATCTGCATCAAACTGGAGATCCAGCAAAATTTCCCACCCCTTAACCTTAACCCACCATATAAACCGTGGCTTCTCCTTTAGGAAACAGAGAGTTGGGCAAAAAGGGGATGCAGTGGCTCAGTGGCTAAGACACCGAGCTTGTCGATCGACAGGTCGGCAGCTCAGCGGTTCGAATCCCTAGTGCTGCCGTGTAACGGGGTGAGCTCCCGTTCCTTGTCCCAGCTTCTGCCAACCTAGCCGTTCGAAAGCACGTAAAAAAATGCAAGTAGAAAAAAAAAAAAGACCGGAGTTCCATATGCCTCTCGTGTTGAGTCATGCCGGCCACATGACCACGGAGACGTCTTCGGACAGCGTTGGCTCTTCGGCTTTGAAACGGAGATGAGCACCGCCCCCTAGAGTCGGGAACGACTAGCACATATGTGCATGGGGATCCTTTACCTTTACCCTTAACCCATCATATACACCATGGCTTCTCCTTTAGGAAACAGAGAGTTAGGCATCACTCTAAACGTACATTTGTTGGGACTTATTTTTCAGCAGTGAAGAACGCAGTACATTGGGGTCCTTGCTGCTGTCTGAGCTTGGTTGTTTTCTTGCAGACGTTCCATTGTCGATTATCAACTGGCACTGATGATGTTCCCTAGTTCGATTACGAAACGCCTGCAAGGAAACAACCAACCTCAGAGAGCAGCAAGGGCTCCAAAGTCCTCCTCCTCCTTCCTCCCTCCTCCTCCTCCTCCAGCTCACAAACCCCATTCTAATGGTGGGGTCTTGGGGGTTCGGCAGGGTTCAGGCAATCCTCTAGCCAAGGATCACCGGGATTTGGTGAACCCCCAAATACCACCCCTGAATCCCACCCCTCCCATCTCAGGAGTCACCACACAGCCTGTTCATCATTCCAGGTAAGAGTAGGGGCCGCGCGGAGGGTCTGGGAGGGCAAAAAATGGTCCTACCCTGGGGAAAGCTGTTTTCACCCTCTTGGAAGCTCAAAGAAAGCCTCTGGAGGCTCAAGGAAAGCCTCGGGAGCCTGGGGAGGGAGAAAAACTAGGCCACACCCACCCAGCAACGAGGCAGCAAACCCGTTGCTAAAGGATCTGAAGCCCACCCCTGCCCCACTCCTTTCTAACACTGATGATGTTACCTAGTTGGATCGTGAAATGTCTGCAACAAATCAACCAAGCTCAGAGAGCACCAAGGACCCCACAGTCCTCCTCCCTGCAACCTTCCTGCCTTCCAACACTGATGATGTTCCCTAGCTGGGTAAATGAAACGTCTTCATGAAACAACCAAGCTCAGAGAGCACCGAGGACCCCACAGTTCAACCCTGAGCTTCGCATCACAACATCTGATCTTACGGTGCTTGGACTAAAACCTCAGCATTGCATTGTTATTCTTTAGAATAGTTCCACGAGACTGTGATTCAAAGATGTCTCTCCAAACATCCAAGTCCTTCTTTTGTACTCTAGAAAAATGTAAATATCTTTTTGTGTGGTTTTGGGGGACAAAGAGGAGGGGAGGAAAGAAAAACAGCCTCCAGGAAGAAAAAAATACCCGATCGTCCCTCTTTTGGAACAATGGAATGCTTTCATTTTCATTGCCAGATGTATTTTGAAACCCCACCATAAAGTTGTCAGAAGGTCCCAATCTCCACAGAAGGAAGACTCCTTCCATCAAAGGAAAGGAATCCGAGGTTTTAATTCAGGGGTCTCCAACCTTGGCAACTTTAAGACTTGTGGACTTCAACTCCCAGAATCCCTCAGCCAGCAAAGCTGGCTGAGGAATTCTGGGAGTTGAAGTCCACAAGTCTTAAAGTTGCTAAGGTTGGAGACCCCTGTTCTAATACACTCAGCCACAGAAAAGAAACCCCTTCGTCAGGAAGGAACTATGTACTGGTTAGATCTAGACTTAAACTTGCAATAACTTTATTGGCACTTTGAATGTACATTAATCGGCATACATTGTTCTGACCTGGGCTTCCTTAGAAAGCATACAGCACAATTTAGTCCCGCCAAACCTCTTTTATTCATACGGCTGTTCCCAGTCCGAAAGGCTTCTCAAACAGCCTTTTCAGGGGAATGTTTATAAACACCCATCTTATCTCCCTTGGAATGCTGCCAGAGAACTAATTGCCACAGGCAGGGCAAGGCCAAACTTAGCACAGAGTCAAACAGAACTTTCCAAAGCTTGAACTGATCAGATGAACTAATTGCTTCCTGCAAAAGCTCACGTCCGGTTCGCTTCTCTTTTATGTTTTATGGGAGGGGCCAATCATTTCCAAGCCTTACTCCCAAGTCAACCCTGTTTTCTTACTTATTCTTGACTTCTGGAAGCTCTGCGCATGCACACACTGGGATCAGGCTCCAGTTGTTATTCTGCCTCGCTGATGTCAGACTCTGGTGGCTCCAGAGGCAGCAAATAGCAGATGGCCTTGGCCCCCTCTCTGCCTCTGACTCACAGCCCTCGTCCGAGCCTTCCCCAGACTCCAGGACTGGCCCATGTTCCAACCTCCTCACTGTCCGAATCTGCTGCTAGCTCTGCTGGCTGCTGGCGGGCCACAACATACATTAAAATGAAATTTCGTTGCACACAGCTCTCAAGGGGTCCCCACTTCCAATATACACTACGTAAACATGACTAAATAAATAAATAAGTATGCATATAACCACATATACTATATGACAGAGGAACAACACAGTCTAATTCGGGTGTATACATGTACATGGTGAGAAAAATCTTGCAAGTTGGCCAGACTGATGGCCTAGTGTTGTGGCCTGTCAACCGCCGGACCCTCCAGCACCCAAATCAGAGGAGAAGGAGGCATGGGAGTCAGGGTCAGCATCAAGGCAACCTGAGAGCTCCGAGGGGGAAGAGGGAATGGAGTTGACAGACAGAGTGAGTCAGAGGTGGAGCCTGGGCTGTCCGTCAGCCCTCAGATGGAGAGTCAACAACCCCCAGGTCTGGAAGTGGCTAATGAGGAAGAGGAGCAGGAGCTGGGCCCAGTGCCTGACGCGCGACTGTGCAGAAGGCAGAGGAGAGGAGAGCAGTGGAAATCTATTGGCCGGTCCTTGGGACGGAAAAGTCATTGCTATTAGCGAAGCCCCACCCTAGCTCTGGGGATAAAAGACAGGGGGCCACACATGAATTGACAACTATTCATCTTCCAGACAGACAAACTTGTTGGCTTGCATTGAAAGAGAAACTTTTTGCATGGGCTGCTGGCGCTCCTAATAAAGGAATCTTTAAGTTAACTTCAGAGGGTTTGTCGTGTAAGGAACAAAGCTGTTACAGAATCTGGTAGTCCTCCTAGAAATACTTCGAAACCTTCTCCAATCTACAACCAGCATTAAACAGCTCAGGTGAAGAAACAAATGATTGCAGTACGTAAATATAATTTTGATGAGCCCTGCATTTAAAAATGGGCACCTTTGTTGATGGAAGTTACAGAATAATCATCATCATAATCATCACCATCATCATCCTCCATTGGTCATTATGCAAAAAATATGACTTGCCTGTATCCAAAAATTCATGGGAACATAAAGTGGAAAAAGTTATAGAAAATGAGAAGGTGAAGTTCTTGTGGGAGTTTCAAATACAGACGGATCGTCACTTGGAACACAACACGCCAGATATCACAGTTGTCGAAAACCGAAATGTATAATTTATTGACATCGCAGTACCAGGAGATGCCAGAGTCAAAGAAAAAGAACTGGAAAAAAATCATGAAATAGCGCGACTTGGCCATTGAAACTACACGGCTATGGGTGAAACATGTAACAGTGATACCCATTGTCATCAGGGCACTTAGTATCGTGTCCAAGAATTTTATAAGATACGTCAACAAATTACAGCTTCCTGCAATAACACCAGCAGAAGTGCAAAAAACTGCGCTACTTGGAACATCCTACGTCTTAAGAAGGTACTTGGTTGATACCTAGGATGCTGGCAGCAACCCATATCAACCATTAGCACCAGTATTTGTGATGCATTTTTGAATGTTCAGTTGACTAAGTTTCATGTTTAATGAATAAAGCAAATAATAATAATAAGAGGAGGAGGACGAGGGGGAGGAAGAGGAGGAGGAAGTCGGGTTGGCTCACAACTGTTTCAGAATAACTCCTGATTTTACATACACTTCAGGGACCACCACAGTTCTCGAGAACGTTGCAGAGTTGATGCCCAGCTCATTCGGAATGCAAGGAGATGACTTACAAATGTCTTTGGATCATTCACATAAATATGCATGCATGCCGTTTATAACGGTAGCCTTGATGAGAAGACATAGGATAACTGAGCGCAAGGAACGCTTAAGAGGGTTACATTAAAACAGAATATGAAGAGGCGGTTAGAAATCACAGGGCAAGTGACACCTTATTCTGATAACCCGGCGATAAAAAATTGTGGGCTATGATGTATAGGCAGAATGATTGTTGCCACTTGGTAGACCGGTTGAACACTCTTCCTGGAAATCTTACAGGCCAGGCAGAACTGGGAAACACATACCAGGGTACAGGTAGTCAGATACAGATTAACAGAGTTGGTAGGGACCTTGTAGGTCACCTAGCCCAACCCCCAACCCCCGTACGCAGTCCTCGACGTATGAACACAATTGAGCCCAAAATTCCTGTTGCTTAGCGAAACAGTTGTTAAGTGAATCACTGCAGATGTTAAGTTAGTATTAGCAATAGCAATAGCACTTAAGACTTATATACCGCTTCCTAGTGCTTCACAGCCCTCTCTAAGCAGTTTACAAAATCAGCATATTGCCCTCAAACATCTAGGTCTTCATTTTACCGACCTTGGAAGGATGGAAGGATGAGTCAACCTTGAGCTGGTCAGGATCGAACTGCTGGCAGTGGACAGAATTAGCCTGCAATACTGCATTCTAACCACTGTGCCACCAGGGCTCATAATAGCAACAGCACTTAGACTTATATACCACTTCATAGCGATTTACAGCCCTAAGTGATTTACAGAGGCCAGCCTATTGCCCCCAACACTCTGGGTCCTCATTTTACCCTCCTTGGAAGGATGGAAGGCTGAGTCAACTTTGAGTTGATGAGATTCGATCTGTTGAACTGCAGCTAGCAGTCAGCTGAAGTAGCCTGTAGTGCTGCACTCTAACCACTGCGCCATCTCAGCTCAGTAACATGGTTGTTAAGTGAACTTAACAACCCCATGGACTTCGCTGGTCGCAAAAGGGGATCGCACGACCGCGGGATGCTGCAACCGTCATAAATATGAGTCAGTGGCCAAGCGTCTGAATTTTGATCACATGACCACGGGGATGCTGGAGAGGTCGTAAGTGTGAAAAATGGTCATAAGTCACCATTTTTAAAAGTAAAAAAAAAGTCTCTGATGATCGCGCGGCTCAGCTGTGATCGTCAGAGCCTTTTTTTTTTTACCTTTTAAAAGCATTTTTTAAAAGAAGTGGCAAGCAGAGAAGTGGGCAGCCGGGCACTGGGTAGGCGGCAGAGATTTTTGCTACCGGTTCTCCGAATCACCTGCCGCCATCGCTACCAGATCAGCCGATCCGGTCCGAACCGGGAGCATTTCAGCCCTGAGGATAAATGCCAAGCCAAGGTTTGCTTTAACCACAATATGATAAATAAAACCACAGCAACCAGGTTTATATGGCTGAGGGATTCTGGGAGTTGAAATCCACACATTTTAAAGTTGCCAAGGTAGGGCAACCCTGTTCTAAAGTATCAAGTCTTCGCCAATGAAGAGTCCCTTTCTCGACTTCTGTCCATCTAAGTGCAAAGCAACACAAGGCCTGCATGCCCTATTTGCTTAAACAGCAGATGCACATTTTCCAACTCAAACTCTTATAAGATGTCAAAAGGAAAACAATAGACGTTTTATTAAAAAAAGAACTAGAGTGCCTTAAAAAAAAGAGAGAGAGAGGAAATATACTTACCGACAAAAACACTGAGGGATTTCTCCTTGGCCGTACAAAGGAAATAAGAAGGGGGTGTTGCCGTAGCGCCCCAGGCACTGCAGAAATTTTTGAGTGGCCTTCAGTCCGTCAATGGTGCAGCAGTCGGCCTCCGAGACCATCGCGATGGAATGCAGAATGAAATGCTGCAGGTTGGGAGTTAACTTCTGGGTTTTTAAATAGTCGGCAAACCTGCGATCCTTCTGAGCTGTCTCGGGAGAAGGGAAAAGAGGAGAGGAAGGGAAGGGAAGGGGGAAGGGAAGGGAAGGGAAAGGAAGGGAAGGGAAGAGGGAAGGGAAGGGGAAAGGAAGGGAAGAGGGAAAGGAAGGAAGAGGAAGGAAGGAAGGAAGGAAGGAAGAGAAGAGAAGAGAAGAGAAGAGAAGAGAGGAGAGGAGGGAGGGAGGGAGGGAGGGAGAGGAGAGGGGAAGGGAAGGGAAGAGAAGAGAAGAGAAGAGAAAAGAAGAGAAGAGAAAAGGGAAGGAGAGGGAATGGAAGGGAAGGGAAAGGACGAAAGGGGGAGGGGAGGGGAGGGGAGGAGAGAAGTAATTTCAGCATGACCATCTTTCTACATGTCAAGAAAACACAAGGTGCTCAGTTACAAGCAGTCCTTTACGTACGACTGATCGCTTAGCAACCATTCTGTGTTGTCTTACGCCAAGGTCCCAAGATCATCCCTTCCAGATCTAGGGTTGGCCAACTAGGGCATCACGAACGCCAACATCCAGACTGAGCACAGAGTTGTCAATTGGTCTCGGCCACCCTCGGGAATGGTCAGAACATCTCCACCACAGCAACCAAACAATGTAAGGTGCTTGGGAACTCCAGCCACCTGGCGCTTCCTGACATGCTCCCACGGTAAATTAGGATCACAAGGTTTTCAGAGAGGTTCCATTCATTGAAAAATAAGGAGACGGAGGATTTCACCATTCGGGGAAAGAGACTCACCTTGATATTCATCGGGGCGTTGTTCAAAATCCAGGCAAAAGGTCAGAAATCTCATCAGCATTCTTTTTTCCACCATTGTCAGCTGTTTGTTATTGAAGATGTCCGCTCTGGAACATGGAACCTGAAACGAGACTTTTGGGTCATCCTCCCTTTTCCATTTGGCACGAGCAAGATCTAAAATGGACAGCTAACATCAAAAACATCATTAAAAAAGGACAACAAAGAATGTTCTTTCTGCGCCAACTCAGTAAGCTCAAACTGCCCAAGGAGCTGCTGATTCAGTTCTACAGAGGAATTATTGAGTCTGTCATTTGCACCTCTATAACTGTCTGGTTCGGTTCTGCAACCCAACAAGAAAAACACAGACTTCAGAGGATAATTAGAACTGCAGAAAAAATAATTGCTACCAACCTGCCTTCCATTGAGGACCTGTATACTGCACGAATCAAGAAGAGGGCCATGAAAATATTTACAGACCCCTCACATCCTGGACATAAACTGTTTCAACTCCTACCCTCAAAACGACGCTATAGAGCACTGCACACCAGAACAACTAGACACAAGAACAGTTTTTTCCCGAAGGCCATCACTCTGCTAAACAAATAATTCCATCAACACTGTCAAACTATTTACTGAATCTGCACTACTATTAATCTTCTCATAGTTCCCATCACCAATCTCTTTCCACTTATGACTGTATGACTATAACTTGTTGCTGGCAATCCTTATGATTTATATTGATATATTGACCATCAATTGTGTTGTAAATGTTGTACCTTGATGAAGGTATCTTTTCTTTTATGTACACTGAGAGCATATGCACCAAGACAAATTCCTTGTGTGTCCAATCACACTTGGCCAATAAAAATTCTATTCTATTCTATTCTATTCTATTCTATTCTATTCTATTCTATTCTATTCTATTCTATTCTATTCTATTCTATTCTATGAGATAGAAATGACAGTATCCTTGCAAAGAGGAACTCACAACCGAGGGGCTGACTACTCCCTTGTGCTGTGACCCAGGCCCAAGTAGGTAGTAGGAAACTCAGTCAGTTTAAAAACAAACAGACTTTATTAGAACAGCTGAGAATAAACTCCTTCTCAGCGTCGTCCAAACTAAATCAAAGCAAATTCTGCCCAACACAATTCCTCACCAACCTTGGTCCAATTAGGCAAACTGCCAAAGGCCTTTCTTGGCAAACGTTCAGAAGACATCGATAAAAATAAATGCAAGATGACGAAGCTATCAATGTTGTTTTCCGGCAAAGCCCAAACACCGTTGCTGGTCTTTTAAGCCTTATGGGAGGGGCCAATCATCTCGTCCTCTCTGCTTGAGCTGCTCTTGCCTTCTGGCAGCTCTTCTCATGTGTGCATTAGGAACAGGCTTCTCCTGTTCCTCTGCCTCACTACTGTCAGCCTCTGGAGGCTCCGGTGTCCACACATCACTCCCAGATGGCCCTGGCCCCTCCTCTGCCTCCAACCCAAAGCCCTCATCCGGGCCTTCCCCAGCCTCCAAGACTGGCCCACAGCTCCACAGGCTGCTGGCGGACCACAACACGTTGAGAGTCCCACCTATCCCAAATTTAAGTGGCCATGTCAGACCTGGAAGCCATCTTTAGCATTGGGCCTTCAGGCGTGCCACATTTACTACAGTGGGAAACTGGGAGGGGGGATTGTATGGAGCCAGGGTGATATGTAGTCATAACAACATTCCTTTCTCAGAGAATCAAGGACATCTTGCCCTGCACCTGAAAGGCTGGAACTGGGAGGCATCTCCAGTTGGGAAGATGCTTGGATTGGACCATGTGATGGACATGTGGGTGCTGGGCAGGGACTTGGACTTTCCTTTGGGCGGGGAAAACCTGGAAGCTTTCAGATTCGGGTTTTCCCAGATGTGCCAATATGACATCTCTAATAAAACGGAACTTTGAGGAACTTCATCCTTCAGAGTCTTCTTTCTTTGGGGGTGTTACTTAGAACCCTGACAGGCCATTTTAAGATTTTTTCCCCATTTGGTTTTTAATTGTCATGATTCTATAATTTTTTTAAAAATCCTAATTTAATTTTTACTTTTAACATTAATTTTTATATGTTGCTTTATTTATCAGTTGGATTATATTGTATGCAGCCCAGAAGCTCTCTTTGAGGGAGTTGGGTAGTTTAGAAATAAGAAAGGAAGGAAGGAAGGGCAAGAACACATAGACTTCACAGTGCTTTTACAGCCCTCTCTAAGCGGTTTACAGAGTCAGCATGTTGCCCCCAACAATCTGGGTCCTCATTTTACCAACCTCAGAAGGACGGAAGGCTGAGCCGGTCAGGATCGAACTCTTGGCAGTGGGCAGAGTCAGCCTGCAATCTTCTACTGTAAACCACAGCACCACCACGGCTCAGTGAAAAGGAACATTTTCCAAAGAGCTGTGAGTTCAATTTTGTAATTTGGCCGATTAGCGTACCTGTTCCACTCTGCCATCTCTCAAGACAAGAATACGGGTAACGTTTTTGAACTCGGCATATCGGCTGACGTTTGACTTAATGAGGAGGTCAATCAACAAGCCTCGGGAATAGAGGAGCTGCAGGAGAGAGAAGAAGAAGTAGTATACAAATTCTTCGGAGAAAACACAATTGCTATTTTAAATACATTTTTTCTTCCTTGCTGTTCTTGCTTACAAAGGAACCCACTGCCAAGAATGCTAGGCATTTTGGTAAATGAAAAGTGGCTCTTCTAGCCAAGAAACTGGAAGGAGGGGGAAAAAAAAGTCCGCAAACAGTCTTAAAAATAAATAATGACATTTTGAAAAAGCAGCAGCAAATCAGCCCTTATGCAGCTGGAGGAAATAACCTCAAAGGCTGACAGGACACTACCGAAGTAATATCTTTCTGCAAAATTATATTATCCATTAGGAAAAGACCTGGAAAGACACTCTTAGAATTACAGTAGTGGCCAAAATTGTGGAAACATTTTGGGAAAAGTGCATTTTCTAAAACTAGCTAATAACACCACTTTTTTTTTTTTTTTGAGTAATATCATATAATTATATATCAATGGAAAAATAATTTAATCAAGAATGTAGTGCAATAACTTTTATGAAGGATTTGCTATTAGCATGGTAGTTACAGTAAAAAAGAAGAAAAGTGAAACGTAGAAAAAAACGAGATAGACAAAATTTATCACCACAGAAAAAACAAGATATACAAAAATTATCTCCAAGTCAGTTAATACCTAGTTGGGTCACCTTTAGCATGAATTACAGCCTTACAACGTCTTCCCATGGAGTGAACCAAGTCTTTTAGTTCTGCAGCTGTTATAATGTGAAACCAAGATTGAAGGATGGCTTCTATTAACTGGGTTTTATTGATGGGTCGCTACTTTAGTCAGCTCCATAGATTTTCAACTGGGTTAAGGTCTGGGCTATTTCCAGGCCACTCCAGCAGTGGAATAGGAATATCTTGAAACTCCCCCCGAAAAAGTGATGTTATTAGCTATCAAACCTTAAAAATACACTTTTCTCAAAAGGTTTCCACAATTTTGGCCACTATTGTAAAAGAAACTACAGGTGGTCCTCGACTTATGACCACAATTGAGTCCAAAATTTCTGCTGCCGAGCAAGACAGTTATTAAGTGAGTTTTGCCCCATTTTACGGCTTTTCTTGCCCCAGTGGTTAAGGGAACCACTGCAGTTGTTAAGCAAGTAATGTGGCTGTTAAGTGAATTTGCCTTCCCCGTGGATTTCGTTTCTTAGAACAGGGGTCTGCAAACTTGGCTCTTTTAAGCCTTGTGGACTTCAAATCCCAGAGTTCCTCAGCCAGCAAAGCTCTGGGAGTTTAAGTCCACAAGTCTTAAAAGAGCCAAGTTTGCAGACCCCTGACTTAGAAGGTTGCCAAAAGGGGGGATCACATTACCCCAGGAACCATCGTAAATGTGAGACCATTGCCAAGCGTCTGAATTTTGATCATGTGACCATGGGGATGCTGCAATGGTCGTTAAGTGCAAAAAATGGTCATAAGTCGGTTTTTTTCAGTGACGTAACTTCGAACGGTGACCAAATAAACCATTTGTTAAGTCAAGAATTGTCTGTATTTGATACTATTCAAATCAGAAAGTATCTGGAAGAAAATTAAAAAGATTCTTACTGGAGGTATTCACGACGCTCAAACCTTCAAATCATTAAAAAAAAACAACCATCTAGCTATATATTCTGGAAGAATATATTTGACAAGACTTCCAGGGGTTTTAATCTTCTTTCTAATATTCTACATATCCTTTCTACTTTATCTTCCACGGAGGTTTTTTTGTGTTTGGGCTCCCGAGCTTAACGGCTGTCTTTATTTCTTCAATATCCCAGCAAGCTTGCAAGGGTTACAGGTTGAAACCATAAAACTCAATCTTCTAAATACCTTCGCTCACTTGGTATAAGCTCCCAATTTATTATACATTCTTGGAAGGACATGAACGTTAAAAACCCCGGCTGCCCAAGATGGATGACCTCACTTTGAAAAGGCAATGCTCCACTGGAGAACGTTAGTTACAACAGGCCATCGTTCTCAAAAGTAGCCAGAATCAGAAGATGACTTTGCAAGGCCAGATGAATTCGCTTTCCAAATCCAAGCTCTGTGCCTTGTGTCCAGGGATCTTGGGCAGAAGATCATGGATGGCAAAAAAGACCAAACCAAACCAAACCAGAACTACGGAGAGCTCTGAGCAAAGTTTGCTTTGATGAGAGGTTAAATCAGGGCTAGATTCTAGACCAGGGTGGATAAAAATCAATGACTTTTTTTTTTTAAAAAAAGATTTTTTTAATTTAAATTGAATTTTTTTTTCATTTTTTTCAAATTTATTTTAATATAATGCCTTTGGAGCAGGGGTGAAATGCTCCCGGTACGGACTGGATCGCCCATTCCGGTAGCGATGGTGGCGGGTGGTTCGGAGAACCGGTAGCAAAAATCCCTGCCCCTCCCTCCCACCCCCACCCCCAGCTGAGCTCATCAGAGGGTTTTTTTTTTGTTCATCAGAGGGTTTTTTTTTTAAACTTTTAAAAGCATTTTTTCCTTCGGCCAAAAAAATGCTTTTCAAGGTAAAAAAAAAGCCTCTGATGATCATGCGGCTCAGCTGGGATCCTCAGAACCCTTTAAAAGCATTTTTTCTACCACCTCTTCGGTAGAAGAGGTTGTAAAAAAAAAGCTTTTAAAAGGCTCCTCTGGCGATCCCAGCTGAGTTGCCTGATCGCCAGAACCTTTTAAAAGCATTTTTTCTACCACCTCTGAAGAGGTTGTAAAAAAATGCTTTTAAAAGGTTCTGGAGATCAGGCACCCCAGCTGGGATCATCAGAACCCTTGAAAAGCTTTTTTTCCTCTGGCGATCCCAGCTGAGTTGCCTGATCATCACAGGCTTTTAAAAGCATTTTTTTTACAACTTCTTCGGCCGAAGAAAAAATGCTTTTAAAAGTTTTAAAAAAAAAAGTTGGCCATACCCACCCAGTCACATTACCACCACCACCCCACCAAGCCACGCCCACAGAACCGGTAGTAACAAATTTTACATTTCACCCCTGCTTTGGAGTTAAAAAAAATCTATCTAAAGATAGTTTTCTATTTAAGATACATTAATAATTTAATTTATTCAGCATGAAATGGAGCTTAGTTATGTAGCACGAGGCTGTAGACTCTGCAATATTTACATTTTGGGTAAACTCATTCAATGTGTCCAAGCTCTGCATGCTAAACAGGAAACCTTCGTTTTGTTTGCAAATGATAATATTAAAGATTCCAACTACCAGCCAGAATGAGTCCCTACGTTGAAAGAGCACCTGTCACTTCAGATCCATCATGGCAGCGCCTGTTAGCGGGCATCCACTCACCTGCTGCCTGTCACGTCCCTCACCTGGTTGTGTCACTGCCGCACCACCAGCCGTCCCATTGAAGTGACTGGGACGGTCGGCGAATCAACAGCAGGTCAGAGGAGAAGACGCTGCGGGACAGAGATGACAGGTACTCTTTAAAAATTATGATTTGTCGCATTTTTCGGAGTATAAGACGCATCCGCCCCACTTAAAAGTGGGTGAAAATTTTGGAGCGTCTTAAAAGCCTGAATACGGGCCCATTTGGCATGCAGCGCGCATGTGCGGTTAGCGAACCGGTGGCAAACCAGTTCAGATTTCACTACTGGTTTGAAAGCCACCCAGAGTTGCTTCTAGAGCAGGGGTCTGCAAACTTGGCTCTTTTAAGACTTGTGGACTTCAATTCCCAGAGTTCCTCAGCCAGCTTTGCTCTGGGAGTTGAAGCCCACAAGTCTTAAAAGAGCCAAGTTTGCAGACCCCTGCTCTAGGCGAAATTCTAATACATAAGTAAATAAACTTTAGGGTTGCATGGAATTGCACCATTTATGAGCAGAGCTTGTATGCTCGGTAAGGAATGGTTAAATTCCTTAAATGGGAGGTGATTTTATAGTACACCCCCTCCATTAGTTTTGGAAAGTCCCATGAAGTTTGAAGTCTAAGGAGACTTCAAACTTCATGGGACTTTCCAAAACTAATGGAGGGGGTGTACTATACTCTGCGATATGGGATGTGTGGGATAGACCAGCTGCCGCTCGGAAACCATTTTTTGTCTCCTGGAAGTCGTGATCAAAATACAATGTTAGCTTCGCCTTCTCTGAGAAACCTGTCTGTGCGTAAGTGAACCCTTCTTTACAATTGTCAAATGTTCTTTCCTAAAGTTACTTATGCTCCCTGACAGAGGAATCCTAATATTGCTATTACATTCTTAGCCTTTAATGATTTTCCATGTGTACAGCTAGTCCTTGAGTTACAACTGCTCAGTTTAGTGAGCATTCCAAGTTACAACAGCATTGAAAAGAGTGTTTTTTGCACTTATGACCGTTGCAGATCCCCATGATCACACAATCAAAATTCAGATGCTTGGCAGCAGTCGTGTTGATCCCTTCTTTTGAGACCTTCTGTCGAGGAAAGTCAACGGGGAGACCAGATTCACTTAATAACTTAACAACTCCAGCAATTCACAAAGTAACTGGGACAAGGTCGTAAAACGGGGCAAAACTCCCTTAAGAAATGTCAACAGCTAGGATTGTATTTGCACAAAATTGGAAAAGTGAAGAGATCCCTACAGGTGAGAATGTGATTAGGAAAATACTAGAATGTGCAGAAATGGACAGATTGACACTGGTTATCGAAGAGAAAGAACAAACTGATTATTATACAATTTGGGAATCTTTTTACCAGTGGTTAGAGAATAAACTTAAGAATTAATAGTAAAATAAGTTACTTAAAGTATAGAAAATGTATTAATGGTTAGTATAATTAATAGAGTTAAATAAATCACAGTGGGATTGTTAGAATGGTAGATACTTAAGGTATTGGAAATTAAGCCAAGATGAGATTAAACAATGAATAAGGTTGTATATTTTAATGCTGGCACAAAATATTTGTACCCAGACAACACACTTGTTAATGGAAAATGGATTGTTTATATAGAATAGAATAGAATAGAATAGAATAGAATAGAATAGAATTTTTATTGGCCAAGTGTGATTGGACGCACAAGGAATTTGTCTTGGTGCATAAGCTCTCAGTGTACATAAAAGAAAAGATACCTTCATCAAGGTACAACACTTACAACACTTAATCAGTCATAGGGTACAAATTTAACACTTAATGATACAACACTTAATGATAGTCATTATAAAAATAAAATTTTAAAAAAACTTTTTAAAAAAATGTCTGGCTTAGCAACAGAAATTTGGGGCTGTTTTAGTTCGTAAGTCGCGAACTATCTGCATTATTAATAAGCAGAGGTGACTTTAAAAAAAAACAACCCAGAAAAATATAGTTCAGTCCCTTACCTTAGAAATTAAATCAATATTAAACCGCCTGCCTTCTTTTACAATTTGGGGATAGGTGATTTTCCTTGGTTCAGCTGCAGCTTCAGGGACTGGCTCAGATTTATGGTCTCCTGCTTCCAATGCGGTTGAATCGGGCACGGTGCTCTCAGAGGATTTCCCTTCCACAGAAGTCCCTCCTGTGTCCTCTTCATTACTGGTACCTTGTGGGTCACTTCCTGCATCGCTTTGAGGGCAGAGCTCTTTGCTTTTGGCCCCACCGTCTGAAGACAAGCATCCATTCTCCACCTCGGTGACCGAGGCAGAGGTCTCCTCTGAATCCTTATTAAAGGCAGAAGTGGCTGAGGCAGATGGTCTTGATAGTGCACCAGCTTCTTCAACATCTTCGGCTGAGTCCTGGCTGGGTTGTTGTTGTTGTTTTTCCACAAAGAGAGAAAGAAAAATCAGTTCCCCATCAACCCTGATTTGCAGTTAAAAGGCTTCCCCAACTTAGCCAAGGCAACAAGAACTATGATGTCTATGGAGATTCATTCAGGTCACAGTTGTCCCAAAAGATGCTTTTTTCAAAAAAAGAAAATAGAATAGAATAGAATAGAGTAGAGTAGAGTAGAGTAGAGTAGAGTAGAGTAGAGTAGAGTAGAGTAGAGTAGAGTAAACAGAACAGAACAGAACAATAATGGAATGGAATAGAAATAATAGAAAGGGAAATAGAGAAATAGAAGTAGAGCTGGAAGGGACCTTGAAGGTCTTCTAGTCCAGCCCACTGCTCAAGCAGGAATACCAATGCTATTTCAAGTAAGTGGCTGTCTAGTCTTTTAAAAACCTCCAGTGATTGAGCGCCCACGATTTCTGGAGGCAAGCTATTCCACTGGTTCATTGTCCTCTCTGTTAGGAAGTTTCTCCTTAATTCCAGGTTGCTTCTCTCTTTGATTAGTTTCCAACCACTGTTTCTTGTCCTGCCCTCCAGTGCTTTGGAGACTAATTTGATCCCCTCTTCTTTGTGGAAGCCCCTCAAATACTGGAATGCCGCTATCATGTCGCCCCTAATTCCTTTCCTTAGATTAGCCAGACCCAAATCCTGCAGCTATTCTTTATATGGTTTAGTCTCCAGGCCTTTGATCATCTTAGTTGCTCTTCTCTGAACTTGTTCCAAGTTTTCCAAGTCTCTGAATTAGACTTTCTTGGGGGGGGGGAGTGTTTCCCCCTTGAAAACGTTTCGCTTCTCATCCAAGAAGAGAACTTCTCACCCTGGAAGCGAACTTCTTCAGAACTGAAGAAGCTCCTTGCATGAGAAGCAAAATGTTTTCCAGGGGTAAAAACAAAAACAAAAACAAGGAAGGTCAGTTGCTTTTTGGAAAAAGCACCTTTGGGACAACAAGAGCTACGCCTCTCTGCTTTGATCCACTTGCACTGCAGTTATAATAATCCGAGGTAAAGTAAAGGTAAAAGTTCCCCTCGCACATACGTGCTAGTCGTTGCCGACTCTAGGGGGCGGTGCTCATCTCCGTTTCAAAGCCAAAGAGCCAGCGCTGTCCGAAGACGTCTCCGTGGTCACGTGGACGGCATGACTCAACGCCAAAGGCGCACGGAACGCTGTTACCTTCCCACCAAAGGTGGTCCCTATTTTTTCTACTTGCATTTTTTACGTGCTTTCGAAACTGCTAGGTTGGCAGAAGCTGGGACAAGTAACGGGAGCTCACCCCGTTAGGCGGCAGCACTAGGGATTCGAACCGCTGAGCTGCCGACCTTTCGATCGACAAGCTCAACGTCCTAGTCCCTGAGCCACCGCGTCCACAATAATCTGAACCTGGATGCTATTTCAGAAATGACATCCTAAACTATGGCAAAAGGTACGGTAGGTAAAGAATGATGCCAAGTAGATAGAGGCATTTTATACCTGAAATAGGCCAGGATTGTCATTCTTCTCCCACCTCCCAAATTTGAATGTGTGTTTGTGTGTGTGTGTGTGTAGGCATGGAACAGGTAGTCCTTGACTTACAACAATTCATTTAGTGACCGTTCAAAGTTACAACTTCACTGAAAAAAGTAACCTATGACCATTTTTCACAATTATGACTGTTGTAGCATCTCTCTGGTCACGTGATCAAAATTCAGGCGCTGGCTCCTATTTATGACGGTTGTAGTGTCCCAGGGTCATGTGATCCCCCTTTTACGACCTTCTGACGGGCAAAGACAAGGGGGAAGCCAGATTTCATTTAACAACCGTGCTATTAACTTAACAACTGCAGTGATCCACTTACCGTACTTTTTGGAGTATAAGACACACTTTTTCCCCCCGAAAAGAGGGTGGAAATGTTGGTGCATCTTATAGTCTGAAAAATACAATTAACAACGCTGGCCAGAAAGGTCGTAAAAATGAGGCAAAATCAGTGGTGAAATGTAAAATTTGTTACTACTGGTTCTGTGGGCGTGGCTTGGGGGGGGGAACGTGACTGGGTGGATGCGGCCAACTTTTTTTTTTAACTTATGAAAGCATTTTTTCTACAACTTCTTCAGCCGAAGAGATTGTAAAAAAATGCTTTTAAAAGGCTCCTCTGACGATCCCAACTGAGTTGCCTGATCGTCAGAGGATTTTCTTTTCTTTTAAAAGCATTTTTTATTTGCCTTTAAACAAAAAAAAAGCCTCTGACGATCAAGCAACTCAGCTGAGATCAGCAGAGGAGCCTTTTTAAAAGCATTTTTACTATAACCTCTTCGGCCAAAGAGGTTATAGAAAAAATGCTTTTAAACGCCTCTGACGATCCCAGCTGAGCTGCGCGATCATCAGAGGCTTTTTTTTTTACTTTTAAAAGCATTTTTTTGGCTGAAGAAAAAATGCTTTTAAACGCCTCTGACGATCCCAGCTGAGCTGCGCGATCATCAGAGGCTTTTTTTTTTACTTTTAAAAGCATTTTTTTGGCTGAAGAAAAAATGCTTTTAAAAGTAAAAAAAACAACCTCTGATGATCTCATGGCTCAGCTGGGCATGGGGGGTGGGAGGGGGATTTTTGCTACCGGTTCTCCGAACCACCTGCCTCCATCACTACCAGATCGGGCGATCCAGTCTGTACCGGGAGCATTTCACCCCTGGGCAAAATCCACTGAAGAAAGGTCTCACTTAGCGACATAAATTTTAGGCTCGAGGCCGATCATAAGTTAAGGACTACCTGTTGCTGAGTGGTTGCTGGACTCCCAATTGGGGAAAATCCAATCTATTTTGTCTGCAAAGAACTGAAAATCGCTCCCTGCCGGCCTCCCAACTAAGCAGAAACTTCTATCTAATCTTCCTGGAACAACAATGAATTAAAAAGCAACTCTGGAGTACGAATCTGAAATTGATAATCACCATCCCCCGGATATTTTTTCACCCAAGGACATAATTTTCAAACAGAATAGATGCGGCAAATAAAAACAGAAGCGGGTGGGGTGGGGGATGTTCACATTTAAATCTTTGTACAGGTCTGGTGGTGATGGGGGAGGGGAAGGAAAATCTCCCATCCCCTCGCTCCTTTTTCAGTCCTGCTATCTCACAAAAAGGGATACATCTGCAGCACCAATTGTGGTGTAAATTCTGAACATTATCTAGTGTCGTTCATTAATTAATGGTCCCAACAAAGGAAATCTCTCAAAGCCAATGTGTCTTATTAATGCTTTGCCACAGTCACCCTTCCGATAGGTCAAAAGAAAAACTGCCAACCAGCTGGTTAATTTATGCAGCCCAGGTGTTCACTATTTATTTTTCAGTCGGTTTTCCCTTTTTTAAAATTCTTTTTCTCTAGCCCACTTGTTGCAGAGATGGTATTTTCTTCCTTTGATGGATGCATTTTGTTTGGTGGCCGGCAGTTCAGCTTTGTGCATTCTATTACCGCTGCTACCCAGCTGTTTTATCCTTTCAAAAATAAATGTTTAATGGCAACTTCATAGGAGTTCAGGCAAGTTAAGAAGCAAAGTGGGGAGGAAGAAAAAAAAGGATCTGAAGCACATAAAGCAACAGAATGGTGTCGAATCAATTGTTCCTCGAGCATAAACTAAATGCAGGGATTTGGGTTTTGGTTTGGTTTGAAACAGCTTTTCTTTTTTTACATGGGCGCCATTCAAATATATATATATATATATATATATATATATATATATATATATATATATATATATATATATATATATATATATTCAAAAGCAAAGAGCTGATGCAGATGCAATAACCAATCCAGAGCTACAAGAACAGTCTAGAACAGGGTTGTCAAACTCGATTTAATTGAGGGCTGCATCAGGGTTGTGTTTGACCTCGAGAACCCTGGGATGTGACCAGAGATGGGCATAGCCAGCTCGACGTCACTCGTCGAGGCTCCGTTTTCAGCCGCGATGGCCTCTTGCAACCCTCGGCCAGCAAAAAACGGAACTTGGGGAAGCCACGCACGGTCTACCCAGGTTCTGTTTTCAGCCAAGACGGCCTCCGGCAGCCCTCTGTCAGCAAAAACGGAGGTCCCCAAGCTTCAGTTTTGCTGGCAAAGGGCTGCAGGAGGCTGTCGTGGCTGAAAACGGAGGCTGAAAACTCCGTTTTCACTGGCAGAGGCACCCCGGGCTAGTCTTTCATTGTTTCCAAGGCCGCCCCATGGGCCAGATCTAAGCACACCATGGGTGTCGTGTCCCACTCCTCCGCTGACGGCCGGGTCAGGGAAATCCGAATCAGGCATGCCTCTGCAGCTCTGCCAAAGTCCTAGCAAAGTCCTCAAGGCAGGCAGGAGACCAGAAAGTGACTTCAGCAAGATATGTTCGACTTTGCCTGACTCAGAGACTGCCAGAAAGCAGATCCTTTATATAGGCCATGGGGTGTGGCTCCATGACTCAGCACTTATCCAGGCCTGCCCCTCCCTTCCTTCTGACGCCGCCGCCTATCAATTCTTCTGAAGCGAGGGTCACTCCAGTCGGCAGCTGTTGGTAATTGACCTCCCTCAGGCTCACATGCTGTGGGGGAGGGGGAGGGGTCTAGTTGCTCCGTTTGCCTGGGCATGGAGCCAGGGCTGGGGCCGGGAGGTGCTCCCTCCTCCGCAGCCTGTCTGGGCATGGAGCCAGGGCTGGGGCCGGGAGGTATACTAGGACATTCCTCAGCATTCGGAAGCAGATAAGAAGACCCCGGCTGCGGTGAGAGCGGGCAAGATACAACAATGGGCCAGATTCGACCCGCCGGCCTTGAGTTTGACACCCCGGCTCTAGAAGGAGGAACGATGTAAACCAACACCATCCCCCTAAAATAGTCAAGGATTAGGAGCAATTCACTCCCTTATAGGAAAGAATTGCAAATGTTTGGAGCGGTTTAATAGGAGAGGACAAAAGAGACAGAAAACAATAAAAGTTAATTAATGTTATACGCTGTGAAGAAAGCAACGCGCATTCTTCGTCTTTACTCATAATACTTCATCAATCATACGATGACGTATCTATCAATCTTCCTAATTCCGGTCACCTGATGAAACCAATTTGTAGGCAAAATGGGATTGACAAAAGGAAATATTTATTACACTCACTATAAATTGTTTATACAAAAAACAAAAAGCAGGGTACACACTGAATAAACTATAAATAAGTGAGATGCACCAGGGGATTGGCTACCAAGAGCTTTGGTGATCGCTACAGACTTTAGCGGGTTATATACAGATAAAATGTTCATGGATAATATGGCTGCTTTTCTCCGTCTTTTAAGGACAATTTCTTTTTTCCCAATTGCCGCCCAAATCAAGGAAAAGTCAAACTGCTACCCAAAATGTATCTGTCTATTTCCACAAGCCACACTCAAGCCAGACTCATGACATCTTATAATGAGAGTGAAACTGCGGCTTTGGTAGGTCTGGGACGGTCTCAGTAAGTAGACAAATCTTTTTTCCATCACGTTTTTCAAGTTTAGTATTAACAGATTAACAGAGTTGGAAGGGACCTTGTAGGTCATCTAGTCCAACCCTCCGCCCGAGCAGGAGACCCTACACCATTTCTGATATAGAGAAGGATGGATTAGATTCCTGAAGTCACTTAGGGTTTCATAATGCTTGAATTGGCGAGCAGCTCCAAATATCTTAAGAATTTTACTTTTCATTAAAGGTAAAGGTAAAGGTTCCCCTCGCACATATGTGCTAGTCGTTCCCGACTCTAGGGGGTGGTGCTCATCTCCGTTTCAAAGCCGAAGAGCCAGCGCTGTCTGAAGACGTCTCCGTGGTCATGTGGCCAACATAACTAAATGCCAAAGGCGCACGGAACGCTGTTACCTTCCCACCAAAGGTGGTCCCTATTTTTCTACTTGCATTTTTTACCTGCTTTCGAACTGCTAGGTTGGCAGAAGCTGGAACAAGTAACGGGAGCTCACCCCATTACACTGCAGCACTAGGGATTTGAACCACTGAACTGCCGACCTTTTGAGTGACAAGCTCAGCGTCTTAGCCACTGAGCCACTACATCCCTCACTACATTTCATTATCCCCTTCAAAATAACCACCAATAATTGAAGTTACACACTGCATTATATCAATCTGGGATCCACCACACACTAAATTGTGGCTAATTGAATAATTCATAGTTTAAAAAAACAGGACTTAGTAGAATATGCAAACACATTCTATTAAATTAAATGCACATCATCTTGTACTCACCTAACATAGCAGAAATATTCTACATTCTGGATGGTTTGATCTTCCTTGTTAAGAGGAAGCGCTTCCTCATTTTCAAGAATTAGTTCTTGCCAAGCTGTACTTTCCTCACATGGATCAGCCGGTTCCTTGTAATAGCAGGAACAAAGAAAAAAAAGTTTATATTAGAAAGGGGGGGCGCTTTTTTTTTTTTTTGCCTTTAAAAGAAAAAAAAGCCTCTGACAATCAGGCAACTCAGCTGGGATCGTCAGAGTCGTTTAAAAGGGTTTTTTTACAACCTCTTCTAAAAGGTTGTACAACCTCTTTTTGGGCAGAAGGGGTTGTAGAAAAAATGCTTTTAAAAGGCTCTGATGATCCCAGCTGAGCTGCGCAATTATCAGAGGCTTTTTTTTACTTTTAAAAGCATTTTTCGGCGAAAGGAAAAATGCTTTTAAAAGTAAAAAAAAAAAAAAATCTCTGATGATCGCGTGGCTCAGCTGGGAATGGGGGGGGCAGGGATTTTTGCTACCGGTTCTCCGAACTACCCGCTGCCATCGCTACCAGATCACGCAATCCGGTCTGAACCAGGAGCATTTCACCCCTGTGTTAAAGGCTTATCAAGTTGCAAGATGGTTTTTGAAAACAAGTTGAACCTTTTTAAACTTCTGCAAAGTACAGCATAACAGAATGCAGACAGCAAATCTACCTATAGCTAATTCTGATTGGCTCATGATTCCTACAACATAGGAAGACAATTATTATATGGATTAAAGAACCATTTAAAAAAAGAAGAAGGTTAAAGGCTATGTAGGACACGATAGTATTATTGGAATTTTCAGTCACTTTCTTCATTTTTGGAATTAAAAAAAACCCCAAATAACAGTAGGCTTAAGAATTTTTTTTTCTGCAGGATCCAAGGGTCCAGAGGTTTTGTCTCCTGAGCTTTTGGACTCGTGTAGGAACTGATCTTCAACTGATCTTTCTAGCACTCTGGTGACCCACCGAGATTGAATCCTCCAACATTATCCTGGAACAGGATAGTTTCGCTTTCATTCAAAAAAAAATTTCTTTCTACTTTGCAAAAAAAAATATATTAAAAAATCTAACGAAAATAGCACAACACTTGTTCCACTGGTTTGCAGTGTGATGTTGGAAGGGTTCTTGAGATAGGCAGAAAGACCTGAGGTTGCCAAATCTATCCTTACATGTTGTTTTCACTGGGTGAATCGATCAACTGGTTCCTTCTTGGTGGAATTTAATCTAAGCAGAAATATATTAAAATTATTTAAAATTAGGAGGTGGGAACAGAGCACATCTCCTTTTCTCCCCACCTATGTCAGAATTTTCAACTCTGGCTCCTAAAAAAAAGGAAAACAGGCCCGGAAGACTTACATTTAAATTAAAACTAATGTTTCAAGAAAAAAAATACCATGTTTCCCCCAAAATAAGAACGGGTCTTCTATTAATTTTTGCTCCAAAAGATGCAATAGGGCTTATTTTCTGGTTAGGTCTTATTTGGGGAGAAATACGGTACTCAATGCATCCACCTGGCTGACAATCTTAACTGGGGCTTATTTTGGGAGTAGGGCTTATATTACGAGCATCCTGAAAAATCATGTTAGGACTTATTGTCCGGTTGGATCTTATTTTCAGGGAAATAAGGTAGAATTTGAGATAAAACAATAAAGCTGCTCCTTACTTGGTTTTCTTTTATCCAGGACAATAATCCTGAGAAGCTAAAACTTGTCCAATTTCCTCCATAGTAATTTCTCCTGTGGCAACAGTGGGAGAAGGAATAAAGAAAAGAAGAAGAAGAAGAAAAAGGGTCAGCAATTTCCTTATTGTAAGGATTTCTGCTATTACCTACAGTTATGGAGAAAAATGTCCCAGAAAAGAAACTTTCACATGCCTCTATGAATAAAGAGAATTATACAAACCAATTCCAACAAACAAAAATCCCTCTTCCTTTCTCCATTTAGTCACCATGTTTGCCATTTAAAAGTAGGATATAATTTCTTATAGGCATAGCAGTGTATTCAGCGACAAAGTTTTGATTAGGAGCGTAAGCGTAATTGAGCCTCATATTTACACCTTTACTATTTATTACATTTTAATGTCACCCCACCTCTTCTACAAGGTAACTCGGGGTGGCGAATAATAAATCATCATCTTATTTTAATGACCTCATAATTTTTTTTTAATTTTTTTTTTTACATTTATACCCCGCCCTTCTCCGAAGACTCAGGGCGGCTTACAATGTATAAGGCAATAGTCTCATTCTATTTGTATATTTTTTTACAAAGTCAACTTATTGCCCCCCCAACAATCTGGGTCCTCATTTTACCTACCTTATAAAGAGTGGAAGGCTGAGTCAACCTTGGGCCGGGCTCGAACCTGCAGTAATTGCAGGCTTTGTGTTCTAATAACAGGCTTCTCTATTGCCTGAGCTATCCCGGCCCTGGTGGGTTGCCCCCGGTTCAAATGGTTTACAAGAACCGGTAGTAAAAGTGGCGGGAGGCTCCACCCACTGACCCAGATGTCATCAGGGAGCTTCTGCACATGTGCAGAAATGCGTGTGCGCACGAGCGAAGCAAGCGCGTGCACGCAGCCCCGTTGCAAACTGGTAGTAAAGGTAAGTAGAACCCACCCCTGCCCATAAATCCCTTGCGGAGTGGAGTCTGAGCAAGTGAATGGAGCTGAGTGTTTACTGGCCGGATGCCCTTCCTGTCGCCAATGCGGAGTTTTTTTCAGCAGATCTATTCGCATTGTGCCCAGAGAGAGAAATATCTGCCACTACCTTGAATCGAACTCACAACGTTTAGGCCACAGCACCATTCTGGTGAATAATAAATATTAATAATTTAATAAATAATAATTTACATCTTTTAAGTGAAGTTATACAGGTAGTCGTCGACTTACAACAATTCCTTAAGTGACTGTTCGAAGTTACAACAGCACTGAAAAAAGTGACTTATGACCGTTTTGCACACTTGTGACGGTTGCAGCATTCCCATAGTCACATGATCAAAATTCAGATGCTTGGCAACTGGCTCGTATTTATGACGGTTGCATTGACCTGGGGTCATGTGACCCTCTTTTGCGGCCTTCTGCCAAGCAAAGTCAATGGGGACACCGGATTCACTAAAAACTGTGTTGGTAACTGAACAACTGCAGTGATTCGCTTAACAAGTGTGGCAAGAATGGTCGTAAAATGGGACAAAATTCACCTAACAACTGTCTTGCTCAACAAGACATTTTAGGCTCAGTTGTGGTCGTAAGTCAGGAACTACCTGTAGTAACATCTGCAATGAGTTGAAAACCAAACTGGAGCCCTACAAGAACAATACCAAATCAAAGGGCCGGTGAATATCGCAGGCTGGTAAAGCCTGTTATTAAGCCTGTTATTAAGAACACAGCAGCCTGCAATTACTGCAGGTTCGAGCCCGGCCCAAGGTTGACTCAGCCTTCCACCCTTTATAAGGTAGGTAAAATGAGGACCCAGATTGTTGGGGGGGCAATAAGTTGACTTTGTAAAAATATACAAATAGAATGAGACTATTGCCTTATACACTGTAAGCCGCCCTGAGTCTTCGGAGAAGGGCGGGGTATAAATGTAAACAAAAAAAAAAAAAAAAGGAGTCAAAAAGCATTTTTACAATAGCAAAACGCACACACAACATAGGCACGCACAGAGAGATATCCGTCTAGTTGAAAATTTTCTTTGGGGAATCCGATAAATACATGTCAGGGTAATGAGGATTTAAAGCTGACCAGCCGCTGTAAAGATGATGAACTGGGGATGAGTCAGCAGGGGTATTGCCGCCTTAAGAAGCGGTCTATATAAGGGAGGCCATTAGAGGGCCTCTCTCTCTCTCTCTCTCTCCTCGTGTATCTCTCTCCTCGTCGTATTCTATCTGTATTATAGTTCTCCGTGTAGAGTCGAAGATTGATTGCTTGCCTGGTTGGTATGTGCCTACCATGTGTATGTCTGTATATAGAAGTCTTGTGTACATTACCGTGTTTCCCTGAAAATAAGACCCTGTCTTATATTCTTTTGAACCCCAAAATAAGCGCTTGGCCTTATTTTCGGGGAGGTCTTATTATTTTGGGGCGCGTAGAGCAAGACGGGGCTCCTCTTGACGTCCTACCTGATTTCCAGCTCTGTCTCCTTAACCTTAACCAGAGGAAATTTATTTATTTATTTATTTTTCAAATTTTTATACCGCCCTTCTCCGAAGACTCAGGGCGGTGTACAGCATAAATAAAACATAAATATTAAAAAAGTTAAAATACAATACAAGTTAAAAATCTGATTTATGAAATGGCAGAGATCAGCTGCACATGTGTTTAAATATTTATTTAAATTTATTTATTTATTTAAATATATTTAAATATTTTCGGAGAGGGCTTATTTTTGGGGGGAGGCTTATTTTAGTGCATGCGCTCAAAAACCTGATTGGGCTTATTATCAGGGGATGTCTTATTTTCAGGGAAACAGGGTATCTGTAATGACAAAACTTCTGTGTCCTGTATTTTGCTTTTGGGTTGTCTCAAAATAGTAGTCACGCTATAAACACACTGACAATACAAAACAAAACCGTAAAACTCCCTAAACAGAAAGAACCGTCTTTTAAGAATTCTTAAAACATAAAAGTAAAGGTTCCCCTCCCACATATGGGCTAGTCGTTCAAAACTCTAGGGGTCGGTGCTCATCTCCGTTTCAAAGCTGAAGAGCCAGCGCTGTCTGAAGACGTCTCCGTAGTCATGTGGCCGGCATGACTCAACGCCAAAGGCGCACAGAACGCTGTTCCCTTCCCACCAAAGGTGGTCCCTATTTTCCTACCTGCATTTTGTAACCTGCTTTCGAACTGCTAGGTTGGCAGAAGCTGGGACAGTAACGTTACACGGCAGCACTAGGGATTCAAACCGCTGAACTGCCGACCTTTTGATCAACAAGGTCAGCGTCTTAGCCTCTGAGCCACCACGTCCCCCCTCTTAAAACATGGGGACTGTCAAATTTTCCAAACCTGAATATTCCAATTCTTGATTACTCGGGATTGTAGATCATACATATTGGTTTTTTCAGCTTCTGGTTAATGTCCTGACATATTCCAAAGCTCATGAAGGCTCCGGTGGGTCAGGCTAGCCACTAATCGTAATTCAAGCCATAGATCTCCAATAAGCCTCTGGTCTCCGAGCCAAAAGAGACCTTCATAAATGTCGGGAAGTTAGAAAAGTGTCATCGATAGAAATGCAAGAGCAGAATTTGGAGGGGGAAAGGCTAGTTTTTGCCGTGAATGCCAGTTAGGAAAGCCGCCTCTTTCAATACAGTCATCGCCCTGGGTGGGGTGGTGGTGGAAATGAATCAAAGGCAACAGTCTGGGAAGAAGCGGCTGATGTCTGGTGATTTCTCCAGAGACCTGCTTGCACGTGTCTTTCTCTATTTGATCTCTTTCTGGAGGGAGAAGGAAGGGGAAGAAGAGGAGGTCCGGCTGTCAGCCGAGTGAGTTCTCCCTTAACTAGCAAACTTTCTCCTGCATCTGCGTTAAAAGCAAGGATGTACAAAGTCATCTGCATCAAATTGTAGAAGTTCCAACTAACCGTCTTGATGAAGCTGTTATTACAGTGTGAGTGTTGCTCATCGCCGACCCTCTCCAGGGGTGTCAAACTGGCGGCCCGTGGGCCAGATGCATCACCCAGCTCCACGAAGGGGGAAAATGTCATGAAATGTTACGCGACGGTAATGCCTCCCCCGCGCAGCGCGTTTCAGCAGGCAGAGTGCTGCAGGAGGCCATGGAGGATAAAAACAAGGCACAGGGGAGCCACACGCGCTCCCCTGTGCCCTGTTTTGGCTGGTAAAGAGTTGCAGGAGGTGTTGTGGTCCTCCAGCAGCCTGCAGAGCTGGCAGCGGAGTTGGACAGCGATGAGACTGAGGAAGAACATGGGCCAGTCTTGGAGGCTGTGGAAGGTCCAGATGAGGGATCTGTGTCAGAGGCAGAGGTGGGATCAGGGCCATCGGGGAGTGATGTGCGGACTCTGGAGCCTCCAGAGGCTGACAGTAGAGAGGCAGAGGAAAAGGAGGAGCCTGTTCCTAATGCACGCATGAGAAGAGCTGACAAAAGGCAAGAGCAGCTAAAGCAAAGAGGACGGGATTAGGGCCAAGAGATGATTGGCTCCTCCCATAAGGCTTAAAAGACCAGCAACGGCTCTTTGTCGGAAAACAACATTGATAGCCTTGCTCCTTGTCTTGTTGCATTTATTTCTTTGTCGGCATCTTCTGCTTCTGAACTTTTGCCAAGAAAAGCCTTTGGCAGGTTGCCTAATTAAACCAAGGTTGGTGATAAGACTGAAGAATTGTGTTATGAAGAATTTGTTTTGAATTAGTTTGGACTATGCTGAGAATGAGTTTAATTCTCAGCTATTCTAATAGTCTGTTTTTGAACAGATTGCATCTAATAATACCTGCTTGGGCCTGGGTCACAACAGGAGGCCATTCAGGCCAAAAACAAGACAGAGGGAGCCACCTGCGCCCCCACCCTGTGCCCCGTTTTCGCCAGCAGGATGCTGCAGGAGGCATCTGTCCTGTCCCCCCACCCCCGCTGGCCCGTGGAGAACTACAATGTTTTTCCGGCCCTTGAAGAAATCCAGTTTGACACCCCTGAATTAAAGGGACATGTTTCCTTCCAGCTTTCTGATTCCTGATAGCACATTCCTCCAGAATATGTCCCAGTGTGATCAGGGCTTCGATAGAAAAAGAGATAGGGATGAGAAATTTTTTTTAAAAAAAGAAAAAGAATGTCAATGCCCTTATAGGATACCGTAATAGCATGGCTTTATTGACCATTTGGATCCCAATTCAAATTCATTGGTTGGAGGCAAGACCTAAAAGATAATGGCTTTCTGCTTTTAACAAGCCATGTCAGGCAAATCCATCCACATTTGTTTAGTAAACAATGATTAAACACTCGTGCCTTAGTATGAGAAACCAGCCACTAATTCCAATCATTAATTGTAATGTCTTACTTCAATAGGAAAAAAATAGATTAAAACTAAACAGAAGTTTCTCCTACCACAATGACTAGCTTAAGTTTTGCTCTTAAGCCTCACCAATAATACTTCCATTATAGCTCTACCAAGGTCTCTGAAACACCTGAGCTTTGATCAATTAATTGAAAAATCAATTGAAAAATGATGCCTTACTGACAAAAAAGTGTTGAAGAATAAACCGAATTTTATTGCTAGATAGAAGTTGGGGAAGTTAAGGAAATAGGTTGCTCTCCTGTTTCCTTTTTTTCCCTGCCATCAAAGCAACCCAACCGATGGATAAACAAGAGCAGCGTCCCCCAAAATAAGATTTGCAAAGACGGAAGAGAGGTGACTTGGGGAGGAAAATCTTCATGCATACACAAATTGCTTCTCCCAACTAAATTTCCATTCAAACTTTTGCAACTTCCAAGTTTAAACTCAATGCCAAGGCGGCCGTATTCTGAATTGCAAATTACTTTTCTAAATCACTTAGCATCCATCCTTGAAATTCCACATGTCAACAGCTCATTAATACCTACAGTAAATGCAGCTCTCTGAGAAAGAACCACTGGTTGGTGGGTTGTTGTTTTTTTTTAACGTTTTATTGAGACAGATAGCTAAAGAAAGCCTCCTTCAATTACAATTTGGCAGAAGCTAACTTTGGTTTTAAAACACGATTATAGGAATTTATGACCGGGCTACAATGGAAGTGACTATTTTGAATATGATTAGCGGTCTGGAGAAGGAGAGGCTGGAGACGGTGTTTATAAATCAACAGAGGTGCTGTTCAATGGTTTATAATGGTTCGCTTCAGATCATCCACCATCATCACCTAAGTGGTATATTATGATAAACACAAAACAGTGGTGGGAGATTAAAAGTGATAAGATTCTCTTGGGGTAATGAATCCAAGCAGCTTTGGCATCAAAAAGTAGATCAACAGTTTCCTTTGACTCCCAAAAGTTTCTTCCAGCCACCCACATAAGTTTTCCATCTAATTCCCATCAGAAAGTAAAGGTAGCCCTTGACTTACAACAGCTCATTTTGACCACATCCTGGACATAAACTGTTTCAACTCCTACCCTCAAAACGACGCTATAGAGCACTGCACACCAGAACAACTAGACACAAGAGCAGTTTTTCCCCGAAGGCCATCACTCTGCTAAACAAATAATTCCCTCAACACTGTCAGACTATTTACTGAATCTGCACTACTATTAATCTTCTCATCGTTCCCATCACCCATCTCCTTCCACTTATGACACTATGACTGTAACTTTGTTGCTGGTAATCCTTATGATTTATATTGATATATATGATCATCATTTGCGTTGTAAATGTTGTACCTTGATGAAGGTATCTTTTCTTTTATGTACACTGAGAGCATATGCACCAAGACAAATTCCGTGTGTGTCCAATCACACTTGGCCAATAAAAAATTCTATTCTATTCTATTCTATTCTATTCTATTCTATTCTATTTTTCACACTTACAACTACTGCAGCATTCCCATGCTCACATGATCGAAAGTCAGATGCTTGGCAATTGACTCATATTTATGACGGTTGCCGTGTCCCGGGGTCACGCGATTCCCCTTTTGCGACCGTCTAATAAGCAAGGTCAACAGGGAAGCCAGATTCACTTAAGAACTGTGTAGCGGACTTAATAACTGCAATGATTCACTTAACAAATGCGGCAAGGAAGGTTGTAAAATGGGGCAAAACTCAAATGTCTCACTTAGCAACAGAAAGGTTGGGCTCAATTGTTGTCGTAAGTCGAGGACTACCCAGGGAAGATTTAAAGTTTACCCAGCACCAATAAAGAACAGATTTATGAGGGTGGCCAATATCCAGATCCTCCATCTCATATGCTGCTCGCCTAAGAAACCCATGCAAAACTGGTGGATTTAAATTTTGAGAGGTAACACTCCGGTAGCAGTTTCTTCCTTTTCTTTAACTAAATTTTAGTTGCATCCTCTTCTCTTGGGAGCTGTATTTCTGGTGGAGGGGGTGGGGGACAATGACAATTATTTCAAAGTGATGGAATTGCTTGCAGAAGGAACAACTGCAGGCTTGTGAATTAAATGAAAGCAAGAACCTTTTTCCCATTCTGGCTTGGGAAGTGCAAATATGTATAACTGTTATAACAGGGGAATAAGGGAGCGAGCAACCTTTATATAAATATTGTACCTAAAGCTATTAATGGAGCAAAATAAACTGTTAAGCTTAGCACAATTTAAAGCTTAACACTTTTTCCTCCCAACTCTGAGAAAAAGAAGTGTTAGGAATTACGCTTTTTTTTTCCATTTAGAAACAAACATACAGAGCTGTCAAATCAACAAATTAGCTTTGCAAATAATGAACAGCACTGGCATCCAATTGCTATTTCCTTTCCTGCTTCTGGACCAAGGGCCCACGGGCCGCATCCGGGCCGCAGGGTGCTTAGATCTGGCCCATAGAACCACCCTGGAAACAGCAAAGGAACCGGCCCACGGTGCCTCTGCCAGTGAAAATGGAGCAGCCATCCCGAGCTCCGTTTTCGCTGGTAGAGGGTTCTAGGAGGCCGTCGCAGCCCAAAACGGAACTCGGGAGCCCATTTTTGCTGGGCTGCCACAACTGAAGTGAGGTTGCTAGCAGACACCCTTCAGTTGCTCCTCCCTGCTTTTCATGCCAGCAGAAAAGATGGAACAAACCACAGAATCTCTTCCTAATGTGCAGCAGAAAAGATGGAAGCATGCCAGCATGCCAGCATAAAAGATGGAACAAATCACAGAATCTCTTCCTAATGTGTGGATCATTTAACCTACCCCACCAAAGGTTAATTCTAGCTTGTTCCCACTTTGGTAACACGAAGCCCAAAGTTGTGATTTGTTCTTGGCTTCAAATGTTTGCTTCTTTCTTTCTTTCTTTCTTTCTTTCTTTCTTTCTTTCTTTCTTTCTTTCCTTCCTTTCTTTTTCTTTCTTTCTCTTTCTTTCTTTCCTTCCTTCTTTCCTTTCCTTCCTTCCTTCTCTCCCTCTTTCTTTTTCTTTTTACTTCCTTCTTTCCCTCCCTTTCTTTCTTTCTTTCCTTCCTTCTTTCTCTTTCTTTCCTTCCTTCTTTTTCTTTCCCATCCTTCCTTCCCTCCTTTCCTCTTTATTCCTTCCTTCTCTCCCTCTTTCATTTTCTTTTTCCTTCCTTCCTTCCTT
This sequence comes from Ahaetulla prasina, assembly GCF_028640845.1. NCBI lineage: Eukaryota > Metazoa > Chordata > Lepidosauria > Squamata > Colubridae > Ahaetulla > Ahaetulla prasina. The sequence goes on along the minus strand of NC_080549.1, from coordinate 15,684,917 downwards.
CCTTCCTTCCTTCCTTCTCTACCTCCCTCCCTCTCCTTCCTTTCCTTTCTTTTGCTTCCTTCCTTCCAAAGAATCAAGTCAGGATCTCCTCCATTAAGCCAGCCTTTGGTGTCAATGGTTGCTAGGACCTATAGCAGTGTTTCCCAAATGTGAGAACTTTAAGAAGTTTAGACTTCCACTTCAACTTCTGGGAATTAAAGTCCACGCATCACGAAGTTCCCAAGGTTGAGAAAAGCTAACCTATGTACAATGTACAATGTACATTGATGGAAGGACTTACGAATCCACATGAAGAACCCGCTGGCCACTCCTTGCACATGCTGCTGCAATGATAGACTCGGGTAGGCCTATAAAAGAGACAAGGTTTCAAGTTATGATCAAAAGATTTTAAGATCCATGCATTTTGAGGAAAGACCGTTTCCCCTCCCCAACCCCCAAAATGACCCATTATTTGGTTACTCTTCTCGGACACTAACGGAGATAGTTCTACTGTATCTCCAGATTAGTTATTGTCTATTCTCTCTTCCATTACTTTCTATGAGAGCTCCTTGGTGCTATCTGAGCTTGCTTGTTTTCTTGCAGATGTTTCATTACCCAAAGTAGGTAACCTCATCGGTGCACTAATATTACCTACAGTCGTGGCCAAAAGTGGAAACCTTTTGGGGAAAGTGTATTTTTGAGGTTTGATGGCTAATAACACCACTTTTTTTGGGGGGGGGAGTTTCAAGATAATCTTATTCCACTGCTAGAATGGCCTGGGAATAGCCTAGCTCTTAACCCAATTGGAAATCTATGGAGCCGACTAAAGAAACTGGTCAGTCAGAAGCAACCCAGCAATAAAACCCAGTTCATAGAAGCAATCCTTCAATCTTGGTTTCACATTATAACAGCTGCAGAACTAAAAGATTTGGTTCACTCCATGGGAAGACGACGTAAGGCTGTAATTTATGCTAAAGGTTACCCAACAAAGTATTAACTGACTATGGTGATCGTTTCTGTATATCTTGTTTTTTCTACGTGTTTCACTTTCCTTCTTTATACTGTAACTGCTACTGTAATAGCAAATCCTTCATAAAATTATTGCATTACATTCTTGATTAAATTATCTTTCCATTGATATATAATTTTATGGTATTACTGCAAAAAAAATGTGATGTTATTAGCTAATTTTAGAAAATATACTTTTCCCAAAAGGTTTCCACAATTTTGGCCACAATTGCAGTTTGAGTAATGAAACATCTGCAAGAAAACAAGCAAGCTCAGAGAGCGCCAACGAGCCCTCATTTCAATCCTGAGCTACAAATATTCTCCTTTCCAAAAGGAATCTCGCAGTTCTTATTTCCTTGCTCTTCCTCAGGCATGTAGGGATTCTTTTCTCACTCAAGAATTCCTGATTTGAGTTTTCTCGTATCTAGACATTCTTTTCGGTATCTCAAAATGTAGAGAAGCGAATCGTAATTTGGTTACTGAGTTCTGTCCTTTCTCATTTGCCCAGGATCGCCATTGTGAGCTTTGATCTAGATCAGTGTTTCTCAACGTTAGCTGTTTTTAAGACGTCTGGACTCCAAGTCCCAGAATTCCGCAGCCAGCATGGCTGGGCTGCCTGAAGAATTCTGGGAGTTGAATTCCACCTGTATTAAAATAGCCAAGGTTGAGCAACAGTGCTCTAGACCAGGGGTCACCAATTTTTCGGACCTCAGGGACCACTAAAGTCACAATTTTAAATCCCGTGGACCACTAATATGATCTGCCTAATGACCGGCTGTGTGGGTGTGGCTAGGTGGTCATGTGACTGGGTGGGCATGGCCAACTCCATGTCAATCACATCGAGGAGTGCCTCACCAGTCTCTATTTGCCCCTCCTCTACCAGTCACTCCTTGCCTGCCTGCCCGGGATCCTTAGGGCCCCAACAGAAAGTTGTTGAAGCTAAGCAGCCACCACAAGAAAGAGTTGGCTCAGTTCAAATTCGATCTGGCCAAAAGGAGGCTCAGCAGAAGCATCTCACTGAGGACTACGAGCATAGGTTTTCCAAGCAAAGGGAAGACCTGCAGGAGTGCAAGGCCAGGTACCGGCACCTGGAGGCTCAGTGGGTTGAGATGGTCAGCCAGTTCCAGGCCATGAGGCAGTCCCACTGGAACAAGGCCCTCCAGCTCTTCACCACCAGCGGCGCTTCCCTCCAGCCTTTGCCCAAAGCCCTGAATCAGGAGGCTGAAGCAGATCCCAAGTCAGAATTTCTGCCCCCCTCTGACCCACACAAAAAGACACCAAAGGGGGAGACTCTCTGCAGCAACACAAACGTTCACTGCACGTATCCGGCCCAGGGGCCGTAGTTTGAGTACCCCTGATTTAGTGCAATATAAAAAATTCAAATAATTTTTCTGTGGACCACCAAAATTTTCTCGCAGACTACCAGTGGTCCACGGACCCCCAGTTGGTGACCGCTGCTCTAGACCAGGGGTCGATTGCATTGAGGGCAGCATCAGGGTTGTGTTTGACCTGGGGGGGGCAGAGTGGGTGTGGCCAGGATAAGCCTGGCCAGCTCAACGTCCTGCAGCCCTCTACCATTGAAAGGGGAGCCCGGGAGGGCTGGCAGAGGCACCACGGGCCGGTCCTTCGCTGTTTCCAGGGCAGCACCGCAGACCAGATTTAAGTACCCCATGGGCCGGATCCAGTTTGACACCCCTGCTCTAGACGATGGGCTTAGGGTATATTAGCATTGTACGTTTTGAAGGGCAAAATATGTATGCCAAAGTAAAAAAATAATAATCAATTAATCAATCAATAGCAAATAAATAAAGCAGATCCACAGGCCTAAAACCTTGCCAGCTTTGTTTTAACAAACTGGGATTCAGAGCAACTAAACAGCAGTAAGTGGTCCTTAATCCTTTTACCTGGGAGAGGATACCACTTCAAATGATTCATACATCAGAATTCAATATCTAGAATATCACCTGAAGCAATAAAAGGCAATATGTGGAATACTGCTGGAGGCAATAAAAGGAAAGTGCTTCACATAAAGAAAAAAGAGAAAAGAAAAGACATTGATCAAAGGCAGTTAGACATCAAGTTGTAGAATGCGGTTTGTAACTAGAATTTCAAAGATTATTCAACTTAGTACAAATAAATTCCTGGGAGAAAGAGACAGGGAGAAGAGAGGGTGACAGAACCTAAATAGTAAGGGAGAGGAACCAGTTATCCAGTTCAATGTGAGAACTCCAAAACTGAGCGATTTATATTTACGAAACTGCATAAAAATCTATTCAAAAGTATATCTTGCCCAGTGAAGGGCCTTCTTGTGTTAAGCTAGCCTTTCTCAAAATACCTGGAAGGCAGCAGGTTGCAGGAGAAAAAATATGAAACCACTAGGAATCAAACTATTTTCAGTTGATTATAAGGACTTTCTTGGATTATTTCCAAATGATTCAAGGAAGGAAGTTTCGTACACAACCACTGTGGTTTGTATACTCTGAATTATGGTTTAGGACAGTGGTTCTCAACCGATGGTCTGCGGACCGCTGGGGGCAGGGCCAAGATGACATTACAGGAGGTCCATGAAGGCTAGAAAAAAATGTTATGATTTAAATCTTGAGTTAAGTCTTGGGGGTCCGTGGTCATGTTCCGTAGCCACGAAAGGTATTTAAAGGGGGTCCGTGGTGAAGTAAAAATTGAGAAACTTTGGTTTAGGACAGTGGTAGTCAACCTGGTCCCTACCGCCCACTAGTGGGCGTTCCAGCTTTCATGGTGGGCGGTAGGGGTTTTGTCCAATACTGAAGCACTTTCCTTTTTTTTAATTTTAATTGACTTTTTAAAAAGTTTTCATAGCATTATTTAAAAACATTTTCATTAGGTTTTCATAAAATTCCCTGTGACAATTTCAATTTTTGAAAATATACTGTTTGTATCACCCGCGCATAAGTTTAGTTCAAATTACGTAAGTGAAACTAAATGGCGCAAACAAAACAGCCTCTTCCCAGAATAGCTCGCGCATCTCCCCCCACACCACCCAGCTGTAACAGATAAGCAGAGCTGGTAGCCGGCGACCCACTCCCCAAACCCAATCCACGATGCGCGAGAGGTATGTGCAGATGACGATATATGGCGCATTACTGTGGAACCGGTGGGCAGTTAGAAAATTTTACTACTAACAGAGATACAAAAGTGGGCGGTAGGTATAAAAAGTTTGATTACCTCTGGTTTAGGAGGTTGTGCAAACTCAGCCAAAGATAGCTACTGTGTCCCCGAAAATAAGACCTCCCTGGATAATAAGCCCAATCGGGCTTTTGAGCACATGCGCTAAAATAAGCACCCCCGAAAATAAGCCCTCCCTGAAAATATTTAAACACATGTGCAGTTAGTCCCCGCCATTTCCTCTGGTTAGGGTTAGGGCAGGGGTCAGCAACCTGCGGCTCTGGAGCCGCATGTGGCTCTTTCATCCCTCTGCTGCAGCTCCCTGTTGCTGGTCGGCTCCACAATTGATAGGCCTTTTGGTTAGGACAGGTAGAGGAAAAAGGATGCCGCACTAGGAGGAGACTCTATGGTGGGGGAACCAGACTTCCGGTCGGCTCCAGAATTGAACGGGAGCTTCTGGTTAGGACCTTTGTGGCTCTTTGAACGTTTAAGGTTGCCGACCCCTGGGTTAAGGAGACAGAGCTGGAAATGAGGTAAGGCGGCAAGAGGAGCCCAGTCTTGCTCCACGTACCCCAAAATAATAAGGCCTCCCCAAAAATAAGGCCAAGTGCTTATTTCAGGGTTCAAAAAAATATAAGACAGGGTCTTATTTTCGGGAAAACACAGTATATCAACAAACCACAAGTACACAACCTACGAGTAAGATTGACGTGCAAACACGGGCACCAAGTCCCCTTCATTCAACCTGAATGAAGACCAGATCTGCTATAAAGAGAAGCATCAACCTAGCATTATGGAGATTTGCAAAACCGCTTACAGATCCTATTCCCTCCTTTGAAAACAAAATGGGAGTTCATGTGTGGTTGCAGCTAATAACTTGTGTGTTTGAGTGTCTACTTAACCTATCTCCCAAAAACGACCAAAAGAAATCGGGGAGGGTGCTAGAAAGCACCCTTGCAGACTATAAAGGGAGGAGAAGAACCTCACAGTTTATTATTATTTGTAGTAAGTACCTTCTTTGCATCTTCTTGTGAGAATGCCAATGAAATACCCTCAAAACTCTAAATGTGCTTATTTTGTCAAAAAATAGTGTTCATCCTTGCATCGAAGCAAACTTCCCTTGAGAAAACAATTCTGGACAACTCATACTCATTGGTTAATATTTATGGAGTCCCAGACATTGTGGCTATTCAACTGCCTATAGTTAAACCACACTGTGATGTGTAAATCAGTATGATGTGTAAACTGAAAGCAGGGATGGGTGCCAGGCTATATTCTCGCCCACTATAATCAGCTTATCACAAAAGCCTGAAAGTGGTTTATAAGCACCTCTGGCTGTTGTGTGTTATATTTATCGCAAAAATAAAGATCTCTGTAGAAAATGCCAAGAGAAATCAACTGGAAGATGTTACAGGAAAGTTTTAACTTTTTCAACCAAGTCTGAATAAGCTGCAGGAAGTTGCATACATGGAACTCTCCAAGGTGCTGAAATTCGACCTCCAGTAAATGCACTTTGTTCTACAGCAGGAGTCTCCAGCCTTGGTTGCTTTAAGACTTGTGGACTTCAACTCCCAGAACTCCTCAACCAGCATGGGTTGGCTGGGGAATTCTGGGAGTTGAAGTCCACAAGTCTTAAAGCGGCCAAGGCTGGAGAGCTCTGTTCTGCAGCATCTTGTGGGCACACGGTCAAAATTGGGACTACCTTTGTGCTATAAATCTTCCTTTGCTCCTTTGCAAAGATTCCTTATATGTAATGCCCCAGACTCCACTCCGTGCCACAGCTGCCCGCCCAAGGGAATCCTAAATACTGTTATTTTACAGTACAAGAAGAAACTGAAATGGGTCCCCTCTTGTGAATGTTAACACCGAGAAAAGGTGTGAATGGTACATCCTGGAGCAATGCTATCAAAACAATGCTTCTTTACATAGAGAGTGCTTTAACAGCTGCTGAGCACATGGGTTTTGTGCAGATTCTGGCTAGAAAACTCTTGAAAATAATCACTGAGATTGATAATCTGGGGGCTAGATAAAAGCCCAATTTAGTATTAAACACTGGAACACAAAATATCAAAGAACTGGGAAAAGATTACACCTCAAAACATTCAAACCAATTAAACTAGGCAGGGCAGGGGGTTTAAAAAAACCCAGGTTTCCTGATGCCCCAGGGTCTCTGTTTGGGCTAGTGTGCCATGATACATTTTAAAAACCGTATTAGTATTTGGAATTGATTTTTCTTAACATTATACTTACATAAGATAAACATAAAGTAACATCACCACCATTCCTGGCATATCGACCAATAAATAACAGCTTCCTCTGACAGGACTCTGATGACTGGGCGAAGCCCAAACGCTTTCAGCCAAAATCACAGGGAGCTATAAATCACACTTTTATTTTATAGAATATTTCAAAATGGATTCCTGCCTTCTACCTTGAAAGTCATTTCATGTGTTATTTATAACTAGCGAAGATCAGAAACAGAAAGAAGGGGAAAAATTGCATGGAACCAGAAAATTTACAGTGGTTGGGCTTTGGTGTTTTTATATATAACTATTTTTTAGAGTGGGAAACAGAGAGAAGAAACATACTGTTTGACATACAGTCAGAAACCACAAATACCTTTCAGATGGGGACAAAGTGTAGGTTATAAGTTAAACAATAAGAATGTTTAGAAGTAGAATTTGTATATAGAGGTTAAATAGGATACAGATACCAATGTAGGAAAAGCTGTTATGAGTAATGAAATTTTGACGCGTTTGTCTTTGTGTGTTTTATATATATATTTGTTTTTGTGAATTGTGCTTTTTTTTGTATTGTGTATTTTAACTTTTGGAAATTCAATAAATATTATTAAAAAAAAGTTAAAACAACAGCTAACTAGCACAATATCCCAGTTAGGATGAAGAACAGACAGGTATACTGTGATCCAAAGATGAAAATACAGAATCAAATTTGGCACCATTCCCAATCCTTCTTTCAAAACAGCACTGACTCTGAGATTGACATCAAACAGAACTACACCATCTTTCAATCATAATTTGTTTATTAAGCCACAACTGGTTGGCCTCAGACATTGGGCTAAAAGACTCTACAGAATTCACGTAGCTTGGCACAATACCTGAATGTTATCAGAAGATGCAGTCCAAGGCAGTGGTGGTATTCAGTAGTTCTATCCAGTTTGGGCAAACCGGTTGCAGCACCTGCGGGAGGCTCTGCCCACCTGCCCGGACGTCACCACGGCATGCACAGAAGGGCCCCGCGCGCTCACATTTGCAAACCAGTAGCGAAGGTAAGTTAATACCACCTCTAATACCAAGGTCTCCATTTCTAAAGAATCCTCTCAAGTTCTGGTTAAAATAGGGACTGAAGGAATTGTTATTGGTTTTTTTTTAATGTTTCCCAAATTTAATTGTGGGCAAAACATAGGCTATCTAGCAGTAACCTATCTTTCGAAAAAACCATTTTTGTACAACCAATAACCCCCCTAGAAACATTAAAATCTGAACTGGCGTTCTGATTCAAACTGGAGTAATAACTGCTTTGATGATGGCTATGATGAACACATTTCTTATCGAAATGGACTCTTTTCCAAGCCCACCAAGGCTCGCCTAAGACTTGGCCTTCTTTGTGCTCCTGCATAAAGTTCCTCAATTCATTTGATTACATTCTGCCGTTCCTCAGGGGTCACCAAACTTTCGGATCTCAGGGACCACTAAATTCATAATTTTAAATCCCGGGGACCACTAATACGATCTGCCTAATGACCGCCTGGGTGGGGTAGCTAGGTGGTCATGTGACTGGGTGAGGGTGGCCAACTCGATGTCACTCACGTCGAGGGCACCTCGCCGGCCTCTATTCACCCTTCCCCTACCAGCCACTCCTCGCCTGTCCGCCCGGGCTCCGTAGGACCCCAACAGAAAGCAGTTGTTGGAGCTAAGCAGCCACCATGAAAAAGAATTGGCAAAACAGCCAGATCAGTTCAAATTGGATCTGGCCGAGAATGAGGCTCAGCAGAAGCACCTCACTGAGGACTATGAGCATAGGCTTTCCACATAAAGGGAAGACCTGTGGGAGTGCAAGACCAGGTAGCAGCACCTGGAGGCTCAGCAGGCTAAGATGGTCAGTCAGTTCCAGGCCATGATGCAGTCCCACTGGAACAAGGCCCTCCGGCTCTTTGCCACCAGCTGTACTTCCCTCCAGCCTTTGCCCAAAGCCACACCCTAAATGGGAATTTTTGCCCCCCTCCAACTGGCACAGAAAGACCCCTAAGGGGGAGACTCTCTGCAGCAACACAAATGTTTGTTGCACATAACCAGCCCAGGGGCCATAGTTTGAGGATCTCTGATTTAGTGCAATATAAAAAGTGCAAATAACCACCAAAATTTTCTCACGGACCACCAGTGGTCCATGGACCACCAGTTGGTGACTGCTGTTTTAACCATCCTACATCACACAGAAGATAACAGGGTCAGAGTTCCAGATGAGGTTACTTCCTCCTTGGTCCTGTTCTTCTCTCCAGAATACAAGAAATTTAAAAGGAAGTCTCTTTCATTCAACTTTATCCTCTCCATTAAGAATCTCAGTTGGTGGTAACCCATAGCTGACCATAACTGGCCTAGAAAGCTAAAGGTATCAGTATTGATTAGTACTTGGACTGGAGACTATCAAGAACTGCTAGGGCTGTAGGCTAAATCTACAAAGTGGGAAAAAAAATATTCCAAAAAGTAATTCTTTATTTTTGGCAAGATAACTGGATGTCAATAGTCACCAGTAATTGAGCTGAATTCAAGAATGTTTTTAGCTTCCCCTCCTCCATAAGAGGGAGTTTGGGCCAATCTGTGTAGTTTTCCTCACTCAGGGACACCTAATAAGCTTTATATATGAAGGCTAAGACGATGATCGAAAGGTCGGCAGTTCAACAGTTTGAATTCCTAGTGCTGTGTAACGGGGTGAGCTCCTGTTACTTGTCCCAGCTTCTGCCAACCTAGCAGTTCGAAAGCACATAAAAAATGCAAGTAGAAAAAATAGGGACCACCTTTGGTGGGAAGGTAACAGCGTTCCGTGCGCCTTTGGCATTGAATCATGCCGGCCACATGACCATGGAGACGTCTTCGGACAGCACTGGCTCTTCGGCTTTGAAATGGAGATGAGCACCGCCCCCTAGGGTCGGGAACGACTCGCACATATGTGCGAGGGGAAACTTTACCTTTACCTAAGAGTCTGAACCAAGTGATTCCTGATCTTGGGCTAACATAACCTTTAGAGCAACCTTTAAGGTCCAGAAGTTTGTTTGTTTTTAACTGAAACCTCAATAATCAGATGCCGATTAGTTGGCTCATGACAAACATCCATATACTGAAATAAGGAACGACATCCTATAAACGCATATTGAAGCTAATTCTTATCTGAACTGAATGTTGAACACACAGCAAAAATCAATTTCTGGACCTGCTAATCTCCTTAACCTTCAGCACTGCCATTTTTGCCCCAGTCCAATTTAGAACAGGTCTACCTAATCTTGCATACTAGATGCCCTGATGTTGTCCACATCTGGCAGCTGTAACTTAAAGCACAATTTAAATATATTTGACATAGCTTAGCTATTGTTTGAAACATACTGAATGCATTTTGAATGTATTCAAAATCAGAGTCATATAGGCTGGGTTGCGATATTGGACTAAACCATAGTACACATTTCTTACTGCACTGTAAAACATTAGTCCTCATGGTTTATGATTTAGAGCAGAGGTGTCAAACTCAAGACCCAGGGACCAGATCCAGCCCGCAGGGTGCTTAGCTCTGGCCCATGGGGCTGTCCTGGAAACAGCAAAGGACCAGCAAGCCGTCACAACCAAAAACGGAGCTTAGAAGCCAGTTTTCGCTGGCAGAGCACTCGGGCCACCACAGGTGCCCCGAGATGAGTGACCTCAAGCTGACCACACTCACCTTGGCCCCTAAAGTCAAACACAGCCCCGATGCGGCCCTCAATGAAATCCAGTTTGACACCCCTGATTTAGATTGACACACAAGCCCATCCAATTGAGGCTAAAGAAACCATAGTTAAAGAAAACAATGAAGAAACTCAGTCACAGCACCTCATGGTTCTTCCAAAACGGCAATAATTGTTCCTGCATGACAGATTCTACAAATTTCCCATTTTTAATATTCATGAAGGGAAAGAAGTATGTAAATGAGCACAAGCACTTTCAGAACTAAGCAAGTAGCTAAAGAGAAGGGAGGGGGGAGAATAATAAATTCCTAGGAATAAATAAATATAGTCCCTGACAAAGGAGAGAGTGAACAAGACATTCCGTTTTAACTCGTGGTTTATTAAAGTTTGAATGAAACACAATTATCTGCATTCGCAAAGCATGCAAAACCAAAATGTTTTAGTGAAGAATACTGCCTAACCTCAGGCAGGCGTGGTTTATTCAGTAACATTTGGTTAAACAAACCATAGCTTAATGTGTTAGACAGTCTTTGTCAGGCACTCTTAACTCAGAGTTTTTCTATAGCCAGGCTAGCTACTGATAATAGCATTATTCATCCGGATGATATGTCTGGCTTCTGTTAATGTCTGCAAAGAACTACATGCTAAACAGTCTACAGAGTACAGATCCAATTTTTTTTTTTTTAAAAATGTGTGGACAAATAAATAATTGGAAATGCAAATAATTTTAATTTTAAAATAGTTTTATTTCACTTTACTGCATGCATTTGATGGATTTATTATAACCTGGCTTGAAAGCCTTAAAAGCATTCAGCATCCATATTAACTTGTTTAAATAAAACAAAATACAAAGAACTTTGTATTTGCAGTGCTTTCAGATCCAACATGAAAAGCAATTACAGCAAATGAGCTAAATGCAGTTGCAGAAAGAAAAGGCGTATTTTCCAGCAATGGACAAGAAAACTAAGGTCTCTAAATTGTATGAGGCTTTGTTTTATCCATCCAACGCATCCATCCAATTCTTCACTCCCCAGTAAAAACCCAGAAGGTTCTGTTAATCTCACGAGCAAACACAAATCCAATCACCCAGTCCAAGATTATGCTGCCTAACAGAGCCAGATTGGTGTAGTGGTTAAGGTACCAAGCTAGAAACCAGAAGGCTTTGAGTTCCAGTCCTGCCTTAGGCACAAAGCCAGTTGGGTGACTTTGCAGTCCTTCTCCCTCATCTCTAGAAGACAGTGGCAAAACACTTCCAAATAAAGTTATCAGGAAAACTGTAGGGACTAGTCCAGGCACTCACCTCAAGAGCTCAAGACTGACTTGAAGGCCAGGAGAGCCAGTTTGGTACAGCAGTTTATTTATTTATTTATTTATTTATTTGATTTCTATACCACCCTTCTCCCGAAGGACTCAGGGCGGTGTACAGGCAAGAATAAAACAGACGGTACAATATACAAATTTAAAATGCAGTTAAAAAACTTATTTTAAAATTGGCCTGAGAAGTAAAATATATAATAAGCTAAAAAACCCCATTTAAAATTAATTTCTAAGAATTTAAAAATTTGTTAAAATCAATTTAAGCCAGCCCCGCGCAAATAAAAAGATGTGTCTTCAGTTCGCGACGGAATGTCCGAAGGTCAGGTATTTGGCGTAAACCCGGGGGAAGTTCGTTCCAGAGGGTGGGAGCCCCCACAGAGAAGGACCTTCCCCTGGGGGCCGCCAGCCGACATTGCTTGGCGGACGACACCCTGAGAAGTCCCTCTCTGTGAGAGCGTACGGGTCGATGGGAGGCATATGGTAACAGCAGGCGGTCCCGTAAGTACCCAGGCCCAGTTAAAAGCACCAGGATAGAAACGAAGAGACCATTCAGTTCTAGTCTTGCCATCAACATGAAGGCAATTGAGAAACTTCGGACCAGTCCTTCCATCTCAGCTCCAGGAAAGCAATGGAACTGGATGAAGGCCATGGCAAACCACTCCCCTTGGAAGGCCTGTTTGGTGTAGTGGGAAATTAACAAACCAATAATCCAGAAATCATGAATTCTAATCCCGCTTTAGACACCAAGCAGGGGTGAAATCCAAAAAATTTCCCTACTGGTTCTGTGGGCGTGGCTTGGCAGGCGTGGCAGGGGATATTGCAAAATCCCCATTCACACCCCACTCCAGGGAAAGGATATTGCAAAATCCCCATTCCCACCCTACTCTGGGGCCAGCCAGAGGTGGTATTTGCAGGTTCTCCGAACTAATGAAAATTTCCACTACCGGTTCTCCAAACTGCTCAAAATTTCCGCTACTGGTTCATCAGAACCTGTTAGAACCTGTTGGATTTCACCCCTGACACAAAGCCAGTTGGGTGGGGGGTGGGGGGCTTTGGATCACTCCTTCTCTCTCTCTCTCTCTCTCTCTCTCCCTCTCACACACACAGACACACACACTCACTCCCAGCACAGCAACAGCAATGGAAAAAGGCAAACCATTTCTACTGGAAAGCCAACTTGATGCTGTTTATGAGTTCTTAAGACATGGGCCTCAATCAGCTGGGTGACCTTGGGCCAGTCCCTCTCTCTCTCAGCCCTAGGAAGGAGGCAAACCACATCAGAAAACCTTGCTCAGAAACCTGCAGGGACTTACCCACAAGACCACGCCAGGAGTTGACACTAAGACAGAGAGATTTCATTTAAGCCAGTGCTTCTCAATTATTTTCTGTCATGCCCCCCTAGGAAGAAGAAAACATTTTTCGCGCCCCCCGCGATTGGATACAGAGATATAAACACGGGGCTTAGCTTGTTATGACAGTGTTTGCCGAGGTCAAACGCGCCCCCCTTTACGGAGCCTCACTATTTGAGAAGCACTGATTTAAGCTAATTCCATCCTTATACAGTTAGAATTATCATTAGGAAGACAATTACTAAGGGATTCTCAAATGTGCTGCCCACTGTCAGAAACAGAAATCAATGGGATTCATTGACAGAGTTAAGTGTTGGACTAGAACTGAAGTCACTCTTTTTCAGCCCAGACCAACCCCACCCTTTTGCTGTGAGGAAAAAATGTAGAGGAAAAGGGTGCAATGCAGACCAATACAAGCATCTAGAACAAGATGATATCAAGGAGAGAACCAACCTAGAATTGAGGATTAATTTCCTGGCAGCTACAACAATCATTAATCAGTGGAACGGTTTGCCTCCAGAAGTTGTGAATGCTTCAACTATGGAAGTTTTTAAGAAGAGATTGGACAGCCAATTGTCTGAAATGGTACTGGGTTTCCTGCCTGAGCAGGGGGTTGGACTAGAAGACCTCCAAGGTCCCTTCCAACTCTATTACTCTGTGTGTGTGCTTGTGTAGATATATGATAGATTAGACAGACAGACCGACAGATATGGTACATAGGGGATGGATGGATGGATGGATGGATGGATGGATGGATGGATGGATAGATAGATAGATAGATAGATAGATAGATAGATAGATAGATAGATGATAATTATTATTATTATTATTATTATTATTATTATTATTATTATTATTATTATTATTATTATTTATTTGATTTCTATACCGCCCTTCTCCCGAAGGACTCCATCTATAGATAGATAGATGGATGGACGATGGATGGACGGATGGATAAGATAGATAGATGGACAGACAGACAGACAGACAGAAAGATAGATGATGGATGGACGGATGGATAAGATAGATGGACGGACGGACAGACAGACAGATATAGATGATGGATGGACGGATGGATAAGAGATGGATGGATGAATGGATAGATAGATAGATAGATGGATGGATGATGGATGGACGGATGGATAAGATAGATAGATAGATAGATAGATAGATAGATAGATAGATAGATAGATAGATAGATAGATAGATAGATAGATAGATAGATAGATAGATAGATAGATGATGGATGGATAAGATAGATAGATAGATAGATAGATATAAATTAGATTTAGATATATATTTATTTATAAACACACACACACACACATTATATAGGGCCCAAGACAATTCCTCTTCATTCAATGTGACTCAGGAAAGCCAAAAAATTGAACACGCCTAGAGAAAAACATCTACAAAATAATAACAATAATGATAATAGTGATAATAATGATAATAATAATGCATTTTTGAATGTACAGTTGACTGAGTTTCATGTTTAATGAATAAAGTAAATAATAATAATAATAATAATAATAATAATAATAATAATAATAATAATAATAATAATAATAATAATAATAATAATAATAAAAAATAATAATACAACCAAAAATCCACCAGCCCCTGCCCCCTTTTCTCTCAACGGCGCAGCGGCCACCCATTAGCCTGGCATCGTCTGCCCTTCCAAACCTGGGCTTGGCTGGGGATGATGGTAGTTGTAGTCCACCCCTGGGGGTCGCACCCGATGCAGGGAAGGATCAGGTTCATTTCCAAAGCTGCTTCCTTCTCTCCCTGGCTTCCAAAGCCCTGGCCAATCTCGCCCCCTCGCTCCAGCCTCGGACACGCTTCCCTAACCCCGGCCCAGCCATTCGCACGTTACATTCACGCGAGTTCCCTCACCCGTTCCTATGACCACCACATCAAACTCGGAAGGGAGGTGGTCCGCCATCTTGGGAGGGGAAATTTTTTTTTCCGCCCGCGGTCACGTGACGCCTCTGCGTCGGCCGAGCGCTGCCGGAAGCGAGTGGAGGCGGAGAGGGGGGCCCGGAAATTTCTTCGCGGGGCATTGTGGGCAATGTAGTTCGTCTTTCCAACTCTCCGCCGGAGCGAGCGTTCGAAAGGGAGTTTCGTTTGGTCCTCCGCTTTGCTTTCGCGCAAAACGTTTGCGCCTATTTAGCTTGAGCGCCTTTTTAAAAATAATCCCTTTAATGTAACATTAAAGTTGCAAGATTTAACATAACATAACATAATAACAGAGTTGGAAGGGACCTTGGAGGTCTTCTAGTCCAACCCCCTGCCGAGGCAGGAAACTGAATTTAGCAATTCCTTCCTACTGCTGTTTCTCCAACGGCTGCATAAGGGGTAGACTGCTTTATAGTATGGAAGTTCTACTTCTATCTATCTATCTATCTATCTATCTATCTATCTATCTATCTATCTATCTCTATCTATCTATCTATCTATCTATCTATCTATCTATCTATCTATCTATATCTCTCTCTCTCTCTATGTGTGTGTGTGTGCCTCATAAGCTACAATTAAATTTAAAGCAAATAAACCATTCATTAGGGTCCGCCCCTTAAGCAAGGGGGCTGGACTAGAAGACCTCCAAGGTCCCTTCCAGTTCCGTTCCGTTCCGTTCTGTTTCGTTTTATTTATTTATTTATTTATTTATTTATATATTTATTTTGTCACAACAATATATGTAACTATCATACAGAAAGGTTATATAGTATATAAAGGTATAGAAGAAAAGAAAAACAATAGGACAGGAACGGTAGGCACGTTTGTGCACTTATGCACGCCCCTTATGGTCCTCTTAGGAATGGGGTGAGGTCAATAGTAGAAAGTTTTTGGTTAAAGCTTTTAGGATTATGAGAAGAGACCACAGAGTCAGGTAAAGTATTCCAAGCACTGATGATTCTGTTACAGAAGTCATATTTTCTGCAATCTAGATTAAAGCGGTTGACATTAAGTTTAAATCTATTGGTTGCTCTTGTATTATTGCAATTAAAGCTGAAGTAGTCTTTGACAGGAAGGACATTACAATAGATGATTCTATGAGTTAAACTTAGGTCTTGTCGAAGGCGACTGAGTTCCAAGTTTTCCAAGCCCAGGATTTCAAGTCTAGTGGGATAAGGTATTTTGTTGTTTACAGAGGAATGGAGAACTCTTCTTGTAAAATATTTCTGGACACGTTCAATTGTATTGATGTCAGAGATACCAATATTCATTCCATCCTGGGTTCTGGCTGAAGTCATGGTTAAAGCAAGGCAAAGCTTAATGTGATATGTAAATCCAAATAGCCTCTTATTCTCTCTGCGTTCTTTTTCTTCTTTGTTACCCATCGTTCTCCAGGGTGGGGTCTGACATTCAGAAGTAATCCCAGACATAAAATCATTCATTCTCACCTTTAACAAGTGGCTATTACAGACAGGAAGGTTTTGGGCTGAAGGCCGGCTTTTCCAGGAATAGATATTGCAGACTTGTGGGCTCTCAAATAAGTATGAAGACATACGGGAGCCTTAATATCTGATACCACTAAGGGGAAAGAAAACTGACTCTTATTCCATTAGTGCATTGTTAGAATAGAATAGAATAGAATTTTTTATTGGCCAAGTGTGATTGGACACACAAGGAATTTGTCTTGGTGCCTATGCTCTCAGTGTACATAAAAGAAAAGATACCTTCATCAAGGTACAACATTTACAACACAAATGATGGTCAATATATCAATATAAATCATAAGGATTCCAGCAACAAAGTTACAGTCATACAGTCATAAGTGGAAAGAGATGGGTGATGGGAATGATGAGAAGATTAATAGTAGTGCAGATTTAGTAAATAGTTTGACAGTGTTGAGGGAATTATTTGTTTAGCAGAGTGATGGCATTTGGGAAGAAACTGTCCTTGTATCTAGTTGTTCTGCTGTGCAGTGCTCTATAGCGTCTTTTTGAGGGTAGGAGCTGAAACTATTTATGTCCAAGATGTGAGGGATCTGTAAATATTTTCACGGCCCTCTTCTTGATTCGTGCTGTATACAGGTCCTCAATGGAAGGCAGGTTGGTTGCAATTATTATTTTGTTATAAGGTAGTGATGGCTAACTTTTTTGTTGTTGCGTGCCAAAAGTGCAATGCATGTATGACCCCCGCGCCCCCCCGCACATGTGTGTGTGACCCCCCCACTTGCATTCCCCCAGCCACCCTGTGATGTGCAGGTGACCCCCCCACACCTCGTTTTGGGCCTACTGGCCTCCCTGCAGCCTCTTGGGGGTCCCCCGCGGCCCGTTTTTGCTCCCAGAAAGCTGCAGGGAGGCCTGCCTGCACCCATAATGCAATGTGCGCATGACACACACACACACACAGTGCCCCTATCCCCATACATGCGTGCGCAACCACCCAGCGCTCCTCCAGCCCCACATGCATGCACATGCAACAGCCCCCCCTCCCCCCTCCAGCGGCCCGTTTTTGGTCCCAGGCAGCTGCAGGGAAGTGTGCGGGGCCCAAAATGGGCCGCAGGGAGCGTGGTGACCCCCCCCCATGCTCCCCACGCACATGCACATGTGACCCCACACACACATGAGTACATGTCTCCCACATGCGCCCCACTCCCTGTGCATGCACAGCAGAGACCTGAATATCAGCTGGCTGGGGGAGCCGTATGCGCATGCAGGGTGGAGCTGAGCTGGGTGACAGCTCACGTGCCCACAGAGTGGGCTCCATGAGCCACCTGTGGCACGCTGACATAGGTTCGCCCTCACGGTTATAAGGTCTCAGTTCACCCGCAAGAAGGGGAAAAGATGAGATAGCTGAAAAACACTTATACAAGCTAAATATTTATCCAATTCAGTGAGTTAATAACTTGGCTATGAGACGGTGACTAGAAATGGACTCAGTGGCAAATCTGAGACGTTACTCTCTAAATCAGAGATTGTAGAACTCAAAAAACAGTGAAAGGGGAAAACCAAAATAATCAAGAATCCAGATTCATATTCCCTGCAAAGAAAGGACACACAGGTGGTCCTTAACTCACGATGAAAATGGAGCCCAAAATTTTATTGCTGAGTGAGACAGTTGTTAAGTGAGTTTTGCCCCATCTTGCAATCTTTCTTGCCACAGTTGTTAAGGGAATCACTGCAGTTGTTAAGTTACTAATGTGGTTGTTAAGTGAATCTCACTGTTGTGGTCCTCCAGTAGCCTGCGGAGCTGGCAACAGAGTCGGACAGCAATGAGGCTAAGGAAGAACATGAGCCAGTCCTGGAGGCTGGGGAAGGCCCGGATGAGGGCTGTGTGTCGGAGGCAGAGATGGGGCCAGGGACATCTGGGAGTGATGTGCGGACTCCGGAGGCTCCAGAGGCTGACAGTAGTGAGGCAGAGGAACAGGATGAGCCTGTTCCTAATGCACGCATGAGAAGAGTTGCCAGAAGGCAAGAGCAGCTAAAGCAAAGTGGACGACTCATGAGTAGGGCCAAGAAATGATTAGCCCCTCCCATAAGGTTTAAAAGACCAGCAACGTTATTTGGGCTCTTTGCCAGAAAGCAACGTTGATAGCCTTGCTCCTTGTCTTGCTCCATTTATTTCTTGCCGGCGTCTTCTGCTTTTGAACTTTTGCCAAGAAAAGCCTTTGGCAGGTTGCCTAATTAGACCAAGGTTGGAGAATTGTGTTATGAAGAATTTGTTTTGATTTAGTTTGGACGATGCTGAGAATGAGTTAATTCTCAGCTGTTCTAATAAAGTCTGTTTGTTTTTGAACTGACTGCATCTATTACTACCTACTTGGGCCTGGATCACAACACTCACTTCCCCCTTGACTTTGCATTTCAGAAGGTCACAAAAGGGGATCATTTGACCCCGGGACACTGCAACCGTCATAAATATGAGTCAGTTGCCAAGCATCGGCATTTTGATCACTTGACCATGGGGATGCTGCAATGATCATAAGTGTGAAAAAAGGGTCATAAGTCACTTTCTTCAGTGCTATTGTAACTTCGAACAGTCACTGAATGAATTGTTGTAAGTCGAGAACTACCTGTAATATGTTTTTTCATTAAAAGAGGGGGAAAAAGAACCTTAAAACTGAGGTGATATCTCAGATCTGGTTTCTGTACCTGTGGGTATAAAAGTACAGTGTCGTGACACATGATAGAAAGGATAGAGAAATGATTGAGTAGAAGCGCAGTAATAAAATGTGTTCTATGACATCACCAAAAAATGACGCGGTGGCTCACGTGACTAAGATGCTGAGCTTGTCAGTCGAAAGGTTGGTAGTTCGGCAGTTCAAATCCCTAGTGCCACGTAATGGGGTGAGCTCCCATTACTTGTCCCAGCTTCTGCCAACCTAGCAGTTCGAAAGCAGGCAAAAAATGCAAGTAGAAAAATAGGGACCACCTTTGGTGGGAAGAGAACAGTGTTCCATGCGCCTTTGGTGCTTAGTCATGCCGGCCACATGACCACAGAGATGTCTTCAGACAGCGCTGGCTCTTTGGCTTTGAAAAGGAGATGAGCACCGCCCTCTAGAATCGGGAACGACTAGCACATATGTGCGAAGGGAATCTTTATCTTTATCTTATGACATCACCATTAAAAAGATGCATTTGCAAATGGATATTATTATAATGCATTTGCAAGTGGATATTATTATGTTGTGTTTGATGTTCCTTGCCAATCACACCAGATGCCCTGTGAAATCAGTATGCAAAATTACACAAGTTATGGATACATAGACAATATTTGCTTTGGTCAGTGACCAAAATCAAGCCAAGTTATGGATTAACACAGTGTATGAACAAGCATGTGCAGCTAATCCAGAATTTGGTTTGTTTGCCGTGACTCGTGGAAAGCTTGGACCTTAACATCAACTGCAAACCACCATGATGAAGAATTGCTGAAAAACATATCCTGGCAGTTTTATTATTGTGTGGACCAGAATTCTCTGAGTGAACCACATAATTAAAATCATTAAACACTTTTGATTTCAAATAAAGGCGCCAGAGTCATAGTTAGGGGATCGAGGCAAGTAGAGCACACTTAGTTTTATAGATAATATAACAAAATTACCGTAAGTCACACTGTCAACCTTCCGACTAGTGTACTCAACCAAGCAAGCACGAGTGAGACAATCCAATCTTTGAATGTAAAACTTTATTGAGTACATCATTTCAGCACTGATTAGGGCAAAACCAGATCTAACTAATTCCTGTGCAAACCCACATAATTAAAGTATAGATTCTCCTTCCCTCTATTAGAGCAGGTCACATTGTCCAATTGAGTCTCATTATACTGTTATGAGAAAAAGTCAGCAGCATTGGGGATTCGTCGGAAAACGCGTCAAACACACCATAGCTATTTTATATCACAAATGTGGCAAATCTTTTGCCCCGCTTGTTCCTTTTCCTTTTAGTAATAAATTGACTACGAGCCACACAGTTTATGAATTGCGATTTTAGTATAGTTAGACCATGTATAATTGACAGAGTGGATTTTATCATGGATTTTATTTGTTATTTATTATTTTATTCTATAATTTTTAATTGTATATTTATTGAGTGTTTGATTTGTTCTGGTTTCTGGTCTATGACTGTAATAAAATTCTGTTCTGTTCTGAGAAAAAGTCTTTGACTCTGGCAAACACCTGCCGAAGTGTCCTTAGTTCTCACGTCTGTCTTCTTAATATCTGGAGCCTACATTCCATCTTCCCCTTTCCTCCCTCCTGGTTCTTTGGCAAGCTGAGAAGCGATAATGGTTGCAACAGCAAAACCGTGCTTCGAAACTTGACACACATTCAGGGAAACAAACTTGTACTGATCGGATAAAAGTAACTGTACATGAAAATAAATTAGCATTGTCTTAGTGAACAAGCAATTTCCCAGGACCGGAATGATGGAGTCTATGTCTGTGTTTCTTCATAAGGGCACAATCTTCCATCAGGATATTTCTTGAGAATTGTAGAATCATAGGGCTGGAAGGGACCTTGGAAGTCTTCTAGTCCAGGGGTCTCCAACCTTGTCAACTTTAAGCCTGGTGGACTTCAACTCCCAGAATTCCCCAGCCAGCAAAGCCAGCTGGCTGGGGGATTCTGGGAGTTGAAGTCCACCAGGCTTAAAGTTGACAAGGTTGGAGACCCCTGCTCTAGTCCAACTCCCTATCCATGGTAGAAGACCTTAACTCAGAACAGATTTCTATGTTGGATTTGCCAACAAGAACAGCTGTCAGGAGGACATCAAAATGTGCTAATATTAAAGCTCTTCAGAGTTTAGGGACAGTTATTGAGTTTAAGTATCCTGCCAGTCTAACAACTGGGGTGGTGGGGATGTTCACTTACTTGATTCAAGTTGGGCTTTCAAATTTCTTTTTTTGTTTTTAGTTGTGAAGTCGTATCTGATCCATTGCGACCCCATGGACAACGTTCCTCCAGGCCTTCCTGTCCTCTACCATCCCCCAGAGACCAGTTAAGCTCACGCCGACTGCTTCAGTGACTCCATGAAGCCACCTCGTTCTCTGTCGTCCCGTTCTTCTTTTGCCCTCCATCATTCCCAGCATTAGGCTCTTCTCCAGTGAGTCCTTCCTTCTCATCAGATGGCCAAAGTATTTGAGTTTTCTCTTCAGGATCTGGCCTTCTAAGGAGCAGTCAGGGTTGATCTCCTCTAGGACTGACTTGTTTGTTTGCCTTGCAGTCCAAGGGACTCGTAGGAGTCTTCTCCAGCACCAGAGTTCAAAGGCCTCATAACGTTCTCCCTTTTTCTGTTCATGCTTTCCTAAAATAAACATGAACAGTAGATTAATATACTTAAGGAGAAAGCATGGTATGTTGTTGTTGTTAGTTGTGAAGTCCTTTCCGACCCATCGCAACTCCATGGACAACGTTCCTCCAGGCCTTCCTGTCCTCTACCATCCCCTGGAGACCATTTAAGCTCATGCCGACTGCTTCAGTGACTCCATCCATCTACCTCGTTCTCCGTTGTCCCATTCTTCTTTTGCCCTCAATCGTTCCCAGCATTAGGCTCTTCTCCAGGGAGTCCTTCCTTCTCATCAGGTGGCCAAAGTATTTGAGTTTCCTCTTCAGGATCTGGCCTTCTAAAGAGCAGTCAGGGTTGATCTCCCCTAGGACTGACCGGTTTGATCGCCTTGCAGTCCAAGGGACTCGCAGGAGTCTTCTCTAGCACCAGAGTTCAAAGGCCTCAATTCTTTGGCTCTCAGCCTTTCTAATGGTCCAACTTTCACAGAATATTTTATTGCAACACCCCCATCACTGGATTAAAACCTCATGGAGGAGAGGGACGAGGGAGGGGGAAAAAAAACACAGGTATGAATAATTTTTATAGCCGTTGGCACGGCCCATTAGAAAAATGTCTTATAGTCTTTCTCTCCCCCCCCCCCCGCCCTCTACCCCTTTAGCTATTTAATTGCAGTGTCATAGTAACAGAAAAGGAGCACACTCAATTCTGCATGGATGAATAAGCACATTCAATAAAAAAGATTTAACAGAGTCAGTCAAACACTGGTTTAAACATTTTCTGCATAACAGACCGCAAAATGACATTCGTTTTACCACTACATCCTTCTACATTGGAAACAAACAGAAAGGCCCAGCACTTTACCGGCATATTCAATAGCGTGAGTGAAAAATTTCCTTATATTTCAAAGAACAAGCCCTTTTTGTCAATTACAATAGCCTGCTACACCTATTGAAGAAGGAGCAAGATTACACTGGAAAGGAAAAAAAAGAGAGACAGCCCTTTGCAGTCATTCAATTACCATACACTCGCTTTCTTCCCCTTCTTTATCTTTTATCAGTACGCTTCTGGATGCATTTGTAATCTAGGGGTGGCCTTCGAGCAAACAAGTGCAATTAATGAGTAGGTGTGGAATGATGAACAACGTGTAACAATAAAACGTGCAAAATTGGATTTAGCTGAGGTTTTTTTTTTCTTAATTCTTCCCTCGCAACCGTCAAACGCTTCTCTCTTTATAAGTGATTTTTTTGGGGTTACTGTATGCCAATTGCTTTCCCTAATATACAGTTTCATGGAGCGAGTGGGGAATTCAGAAAGTGTGTTTTGGTTTAAGTCGATCCATTGATAATGCCTGTTTAGTATCATTGCTACCAAAATGGTAACCTTCAGCCAGTGGTGGGATTCAGCCAGTTCGCACCACTTCGGGAGAACTGGTTGTTAACTTTCTGAGCAGTTTGGCAAACTGGTTGTTGGAAGAAATCATTAGGGCAGAGAACTGGTTGTTAAATTACTTGAATCCCACCACTGCCTTCAGCCTTACTTCATGTCTCTAATAAGTATTTTTGTCTCCGTCTTATTAACAGAGTTATAAAGTAATTCCACAACTAAGTTGCATTATTGTCCTCTCGGAAAAGAAGGAGTCAAATTTGTTGTTATACCGTAATTGATTGTGGCAAGTATAGATCTGCCTATTTTGCCTATTTGACTGTTAAACATAGTTTTTACTATATCGACTATGATTTATTCCGAAGTAAGAATTGGATTTAGTGAAGCTTAACATTGCAACTGCAATCAAACTACGAGATTTAAACCCAGCTATCAAAAGAAAGAAATATGCTGCCCGTATTGTGACTGTAGCTTTCCTGACGGTGAGAACAATTAATCAGTGGAACGACTTGCCTCCCAAAGTTGTGAATGCTCCAACACTGGAAGTTTTTAAAGAAAAGATTGGCCAACTACTTGTCTGAAATGGTATAGGATTTCCTGCCTGAGCAGGGGGTAGGACTACAAGAACTCCAAGGTCCCTTCCAACTCTATTATTTTGTGTGTGGTGTGTATGTGTGTGTGTGTGTGTGTGTGTGTGTGTAGATACCATGTTTTCCCGAAAATAAGACTCTGTCTTATATTTTTTTGAACCCTGAAATAAGCGCATGGCCTTATTGCCATGCGCTCAAAAGCTCAAATTAGGCTTATTATCAGGGGATGTCTTATTTTGGGAGAAACAGGGTAGGTAGGTAGGTAGGTAGGTAGATGAGAGAGAGAGAGAGAGAGAGAGAGAGAGAGAGAGAGAGAGAGAGAGAGGTAGGATTCAAATAATTTAACAACCAGTTCTCTGCCCTAATGATTTCTTCCCACAACCAGTTCACCAAACTGTTCAGAAAGTTAACAATCGGTTCTCCCGAAGTGGTGCAAACTGGCTGAATACCACCACTGGATGGATGGATAGATAGATAGATAGATAGATAGATAGATAGATAGATAGATAGATAGATAGGCAGGTAGATAGATAGACAAGCAGGTAGGCTGGTAGGTAGGTAGGTAGATGATTGATTGATAGATAGATAGATAGATAGATAGATAGATAGATAGATAGATAGACAGACAGACAGACAAACAGACAGACAGAGACAAACGGGTGTATATATATATATATATATATATATATATATATATATATATATATATATATATATATATATATATATATATATATTCTGAGGTTTTCGCGGGTGTTTGTATGTAGGTCTTTTGTTATTCGGGTTTTCTCCCGCGTAAAATTGGAAGTGTCTTGGCGACATTTCGACGAAGTCTTATTCGTCATCTTCAGGCTTCAGCTTCGTGCTTCTGGGAGCAATTGTCAGGAGGTGACACGAGGCTGGCTCTGGGGAATTATAAATGCTTCTTTGGTGGATGGGGTTTTCCCCGCTGCCTTGAAAGAGGCGGTGGTGAGACCCCTCCTCAAGAAGCCTTCCCTGGATCCAGCTATTTTGGGGAATTATCGTCCAATCTCCAACCTTCGCTTTGTGGCGAAGGTTGTAGAGAGTGTGGTTGCATGGCAGCTTCCCCAGTACCTGGATGAAGCCGTCTATCTAGACCCGTTCCAGTCCGGCTTCCGGCCCGGTCATATTACGGAGACAGCTTTGGTCGCGTTGGTGGATGACCTCTGGAGGGCCAGGGATAGGGGTTGTTCCTCTGCCCTGGTCCTATTAGATCTCTCAGCGGCTTTCAATACCATCGACCATGGTATCTTGCTGCACCGGTTGGGGAGTTTGGGAGTGGGAGGCACCGTTTATTAGTGGTCTCCTCCTATCTCTCCGACCGGTCGCAGACGGTGTTGACAGGGGGGCAGAGATCGACCGCGAGGCGCCTTACTTGTGGGGTACCTCAGGGGTCGATTCTCTCGCCTCTCCTGTTCAACATCTACATGAAGCCGCTGGGTGAGGTCATCAGTGGTTTCGGGGTGAGTTACCATCTGTACGCTGATGATACGCAGCTGTACTTTTCCACCCCGGACCACCCCAACGAAGCTGTCGAAGTGCTGTCCCGGTGTCTGGAAGCCGTACGGGTCTGGATGGGGAGAAACAGACTCAAGCTCAATCCCTCCAAGACAGAGTGGCTGTGGATGCCGGCACCCCGGTACAGCCAGCTGCAGCCGCAGCTGACTGTTGGGGGCGAGTTATTGGCCCCAATGGAAAGGGTGCGCAACTTGGGCGTCCTCCTGGATGGGTGGCTGTTGTTTGACGATCATTTAGCGGCCATCTCCAGGAGGGCTTTTTACCAAGTACGCTTGGTTCGCCAGTTGCGCCCCTTCCTTGACCAGGATGCCTTGTGCACGGTCACTCACGCTCTCGTCACTTCTCGTTTGGATTATTACAATGCTCTCTACATGGGGCTGCCCTTGAAGTGCACCTGGAGGCTGCAGCTAGTCCAGAACGCAGCTGCGTGGGTTATAGTGGGAACAACTCGTTGCTCCCATGTAACACCGATCCTGCGCAGCCTGCACTGGCTTCCTGTGGTCTTTCGGGTGCGCTTTAAGATCTTGGTTACCACCTTTAAAGCGCTCCATGGCCCGGGTATTTACGGGACCGCCTGCTGTTACCTCATGCCTCCCACCGACCCGTACGCTCACACAGAGAGGGCCTTCTCAGGGTGCCGTCCGCCAAACAATGTCGGCTGGCGGCCCCCAGGGGTAGGGCCTTCTCTGTAGGAGCTCCTACGCTCTGGAACGAACTTCCCCCGGGTTTACGCCAAGTGCCTGATCTTCGGACTTTTCGCCGTGAGCTGAAAACGCACCTATTTATTCAAGCGGGACTGGCTTAAAGGTTTTATTAAATTTTAATTGGGGTTATTATTTTAGGGTTTTAAATTTTTAAATTTCAGCCATTTGTAATATGCTCGGTTTTAAGTTTCTGTTTTAAATGTGAATATTGTGGGTTTTTTAATTTTTGGCTGTACACCGCCCTGAGTCCTTCGGGAGAAGGGCGGTATAAAAATCTAATAAAATAAATAAATAATAAATAAATAAATAAATATATATACAGAGAGAGAGAGAGAGAGAGAGAGACGGAGAGAGAGAGAGCGCTGGATAGATAGATTATTCACTGTTATTCTATAATTCCAGGTTCAATCATGATTGTAAATTGAGGTGCACACTGCGTAGCAATAATCCTCAATGTACAACCATTTTTTTAGTGAGTGTTCAAAGTTACAATAGGACTGAAAAAACCCGACCCATGGGTGTTTTTCACACAACTGTTGCAGCATCCCCATGGTCACCTGATCAAAACTTAGGACCCTTGGCAACTGGCATGTATTTATGAGGAGGTCGCTGTGTCCTGGCTTCATGTGTTCACTTTTTACGACTTCCTGAGAAACAAAAGTCAATGGGGAAGTCAGGCTCACAACCACTATGCAGTGATTCACTTAACGACGGTGGCAAGAAAGGTGGTAAAATGGATAGTGAAATGTTTGCAAGAAAACAACCAAGTTCGGCGAGCACCAAGGACTCCACAGTTCAACCCTGAGTTACACATTTTTGTTCTGTCCCCCCTCGCCTCAGTCCAAGCGATGACTTAATTAGCTGGCACTATCAGGTCTGGCATCAAACTAGCGAGCGTCTGCCAAGTGTCTCTGTTATCTCGCTTGATGAGTCACCCAGGAACAAACAGTACTTCAGCTCTAGTTTAAGCAGTTGATTTGCTTGCTACGAAGAGGAATAGCAGCCCTTGCTGCTTTTATATCCTGTGGGGTGTGGCTCCATGACTCAGCACTTCCTAGGCCTGCCCCACCCCTGCTTCTGTTGTTCCTGCCTCTCCTGCCTACGAAACCTAGGGTCCAGCCAGGCCTGATTGCCATCAACTGGGTCTGGAGGCGTGGCCTGAGGGGGGGAAAGAGTCAGGGGACGGAGGCCTCGTTATCTCCTCCACCTGGCCTGCCTCCGGCTCCTGGAGCTGAGCCAGAGAAGCCGGTGCTCCCGAGGTAAGTCCTGATGGCCCTTCCCCCTCACTTTCCAAGTCACTTTCTGGCAGGGGCCCTGGCTCGGGGGGGCGCAGACACAACAATTTTCTCTTCTATTGGAAACACAAACACTTAACAGCCTAAACCACAATTTACTACGACTAGATACAAGCAGTCCCCAACCAACGACCACAATTGAGCCCAATTGAACAAACAACATTTGTTAAGTGAATTTTGCCCCATTTTGTGACCTTTCTCGCCACCATTGTTAAGCGACTCATTGCAGCTGATAAGTTACTAACTTGGTTGTTAAGTGAATCTGGCCCCCCCCCTGGACTTTGCTGGTCAGAAGGTTGCAAAAGGGGATCACATGATCCTGGGACACAGCAAATGTCATAAATAGGAGTCAGTTGCCAAACGTCTGAAATTTTGATCACATGACCATGAGGACGCTGGAATGGTCATAAGTGTGAACAAATAGCAATAGCAATAGCACTTAGACTTATATACTGCTTCACAGCACTTTACTGTTGTGTCTTGCCCGCTCTCACAGCAGCCGGGGCCTTCTTATCTGCTCCCGAACACGGAGGAATGTATGCCTCCCGGCCCCAGTCCTGGCTCCATGCCCAGACAAGCTGAAGAGGAGGGGGCACCTCCCGGTCCCAGCCCTGGCTCCATGCCCAGGCAAACGGAGCAGCTAGACCCCTCCCCCTCCTCCACAGCATGTGAGCCTGAGGAAAGTTTACTTCCAACAGCTGATTGGAGTGACCCTCGCATCAGAAGACTGGATAGGCGGAGGCAACAGAAGGAAGGGAGGGGCAGGCCTTAATGAGTGCTGAGTCATGGAGCCACACCCCATGGCCTATATAAAGGATCTGCTTTCTGGCAGTCTCTGAGTCAGGCAAAGTCGAACTTATCTTGCTGAAGTCACTTTCTGGTCTCCTGCCTGCTCTGAGGACTTTGCTAGGACTTTGGGCAGAGCTGCAGAGGCAAGCCTGATTCGGATTTCCCTGACCCGGCCGTCAGCGGAGGAGTGGGACACAACATTTACAGCCCTCTCTAAGCAGTTTACAGAGTCAGCCTATTGCCCCCAACAATCTGAGTCCTCATTTTACTGACCTTGGAAGGATGGAAGGTTGAGTCAAATTGCAGGCAGCTGGTAGTCAGCAGAAATAGCCTGTAGGACTGCACTCTAACCACCGCGGAGCCACCGCAGCTCATGAAAAAGTGGTCATCAGTCACATTTTTCAGTGCCGTTGTAACTCTGAATGGACACTAAGCGAACCGTGGCAAGTCGAGAACGACTTGTACAGCTGTGTGAATCAGGACTAGATTCGTAAACAAAGAAGCCAGAATTAAATAAACGACATTATGGATTCGCATAGAGTGGGAACCAGCTGTTGTGTGATCTGAAAGGAACCCAGGAAATTGTCAGTGCCCTTAATGGTCTCCTTTCCCCCCCTCCCTTCTTAATAAACTGATAGCAAGACTGGGCTGTATAGTGTCCTCCCAGTCACCTTATACATACATTACTATTCTGTACCATCTTTTCAGCACCAAGTTGGTGTGTGTTTTTAATGACATTCCTTTCAGAAACGGTAAGGAAGGAAGCCACGGATAGCAAATGGAATTGCCTGAGAAATGCCGACGTTCTTCAGCGAGTATGGAAAAGCCGAGCTGTAAATCACGACTTGTGAACAGGGGATAATTCACCAACCTTGATTTATAAGTGCAAGTGTTATTGCTCTATTAATAAGTATCACTCCGCTATGTTATTGCATCTGCACCAACAGATTGAAATATTTAGAAGGGTCCAAATTGGCTGTACTGTACTGACAGGAATGGGGAAATTCTCCCGATTTGGGGTGGTTTTTGCTTTTTTTGGGGGGTGGGTGTCTTTGAACCTAGAGAATTTTGTTTCGCCGTTTCTTGCCAAAGCGAAGAGAACGTTGGCAAAATATTTAAATTTTGAAGCGGGGTCTTTTAATTTACGATGCGGTGAGGAGGCCAAAACTTCATTTTTGAAGTTTCTTTCTTTCCTTATCTGTTACACATAGAGTATAGGGCAGTGGTGGGATTCAAATAATTTAACAACCAGTTTCCTGCCCTAATGACCGGCTGGGTGGGCATGGCCAGGGTGGGCGTGGCCAGGGAGTGTAACAGGCAGCACTAAGCTTCCTGAACTCGCCTGGAAGCAAAAATGGGCAACAGGGTGGCCGCGCCACACACCACTGCACCAGTGGTGGGTTGCTACCAGTTCACTGCGGATCAGTTGAACTGGTAGTGACAGCGGTAAGAGGCTCCACCCAACCAGCGAGACATCCCTGTGCATGCGCAGAAGCGTCTCACACGTGAGCACGCACCCATGAGCAAATTGATAGTGACAGTGTTTGAAACCCACTACTGCACCGTGCCCAATTTTGGGCCTAGTAGGCCTCCCTGCAGCCCCCTGGGAGCAAAAACGGTCTACAGGGAGGCTGTGCCGCATCCCTTGCACCCTGTTTTGGGCCTAGTAGGCCTCCCTGCACTTATCTGGGAGCCAAAACAGGGCTTGTGGGGACTCCTGGAAGGGGCAGGGCCAGCCAGCAATTTAACAACCGGTTCGCCCGAACTGGCCCAGACCAGCAGAATCCCACCACTGGTATATGGTTATTATACTACATATCAAAACAGCACTGCCATCCGAACTATATTTTTAACCATTTTTTCTTCGATACACCTGAAAATGAACGAAAGAATTCATATCGGTCTCCTTTGGATAAATTCATAACGAACATAAACACTATTGTTTTGAACCCTATGTTGCAAACTCCGTCGGAAAATAAGGTAAAGGTAAAGGTTCCCCTCGCACAAATGTGCTAGTCGTTCCCGACTCTAGGGGGCGGTGCTCATCTCCATTTCAAAGCTGAAGAGCCAGCGCTGTCCGAAGATGTCTCCGTGGTCATGTGGCCAGCATGACTCAATGCCAAAGGCACAAGGAACGCTGTTACCTTCCCACCAAAGGTGGTCCCTATTTTTTCTACTTGCATTTTTTACGTGCTTTTGAACTGCTAAGTTGGCAGAAGCTGGGACAAGTAACGGGCGCTCACCCCAGTACAGCAGTACTAGGGATTCGAACCACTGAACTGCCGACCTTTCGATCGACAAGCGTCTTAGCCACTGAGCCACCGTGTCCCTGTCGGAAAATATATGCCACTAAAAAGGTTTGAAGGCGATCCATAAAGGCAAGAAAAGTGACGTTTCACTATTTTTAACCGCATAAGGGTTTAACTGCATAAGCATAAAGCTGAAAAGACATCAGCAGGGATGAGTTCGTGCAAAGAAGTCTTTCTTGAACCACAGCTAATGGTTTTGTACAGATGTGCCCAGCTGAAAATGCTGATCTGTCACAGAGACAGAATACGAATAGCATATCTGACATTCTTCTCTGCAAAATGTTGGTTGCGTTTCCCCTAGCTTGCTTAAACCGTAATTTGCTTGCTTGTTTGCTTGCCATCTATGGAGATTTTCAGTCTTGCAGGTCATGGCTGTCCCAAAGGTGCTTTTTCAAAAGGCAATTTGGATTTTCTTGTTGTCGTTTTTCCCTTGAAAACGTTTCGCTTCTCATCCAAGAAGCTTCGTCAGTTCTTCTTCAGAATTGAAGAAGCTTCTTGGATGAGAAGCAAAACGTCTTCAAGGAAAAACAAAGTCCTCTTGCCTTTTTGAAAAAACACTTTCGGGGTTTGCCTGCTAGCTGGCTCATTCATTCATTCATTCATTCATTCATTCATTCATTCCTCACATGTATCTAGCCACCTATCTCATGAGCATGACTGTTGTGACCCAGGTTCCTGGACCCGGACTCCTGGATTCGGATGATTCAGAAAGTGAGGGAGAAGACCTGGCAAGCCCTGCTTCTCTTGAGCCCTTTCTCTCCCTGGCACCCACTCAAAGGGAGGAGGAGGGGCCGGCAAGACCTGATTCTCTGGAGCCTTCTTCTGATTTGGCAACACCCCAAGAACAGTTTTGGAGTGATGCAAGACTGTGCAGGCATGACCGGCGCGCGCAGCAGAAGCAGAGTTGGGATAAAGCCAAGTCATAATTGTCATGCAGTGACATCTGCAGAGACTATAAATAGGAGGCGGGACTTCCTGGTTTTTTGTCTTGGACAAAGCAATGAATTTGCGCAGGCAAACTGTATCAATGGAGGGAAGAATATATTCGTGAGTAATTCTGGCCTTATCTATAATTTCCTCGTTATCTCCAGAAACTTGGCAGGCCCGTGGATAGACGTGGCCAGGACATGTATCTATGTAAATAAAAGGAGAAAAGAAGGCCTCTGACTCTTTGCTGGGAGTATTGGGGGAAGGGAAACAGAACAATGACTCTGGGCAGTGTACAATACAGGTAGTCCTCAACCTATGACCCCAATTGAGCCCAAAACATCTGTTGCTAAGTGAGATTAGCTAAGTGAGTTTTGTCCCATTTTACGACTTTTCTTGCCATAGTTGTTAAGTGAATCTCTGCAGGTGTTAAGTGAGTAACATGGTTGTTAAATGAATCTGGCTTCCCTGTTGACAGAAGGTTGCAAAAGGGGATCATGGGACACCCCCACCCCCGATACCGCAACCGTCGTAACTATGAGTCAGTGGCCAAGTGTCTGAATTTTGATCATGTGACCCAGGGGATGCTGCAGTGGTTGTATCGTGGCTCCCGCATAACACCCATCCTGCGCAGGCTGCACTGGCTACCTGTGGCCTTCCGGGTGCGCTTCAAGGTTTTGGTGACCACCTTCAAAGCGCTCCATGGCATAGGGCCGGGTTATCTACGGGACCGCCTACTGCGACCAGATACCTCTCACCGACCCGTGCGCTCTCACAGAGAGGGACTCCTCAGGGTGCCGTCAGCTAGGCAGTGCCGTCTGGCGACGCCCAGGGGAAGGGCCTTCTCTGTGGGGGCTCCCGCCCTCTGGAACAAACTCCCCCCAGGACTCCGTCAACTTCCGGACCTCCGAACTTTCCGTCGCGAGCTCAAGACACATTTATTCATCTGTGCAGGACTGGCTTAGATTTTAAATTTATAGGGGTTTTAAATTGGTTTTAATATTTATATTTCCATTTTAATAATTGGGGCATTAGAATAAGTTTTTTAATGACTATTTTAATTTGTATATTGATGTTTTTATATGCCTGTGAACCGCCCTGAGTCCTTTGGGAGATAGGGCGGTATATAAATTCGAATAATAAATAAATAAATAAATAAATAAATAAAGTAAGTGTGAAAAACGGTCGTAAGGGATCCCTTTATTTTCAGGGCCGTTGTTACTTCAAACGGTTACTATAAACCAGGGGTGAAATCTACTTACCTTCCTTACCGGTTCATAAGTGCACGCGTCTCGCGTGCGGGTCACATGCGCGCACAGACCGTCTGCGCATGCACAAAACTTTCTGCATGTATGCGCAGAAGGTAAAAACCACATTACTTCCTGGTTAAAACCAGGAAGTAATGACACCCAGGCGGGTGGGCCGAGCTTCGCTCCGCCATTGCTACCGGATCGCCGAACCACTGGCCATGATCGCTACCAGATCGCGCGATCCAGTCCATTCTGGGAGCATTTCACCCTTGCTATAAACGAATTGTTGTGAGTTGAGGACTATTTTCTATCTATTTATCTATTTATCTCTCTCTCTCTCTCTCTCTCTCTCTCTCTCTCTCTCTCTCTCTATCATCTCTCTATCTAACAAAGAATGTTCTTTCTGCGCCAACTCAGTAAGCTCAAACCGCCCAAGGAGCTGCTGATCCAATTCTACAGAGGAATTATTGAGTCTGTCATTTGCACCTCTATAACTATCTGGTTCGGTTCTGCAACCCAACAAGAAAAACACAGACTTCAGAGGATAATTAGAACTGCAGAAAAAATAATTGCTACCAACCTGCCTTCCATTGAGGACCTGTATACTGCACGAATCAAGAAGAGGGCCGTGAAAATATTTGCAGATCACTCGCATCCTGGACATAAACTGTTTCAACTCCTACCCTCAAAACGACGCTATAGAGCACTGCACACCAGAACAACTAGACACAAGAACAGTTTTTTCCCCGAAGGCCATCACTCTGCTAACAAATAATTCCCTCAACACTGTCAGACTATTTACTGAATCTGCACTACTATTAATCGTTTCATAGTTCCCATCACCAATCTCTTTCCACTTATGACTGTATGACTATAACTTGTTGCTGGCAATCCTTATGATTTATATTGATATATTGACCATCAATTGTGTTGTAAATGTCGTATCTTGATGAAGGTATCTTTTCTTTTATGTACACTGAGAGCATATGCACCAAGACAAATTCCTTGTGTGTCCAATCACACTTGGCCAATAAAATTCTATTCTATTCTATCTATCTATCTATCTATCTATCTATCTATCTATCTATCTATCTATCTATCTATCTATCTATCTATCTATCTATTTATCTATCTATCATCTCTCTATCTATCTATCCAGCGGTGAAATCCACTTACTTCCGCTACCGTTTTGGGAATGGCAGCGTGTGCGCCTGTTCTGCGCATGTACAGAGGGTAAAAAAACGGGATGTAATAATATCCTGGCAGGTGGCCAGTTGTAAGTCACTTTTTTTCAGCGCCGTTGTAACTTCGAACAATCACTAAAGAAATGGGTGGTAAGTTGAAGACTGCTTATATTTCACTTCCTGTTTTTCATCCATTTCTATGGCTTGATGGCTCTTAAGAAAACCTCACCGTTCAGCAGCATTCAGTTTATAATTCTATATTCACTTGCCCGGGAATAAAATCCACTGAAATGAATATGATTCAGTTTGGAAAAGAAACATCCATAGCCTTGCAACCTGAACAAACGCAATTGTCTCGGAGCCATTTATTGTTCATTATCTGTATCGAGACCTCTGTGTGCGTTCAAAACCAGACCTAAGCCACACACACACAAATCAAGTCAGAACATGTTATTTTTTTTTTGGAAGGGGAAAAAAACCCTGCTCTTTCTTTCTTTCTTTCTTTCTTTCTTTCTTCCTTTCTTCCTTCCTTCCTTCCTTCCTTTCTCTCTCTTTCTCTCTCTTTCTTTTCTCTCTCTCTGTCTCTCTCTGTCTCTGTGTGTCTTTCTCTCTCTCTGTCTTTCTTTCTCTCTCTTTTTCTTTCTCTTTTTTGTTCTTTCTTTCTTTCTTTCTCTTTCTTTCTCTCTCTCTCTCTTTCTTTTCTCTCTGTCTCTCTGTCTCTCTCTGACTGTCTTTCTTTCTCTCTCTTTCTTTTTTTCTCTCTCTCTTTCTCTCTTTCTCTCTCTCTCTCTGTCTTTCTTTCTCTCTCTTTCTCTCTCTCTCTTTCATTCTTTCTCTCTTTCTTTCCAAAACTGGTTTAAAGATGACAGCTGCACGTTGAAAAGTTTAGGAGCTTAAGAATGTAGGTAAACGCCTCGAGCACGCTGGCACGAGAGAAAGATTAAAGTGACATCGGGATTCTTTTCTTTTTTAAAAGGCTTACAAAATAATAATAATTACCATGATTATCTTTGATGACATTGTCAATTATAATCATCTCCAAATAAAACGCTCCCTTTGCTTAGGCACAAATTTAAGGTGCTGCTTTTTTGAAGAGGGCTGTGTTTGCATTAAGCATCTTGCTCTCTCTCTCTCTCTCTCTCTCTCTCTCTCTCTCTTTTGGCAAAAGGGGCTGTTTTTGTTATGCTGTTTAATCCTTTCCCTCGGTCTCCAAGCACCCACAAGCACGTTTATCCAGAAGAACAGACTTGCCAAATTTAAAGGAGTTTTCTGCTGAGCGAACAGCCATATAGGTAGCCCTCAACGTACAACCACAATTGAGCCCGACATATATTTTTATTTATTTATTTATTTATTTTGTCAAGCATGTATTAGATCAGGGGTCTCCAATCTTGGCAACTTGAAGACTTCTGGACTTCAACTCCCGGAATTCTGGGAGTTGAAGTCCACAAGTCTTAAAGTTGCCAAGGTTGGAGATCCCTGTATTAGATAACAGATTATGAATACAGGAAATGGATATGTATAAAAGGGGACATTAGGACAGGGATGGAAGGCACGTTGGTGCGCTTATGCACGCCCCCTTACAGACCTCTTAGGAATGGAGTGAGGTCAACAGTAGACAGTCTAAAGTTAAAGTTTTTGGGTGTTGGGGAAGAAACCACAAAGTCAGGTAGTGTATTCCAGGCATCGACCACTCTGTTGCTGAAGTCGTATTTTCTGCAATCGAGTTTGGAGCGGCTTACTTTAAGTTTGTATCTATTGTGTCCTCGTGTATTGTTGTCGTGTCCCACTCGTCCGCTGACAGCCAGGTCAGGGAAATCCGAATCAGGCTTGCCTCTGCAGCTCTGCCCAAAGTCCTAGCAAAGTCCTCAGAGCAGGCAGGAGACCAGTAAGTGACTTCAGCAAGATAAGTTCGACTTTGCCTGACTCAGAGACTGCCAGAAAGCAGATCCTTTATATAGGCCATGGGGTGTGGCCATGACTCAGCACTCATTAAGGCCTGCCCCTCCCTTCCTTCTGTTGCCTCCGCCTATCCAATCTTCTGATGCGAGGGTCACTCCAATCAGCTGTTGGTAATAAACCCTCCTCAGGCTCACATGCTGTGGAGGAGGGGGAGGGGTCTAGCTGCTCCGTTTGCCTGGGCATGGAGTCAGGGCTGGGGCCGAGAGGTGCTCCTTTTTCTGCAGTTTGTCTGGGCATGGAGCCAGGACTTGGGCCGGGAGGCATACATTCCTCCGTGTTCGGGAGCAGATAAGAAGGCCCCGGCTGCTCTGAGGGCGGGCAAGACACAACAATTGTTGTGGTTGAAGCTGAAGTAGTCATTGACAAGTAGGACATTGTGGCAGATAATTTTGTGTACTACGCTTAGGTCAGACCGAAGGCGGCATAGTTCTAAATTGTCTACGCCCAACATTTCAAGCCTGGTGGCATAAGGGATTCTGTTGCGAACAGAGGAGTGGAGGACTCTTCTCGTGAAATATCTCTGGATTTTCTTAATTGTATTAATGTCCGATATGCAGTGCGGATTCCAGTCAGATGAGCTCTATTCGAGAATTGGTCTAGCAAATGTTTTGTATGCTCTAGTTAGCAGTACAATATTACCAGAGAAGAAGCTATGCAAGATTAGGTTAACAACTCTTAATGCCTTTTTGGCAATGTTGTTACAATGGGCTCTGGCACTTAGATCATTAGAGATGAGTACTCCAAGGTCCTTGACAGAGTGAGGGTCGTCTACAAGGTCGTATGTATGTTGTTAAGTGAAAAAATGTCAGTTTTGCCCCATTTTATGACTTTTCTTGCCACCTTCATTAAGGGAATCGCTGCTGTTG
Source organism: Ahaetulla prasina (assembly GCF_028640845.1). Classification (NCBI taxonomy): domain Eukaryota; kingdom Metazoa; phylum Chordata; class Lepidosauria; order Squamata; family Colubridae; genus Ahaetulla; species Ahaetulla prasina. Next base: position 15,648,640 of record NC_080549.1, on the reverse strand, counting down.
TTAAATTAGTCACACGGTTGTTAAGTGAGATTGGCTTGTCAGGAGGATGCAAAAGGGGATCACGTGACCCTGGGACGCTGCAACCGTCGCAAATATGAGTCAGTTGTCAAGCATCTGAATGTAAATCACGTGACCCTGGGGATGCTACAATGGTCGTAAGCGTGAAAAATGGCCACAACTGACTTTTTTCCAGTGATGTTGTAACTTTGAACTTGTCACTAAATGAACTGTTGTAAATCGAGGATGTGTATTGTTATTCCCCTTATATTAAAAGTGCGGCCATTATTAGCATGTATTTACGATGGCTGCAGCCTGAGGTCGTATGACTGCCATTTGCAACTTTCCCAAGCCGGTTTCCAACAAAGAAAGTCAAGTAGAAACGTTGGATTCGCTTAACGACTTGTGATTCACTTAACAACCGCACTGATTTCTTTAACAACCCTGGCCGAAAAGGTGGTAAATTTGGGCACGATTTGCTTAACAACCACCTGGCTTAACAATGAAAATTCTGGTCCGAAATATAGTTGTAAATTGAGGATTCCCTGTAATCCTGTCTTCATACCGCCGGCATAAAAATGGAAAACTAGAATGATGCTAAAATAAACTTTGGAACAGCCACAGTTTCTCCATTTACCTTCTTCTATGGGCAGATACAGGTAGCGTACCTGAAATTGGGACACAGAATGAGCGATAGAAGCTAAACCATTTCACCCACTTGCTCACGGCGGTTTCAGAGATAACGCTCAGTTTATTAACTTAAAAAAAAAATAACAGCCAGGAAAGTCTGCGGAGATTCTCAGTCATCCAGGTCATGGTTATTTATTTTATTTATTTATTTATTTTGTCACACAAAAAGATTATATAGTATATTTGGTTGTCCCAAAGATGCTTTTTCAAGAGGCAAATTGTACTTTCTGGTTTTTCTTTGAAGACGTTTCACTTCTCATCCAAAAAGCTTCTTCAGCTCTGACTGGATAGTGGGGAAAGACTGATACTCCTTGCAGACAGCTGGTCATTTGCATCCTTTTAGAGGGTCATTGAGGCCACCTGGAGATTTATCTGTGTCTTCAGGGTCACCTGAGTGGTGCCAATGGCTGTGGAGCCTTCTTGGAACTGTTGAAAGGATTGTGCTGTAAATTGGAGATAGGTGATGTCGTATCCCTCCCCTTCTGTTGAGAGTGGGCTGTTCAATTTTTGACATCGATGGCCTCTTTAACCCCTCTTTCAAACCAGCGGTCCTCTCTGTCCAAAATGTGGACTTTGCTGCCTTCAAAGGAGTGGCCTGTGTCTTTTAAATGCAGACGGACTGCTGAATCTAGCCCTGATGTGTTTGTTCTCCTAAGCGCATGGCACAACAGAATAGAATAGAATAGAATAGAATAGAATAGAATAGAATAGAATAGAATAGAATAGAATAGAATAGAATTTATTGGCCAAGTGTGATTGGAAACACAAGGAATTTGTTTTGGTGCATATGCTCTCAGTGTACATAAAAGAAAAAGAAAAAAAAGAACTTCATCAAAGGCACAACATTTACAACACATGATGGTCATAAGTTGCAATTTAACCCTTAATGATAGCAACAAAAAGTTACAGTCATAAGTGGAAAGAGATTGGTGATGAAAACGATGAGAAGATTAATAGTAGTGTAGATTTAGTAAATAGTTTGACAGTGTTGAGGGAATTATTTGTTTAGCAGAGTGATGGCCTTCGGGGAAAAAAAAAGACATGTCTAAAACAATTAGTCCCCTTTAATAATTTAAACAATACAGTTAAAACACGAACAACAGTAGATGCAAGCATTCAGGGGTTGGGATTGAAAAATTTTAGCCACCGGTTCTCTGCCCGGTTGCTGGGTGGGTGTGGCCATGGGGCCGTGGCCTACTTGGCCTCCTGCACACAGTGGTTTGTGTGTGTGTGTGTGTGTTTTTTCGCCCTCCCCAGGCTCCAAAGGCTTTCCTCAAGCCTCCGGAAGGATGAAAATGGCTTCCCTTGGGCTCCAGAGGCTCTCCGAGGCCAGAAACAGATCCGTTTTCGGACTTCTGGAAGTTACAGGAAGCCCGTTTTTCACCTCCCAGAGCCTCTGCATGTGGCCTGCACTTACCTTGCATCCAAAACAGGCCACATGAAGGCTCCTGAGAGGGAAGGAGCGGGGTGGGCGGGGCCAGCCAGTCCTTGAAACTACCAGTTCAGCAAACCAGATGTAAAATTATCATCCGGTTCGCCCGAAATGGTCCAAACCGGCTGAATCCCACCCCTGCAAGCATTTCTTATTGACTCATCAGTACCTACGTTACAATAACACAGTTCAAATCAGCCTAAAATATGAGATCTAGAAAAGAGCATTAATTAAGCCTATAACCGTATGCAGGAAGGCAACCAATGAGAAGCCTTACGCCCACGGGCAGGGGTCGGCAACCTTAAACACTCAAAGAGCCACAAAGATTCTAACCGGAAGCCCCCCACCCTTCAATTCTGGAGCTGACCGGAAGTCCTGTTTCCTCACCATAGAGTCTCCTCCTAGCGTGGCGTCCTTTGTCCTCTACCTGTCCTAACTGAAAGCCCTATCAATTGTGGAGCTGACCGGTGATAGGGAGCTGCAGCAGAGGGGTGAAAGAGCCACATGCGGCTCTAGAGCCACAGGTTGCTGACTCCTGCCCATGGATTAAGAGATATCACCTCCAAAGTCCTTCCTGAACCAGCATAAAGAAGCACCTTCTGATCCATTCCCAAGAAAGCCCAATTAGAAAGAAAAGAAGAAAATATTTCCCATCATGCATGGAGGCAAAAATTGGGTCTAAATTGAAACCATTCAGCTGCTGAAGTTCTTGGGATCACTTTCTTTTTTATCTCAGTCAGTCTGTTTTATCACATTTTAAGGCCAGGACAAGGAACGTGTAATGAGTGCTCTGTAAGTACTTATAAATCTACCTGAAGAGACAGTAAATAAAAAGTAAGACGAAATTAAAAGACATCTGTAAATCAACCTGACTAGAATCCTTGAGTGAAACACAAAAGGAGTCATCTATATCTAGGTTATAAGATAGCGTCTAAAATTAAACAAAACATGATAACCTCTAAAATAATAATAATGATGGTATCTAAGGTGTGATCATGTATAAAATTACAACAGAAAATGAAAATACCTAAAATTACATAAAATGCATACAAATCATACAAGCAGGAACTTGACACATATATTTTTTTGGTTAAAGAAGATTCCGTGAGAATCATACTTGGGTGAATTCCTTTCAACAGCCTGATACCAACCACGATGGGACAGTTATTATTATTAGGTATATTATTATTATTTAATTTATTCATTAAAAATGAAACTCAGTCAACTGAACATTCAAAAATGCATCACAAATACCATTGACTGGTGCTAATGGTTGATACGGGTTGCTGCCAGCGTCCTAGGTATCAACCAAGTACCTTCTTAAGATGTATGATGTTCCGAGTAGCGCAGTTTTTTGCAGTTCCGCTGGTGTTATTGCAGGAAGCTGCAACTTCTTGATGTATTTTATAAAATTCTTGGACATGGTACCAAGTGCCCCGATGACAATGGGTATCACCGTTACACGTTTCATCCATAGCCGTGTAGTTTCGATGGCCAGGTCGCGCTATTTCATGTTTTTTCCAGTTCTTTTTCTTCGACTCTGGCATCTCCTGGTACCGCAATGTCAATAAATTGTACATTTCGGTTTTCCATAACTGTGATATCTGGCGTGTTGTGTTCCAAGTGACGATCCGTCAATATTCGAAAGTCCCACAAGATCTTCACCTTCTCATTTTTTATAACTTTTTCTACTTTATGTTCCCATGACTTTTTGGATACAGGTAAGTCGTATTTTTTACATAATGACCAGTGGATTAATTTAGCAACTCGGTCGTGTCTAACTTTGTAATCAGTTTGTGCAATTTTGCTGCATTCACGTATTAAATGTGAAACAGTTTCGACTTTGTTGTTGCAAAGTCGGCAGTTTGGATTGTCGGTGGATTTTTGTATCTTTGCTTTCATGGCATTAAGTGTGTAGTGCTTGTTCTTGGGCAGCGAGTATTAAACCTTCTTGATGGTTCCCATCTTAAGTCATGCCCATCTCAAGTTGTCATCACATTTTCCTTCAATGTTTTTCAAGTGCTGTCCATGCAAAGCTTCGGTTTTCCATCTATTTAATCTGTCGTCCAGTTTTTTTCCTTATATTCTGCCTTTGTTTCTGTTGTTTTTATAATGTTCTCCGTTTTCACAGCCTGCAGCAATTTTTCTGTACTTTGGTTCACATAATCATTCAAACGTCGTTTTTCTTCTTCCACAGTTTGATGGATTTGCAATAGCCCTCTGCCCCCTATTTTTCTTGGCAGGTACAACCTGTCGATGTCACTTCGTGGATGTAAAGCGTGATACATATTCAAAAGTTCGTGCATTTTCTGGTCCAGTTCAGCCAAAGTCCAGCTGATGTAGCGTATCACTAGATATTATTATTATTATTATTATTATTATTGAAACTGAGTCAACTGGACATTTAAAATGTATCACAAATACCATTGACTGGTGCTAATGGTTGATATGGGTTGCTGCCAGGATCCTAGGTATCAACCAAGTTATCTTCTAGTCACCTGCTACAAAGGCATTGGATAAGCAACTTGCAAGTAGCTCAACTTATGACCGCAATTGAGCCCAACATTTCTGTTGCTAAGCGAGACATTTGCAAGTGAATTTTACCTCATGTTAGAACCTTTCTTGCCACTGTTGTTGAGTGAACCACGGCAGCTAAATTAGTAACCCTGGCTTCCCTTTTTTGTTTTTTTAATTTTGAATTTATATCCCGCCCTTCTCCAAAGACTCAGGGCGGCTTACATTGTGTAAGGCAATAGTCTCATCCATTTGTATATTATATACAAAGTCAACTTGTATTGCCCCCCCAACAATCTGGGTCCTCATTTTACCTACCTTATAAAGGATGGAAGGCTGAGTCAACCTTGGTGGAAGGCTGAGTCAACCTTGGTTTGCTTGACTTTGCTTGTCAGAAGGTCGCAAAAGGCGATCATGTGACCCTGGGACATTGCAACCCTCACAAATAGGAGTCAATTTCCAACTGTCTGAATTTTGATCACATGACCAGGGGAAGGCTGCAACAGTCCTAAGTGTGAAAAATAGTCAGAAGTCGCCTTTTTCAGTGCTGTTGTAACTTAGAATGGTCATTAAATAGCAATAGCACTTAGACTTATATACCGCTTCACAGTGCTTTACAGCCCTCCCTAAGCAGTTTGCAGAGTTAGCATATTTTCCCCAACAATCTGGGTCCTCATTTTACCCAACCTCGGAAGGATGGAAGAGTCATCCTTGAGCCGGTCAGGATTGAACTGCTGGCTGTGGGCAGAGGAAGGAAGGAAGGAAGGAAGGAAGGAAGGAAGGAAGGAAGGAAGGAAGGAAGGAAGGAAGGAAGGAAGGAAGGAAGGACAATAGCACTTAGACTTATATACCACTTCCCAGTGCTTTACAGCCCTCTCTAAGCGGTTTACAGAGTCAGCATATTTCCCCCAACAATCTGGGTCCTCATTTTACCCACCTCGGAAGGATGAAAGGCTGAGTCAACCATGAGCCAGTGAGAATCGAACTGCGGGAGTGAGCAGTGAGTTAGCCTGCAATACTCCATTCTGACCACTGCGCCACCATGGCTCTTCTGTTGTTAAGTCAAGGACAACCTGTATTTGCGAGTAGAAGAAGTGGCCTAGTTTTGGTACGTCATCTGAACAGGTAAATATGGTTTGAGTTTAGCTTGAGAATACAGACAACTGTGGCTTATTCACAAAATCAAGGTTAAACAGATCATGGGTTAATTTGATGATCCTATGGCTCATCACACTGCTGCAATATCAGAGAAGTGGCTGAGTTTGAACTCAAAATCAATTCCCAATAGGTGTGATTCAATAGTGGGTTTCACTTACCGTGAAAATATTTATAGATCCCTCACATCCTGGACATAAACTGTTTCTACTCCTACCCTCAAAACGACGCTATAGAGCACTGCACACCAGAACAACTAGACACAAGGACAGTTTTTCCCCGAAGGCCATCACTCTGCTAAACAAATAATTGCCTCAACACTGTCAAACTATTTACTAAATCTACACTACTATTAATCTTCTCATCGTTTTCATCACCCATCTCTTTCCACTTATGATTGTAACTTTTTGTTGCTATCATTAAGGGTTAAATTGCAACCTATGACCATCATTTGTGTTGTAAATGTTGTACCTTTGATGAAGGTATTTTTTTTTCCTTTTATGTACACTGAGAGCATATGCACCAAGACAAATTTCTTTTGTGTCCAATCACACTTGGCCAATAAATTCTATTCTATTCTATTCTATTCTATTCTATTCTATTCTATTCTATTCTATTCTATTCTATTTTACCGTTTTGGAACTGTGAGTGTGCTCACGCAGCGCATACGCAGAGCGTCCATGATGATGTCTGGGCGGGTGGGGGGAGCCTCCTGCTGCCGCTACCAGTTCGCCTGAACCAGAGTGAAACGGTAGAAACCCACCACTGGTGCGATTTCCTTTCCTTTCATGTCTCGTGAACTTTACGCAAGAAACCATGGTTTAGTGCAACGGGAGAATCAAATTGGAGCCTTATACAATGAAACTTCCTACTCCATGCTCTTCTGATTTTCGTTTTATAATTCCAAGAGTTCTCGTCAGTTTGCAACAGCGATTGCCGCGTAAATGAACACGCGGAGTAAACGAATACAGACAGCATGTGCTATACCCTGTTTCTCTTGCTCGGTGTTGTCCGCCGTGGCAGAATGCTGACAAAACAATTCGTCCTTTGCACAAATGTCAGGAAACTTGGCGTGCAGCTCTGGACAGTTGAATTCTGTCGGGCCTCTGAAGTGGAAAGCCGGCATTGCTTTCTCACATCACTAGGTGGCAGGACTTTCGGATCAGGGTTTGTGGCCTGTCCCTTTTTTTAAAGGGGTCTGGCAAAGGGGAGAGTAACAGCCAGAGGGAACATGCTCGGAGCACCTGAAAATTGCAGCGAGATTACTATAGGCTCAAATGTGGACAGTTTTGGCACTAACCGTCAGGGTGGAATGGTCAGTGAGAATAATGGAACTTGCAGAGATGGTTCAATTGACTTTCTCAATTTCAGAAAACACAATAGCTACATTGCTGGCTGGCTAGGAATGCTTTATAGATATTTTGCATGGAATGAAAAAAATGCATTTATAATTTATGGTGTGTAGAAGAAAATTAGAAGAAAATTGGGCAATAGAAAAACATCGTCCCCCCCACTTATTTTTTTGTAATTGTAGAGTAAGATAATTTTGTAATTGAACTTGTGTTTGCTGCAAAGGAAACCAGAAGCTTCTGCTTCTTTTTATTCTTTCTTTCCGCAGCTTTGCTTTCTTTTCTTCTTTTTTTTTGTATTTTTTGTATTTTTTATTAGTGTCTGTGAGTTCTTGGGAAAACTATTTTACTTTTTTTTTATTTATTTCCAAAAATTTCTAGGCTACCCATCTTACTATCCAGAGTGAAACTTTTAATAAAACTGTGTGTGTGTGTGTGTGTGTGTGTGTGTGTGTGTGTGTGTGTGTGTGTGTTCAGTGGTGGGATTCAGCCAGTTCACACCTATTCGGGAGAACCGGTTGTTAACTTTCTAAGCAGTTCAGAGAATCAGTTGTTGGAAGAAATCTTATTTTGTTTTTTCCTACTTTACAGGGCTAATCCTGTAAGGAAGGCAGGAAAGAAACATTCTGGTGTTGTTTCTAGCCTCATCTTTATTGCCCTGCTTACAGAAACTGCCTCTGATTAATCCTTATTACATTGTAATAGCTAAGGCAAAATGCTCATCAACATGAGTGACGTTGAGTTGACACGCCCACACGGTCACATGACCACCAAGCCACACCTACCCAGCTGGTCATTAGGTCAGAGAACAGTTGTTAAATTATTTGAATCCCACCACTGGGTGTGTTTGAAAGGATTTGCTGCACGGAACTCAGCTCTATCCATTCAGCACATATTTATGCATTCAGGTTTCCCCTAACTACTGTTAATCAAGTTTACACACTTCTATGGGCTTACACAACATCCCTCATTGCTAAGTAGCGTTACCACTGTTTGCCCATTAGGCTAAAATAGGGTTGGCTAAAAGTCGATAGAGATTCTCAGTCATCCAGATCAGGGGTGAAATCCAGCAGGCTCTAACAGGTTCTGGAGAACAGTTAGCGGAAATTTTGAGTAGTTCGGAGAATCGGCAAATACCACCTCTGACTGGCCCCAGAGTGGGGTGGGAATGGGGATTTTGTAATATCCTTCCCCTGGAGTGAGGTTGGAATGGGGATTTTGCAGTATCCTTCCCCTGGAGTGAGGTTGGAATGGAGATTTTGCAGTATCCTTCCCCTGGAGTGAGGTTGGAATGGGGATTTTGAAGTATCCTTCCCCCGGAGTGAGGTACGAATGGAGATTTTACAGTATCCTTCCCCCGGAGTGAGGTACGAATGGAGATTTTACAGTATCCTTCCCCTGGAGTGGGGTGGGAATGGAGATTTTGCAGCATCCTTCCCTTTACACGCCCACCAAGTCACACCACGCCCACAGAACCGGTAGTAAAAAAAAAAATTGAATTCCATCACTGCTTCTAAGTTTGAGGATTAACCTGCACATGATTGTTTCTGGGGTAGTGTAAAACAGGCCCCCCCCCCGACTTAAGGGTGATATCTGACTCTTCCCCTTGTTCAGGTTTATATTGGAATATCAAACAATGGGCTCAGGTCCCATCAGGTGATCCCAATCTTTTGCAAGATTGCAGGGGAAGTTGGCCTTCAGAAGGTGGAATGTCAATCAGTATCTCTTACCTGTTTTGCATGCAAATCTTATTTTCTCTGGCTTTCCCCCCACCTCCGACTTCTGCCTGTTCAGCAGAGCTGCCAATCACCCGAACAAAGAAGCCATACCTAATACTTAATAAGGAATATCACATCTTCGAGACATTAGAAACAGATGTCACTTTGTTTCTTCACCGCTGATGTATGTAGCAGAAATGACACTCTAATTAATTTAATGCAGTATAAAAGTACTGATTATTTATCATGGCTGACAATAAAATTAAGAAAACATTCAATTACAATCAGGAGTAATTCATTATTTATTGATTTTGCCTTATGCACATATTAATACAATGCATTTAATTACAGGAAAGGGTATCATTGCTCCGTTGAAAGTCAAGCTTCTGAAATCCATTTAATTAGGCCTCGGTGTTTTCAAACCCGGCTTCTGCAGAGAGCTTTTATATATTAGCAATGCTATTTAGGTGATCCGCCCTGTGTACAAACTGTCCAATTCAATGTGTGTCTATGACACAAGGCTTTGGTATGATTAATGTGACATTTTAAACTGACGTCTAGGGTGTCTGTTTTTTCTCTTTTTGTACCATCCATGGGGTTTTCCCAGTTGCAACGTATGGCTGTGAAAGTTGGACCATAAGGAAGGCTGAGCGCCAAAGAATGGAGGCCTTTGAACTCTGGTGCTGGAGAAGACTTCTGCGAGTCCCTTGGACTGCAAGGCGAACAAAGAGGTCAGTCCTAGAGGAGATCAACTCTGACTGCTCTTTAGAGGGCCAGATCCTGAAGATGAAACTCAAATACTTTGGCCACCTAATGAGAAGGAAGGATTCACTGGAGAAGAACCTCATGCTGGGAACGATGTAGGGCAAAAGAAGAAGGGGACGACAGAGAATGAGGTGGCTGGATGGAGTCACTGAAGCAGTAGGTGTGAGCTTAAATGGACTCCAGAGGATGGTAGAGGATAAGAAGGCCTGGAGGAACGTTGTCCGTGGGGTTGCGATGGGTTGGACACGACTTCGCAACTAACAACAACAACAGGATGTCTCTGAGCTTAGATCCAGAGCTGTGATCTCTTCCAGGTAGCCTGAACCAGAATTTAAACAACGACAGGCAGTCCTCGACATACGACCGTCCTGGAGGCCAACATTTCTGTTGCTAAGTGAATTTTGCCAATTTTACTGCCGCAACGGTTCAGTGAATCACGGCCGTTGCTAAGTTAGTCAACCCGGTTGTTACGTGACTCTGTCCTCTTTCCTCTTGACGTTGCTTGTGAGAAGGCCGCAAAAAGGGGATCACGTGACTACGGGACATTGCGACCGTCACAAAGGGGAGACAGTTGCCAAGCATCTGAATTGCGCTCACGTGATTGTGGGACTGCTGCTACAGTCGTTAAAGTGTGAAAAACGGTCGTAAGCAGGGGTGGGCTTCAAAAAATTTTAGCAAGGGGTTTTCTGCCCGGTTGCTGGGTGGGCGTGGCCATGGTGGGCGTGGCCTAGTCAGCCTCCTGCACCATGGCAGGGCGTGAGGCGTTTTTGCCCTCCCTGGGCTCTGGAGGCTTTCCTTGAGCCTCCGGGAGGGCGAAAAACGGCCTCCTCAGGCTCTGGAGGCCCTCTGGAGGCTGGAAATGAGCCCATTTCTGGCCTTCCCGAACTTCTGGTAGGCCCATTTTTCGTCCTCCCCGAGCCTCCACACGCGCCCTGCACTTACCTGCATCCAGAACAGGCTGCGTGGGGACTCCTGGGAGGGGAGGGGAGGGGTGCACGGGGCCAGCCAAGAGTGGGATTTGGGGGTTCTCTGAACTGCACAGAATCTTAGCTAGAGGTTCTCCCGAACCCCTGCGAACCCCCAGCAGCCCACCCCTAGTCGTAAGTCACTTCTTCCAGTACCATGGTAATTTTGAATGGTTGCTAAATGAACTTCTGTAAGTCGAGGACGTTTGAAATAGATGGCGGTATACTTCCCCAGATTTTAAAAGAAGCCACACATTTGACTGTGTCACAAACGTTAAGTTTTTCCTGCACCTGTTTTGTCTGGCCCTTCTCAAACGGCTGTGAATCCCCCTTGTTTATTTTCTCATATTTTATCCTTGCCTCGGCCCTGTCCATCAGCTTTGATATGTAATGAGAATGCCCTGATATTTTCCCTGGTTGCAGAGACCAAGCAGTGGGGTTAAGAAGTTAGTTTTCTAAAGCTCAAACTGATAAATATTTTAGACTTTAGAATATATTGCTGAAAACCAAAAGGGAATTGCGGGACGGATATACATATATGTGTAATTTCTGAATTCAGGCTTGCTTGCTATGGTATTTCCAAAGAAGCTTAAATGAAGTAACAGGAAAGCCAGCTTCTTTGCCAGAACAATTTAAAAAAAAAAAGGTTGTATTTACATAACTTTACAGAATGCAGAATAACAGAGTTGGAAGGGACCTTGGAGGTCTTCTAGTCCAACCCCCTGCTCAAGCACTGACTAATTGTTTTCACTATCAGGAAATGACTCCTTAATTTTAGGTTGGATCTCTCTTTAATTATCTTTCACCCATTATTTCTTCCCCGCCTCTGTTCTACAATGTGTAGTGCAAACCTGGACACTCATATCTGTTTTTTCCCTTTTCTTTTTTAAAACTGGATTATTATTATGAACTGTGACTAATCTAAAATATAGATTAAAACCACTGTGGCTCAGCAATCTTAAGATGTGCGGTCTTCCAACTCCCAGAATTCTGGAACTTCTTAAAAGTTCCAGAATTATTTATTTATTTGTCAATTGTATATAAAATAACAGGTAAAAGTATAAACAGAATTTGGATACATGAGAAGAGTAAGTAAAAAGGAATATTAGGACAGGGATGGTAGGCATGCAGGTGCGCTTATGCACGCCCCTTACAGACCTCTTAGGAATGGGGTGAGGTCAACAGTAGACAGTTTAAACTTAAAATTTCTGGGGTTTGGGGAAGAAACTAGAGTCAGGTAGTGCATTCCAGGCATTGACCACTCTGTTACTGAAGTCATATTTTCTGCAATCAAGTTTGGAGAGGTTTACCTTGAGTTTGTATCTATTATTTGCTCGTTTATTGTTGTGGTTGAAGATGAAGTAGAAATTTCCTGACAGTTAGAACAATTAATCAGTGGAACAACTTGCCTGCAGAAGTTGTGAATGCTGCAACACTGGAAATTTTTAAGAAAATATTGGATAACCATCTGTCTGAAATGATGTAGGGTTTCCTGCCTGGGCAGGGGATTCCCTTCCAATTCTATTATTATTATTATAAGGAGAGATTCAACCTGGAAATAAGGAGACGTTTTCTGACAGGGAGAGCAATCAACCCATGGAACAGAAGTTGCCTTCGGAAGTTGCGGGAGCTTCATCCCTGGAGGCTTTCAAGAAGAGACTAGACTGCCATCTGTCAGAAATGGTGTAGGGTAGGGGTCAGCAACTCTGGAGTCGCATGCAGCTCTTTGGGCCCTCTGCTGTGGCTCCCTGTCAGGTGATCCCACCACTGGCTGGCCCCACCCCTCACCCTTCCCTCCCAGTCACTCCTCGCCTGGCCTGAAAAGATAAGGGCGATGGCAGGGGATGGAGAAGCGGCCCGGGCAGAGACAGAGAGATACAGAGAGAGGGGGAGAGAAAGGGGACATAGAGAGATACAGAGAGAGAGAGAGAGAGAGAGAGAGAGACAGAAAGAGATACAGAGAGAGAGGGAGGGAGGGGAGAGAGAGATATGTCAAAATGATTTTGTAGTTCCCGGTGTTTTTTAACAACTGGTTCTCTGCCCTAATGACCAGCGTGGCTAGGGGGATCATGTGACTGGTGGAAGTGAGTGACATTGAGTTGGTCACGCCCACTCAGGTTTTGTGGCTCCCGGTGTTTTCTTTTCTCTGGGAAAAGGGGCCAAATGGCTCTTGGAGTATTTAAGGTTGCAGACCCCTGGCGTAGGGTCCCCTGCTTGGGCAGGAGGCGGGGTTGGACTGGATTACTTAAAAGTCCCTTCCAACTCTGTTAATCTGTAATGATCCCTGCAGTTGACACTGAACGTCCTTAGTGTCGTGTTTAAAGTCAGTTTCTTCTGAATTTTTTTAGAAGTATTGAATACTTAGAGTAGGAAGTCTTTTGGAAAATATGAATGGTGGAAGAGAACCCCATTTATAAAATTAGGTTTAGCCTGTGCCACTGTGCCACTAAATACGGTAGTGGGTGAGTTAAGGGAAAATACAGATAGTTCTTGACTTACAACAGTTCATTTAATGACCATTCAAAGATATAACGGTACTGAAAAAGTAACTTATGACTGTTTTTCACACTTATGACCATTGCAGCGGTCAAAATTTGGATGCTTGGAAACTGGCTCATGTTTATGACGGTCCCCTTCTGGCAACCTTCTGAAAAGCAAAGTCAATGGGAAAGCCAGCTTCACTTAACAGCCACGTTCCTCACTTAACGACTGCAGCGATTCGCTTAACAGCCGTGGCAAAAAGGTTGTAAAATGCGGCAAAACTCCCTTAACGACTGTCTTGCTTAGCAACGGAAAAAGTTGGGCTCAGTTGTGGTTGTAAGTCAAGAACTACCTCTAAGGAACTTTTAGGGGCAGTTTTAATTGATGCTTTAATTGATCTGGTTCAGATGCCTTGTGTTTTGTTTTTTTTGATTGGCTGCTTTAAATTGTAACCTTCTTTCAAGATTGATTTCTCTTTGATCTCTTCTTGCGATAGCTGTTGTCAAGATTCCTCTCGCTACGCCGGTTCTTTCCGAAAGAAGAAAATTGTCCCTGGGTTTGTAGACCAGCCTTACTCCTGAATTACTCCAGTTTTTGGCTTTGCAGGGATGCACCGAGTGATCGTGTGGGCTCAATTCACTTAGTACATTACATTAAAACGTAACCGGCTAGTTCAGTTTATTTATGCAAACCCAGTCAACATTTTTTGTGCAGTATTAAAAAAAAAGATCGAGGTACATTCAAGCCGTTTATCTTTTCAACAGCCACGAGGATTCGGTTTCCAGATTCCCCCAGACGAAAAGGACCACCCAAATTTCTAATTGAGAGAATTAGCCCCAATTTTTTTTTTCTTTTTAACATCCTGTCCACTTTTAAGGGTTGACTCTTGAATTCTAAACAAGAAGACTCCTGCAAAGACCTTTAGACTAGAAATATAAAACCGAATGTATGGGTTTTGCACTGCTGTTGTTTTCCTTCCTTCCTTCCAAGGAATTCTGTCTGTCCATTCCCCCCCCCCCAGGCTATCAAATTCCTTGCTCTGGGATCTCCCCTCTCCCCACCTCCGCCCTGACTTTTAATGCTTTCCATAAGCTAAATAGATTTCTAACTAAGGATGAGGGTTTTTTTTTTTTTGCAAGGCCAATGGGAGCCTTGAACATCAATTCCTCTTCGTGTCAAGAATGGCATGAAGCAATATAAAATCATAAAGGCTGTATAAAAACAGTAGCCTTGAGAAGCAACTATCCATGGAAAAGAGAACTGCACTTCTCCATGCTCGGGAAATGCTCAAGGTTTGTAAATTAATTCTGGGGGATGGCCCAGCTCACCTGTTCGTAGAGTGGCGACCCCTCCCCAAACCTTTGGGCACCAGGGGCTGGTTCCATGGAATGAGTTTTTTCCGTGGCCTGGAAGGACCGTGGGTTTGCATGCTGCCTGCATCCCACGGATGGGGCATCACTTGTTTGTACAGCCAGGTTTCTGGCATGCCATGGCCCAATGCCAATCCATGGACTGGGGGCTGGGGACCAGGGATGAAATGCTAACAGTTCGCACCAGTTCGAGGGAACCAGTAGTAATAAAAGCTAGTGGTTCGGACGAACCAGTAGTAATAAAAGTTAGTGGTTCGGGTGAACAGGTAGTGATAAAAGCTAGTGGTTCGGGTGAACCGGTAATAATAAAAGGTAGTGGTTTGAGCGAACCGGTAGTAATAAAAGCTAGTGGCTCAGGCAATCCGGTAGTAATAAAAGCTAGTGGTTCGGGTGAACAGGTAGTAATAAAAGCTAGTGGTTCGGGTGAACCGGTAATAATAAAAGCTAGTGGTTTGAGCGAACCGGTAGTAATAAAAGCTAGTGGTTCAGGCAATCCGGTAGTAATAAAAGCTAGTGGTTCAGGCAATCCGGTAGTAATAAAAGCTAGTGGTTCAGGCAAACCGGTAGTAATAAAAGCTAGTGGTTCGAGCGAACCGGTAGTAATAAAAGCTAGTGTTCGGGTGAACCGGTAGTAATAAAAGCTAGTGGTTCAGGCAATCCGGTAGTAATAAAAGCTAGTGTTCGGGTGAACTGGTAGTAATAAAAGCTAGTGGTTCAGGCAATCCAGTAGTAATAAAAGCTAGTGGTTCAGGCAATCCGGTAGTAATAAAAGCTAGTGGTTCGAGCGAACCGGTAATAATAAAAGCTAGTGTTCGGGTGAACCGGTAGTAATAAAAGCTAGTGGTTCAGGCAATCCAGTAGTAATAAAAGCTAGTGGCTCAGGCAATCCGGTAGTAATAAAAGCTAGTGGTTCGGGTGAACAGGTAGTAATAAAAGCTAGTGGTTCGGGTGAACCGGTAATAATAAAAGCTAGTGGTTTGAGCGAACCGGTAGTAATAAAAGCTAGTGGTTCAGGCAATCCGGTAGTAATAAAAGCTAGTGGTTCAGGCAATCCGGTAGTAATAAAAGCTAGTGGTTCGAGCGAACTGGTAGTAATAAAAGCTAGTGGTTCAGGCAATCCAGTAGTAATAAAAGCTAGTGGTTCAGGCAATCCGGTAGTAATAAAAGCTAGTGGTTCGAGCGAACCGGTAGTAATAAAAGCTAGTGTTCGGGTGAACCGGTAGTAATAAAAGCTAGTGGTTTGAGTGAACCGGTAATAAAAAAATGCTACCAGTCTGTCCAAACGGTATTACCAATGATTAGCTGTGCCGCGCAATTTAAATTTGCTACAAAGCAGGAAATCCTGCTTTCTAGCGAATCTAAATTGCACGGCACGGCTCCCCCCCCCCATCGCTGTTCTACTTATCTTAAGACTCCCTTTTCTGCTTGAAGCATGCATTTGGCATGCACTGTGCATGCACTCAATGTGTGTTTGATGAGCACTGCGCTTGCACGCATGCATGGCGCATTTGGCACACACCGTGCATGCAGCGAATGGGGGGGGGGCAAACCTCGGAGTATTTCACCACTGCTTGGGACACCTGTTGTAGAGGACCGGACACCTCACCTAGTGGGATGAGTTTCTAATTCTGCCTCGAAAAAGGCAATGGAGATGGGTTATAGAAAGAACACAGGCTTAAAATCATAGATGTACTTTCCAGCTCTTTCAGGTAAGACCATGTTTAAAGGCAGCTTTTTTTTTTTTTTTTAATTTATATCGCGCCCTTCTCTGAAGACTCAGGGCGGCTTACATTGTGTTAAGCAATTATCTCTAACTCTCAACTGCAATCGCTTGGAGAGGCTGCTATGTTGATCTCGGAGTATCTGATGCGAGCATCTAGTTCAGTGGTTCTCAACCTTTATAGTGCTGCAACCCCTTT
Source organism: Ahaetulla prasina (assembly GCF_028640845.1). Lineage (NCBI taxonomy): Eukaryota > Metazoa > Chordata > Lepidosauria > Squamata > Colubridae > Ahaetulla > Ahaetulla prasina. Next base: position 15,632,285 of record NC_080549.1, on the reverse strand, counting down.
AATACAATTCTCCATGATGTGACGACCCCAACCGTAATTTTTTTTCCGTTTTGAATTTATGGCGCCTGAAGCCGTATTGGCTAGCGATCTGAACTGCTTGTGATGGCCTTGAGGACGGAGGCATTAAAGCGGAGACTCCTCCCCTATTAAGTTTATTGCGCCTGAAGCCAGATTAGGCTAGCGATTGGGAGTGATTGCAGCTGGCTTGAGAGGGAGACATCAGAGCATAGATTTCTCTCTTTTTTAATTCATCACGCCTGAAGCCGAATTCGGCTAGCGATTTGAAGAGCCTGCAGCTGGCTTGTGGAGTCAACCATTGAAGCGCGATTCTTCAACTCGCAAGTATACTTCCCATATTTCCGATGATCTTAGGCGACCCCTGGCAAATCGTCATTCGACCCCCAATGGGGTCGCGACCCACAGGTTGAGAACCGCTGATCTAGTTGATCCGTAGGAAAGTAGATTCAGTCCGCCTGTAGCCGGACCTGCAAGGCTGCGGTTGTAGTCCTGCATCAGTCTGTTCTCACTACCGATTAGCCAAACATAATTGGGCATCGCTCTTGCAAACCATTACGGAGAACATTTTTTAAAAAACCCACTGATTTAAGTTGGTGCAAGTAAAGTACCGTGTAACTGTATGATTGAAACTCCCTCTGTTGTTAAGTTCTTCATCTGGGCTACACAAATTCACAGCAGGCAGTTGCACTGGCTCAAAGCGCGGGAAGCCCTTTAATCCACAGATTGAAATTTGATAGGATAGGGTAGAAAAGAGCATATAATTAATAGAATCGAGTATAATAGGGTAAGGTAGGGTAGGGTAGAATAGAATAGAATAGGAGTAGGGTAAGGTAAGGTAGGGGAGAAGAGAATAGCATATAGTAGAATAGAATAGCGTATAGTAGAATAGAATAGAATAGAATAGAATAGAATAGAATAGAACAGGGTAGGGTAGGGTAGGGTAGGGTAGGGTAGAGTAGAATAGAATAGAATAAACAGAAAGAATAGAATAGAATAGAATAGAATAGAATAGAATAGAATAGAATAGAATAGAATTCTTTATTGGGCAAGTGTGATTGGACACACAAGAAATTTGTCAGGTGCATATGTTCTCAGTGTACATAAGGAGAATAAAATACATTCATCAAGAATAAAAAGATACAACACTTAGTGATAGTCGAGGTTACTAATAAGCTATCAAATCGTACTAGGAAACAAAAACAATATAATTGAAAGATACAAACAACGTGGTTATAGTAATAAGTGGAAAGAGATAGATACTAATAAGGAAGAGATGAATAATAGTAATACAGTCCTTAGTAAATTATTTGACAGTGTTGTGGGAATTAGTTGTTAAGCAGAGTGATGGCATTCGGGAAATAAGGTAGAGTAGAGTAGAGTAGAGTAGAGTAGAGTAGAATAGAATAGAATAGAATAGAATAGAATAGAATAGAATAGAATAGAATAGAATAGAATAGAATAGAATAGAATTCTTTATTGGGCAAATGTGATTGGACACACAAGAAATTTGTCAGGTGCATATGTTCTCAGTGTACATAAGGAGAATAAAATACATTCATCAAGAATAAAAAGATACAACACTTAGTGATAGTCGAGGTTACTAATAAGCTATCAAATCGTACTAGGAAACAAAAACAATATAATTGAAAGATACAAACAACGTGGTTATAGTAATAAGTGGAAAGAGATAGATACTAATAAGGAAGAGATGAATAATAGTAATACAGTCCTTAGTAAATTATTTGACAGTGTTGTGGGAATTAGTTGTTAAGCAGAGTGATGGCATTCGGGAAATAAGGTAGAGTAGAGTAGAGTAGAGTAGAGTAGAGTAGAGTAGAATAGAATAGAATAGAATAGAATAGAATAGAATAGAATAGAATAGGTTCTTTATTGGCCAAGTGTGATTTGACAAGGAATTTGGTGCATAAGCTCTCAGTGTACAAGCAAAACAACAAAGTAATAATAATCAACACAGGATAATAATTATAATAATATTTAATTAAATATTTAATTATTTAAAGGTAGGCCTTGACTTGCAAGCATTGTTTAGCAACTGCTAAAGTTACAAATGGCAATGAAAAAGGTGACTTGTGACCAGTTCTTGCACATGACTGTTGCAGCACCCTTATGGCCATGTGATCAAAAGCTGGGTGCTTGGCCAACTGATGGGTTTGCAGTTAACATGTTTGAGCCCCGTCTGCTTTCTAAACCATGTTTTACAGCTTAGCAATCAGGGTGAATCAAGCTAACCGTGGTTAGTCCAATGTAAAGTTAGCAGATCTAGATTGCAAAAAGAGTGTATTTTCTGCATTATTTCTGCTGCCATCCATCTGGCCGTTATCTAAAATTTTATTGGGGTTATTTATATTTTAATGTTTTAAATTGTTTTAAATTTGGCCACCTTATAATATGTTTTGTTTTAATTTCTTTTAATGTTTATACTGTGATTTTTACTTGGCTGTACACCGCCCTGAGTCCTTCAGGAGAAGGGCGGTATAAAAATCGAATAAAATAAATAAATAAATAAATAAATAAATCTAGAGTTTCACAACCCAGGCCTGACAGCCCCGAAGTGCTTAATAATGTCTGAACGCAGCACTAATAGGCATTTTAGCAATCTCCTTCCGTCTTTGGAAACTAAAGTCTTGCTTGTTGGATGGCTGAAAAAATAGTTACTGGCATATTTGCACACGGCAAACCATGGCACGGTGGGCTTGCATTTTTTTAGCTTTGTTCTGTGAAGGCAGTCCCTATGGTTAGGAAAATCAAGTTTTTGGAGGTGCGGTGAAGCCAAGTTTCTGCTTTAAGCTGGCCAAGCAAAAAGAACTAAATGGGACAAGAGAAGGATGCCCTATGTAGGATGCCCCCCATAAGAATATAATATTTTGGGAAATATTAAACCGGCACATTCTTAGCTTAATTTCAAAACTTGCCATTTCAGGCTGCCTCTATCCAATCTCTTTACAAACACCCCCTCAAGTCTCAATAACCTTCCATTAAGTTCCCTCGCCCCGCCCCGCACGTGTCCCCTCCGGCTTTTCTCCAGCATCCGCGGGCGACCCTCCAAGCTTTTTTCCCCAGGCGGGCTAGTGCCACGGCTGTCCTCCTCCATGCACAAAGGGCTCCCACGCCTCCTTGTGCCCGAGGCCCGGAGACACGTGTAAAGTCACTGCAGGGGTGTGTGTGTGTGTGTAGCATCCCCCTCCCAGCCTCATCAAACTTCCCCCGCTGCCTAAGTTGGGCCATCCGGACGCTGGCTCTCCAACCGGGCGCCCGCAGCAAAGGAAAGCAAAGGAAAGCAAAGTCCTCCAAAGCCCCTCCGCTCGGGCTGGGACCCCGTTAGTAGCGCTCCGGGTGGGCGGAGCCAAGGAGGACCCCTCCCACCCCCTGGCCCGGGTAATGGGTGGTGGGTAGAGTAGGAGGGGGTGGGGAAGAAAGGAGAGGGAGGAGGAAGAGGAGGAGGAGGCGCCTGGGCTTGCAAAGCGCTGCTTCTCTGGGCGCTCCCCGGGGAAAGAGGCGGGGCGTGGGCGGGGCCGGGCCAGGGTCTGTCCTTTCCCTCCCCACCCCCCGCCCACCCCCCACCCTCCAGCCCTCCTCCCCCCCCCCGAGCCCCCGCCTCCCTTGCATCGCTCGCCGGCTGCTTTTCGCCTCCTTTCCTCGAGGAAGCGCAAACAGTTTGGAGGAAAAAGTGGAGCCGGCCGGGTTGGATGCGGCTGCCGACGCCGACGCCGAGCCAGGCGGCCGGGGCGGAGGAGGAGTAGTAGAGAGCATGGCCGTGTCTTCTCCCCCGAGCATTCCCGCAACTTCCAACCCCGGAGGAGGCGGCGGTAGCAGCAGCAGCGGAGCCGCCGGGGGAAGCGGCGGAGGTTGCAGCAGCAGCGGTGGAAGCAGCAGCAGCAGCATCAGCACCACCAGCAGCAGCGGCGGCGGCGGCGCGGGGGTCTCGGCCGGTTTGTTCCGGGCGGACCCTCTTTATTCCCCCAGCCCCTCCGAGTCTCCGAGGCTGGCCGGCGGCGGCGGCGGCGGAGGGAGCAGCGGGAGCAGCAGCGGCGGTGCTGCCAGTAGTCTCATCCACGGCTTCATCTCCAACGCGGCGCCCGCGGGCGTCGGAGGGGTGGGGGTGGCGGTCGGCGTCGGAGGAGGAGGAGCGGGGGTCCCCGGGGCATCGGCGTCGGCTCCGCTGGTGGGCAACGAGTGCAAGATGGTGGACCTGCACGGGGTGAAAGTGGCCTCCTTCGTGGTGGACGGGCAGGAGCTGATCTGCCTGCCGCAGGTCTTCGACCTCTTCCTCAAGCACCTGGTCGGCGGGCTCCACACCGTCTACACCAAGCTGAAGCGGCTGGACATCGCGCCCGTGGTTTGCACCGTGGAGCAAGTGCGCATCCTGCGCGGGCTGGGCGCCATCCAGCCGGGCGTCAACCGGTGCAAGCTCATCACGCGCAAAGACTTCGAAACTTTGTACAGCGACTGCACCAACGCCAGGTGAGCGCGGGTCGGGGTGTGTGTGAATGTGTGTGTGTGTGTGAGAGTGAGTGAGTTGGGGGGGGGTGTTTCTCTTTTGCGGGGAAAGGAGACCAGACCCGTTATTTGGGGAGGTGGGGGGAGGGGACAGAGAGGTGGAGGCCCCGGCATCCGAAACAGAAGTGGGAGGGAAAAAAACACCCCTCCTAGGCGAGAGAATTCGCTTCCGAACGTGGGAACGGGGCAGGCGAGTTGCATGGGGTCTCTAACGGGTGCTTTGGGATTCCCCTCCGCCGTCCACCCCGGTTTGGGATTAAGAGCCAATTCTTGCCTTTAGAAAGTAATGCACACAATATCGGAAGGAAGGGAGAAAGGAAGGAGCGAAAGAGAAGAAGGAAAGGAGGAAAGAGAAAGAAAAAGAAAGAAGGAAAGGAAGGAAGGAAGGGGGAAGAAATCAAAGAGAGACAGAAAAATAAGAAAGAAAGAAGTCAGGATCTAATTTTTACAGTCCGTGAAGGCTTTTTTGAGGAGGGAGTTTGATGCCTGGAATAGTGGGACAAGTTACAACCGGGAGGGGAGAGTGGGGGATTTAAGGAGTGGGGGACAGGCATGCTTTCGAACCTGTCTGCCTGTCTGGATTGGGAGGAGGAGGGGTATTCATTCAGAGGAAAAGGAGATATAGGAAGTCCAAGGTCCCTTCCCAATCGCTTTGTCCAGAATTGTGAGATCTGAACCTGGACCCAAAACTTTGTTGCTGTGAAAATTCGGGGGGGCTTTGAGAGGCAGGGGGAGGGAAGTCAAGAAGGGTGAGGAGAGAGGTGGTGCTACGGTCCAACTTTTAAGCAAGTTTCTGGGTAATAGGGGGCCCGTCCCGCCATAAAAGACACCTCTTTTGAGATGGTGCCCTAAGCTGGGTTGTAAAAAGAACTTCACTGTAGTCGAGACTGGTTTGCAAAACATAGGATTTGTCCACCAATTATTAAGACCCCGTGCGAACAATGCGGAGCTAAGCCCCATGCTTTAAAAATAGGGGGGCATTTGGTTTTAGGGGTGTTGTTCCTTTGCAGAGAGGGCACAGACTTGGGGATTTAAGGCCAAGTTGCCGTTTATAATTTAAAATAAGTTCCACTTTTGTTTTTAAAAGATGCCTCTGGGTACTTAATTTTGGCTTGGGGAAAAATAAGGGTCTCCTTTGGAACAAGGAAATTGTTTTTGTTAGGGTATCGAGCTGTTGAGTTCCATAGTTGCTTCTGAGTTACGAAGTTTAATCTTCTTTAAAAGATGGAGGGAAGGGTTGTCTATTGAGTAGAGAAATTCTTTGGAAAAAAAGAGATTCAGGATTGCATTTAACAGCCATATCCTAAACATTTCTACCTAGAAACAACTTCTAGGGAGTTGAGAAGGATAATTCTTGAAGAAGTGAAAGGCTGAGGGCCGTTTCTATTTCTTTTAACCGCTTTCTCTGAAATTTTGCATAGTGTATCTGCCCTAATAGAACAAAAAAAACTTGGTTGGGATAGAAACTGCTTAGAAGTTGATTGTATCCTTGGGTTTAAGGTTTTGGAGGTTGGAATAAAAAGCTGCTGGACATCTAAGTGGTCATATCTTAGTAATGGTAGATTCAAAGATCCGCAGATTTTGCTGGGTTCACATGTGGCTCCAACCTAGCTAACAAGACAAACTGGGTTGCAATTTGAGGATCCTGCCATAAAAGTCCAAGCAAGGTTTATGCAGACTACCATCTGCTCTCCCGAGTCCTTTGGCTATAAACCCCAGAAGTGGACAAAACTCTATTGGATGGTTGGTTCCCCAGAGGAAAGTTGTGGTTGAATGAGATTATGTAAATAGCAGGCAAAAAACGCCCGGAGCAAATTTTCTTAAAGAAAGGTGATCATATAGTAATATTGGAACTAATTTTGTTTAATGTCCTTACCGCAAAAACCTTTTGCAATATTCATATGAGAGATAAACGACTCTGTCTGCTCAGTCAAAATGCAAGCAGGAAAAAAATATGCTTTTATAAATACATAGGCTAGAAAGAAGTAGGATTAATTCAAGATTTTGGTAATCTTTTTTTGTTGTTGTTAATACAAATGACACTCTGAATTTATTTCATAAGACACCAAAAATATGCTTGTTCTTCAAATTTTATGTATGTGAGACAGTTTCCCCAGTTCCTTTGTTATGAGACTTTAAAACTTTGTATTTCCTTAAATTATTGTGGCTGAAATTATAATTTGCAATGCACAAAGAGGATGTCACTTGGCAGATTACTAGAAAACATTAGGAGTCGTGTATGCTCCGGACTGAATGACCATTTACAAACTGCTCCTTAGTACATAGTAAATTAAAGGAACATTCTCAAAAGTATTATTTGCCCTATAGTCTCCTGAGTTATTCAAATAATTATAGTCAGAAAGTGGCTTCTAATTTCTCCAAATAACATAGTTCTTTTATCTCATCTTGTAAAACAATACGTAAAAAAGTTTTCTGCATATTGCAAATGTACAAGAACGTTCAAATCAGAGGAAGTTTTCAATAGGAAAAAGATTGGGGAAGGAAAAATCCCCAGTTCTGATCAAAATGACCCAACTATTCTCAATTTTTAAGAAACTAAGCTGCCAAAAAGCCAATTTTCTTGTTAATGTGTTTTCTGAGATCCTAGAATGAATACAAAACTTGCCAACTCTTGTTTCTACTCATTGTTTATTATTAGATCATTGTTTATTATTTAAAACATTTTCTACTTTGTTATCTTTCCTTATTTTTTGTTTGGTTTAAAAGGAACACACCGAGCCCTTGGATTGAGCTCTCAGATTGGGAAATCTGAAGTTCCCCCCTCAAGTTGAAGTTTCTTGGGGTGTGCAGGTTGCCCCTTAGAACTTGCTTGCCTGTGTAAAAACCTGGTTTTATTTTGCAGGCAGTGGGAAATAAATTTTAGAGGGCTAGAAATGGCCAAATATTTCGTTCTACACATTTCTAAAATTCTGACAAACGTGTTTCTCTCTGCTCAACATTTGGCAAACAAATGACTAGATTGTCCTTTGATTGTCACATGTTGAGTAAAGTATAGGTAAAGTTTTTAGTCCCAAAAGTGCTTTTCCAAAAAGCAGTTGGACTTCCTTGGTTTTTCTTTTGTTTAAAAACATTTCGCTTCTCATCTAAGAAGCTTCTTCAGAACTGAAGAATTGAACTTCAGAACTGAAGAAGCTTCTTGGATGAGAAGTGAGATCTTTTCAAAGGAAAACAAAACCAAGGAAGTCCAAGTTGCCTTTTGGAAAAGCATCTTTGGGGACAATCATGATCTGAAGGATTGAGACTCTCCACCGAGTTATTCTCAACTTTTGGGTGTCTTGTGTGCAGTGTTGACTTCTCCCCTTTGGTGTCACTTGCTTTTCCGGTGCGTTTAGGCTCCTTGCGGTAGAAATGATTTCTACTTTTAAGGTTGCTCGCACGTAAGCATCGCTTGGTATTCAAATAAGACAGGAACAGATGGCTAAGGCGTTTCCTTCATTTCAAAGAGGGACATCATGGCTTTAGCTTGTGCCTATTCTGTGAAGTTGCTGTCTTTAAACCATGTCAAGTCAAAATGATGTGGGCGGGTTGGATAAAACGTATAATAAGCCCTTCGCCTTCCCTTCGCCTTCCGACTCCTTATTTAAGCCAAATTGAAACAGAGGTGGCTAAACAGCCACTTGTAACTGGAGAGGCAGGAGTTATATATTAGTTCAATGACAATGAAATCAAATAAAAATCAAATCTTGATGCCCAAGCTTGGGGAGGCATCTTTTAAAAGGAGTTTGCTAGATCCAGAGGTTTGGAGTCTGTGAAAAACAGCCGGGCAAAAGAACGAATTTGGGCATTTATTTCTTCAGACCCAATGAAACTTTCCAGAAGTCTTAAGTAAAGTCTCGGTTGGTATTTTGTGCGCAGAAAGTACAAATAACGGGATGCCTTTAGTAAAATATTACGGCATTGCGTGCAGAGAGGCTCAGGGCTTCCAAAAGCTTTATACAATCCAGCCAGGAAATGGTATGAAATTTTAGTTGGGGAGCAACTGCATGGCAATCTCCGGATCGATAGAAATCATGAGCAGTTTTTTAAAAAAAACAAAACAGAAATAGATGTCTAATTAAAAACAGAAAGTTTTAAAAGAAGGTACGGTTTCGCTGTTCCTTATTTTTGTCATCCTGTACACATCTTGGAAATTAATCCCATTAACATAAGTGAGACTTACTTCTAAATATGCTGTTAGTAAGCGTCGCACTTCTTATCCATCCGATCCTAGGATTGAATTCTGAGTTTTCTTCTCCCCCCCCTCCCCTTTGGAAAGAAAAAAGATCGCTATACTTTGACTTCATGCTTTGGTGACGAAGGACGTAGAGTAACCTTCTCTTTGGGAAATGACAAACAGCTGTCCTTTGATTGCAATAAAAAAAAAAAAGAAAAGCCATGCGATATTTATCTTTGATGTTCCCATAACTGACAGCTCAACTGTTCCTATACGTTGCAGCGTTGAAACAAAATTCCCGTATAGAAATTGGATTGCAAACCTGTGAAAGGCGAATTTATAAGAGGTCTGGGTCTTCTCTTTTTCTTATGTCAACATTTCTTAATTAATCTTAGGTGTGTGACTTTGAATTCAACAGTGCATTCTGACATGGTAACCCCATAGTAGGTCGACTTCTGCACCTGGAATGTGAAATTGTCAAAAAGATTTTGGATGTCTTTATGCAGCTGGGATGCGACTTTGCGTTGGCCCTCTGAATGTTATTTGACCATTACAATCTACATTCTTCTTCCTTTTTTGCCTCTTCTTCTTCTTCCTCCTCCTCCTCCTCCTCCATCACCATTCCTTCTTCTTCTGGAAGCACACTATATATATATATATATATATATATATATATATATAAATATATATATATATATATATATATATATATATATATATATATATATTAAAAATGCCATGCTTCTTAAGTTTGTTTGGTTTTTTTGGTAGTACGGCAACATCTTTTAAACAATATTCACTTCTGCTAAGTTGAGAACGTCACTTGTTTCCTGAAGCTTTCAACCGAACTCTTGTCGGAAGTTTTTGGGAAACAAGGAAATATGTCTCTGTTGTTGAAATCCAACTTCTTTTCCATCGTAGCCCTTTTTTAAAACTCCACATGTTGTCCTTTTAGTTTTGGGTAGAAGTACTGTTTCAGTAAATCTCCTTTTTCAATATTATATATCTGTTCATTGGAATTCTTGGGAATTCCAATAATAGCGTATTTTATAAGCGTATTTTATAGATTGCTGCGGAAATTCAAGCAAGTAATTAATTCTGGCCTTTTTAATCATCTAGGATCCTATGGATAATGTTAGGCATATATCTGAAAATCATTTATGTGCCTATATGTACTTAGCTGGAGGGTAAGGCCATTAATTTGACTTCTGAATACAATTTCTTAGGACAAAGCAACTAAGAAAGTCTTACTTTAAATCCTGATGTTTGAATCAAAACTTTTGTAAAATGATGTCTCTGCTATGTTACGGAAATCAGGAATCTTAAGCAAGTTTTAAAAGGTCTTCAGAAAAAGAGGAAATTCATAAACGAACTAGTAAAGTTTTAATTTTTAAAAAAATATGTATTTAAAACAGTGATCAGTTCTCCCATAAAAAGGGTATATACGCTTTAAAAGAAAAGCACTAACCCACACTGACTTTGGGCCTTGCTTTTGTGACATAATTCTTTCTGGTTGTAGCATCTTTGAAAAGAATCCCATAAATCGTGCAGTTGCTGTATTCGATGCAGACAATCCAAAAGTTACAATCTTTGTCACATCACCGTTTCCAATGCCCACAATAATCTTCGCATAAACAAGACCATATTTTGAATGTCAAGTGGTTCGCATGAATTCAGACGTGTCCAGAGTGGTTAGTCAATGAGTTGACAGATGCACTTGATATTTTTAAAAAGAGAAATATTTATTAACTTGCCAGCTTGTAGAAGGGGGGGGATGAATGTTGAAGTGCTCTGCTTACTGATGTGTAGTTTGGTGGCAAGAAGCGTGAGCTGGAAAACCTTCGGTTTAGCTTTTAGATTTAATCCAGCTGCTTATTTTGTAGGTTTTGAAAAACACTTTTTCTTCCACCTCTTCTCTGCAGAATGGGTAGAGTAACAGTTAAGTGTTGCATTAATTGTGATTTCCTTTAATTTTGAGCAAAAAAAAGTATGGGAGGGGTTGATCATAAAATACACAACATATCTTTCCATGACATTGTAAGAGGTAATTCAACTGAACAAAGACAAACTCTAGTAAACTGTATTGGCTAAAGGGCATTGACTTATTCATATATTGAATAAGTAATATTTGTTTACAGGTAGTTCTTGACTTGTTTAATTTTTCTTTTATTTCTTTTATTTATTTGTCGAGTATGTATTAGATAACATATATAAGTATAAGCATGAATTGAACACATAAAATGAATACAATTAAAGGGAACATTAGGACAGGGACGGTAGGCACGCTGGTGCTCTTATGCACGCCCCTTACAGACCTCTTAGGAATGGGGTGAGGAAGAGGTGGGTTTCAGCAGGTTCTGACCAGTTCTGAAGAACCGGTAGCAGAAATTTTGAGTAGTTCAGAGAACTGGTAGTAAAAATTCTGACTGGCCCTGCCCCCATCTATTCTCTGCCTCCCAAGTCCCAGCTGATCGGGAGGGAATGGGGATTTTGCAGTATCCTTCCCGTGGAGTGGGGTGGAAATGGAGATTTTACAGTATCCTTCCCCTGTCACGCCCACCAAGCCATGCCATTCCCACCAAGCCACTCCCACAGAACCGGTAGTAAAAAAATTTGAAACCCACCACTGGGTGAGGTCAACAGTAGACAGTCTAAAGTTTTGGGGGTTTGGGGAAGAAACCACAGAGTCAGCTAGTGCATTTACCACAATTGCGCCCAAAATTTCTGTTGGCAAGTTAAAACATTTGTAAAGCGAGTTTGTCCCATTTTACGACTTTCTTGCCGCAGCTGTTAAGTGAATCATTGCATCTATTAAGTGAGTAACACGGCTGTTAAGTGAATCCGGCTTCCCCATTGACTTTGCTTGTCAGAAGGTCGCAAAAGGGGTTCGCGTGACCCCGGGCACTGCAGCCATCCTTTTAATACGCGCCAGCGGCCAACGGTCTGAATTTTGATCGTGTGACTATGGGGGATGCCCCAACGGTCGTAAGTGTGAAAAACGGCCATAAGTCCCTTTTTTCAGTATCGTCGTAACTTTGAGCGGTCCCTAAATAAACGGTTGTAAGTCGAGGACTACCTGTCTTTGTGGTTTTTAAAGAAAGTAGAACTGACTGGTTTGAAACAATGTACAGGTAGTCCTCAACTTACAACCGTTTGTTTAGTGACGGTTTGAAGTTACAACGCACTGAAAAAAGTGCCTTATAGCCGTTTTTCACACTTAACGGCCATTGCAGAATCCCCATTGGTCACATGATCAAAAATTCAGACGCGTGGTAATTGGTTCGTATTTATGACGTCCCCGAGGTCACCTAATCGCCTTTTGTGACCTTCTGACAAGCCAAGTCAATGGGGAAGCCAGATTCACTTAACAACCGTGTGGCTAATTTAAAAACTTCAGCGATTCACTTAACAAATGTGGCAAGGAAAGTTGTAAAACGGGGCAAAACTCCCTTAACACCTTTGTCACTGAAGAACAGACATTTTGGGCTGAGTTGTGGTCGTAACTCGAGGACTACCTGTCCTAGAATGTGAACCATCAACCGGAATGACTAGGCCCCATAATATGTGCACGCAAACAAACCACCTTAAGGCTGATGCCCATGCGCGACCTCCAGAAGTTCTTGGCGGTGCTGTGTAAACTTTTTCAAGCGCAGTTGGGCGGCATATCTGGGTTAGCAATATTCCCCGCGCGCAGCGAATCGCTTTCTAGAATTTTCTAGAGAAGTTGGGTGTGGGCGCGTAAGAATAGTTAATTCTCCTGCGAGTTCCGTTACAGCAAAAACCTATTGTGAAGGAGCTGTGATTTTTATCTCTCTCTTCCAGGAATTACCCAGGAATTCCAGTTTTCCTCCCCCCCCAAAAAACACAGGGTAGGTAGGATAGAGTTTGTGCGTTTGTGTAACACATTTCAACCCGGCATAGCGACATTTTTGCTCACTTCTGGTCTCCTCCACCTGCTTTTCCTGAACCTACTCCAACCTATTCTTTGGTCCCTGAAGCTGAAGCCAAATCATTAGACCTGGATGATATTCCTTGCCGCATATTCAAAAAGTGTTCGGAAACTATTTTTGTTCCCTTCTCTGACGCCAGCTCTCCTTTAACGCCGCCCGATCAGAGAAACGTACACTTATTAAACTCATTGGCTCCAGCAAGACGAAGTAAAACAATGAAGCCCGTTTGTGGAACTGCGTGTAAATTATGCGTCAATTTATCTGTTTTCTTTCTTTCTTTCTTTTTTCCCCGTTTGAATTGATCTCGCGTTCATTTTGCCCAGCGCCTCTGCGCCAGCTGCAGATGTTGCTGTGCGTTTAATAAATCAATGAGACGGATCCGAGGTGCTCGGTTTGATGTCTGGATGTTATTCTTAGCTTGTTATCGTGACAGATGCATTAATGTTCTCTTAGGCAGCAGCGTCAGAGAGATTGAAGTTTTTAAAGTAGCCGTATCCTTTTTTTCTCTCTCTCTCTCTCACTTTTTTTTTTAATTCTGTCCCTCTTTGGGTTTTCTGAGTGGGGAGAAAAGTATACATAATGTTGTTTAGGAAGAGAGAGGAATTCAGAAAAGTATAAATAAGACTTTTCAAATTTAGTGGATGTTAAGGTTTATTGTGACAGATACATCAACGTTCTCGCAAACCTGGCAGTGCCAGAGATTGAAGCTTTTAAGGTAGCCGTATCCTTGCTGTCTTTTTCTGTTTCTCTCTCTCTCTCTCTCTCTCTCTCTTTCCCCAGGTTTTCTGTGGAGTAGAGGAAGAAAAGATATTATTCCTCTAAAACTAGTTTTTTTTGGGAAAAGAGAAAATCAAAGTCGTAAAACGTTTCAGAGTTGGTGGATATAATAACTTCCTTCATAGGCTATTCAACATGGAATTTTTAGTCTGCATGATTAATTAGCCCGCCCCAATGGAACATATCAATATATAAAAACTATATATCAATATATAAAATTAAATATAAGCCAAGGCCTTTTAATAACGTAACTTATAATGAGACCTGCGTGAAAACATCTTCCTACAAATGTTGCAATGGACATATATCAAGATAGAAATATATAATGGTTGCATTTAGGAAATGAAACCGCTGCATCCATCATTTTGACATCGTCATAATTTAGTGAAATATGCCAAACAGATTTTTTTTTTTTTTGAATATGTATCCAGATAAAATGCAGATTAGCTGTTTTTGTTATTTTCGTGGCTTTAATTTCTTTAGCTTACAATTTTATACTCGTTGTGCCCTTCGCATAACTGCTTATTCTGATGAATGGATATACAGTCTTCTACTTATGACCATTCATTTAATGACTGTTTAAAGTTATGACAGGACTGAAAGAAAGCTTTTGGGGTCAGCTTTTACCGATAAAAGTCCGTGGGGAAGCCAGATTTACTTAGCAAACAAGTTACTAACTTAACAGTTGGAGTGATTCACAACAACCGGGACAAGAAAAGTCGAGAAATCCGGCAAAACCAGGGGTGAAATCTAGCAGGTTCTGACAGGTTCTGGCGAACCGGTAGCGGGAATTTTGAGTAGTTTGGAGAACCGGCAAATACCACTTCTGGTTGGCCCCAGAGTGGGGTGGGAATGGAGATTTTGCAATTTCCTTCCCCCGGGAATGGGGTGTGAATGGGGATTTTGCAGTATCCTTCCCCTGCCTTGCCCACCAAGCCACGCCCACTAACCAACACCACACCCACCAAGCCACGCCCACAGAACCGGTAGTAAAAAAAATTGGATTTCACCACTGGGCAAAACTCACTTATCAACTGTCTTGCTTAGCACTGGAAATTTTGGGCTCAATTGCGGTCATAAGTCGAGGATGACTTATATGTATGATTTAACATGGAGGCTTCAGTTACTTATTCCTAGCCAATAGCTACTTTTGTGTGCATTTGCCTTAAAAACATTATGGTTGCTTTCCTGATTCAGGATCGTTTCCATTTTAATTGCTAAATTTAATTTTGCTTTATAACTTGAAAAAGTTACCCAATGTGGTTACTTTTGAAGAAGCACTTTTTTTTTTGTTTTATTCTGCAGAAGGTTTTCTTCTTCTTAGTTTTTGCTTTAAAGAGCTTTTCAAAGGAGTTATGTAATTGAATATTGGGAGGAGTGAAGAGAGGGATGGATGAATCCTGCTGTATAAAAGTGCAGCAAATAGATGTTTCCCTGTGTCAAATCTTTGAACTTTTATCTCTCATTTCAGAGTGTAAGTTCTTATTTCAAGACCAAAGAGTCATTTCTTTTTACTGGAGAATAAGTGTGCAAACCTAGTAGTGCCTTAAGAGGGGAAAATAGACATTTTCAGGCACTGTAAATTTAGACATAAATATTAACATACTGTCGGCTTTTATCTTAATATCTTAATTGCACGTGTGTGTGTGTATGTACGTATGTATGTATACACACACATACACACATATATGTATAGATATGTTAAATTTCAAAGAATTGAGGCCTTTGAACTCGGGTGCTGGAGAAGACTCCTGCGAGTCCCTTGGACTGCAAGGCGAACAAACAAGTCAGTCCTAGAGGAGATCAACCCTGACTGCTCTTTAGAAGGCCAGATCCTGAAGATGAAACTGAAATACTTTGGCCACCTAATGAGAAGGACTCACTGGAGAAGAGCCTAATGCTGGGAACGATTGAGGGCAAAAGAAGAAAGGGACGACAAAGAACGAGGTGGCTGGATGGAGTCACTGAAGCAGTAGGCATGAGTTTAAATGGACTCCAGAGGATGGTAGAGGACAGGAAGGCCTGGAGGAACGTTGTCCATGGGGTCGCGATGGGTCGGACACGACTTCGCAACTAACAACAACAACAACAGGATGTCTCTGAGCTTAGATCCAGAGCTACTGACAAAGAACTAAAGGGAGACTAGCATAGATCTATTTCAAGCTATTTAGTTCTCATCAGCTAGCCCTACCCTTCTGGGATTCGATCCTGGGCTTGCTTGCATATTAGGCAGATGTATTAACCACTAAGCCACAGGTTCTCCTCTTTGTCAGCTGCACCAGGGGAACGTTCAAGTGGGTTTCTTTTTTTCCTATTGAAGCAACTTGGTCTACCCAAATATGGGAGGAAGCATATGGCTTCCCTCCCTTTATTTCTTTGTCGGTAAGTTTAACACAAAATACTTTGTCGTGAAAGTGACTGCCTGTGAGAGGCTCCTGGATCGGAGCTGAAAAGGTGAAAAGGAAGCAGTATGCTCCCTCCCATATTTGGGTAGACCAGGTTGCTTCGATAGGAAAAACCCACATGATGTGAACGTATGAGTATGTATGTGTGTGTGTGTGTGTATACATACATACATACATACATACATACATACATATATACATAAATACATAGGTAGGTTTTGGTTTTACCTATACCCGTGAAAACCTATATATGTATGTATATATATATGTAATGTATATATGTATGTTGTGTATGTATGTATATATATGTATATGTACGTATATATATGTATATACCATGTTTTTCCAAAAATAAGACTTGGTCATATTAATTTTTGCTCCAAAAATGCATTAGGGCTTATTTTCCAGTTAGATCTTATTTTCAGGGAAATACGGTACTAAATGTGTCTGTCTGTCTGACAACTGGGACTTATTTTTGGAGTAGGGCTTATATTACAAGCATCCTGAAAAAAACATACTAGGTTAGGGCTTATTTTCCGGTTGAGTCTTATTTTAGGGGAAACAGTATATATATATGTCAGAGGTGGGTTTCAGCAGGTTCTGACCAGTTCTGGAGAACCGGTAGTGGAAATTTTGAGTAGTTTGGAGAACCGGTAGTAAAAATTCTGACTGGCCCTGCCCCCATCTATTCTCTGCCTCCCGAGTCCCAGCTGATTGGGAAGAAATGGGGATTTTGTAGTATCCTTCCCCTGGAGTGGGGTGGAAATGGAGATTTTACAGTATCCTTCCCCTGCCACGCCCACCAAGCCACACCCACAGAACCGGTAGTAAAAATGTTTGAAACCCACCACTGATATATGTGGATATATGTATACATGGACACAAACACACACTCTTAAGAAATAAGTTCCACTTATTTCTTAGGTCTGTGGATTGAGTCTGTTTCAGCTTGTGGTGCTGGTCATTATGCTTTGATGGGTAGTCCTCGACTTACAACTGTTTATTTAGTGACCGTTCAAAGTTAACAACGTCACTGGAAAAAGCGACTTAGCGGCCGTTTTCCACAGTTACGCCCTTTCCAGCATCCCCATGGTCACGTGATCAAAATTCAGACGCTTGGCAACTGCTTCGTACTTATGACCGTGTCCTAAGATCAGGTCATCACTTTTTGCAAACTTCCGACAAGCAAAGTCAATGGAGGAAGCCAGATTTGCTTAAGGACCCCATGATTCACTTAACAACTGTAGCAAAAAAAAAAAAAAGTGGGGCGAAAGACACTTAATAGCTGCCTTGCTTAATGGACATTTTGGGCTTTATTGTCATAAGTCGAGGACTCTCTTATAACTTTAAAATGTCTTTGACAAACACCTGTCCCAGGGCTGGGTTCTACTTACCTTTTACTACCGGTTCACAGTGGGATTGCATGCATGCGCAGAAGCTTCCTGATGAGGTCGGGGTCGGTGGGCGGAGCCTACCCCAGGTTTTACTACCAGTTTGCAAGAACCGGTCCGAACCAGGGGGCAACCCGCCACTGACCTGTCCCCTTTATTCAAAAGAAGAAACATAAAGAAGGTTCGGGCTTACAAACCACACTTTGCAAATATTAAACCGACTTGAATTTTGTTTTTAGAGGCTACGAATGCCTACTTTTTAAAAAAAAAAAATATATGGATGAGAAATGAGTTGCTAAAAACAATAACCTTCTCTGCGGATGGGATGTATTCTGTTCAAAATATTAGAAGTTTTCCCTGAGGGGTGGTGCATTTTTAAACTTGGGGACCGCTAAGTATTGCCTGCTTCTGCCAGGCCACTGGCCTTGTGGTATCGTCCTGCCTGATGTTTTTGTTTCTGAATTGACCCAAAATGCCTGCTTGCAAAATTTCAGTGCATGCCTTTATGTCTCCCTAAGGAATGCTACAACTTACAAGGTGGCTCCATGTCCTTTTTTCATGGACTTCTCTGTTGATTGTCCACTGTGAACGTCAGGTGATTAGGTGTCCCTCGTGCTCTTCTCTTCTGTTTTGGTTTGATGCTTTGTGCAGGGCCAACATCCTTATTTTTACCTTTGGAAACTCTTCCTGAGAGGCCTCAATCATGCAGTTGGTAATTTCCTTCCTTCCTTCCTTCCTCCCTCCCTCCCTCCCTTATCTCATTTTCTTTATTTTTCCTTCCTTCCTTCCTTCCTTCCTTCCTTCCTTCCTTCCTTCCTTCCTTCCTTCCTTCCTTCCTTCCTCCCTCCCTCCCTCCTCCCTCCCTTATCTCCTTTCTTTATTTTTCTTTCCTTCCTCTCCCTCCCTCCCCTCCCTTACTTTATTTTTCCTTCCTTCCTTCCTTCCTTCCTTCCTTCCTTCCTTCCTTCCTTCCTTCCTTCCTTCCTTCCTTCCTTCCTCCCTCCCTCCCTCCCTCCCTTATCTCCCTTACTTTATTTTTCCTTCCTTCCTTCCTTCCTTCCTTCCTTCCTTCCTTCCTTCCTTCCTTCCTTCCTCATCTCCCTTTCTTTATTTTTCCTTCCTTCCTCTCTCCCTCCCCTCCCTTACTTTATTTTTCTTTCCTCCTCCCTCCTTCCATCCCTTACTTTATTTTTCCTTCCTACCTTCCTTCCTTCCTTCCTTCCTTCCTTCCTTCCTTCCTTCCTTCCTTCCTCCTCCTCCCTCCTCCTCCTCCCTCCTTATCTCCCTTATCTCCTTTCTTTATTTTTCCTTCCTCTCCCTCCTCCCTCATCTCCCTTTCTTTATTTTTCCTTCCTTCCTCTCTCCCTCCCCTCCCTTACTTTATTTTTCTTTCCTCCCTCCCCTCCTTCCCCTCCCTTACTTTATTTTTCCTTCCTTCCTTCCTTCCTTCCTTCCTTCCTTCCTTCCTTCCTTCCTTCCTTCCTCCCTCCTCCTCCTCCTCCTCCCTCCTCCTCCCTTATCTCCCTTATCTCCCTTTCTTTATTTTTCCTTCCTTCCTTCCTTCCTTCCTTCCTTCCTTCCTTCCTTCCTTCCTTCCTTCCTTCCTTCCTTCCTTCCTTCCTTCCTTCCTTCCTTCCTTCCTTCCTTCCTTCCTTCCTTCCCCCTCCTCTCCCCTCCCCTCTTCTCTGCTCTTCTCAAAAGATTTCAAAAAGATTTTCGGAAAGATTTCAATCGCTCCTTGCATACTGCAGTTGCATCGGTTGTTTTGAGACGAAGCTCTCGGTAAGAGCATTAAACTGCATTTAGAGACGATGTGCTATTTATGTGCTGGGTTAAAAAGGAAAAGAGTAATATTGATCCGCCCGTGGATTAAAGTTTTTTCCCCCCTCCCCCTCATTTTAATCGGCAACAGCTTGAACACAAAAGGTTTTCCTGTCTCTCCCCCCCTCCTCCCTCCCTCTCCAATCCCCTTTATGATTTCTCAAGCTTGCCATTGATCTACTGGTTTTATTGCATTCATTATTTATTAAAAGAATTTGCAAGCTAAACATAATGCTAAGCTAGTTTGCACAGAGGGACTGCACTTAGGAAATTGAATGGAGATTGCATTAGAAATGAACATCTGTGCTACTTATATATATATATTTATATTTCCATTGGTCTATTTATTGGTTTGTGTATTGGATTAACAGTTGCAACTGATGGCCTGAGATTTCCCTCTAACTCATGGCTGTTTTTAAGAAGATTGCAGGTTCCAAGGTTACAAGACCCCAATCGAGCCCAACATTTCTAATTGTTAAGAGAGACATTTGCTGTGAGCGTTGCATCATTTTACGGCCTTTCTTGCCACAGCTGTTAAGTGAATCATTGCAGTTGATAAGTTAGTCACACGGTTGTTAAGTGAATCTGGCTACCCCATTGACTTGGCTGGTGAGAAGGTCACAAAAGGGGATCTCATGACTTTGGGACACAGCAACGGTCGTAAGTATGAACCAGTTACCAAGCATCTGAATTTTGTTCACATGATCGTGGGGACGCTACCCAAGGTTGTCACTGTGAAAAAAACAAGTCCTCCAAGTCGCTTTTTCAGTGCCGTAACTTTGAACGGTCACTAAACGAACTGTTGTAAATTGAGGACAATCTGTATTTATTTTGGTTCTCTTAATACTGCCCTGGACGATCTCCAATGCTGATAGGATAGGACGCAGAGGTGAAATTCTTCCGGTTTGGACCGGATTGTGCGATCTGGTAGTGATGAAGGTGGGTAGTTCGGAGAACCGGTAGCAAAAATCCCTGCACCCCCCCGCCCATACCCACCCAATCGCCCGGTCCCCACTTGTTGGGTACTTGCTGCTTCTTTCGGGCTAGCTCCTGCCTTGCTTTGCTTCGGCTGCTGCAATCAATTGCATCAGCTAGCAACTGAATCTGCCTGCCTGCAATCCATCTCCTCGGTGAGCAACTCAATCTGCCTGCCTTTTCCCTTGAATTAGGTAAGCTTTAAAAAAATAGTTAATTGGGGTTTTTTTAGGAGTTTTATTATTTTTTTTAGATATAGCAATTTAAAGTTAAGGAAGTTTTAAAGTTAAGGAAGTTTTAAATTTAGCTGCTTTTATCTAAAAATAAAAATAAAATAAAATAGTAAAATAAAATATTTGTGCAGCTTTCTGAGATTTGGTGTGTTTCTGAGTATTTCGCTCTAACTACACAAACATACAAAATCTCACAAAGCTGTATGTGGCATTTTGTGTGTGTGTGTGTGTAAGTCAGTTGTGTTGTGTTGTGTGTGTGTAAAGTTGGTTTTTGAGCTTTTTGTGGCTGTGTGAGGTTCCTGCTTGTTGCAAGGGCCATTTTGGGTGAAGTGCAGCTGCTTTTACATTGTGTGTGAGTCAGTTGTGTTGTGTTGCGTTTTGTGTGCCTGTAAAGTGTGAAAGTTGGTTTTGGGTACCTCTTACTGTTTTGTGTACTTTGTTATTTTTATTATTTATTGTTATTGGCCACGCCCACCGAGTCACCTGACCACCAAACCACGCCTACCAATTAAGCCACGCCCACAGAAACGGTAGGGAAATTTTTTAGATTTCACCCCTGGTAGGACATTTTTCTTTATTATAACTTTTCAGTTTGTTTATTAAATAAGCAGATGGGGGGGGAAAAAACATCTACAAAAGCCAACCTCTATTCATTGCATCCAGACTATGTAAATCCTTTATATATGGTGGGTGTCCTTGGTGCTCTCAGAACTTGGTTGTTTTCTTGCAGACCATTTCATTTCATTTCATTTCATTTCATTCTATCTATCTATCTATCTATCTATCTATCTATCTATCTATCTATCTATCTATCTATCTATCTAATCTATTTATCTAATCTCTCTATCTCTCCTTCCTTCTTTCCTTCCTTCCTCCTCCCTCCTCCTCCCTCCTCCTCCTCCTCCCTCCCTCCCTCCTTTCTTTCTTTCTTTCTTTCTTTCTTTCTTTCTTTCTTTCTTTCTCACAGTTCCTGGTTTGATCTCCCCAGGTTTCTAGCTCAGAATGGCCGTGATAATTCCTCATTTTCTTTGGGTGGAATTTTTGTCCTCCTGTGTCACTTAGACTTAGTGACACATGTCCCCAACTCGCCGCCTAATGGCCTGTCTGCAGATGAGCTGTTATTTATTACAGTCGTGTAGAATAAAATTGATTGTCTTCTGAAATTAATCTTTCGCTTTGCCTCCAGCTCTGTTAATATGGGGCATGCAGTTGCTTGCTTTTCAGAAATACTGTTTAATCACATTAGGATCTCTCGCCTTCTCCTTTTTCCTTTCTCTTCGCTAAACTATCCTTCCCCTCCCCTTGTCTCTTCCCCTTCCTTTGCCCAAATACCCCTGTCTCTCAGCTGGGGAAGATTATTGTCCAAACACAGTGAAGTCACTGTCTTTCACTTCTCTTTATGATTAAATTATGCAAATGATTTATCTCTTGCCCTTCCACACACTAATCATCTAATTAGGAATGTTGTGTCAAAGGATAGTTTGACTAAGGACGAGGAGGAGGAGGAGGAGGAGGAGGCAGGGAACCAGAAGGGAAACGGGGAGTGGGAGATGAAGGGATAAAGTTGGTTGGGGCTTGCAGTGTTTTTTCTCCTTCTTTTCTTTAGAACTGTAGTTTTTACACACAGGGAAGGGACAGTGGCTAAGATGCTGAGCTTGTTGATCGAAAGGTCGGCAGTTCAGCAGTTCGAATCCCTAGTGCCGCGTAACGGGGTGAGCTCCCGTTACTTGTTCTGCCAACCTAGCAGTTCGAAAGCACATAAAAAATGCAAGTAGAAAAATAGGGACCACCTTTGGTGGGAAGGGAACAGTGTTCCATGTGCCTTTGGTGTTTAGTCCTGCCGGCCACATGACCACGGAGACGTCTTCGGACAGCGCTGGCTCTTCGGCTTTGAAACGGAGATGAGCACCGCCCCTTAGAGTCGGGATCGACTAGCACATATGCGCGAGGGGAACCTTTACCTTTTACACACAAGGATAGGGTGGGATGCTCGCGAGACAGGTGTTTCCTAATGGGGGGAAAAGCATCATAGAAGGATGATAAGGTTGGTGGAGGGTTTGGAAACCCAAGTCTTTTGAGGGGGAACTGAAAGAGCTGGTGAGGTTTAGCGCAAAGAAGACACGGAGAAGGAAAGATCCCGAGGCGGTTTGCAGCTCTTGCAAAGGTTGATGGTTCCAGAATGGCGCTTGGCCGCATATTCTAGAAGAGTGGGATGTTCTTAGGCAGAACTTCCTTATTTGTTTCCTATCATTCCTCCAAGAAGGAATTCATTGCTTTTTCCTGCATCAACCAGATAGGTCCATGATGGCGAACCTTTGGCACGCGAGGCACTCCAGAGCCATCTCTGTGGGCATGCGTGCTGTCGCCGCTGCTCTTCCGGGTTCATGGCAGAACCCGGAAAGAAGCAGCTGGGCGGTGTGCATGCGCGCTGGACCAGCTGTCCAGTACGCATGTGCGCGACAGAACTCTGAAGACCAGGTGGCCGCCGTGTGCATGTGCACTGGCTAGCTGCTTTCTTCCAGTTTCCGGCGCTCGTACCTGCTCCAATTTTGGCACTCGGTGCCGAAAAGGTTAGCCATCACTGAGCTTGGGTGTATAAACAGAGAGCAATCTCCATTCCCTTCTAGCACTGATGATGTTACCTAGTTCGGTAATGAAACGTTTGCAAGAAAACAGCCAAGCTCAGAGAGCACCAAGGAGTCGTCTTCCTTCTTCCTCCTACTCCTCTCTCTCCCGCTCCTCCCCCCTCCTCCCTCTCTTCTCCCCTTCTGTTTCTCCTCCACTCCACATACCCCACTCCATTCACATTGATGATGTTACTTAGTTGGATCATGAAACATCTGCAAGGAAACAACTAAGTTCAGACAGCAGCAAGGACCCCACAGTCCTCCTCGTCTTCCCTTCCCTTTCCCTCTTCTTTTCCTTTTCCCTTCTCCTTTTTCTTTCTCCTCCTCCTCTCCACAAACACCACTCCTTTCTAGCACTGATGACGTTACCTAGTTGGATCATGAAACATCTGCAAGAAAACAACTAAGTTCAGATAGCAGCAAGGACCCCATAGTCGTCCTCCTCCTCACTCTCCGCCTCCCCTTTCCTTCTCTTCCTTTCTATATAGGGATCTGCAACCTTAAATTTGCTATCCTTCCCAGCTGGATTTCGACAAGTAAAGTCATTGGGGAAGCCGGCGGGGAATTTTTGCAAGTCGTGGTCACACCTGATGTCTCATACAACAGCCACATCTCTTAATGTCAAATTTTTCAGCACTTATTGTGGTCGTACGTCGAGGCTTACCTGCAAATTGCCAAGTCGGCTGCAAGTTGCCTGGTTTTATTTTTCTTCTCTCTTAGACAGTGTACTGAATCCCCGCTGCTTAGACCATTAAACACGCACACACTCACCTAACTTGATAATCTTCGCTTGTGCTCCTCTGTCCTGAAATCTTCCCCTTCACGCTGCGACAATGGGGGTGAATGTTAATGAAACGATGCGGAGGTTCGTCCCCAGTGCAGTAATTTCCTGATAATTGCTTAGGTAAGAAGAAACACGAGTTCTCGCCCCCTGTAAAGGTGTCCCGCTGCACAGCTCATCCGGCTTTGATTATTTGCTACTTGATCGCGTAGAGTGAAATTGCCCCATAACTCTGCAGAAAAATGACTTGCATCGTAATCTTAGTGACCCCGCTGGCCTGGGAACGGTCCCCAAACCTTCGAGTGGCCTATGAACCGGCCGACAGCCGGTCTTCGTGAATAGTGAGCCGCTAAGGAGAGGCCCTTTCTGCTTCTCCGAATCCAGCAGGGCTGTTTCGCTCTCTTATTATTCGGTCTCTGGTCTTCGTTTGGCTCAGGAGCAAAAAAATTACAGAATATCCGAGTTGGAAAGGGATCTTAGAGCAGGGGTGAAATCCAGCAGGTTCTGACAGGTCTGGAGAACCGGTAGCAGAAATTTTGAGCAGTTCGGAGAACCTGCAAATACCACCTCTGGCTGGCCCCAGAGTGGGGTGGGAATGGAGATTTTGCAGTATCCTTCCCCTGCCATGCCCACCAAGCCACGTCCACAGAACCGGTAGTAAAAAAATTTGGATTTCACCACTGCCTTATAGGCCTTCTAGTCCAGCCCCCTGCTCAAGCAGGAGACCCTAGGTTGGTGGCCCCCAGCCTTTTGGGCACCAGGGACTGGTCCCTTGGAGAGAGAGTTTTTCCACGGACCGGAGAGGGTGTGGTTTTGCGTGCTGTCTACATCCCACGGATGGGGCTTTGCTTATTTGTGCGGAACGGTTTCTGGCATGCCGCGTGTCAGCCCTGGAGGCCATCTTTTTCCTTGGGATCTTCAGGGCTGCCACATTTAGTGGCGTGGGAAACTAGGAGGGGGGATTGTGTGGAGTTGTAGAGACGTTTCAGCCATAACAACATTCTTTCTCTGAGAGTCAAGGACATTCAGCCTGCACCTGGTGTGGCATGACTGGGAGGCATCGCCAGTTGGGACAGTGAATTGATTGGTCCCTGTGATGGAGTTGTGAGTGATGGGCAGGGACTTGGGCTTTCTCTTGGGGGTGGGGGGGAATCCTGGAAGCTTTCAGATTCGGGGTTTTCCCCAGATGTGCCAAGATGACATCTCTAATAAAGTAGAACTTTGAGGAACTTCTAGCCACAACTCCACACCACTTGCTTCCACCAGTTACATGACCTCCTAGCCACGCTACCAGCCAGTCATTAGGGCAGAGAACCGGTTGTTAAAAAACACTGGGAACCACAAAACCCTTTTGATGTTTCTCTCCCTCCCTCCCTCCCTCCCCCCTCCCCCTCTCTCCCCCTCTCTGCCTTTCCCCCCCCTCTCTCTCTTCCCCCCCCCTCTGTATCTCTCTCTCTCTGTCCTGGTCGCTTTTCCATTTACCGGTCGCCCTTACCTTCTCAGGCAAGGCAAGGAGTGACTGCGAGGGGAGGGCGGGGCCAGCCAGTGGTGGGATCACCTGATAGGGAGCCTCAGCAGAGGGCCCAAAGAGCTGCATGCAGCTCCAGAGCCCCAGGTTGCTGACATCCGTTCTAGTCTAACCCCCTGCTTAGGCAGGATACCCTACACCATTTCAGACAAATAGTTATCCAACGTCTTCTTAAAAACTTCCAGTGTTGGAGCATTCACAATTTTTGGAGGCAAGTTGTTCCACTGGTTAATTGTTCTCACTGTCAGGAAATTTCTCCTTAGTTCTAAGTTGCTTCTCTCCTGGATTAGTTTCCATCCATTGCTTCTTGTCCCGCCTTCAGGTGCTTTGGAGAATAGCTTGACTCCCTCTTCTTTGGGGCAGCCCCTGAGATATTGGAAGACTGCTATCATGTCTCCCCTGGTCCTTCTTTTCATTAAACTAGACATACCCAGTTCCTGCAACCATTCTTCATAAGTTTTAGCCTCCAGTCCCCTAATCATCTTTGTTGCTCTTCTCTGCACTCTTTCTAGAGTCTCCACATCTTTTTTTTTCTTCCTTAAGAGTCCTCTATAGAAATCCAGATAATTGTGGAAGCTGCTGTGGAGGACCAGAAAACCTTCCTTCCTCCTTTGACAAATTATTCTCAGAGGAGAATTTTCTTGCAATAGCACTTACACTTATATACCACTTCACAGTACTTTATAGACCTCTCTAAGCGGTTTTACAGAGTCAGCCTTTTGCCCCAACAATCTGGGTCCTCATTTTACTGACCTCGGAAGGATGGAAGGCTGAGTCAACCTTCAGCCAGTTAGGATCGAACTTCAGACTGTGGGCAGAATTTGCCTGCAATACTGCACTCTAACCACAGGGAGGGAGGGAAGGAAGGAAGGAAGGAAGGAAGGAAGGGCAATAGCAATAAGATTTAGAGTTATATATTGGTTCATAGTGTTTTACAGTTCTCCCTAAGCGGTTTTAACAGAGTCAGCGTTTTGCCCCCAACAATCTGGGTCCTCATTTGACCAACCTCGGAAGGATGGAAGGCTGAGTCAACCTTCAGCCGGTTAGGATCGAACTTCAGGCTGTGGGCAGAGTTAGCCTGCAATTCTGATCCTGAGAATTATACTACTTTTGGGTAAATTGAGTGTCGTTTTTCCTTCTTTAATGTTTGGGAGTCGTAATGTGGAGTCTCCTCTAGGCAAGATGGGCAACAAATAAATGCAGGTAGTCCTCAACTTACAGCAGTTCATTTAGTGACCGTTCGAACGTATGGCTCCAAAAAAGGGGACTTTTTTTTCACACTTATGACCATTGCAACGTCCCCATTGATCAGGTTCAAAATTCAGATGTTTGGTAATTCATATTTATGACTCATATTTATTACTGACTCATATTTATTACTGACATATTACTGACTCATATTTATGACGTTTGCAGTGTCCCTGGGTCATGTGATCCCCTTTTTTGTGACCTCCTAAGCAGCAATGTCAAGGGGGAAGCCAGGTTTACACAATAACGGTGTTACTAATTTAACAACTGCACCAATTCCCTTAACAAGTGGGTCAAGGAAAGTCACACAATGGACTTTAACTTTGTTAAACTCACTTTAAAAAATTTCGCTCTTAGCCACATAAATTTCGGGCTGAATTGTGGTCGTAAGTCGAGGACCTGTATCTGTAGTAGCATGATCAAATTACTGGAAGTCCTTGACTTACAGCCATTCGTTTAGTGACGAAACTTAGAACGGCACTAAAAAAATGACTTATGCCCATTTTTCACACTTAACAGCTGTTGCAGCATTCCTGTGGTCATGTGATCAAAATTCCGGTGCTTGGCAACTGGCCTGCATTTATGATGGTCACAGCATCCTAAGGTCATGTGACCACCATTTGTGACCTTCCCCACTGACTTCTGACCAGCATGGTCCATTGGGGTGGGTGGGGTGGAAACTGGATTTGCTTAATGACTGCACGATTCACTTAACAGCCACAGTGATTTGCTTAAATCAGGGCAAAACGGGGTCAAATCAGGCCTGACTCATTTAAGGACCACCTCGCTTAGCAATGGAGATTCTGGTTCCAATGGTCGTAATTCAAGGCCTGCACCTTGTGGTATTTTTAATGACGGGCTACCACGACTGTCCTACGCCGTGACGCCTTCCTGCCGAACTGCAGAGCTGTGAAACTCCGAAAGCCCACATCGGTTAGCTTCATGCTTGTTAAAAAAACGTTCTGAAGATAAAAGGATGAAATAAATTTTAACTTGCAAATAATGACATTTCCTTCCCCGAGAAGGGCTCAGGCTGACACGCCAATTGTTCCTATTTATTAGCTGTGATTTATTTGCCGAATTCCAGCAGGGAACCATACAAAGGTCTCTAAGTTGCAGGCTGAGATAAATTGTGTATTTTGAAATGTTATTGAGCTAATTAAAACGGAAAACCACATTAAAAATATATTAAAAGGAAAGCAGGGTAATTCTTTGGTGGTTTGAAAGTTATTTACTTTCATTGACTGCAGATTGTTTACCTCCAGTGCTTTGGTGAGGAATAACTTCGACCTCTACACCTGTGCTCACCATCCAGCTACTCTGTGCCGTGTTCAAGGAATTCGACGCGTTTCAAGTCTTAATTCTCATGCACATGATCAAAAGCGCCGGATTAAATTGGGCTGGAGTTTGACTTCCTTTTTAAAGCGATTTGTTACTTGCTAAGAACCTCCGGCGGCTGTGATCCTCCGATATTGCTGAAAAAAACAACTCTGCAATTCTCAAGATTAACAGTAGCTCGTCCTATTGGGATTTGTAGGCCAGCAGTAGCACTTAGACTTATATATCACTTCACATTGCTTTTACAGAACCTCTCTAAGCGGTTTAAAAAGTGAGCATATTGTACCCAACCATCTGAGAGCTCATTTGACTGACCTCGGAAGGATGGAAGGTTGAGTCAACCTTAAGCCGGTCAGAATCAAACTTCTGGCAGTTGACAGAATTAGCGTGCAATACTGCATTTTAACCACTATGGCTCCTAATAGCAATAGCCCTTAGACGTGCTTCACAGTGCTTCACAGCTCTAAGTGGTTTACAGAGTCAGCATATTCGTCCCAAACAATCTGGATCCTCATTTTACCCACCTTGGAAGGGTGGAAGGCTGAGTCAACCTTGAGCTGGGATGGATGATGGATAGGGAAGGGAAGGGAAGGGGAGTGGGAGGGAGGGAGGAAGGAAGGACAGTAGCTGTACCACTTAAGACTCATATACTGCTTCACAGTGCTTTTCAGCCCTTTCTAAGTGGTCTACAGTCAGCATATTGGCCCCAACAATCTGGGTCCTCATTTTACAGACTTTGGAAGGCTGGAAGGCTGAGTCAATTTTGAGCTGGTCAGGATCGAATTGCTGACAGTGGGCAGAATTAGCTGGCAATACTGCATTTTAACCACTGGGAGGGAGGGAGGGAGGGAAAGAGGAAGGAAGGAAGGGAAATAGCTATAGCACGTAGTCTTATATACCACTTCACTGTGCTTTACAGCCCTCTCTAAGCGGTCTACAGAGTCAGCGTACTGCCCCCCAGCAATCTGGGTCCTCATTTTACTGATTTTGGAAGGCTGGAAGGCTGAGTCAACCTTGAGCTGGTCAGGATCGAATTGCTGGCAGTCGGCAGAATTAGCCTGCAAATACTGCCTTCTAACCACTAAGCCACCACGGCTCCTACAGGTAGCCCCTTAACTTACAACCATTCGTTATTTCAGAGCTGATTCTTAGGTCCTGTTCGTTGTCTTTGTTCCCCACCCGTAAAAACTCAAATGGCATCGGTTGCAGAAGACGCTTGGCATTTCCTATTCCTGTGTGCATCCTGCGGACGCTTAATTGAAATAGCTAATTAAGTCACCTTGCGCCTGAAAGCAGCTAATCGAAAGCCTAACGAACGGAAAGGTTGCTTGCTGCACATGTACATGTTTTGGTTCTCAAGTTTTTTTGTGGGAAAACAAAGGAGTAAACTCAAGCATGGGGAGGAGTGGTTGTAAATTACATTTCTCGGTGTGGTGATCTGGAGAACTTAAGAACATGGAATTTTGGCTTTTACGGGGAAGGGTTCCTACTGGCACGTTGGAATTTTGATCACGTGACTATATGATAATGTTGCAACGCTCTTTAAGGGTGAAAACCGGTCATGTAAATCACTTCTTTTCAGTGCCGTTGTGACAGTCACTAAACAAACAGTTGTAAATTGAAGACTTAACTGTACGTTTCTTCTGGAAAGCCTTTCAAGGATTTGATTATGAAAAGTGGGCTGTATTCATTGCATTTTAGCTTATTGGTTTTAGCATTTGATTGAAAATTAGATGGGATTTACTGTCCTGTTTTAATGATATTGATTTTTTTTCCTATCGTGTTTTCTGTGTAAGTTTTGTAAGTCACCTAGATTCTGGTGGATTTCGGACAAATCTCATATACATACAATTCTCTGTGCTGCAAGATTCACCTTTCTTTGTAAGCTACTATCCAGAAAAGAGGAAAGAATTTGGAATTTTCCGCCTGTAAGACTGGCTTTATTAGCCAATTCATAAGCAGAACACAAACAGATAAAAATGTGGACTTTATTACATATAAGATTGCTATTATTAGCAAGAGTCTTTCCCCCCCTCATTTAATTGTATTTCAAGATGCAAAGATGCATTAAAAAATACAAGAATACCTAGATTAAACATCCAAGAAGTAGGTAAATATTTAAGAGAGGAATTTGGGAAGCAAGTCAAAAAATACCCCTAGCAATTAAAGTACTGAAGCGGGCAAGGGACGATGGATAGAAGTTTTCGTTTTTAGTTTTATATTGTTGTCTTGATTTACTCTTCTTCTTTCCTATTTTTCTTGTAAAGCATAGCAAATAAAGTATTGAAGCGGGCAAGAGATGATGGATGATTTTTTTGTTGTTGGTTCTGAGTTACTTTTTCTTTTCTCTCGCTCTCTTCTTCCTTTTCCTTTTTTTCTTTTTTTAAGTAGGTGACATAATTAGAAGTTAGACCAGAAAGAAAGGAAAAGTTTCTTAATAAAGGGTGAGATGATTAAAAGCTAGAATAAGTGATAGAAACAAGAAAAGGGGGAATATTAGTGTGTACTTTTTACATCATAAAATGAAAGTAATAACGAGAGAAAATGTGGAATAATTGAATATTGATAGATTATAACTTAATATGTATGCATTATTATTAGAAATATATAAGCGGACTGAGGGTAAGGATTATGATTAACTTGATTCATTTTATTTGTATTAGAATGTATGACTCAGGTTCCATGCTGTTCACGCATTGATTTGATATTTTGATAAAAAAAAAACTTTGAAAAAAAATAAAATAAAAAATACAGATGTTAGCAAGTTGATCTGTGGAGAAGCCAGAAGCTAACAAAAGTGGCTAACTTCTATTAAAGCATGCTGTTGTTTTATTTCAAAGTCCACTCCCTGGATAGTTTCTTAGATATGTGCATAAGAAGTAGGCTTGAATTTCATTATTCTATTCTTCCACATGCTATAGTTGACTGCAATTCCTTTGCGGTTTCATAAATTACAGTAAACCATACATTTACCAGATAAACTGGGAAGAGGGGACATTCATTACTTAAATCTCAAGGTCTATTCACCCCTGTTTACATAACATGCTTTACGTAATGGCAACACATGTGCACAAACCGCATCATTTGTGTAATGAGGATGTTACACAGATGATATAAATCGACACAGGTGATATAAATGTAATTAAATTGTACATCTAAGTGTTGCAATCTGGATGATTTTAGATGTGACAGGCTCCGCCAGGAAGATATTTTGTGGCTTGCTATCCAAAACGGGGGCCCGGGAAATTAAAGTTTTATTGTGTTTGTTCCTTCGTTAGATGTTCCCATGAAGGAACAAAAATAATAACATCTCACGTCAAGTGGGTATCTTGGCACAGTGGTGAAATCCTACCGGTTTGCACCGGTTCGGTTGAACCGGTAGTGATAAAAGCTACCAGTTCAGCGACCTGGTAGTAAAAAAAAGCTACCGGTTGGTCCAAACTGGTATTTCTGACTATCAGTTGTGCCGCACGATTTAAAATCGCTAGAAAGCAGGAAATCCTGTTTTCTAGTGAATCTAAATCATTTGGCACAGCTGTTCCCCCCTCGCTGTTCTACTACCTTCCCAAGCTTCCTTTTTCCACGTGCAGCGTGCATTCGGAAACATACTGTGCATGCGTGCACGCGCAGCATGCTTTTGGCACACATTGCACATGCATGCAGCATGCATTTGCACATGGGCAGCACGTGCTTGGCGCATACTGCGCATGTGCGGGCAGCGAACCGGTGGCAAACGGGGAAGATTTCGCCACTGTCTTGGCATCCAAATCGCCACTAACCGTTTACGTTGGGTGGGGGGAGTTGTTGTCCTTGTTCCATTTGCTTTCTGTTGTAGCAGCACAGTTTTGCCAATTTAACATCCCAAATATTTTGCCAAACCTTCCTTGAAGAAGAATTTTCTCTCTTTGAAATCACCCGTAAATAAACTTTCTTCTTCCTTTCTGCAGAAAAGTCTAAAGGGGGGGGGGCGGTGATGTTTTGTGCCTTAAAAACCCTTGTTTATTGCAACCATCTGTCTTCACGGATCTGCCCCACAATGGGGACTTGGTGAAGCCATTACGAAGTGCCATACCCATTCCATTTGCCTACAGTAAATAGAATGTCAAAAATGTCAGAGGGAAATAAATATCGGGCTGGTTAAAAGGGAGCCGAGATGGCTCAAAGCATCATTGAAAAGGATTGATTTATCTGGCCTGCTGTAATGACTGCAGATGTGAACCTGTTATTCTAGATGAGCAATGAATTTGATGAGCTGATAACACGAGGTCGGCAAGGCCTGGTTTTAATTACTGATGAGGAATTTATTTGTGAAGGGCTGTGATTTACAAAGGGTGGGTTCGGTTATTGACAGGTGACCTTGGGGGTTGTTCTTTTTTCTTTCTTTCTTTTTTAAATGAAGAATAGCAATACGCACACACACACATATATATTTTAAATAGGTTTACTCCTCTGCTTACTCTCAAAGGATTTGTGGCATGGATTATATGTACTGGAATGGATGGGCTGCTTGTCTGCTTCTAACAGTTGTATCTATCTAGATGTATAATATATTTTGGTTCCATTTTTTCCAGTGTCAGTTGTGGCTGGAGATGCCTTCTCTTCTCTTTGGGGATCTCCAGATGCGTGGAACTGTACCCTATTTCACTGAAAATAGGACCCAACCGGAAAATAAGTCCTAGCATAATTTTTCAGGATGCTCATAATAAAAGCCCTACCCCCAAAATAAGCCCCAGTTAAGATTGTCAGCCAAATGGGTGCATTTAGTACCGTATTTCCCTGAAAATAAGACCTAACCAAAAAATAAGCCCTAATGCATCTTTTGG
Organism: Ahaetulla prasina; assembly: GCF_028640845.1. NCBI lineage: Eukaryota > Metazoa > Chordata > Lepidosauria > Squamata > Colubridae > Ahaetulla > Ahaetulla prasina. The sequence goes on along the minus strand of NC_080549.1, from coordinate 15,599,678 downwards.
AGCAAAAATTAATATAAGACCCGGTCTTATTTTTGGGGAAACACGGTACTTCCTGGGCTGGGATGGCCAAATGTTGGGCGTTGACATTTGAAATAGCTGGATGTCTTGGGGGGTGGGGGAGGGGAGACATGTCCTTGAGACAACAGCCTGGAGATTGGACAGGAAAATAGGACCGGGATTATGGCAGTGTCCTTATGTGGTTGTAGTCGTCTTCTATCATCACATTAGTAGCTTCGGATGGGTAGGATCTGTGGCTGAGCTTAAAGGCAGCAAGGCTGTCCATGACGGGTTTGTGACGAAGAAGAATAAGAATCAGTGTTTCTGGAGCGTCCACATTCCTGCTAGAAAACCACTGCCAGAGCATGGTAGAAGTGGCTACATTTGGTTGACTACGTTGAATCAAAGGCAGTGGTGAAATGTAAAATTAGTTGCTACCGGTTCTGTAGGTGTGGCTTGGTGGGCATGGCTTGGTGGAAGAGGGGTCATGTAACTGGGTGGGCATGGCCAACATTTTAAAAAACTTCTTTAAAGCATTTTTTTTACTACCGGTTCGGGCAAATAGGTAGTAAAAAATGCTTTAAAAAAGAAAAAAAAAGGTTCCAACGATCACAGCTGTGCCGTGCGATCGTCAGAACCTTTTTTTTTACTTTGCTGCACGATCCTTGGAACCTTTTTTTTCTTTTTTAAAGCATTTTTTAAATTACCGGTTCATCCAAACTGGCAGTTTTTATCACTACCGGTTTTCCCGAACTGGAGCGAAGCGATAGCATTTCACTGATCAGTTTATGGCTTATGCAGGATTGGGTTTTTTTTTGGGGGGAAAACATGATGGAACAAATAATGGCTTAGAAGAGGGGTCTCCAAGTTTGGCAATGGACTCCCAGAATTCCCCAACCACCATAGCTGGCTGTGGAATTCTGGAATTGAACTCCACAAGTCTTAAAGTTGCCAAATTCGGAGACTCCTGGCTTAGAACAATGGGCAAAGTCAGTTTTTGAAATGCTCCTTGGGAGAAGAGATCATCGTACCTTCCCTTGGACTTTTTTCTTTCCTAATTGTGGTTTGATTTTTCTGGTCAGATAGTTGAATAAGCTTATCTCTTGAACTGCACTTTTGTTAATTCATTCTTGTTGCGATTACGAAAGTTGGTTGCATTTAAGGGTTGTTTTTCATGCTTTGATCAGTATGTTGCCCAGGAGTACTCTATGGCTGAATTGTGGCTTGAAAATAGTTTAAATTAATCCTGTTGTATAGTTCCTATGTATTCATGCGACAATCAATGGTAGGTTGTCTTGGCTAGATACAGTTAGTCCTCGATGTACAACCCCAATTGAGCCCAACATTTCTATTGCTAAGCAGGGGAGTTGCTAAGTGAGTTTTGTTCTATTTTACAACCTTTCTTCTTAAGTGAATGACTGCAGTTGTTAAATAACACGGTTGTTGAGTGAATCTAACTTCCCCATTGACTTTGCTGGTCAGAAGGTGGCGAAAGGGGATCACATGACTTTGGGACACTGCAGTGGTGATAGATATGAATCGGTTGTCAAGTGTCTCAATTTTGATCATGTGAACATGGGGAGGCCACTATGGTCACGTGAAAAATGGTCATAAGTCATTTTTTTCAGTGCTGTTGTAACTTTGAAGAGTCACTAAACGAACTGTTGTAAGTCAAGGACCACCTATAGTTCAGTCTTCATACTATGCCTTCCCATTGCTTTGCCTTTCTTTTTTAAAGAATAGAATAGAATAGAATTCTTTATTGGCCAAGTGTGATTGGACACACAAGGAATTTGTCTTTGGTACATATGCTCTCAGTGGACATAAAAGAAAAGATACATTCGTCAAGAATCATAAGTACAACACTTAATGATAGTCATAGGGTGCAAATAAGAATAGAATAGAATAGAATAGAATAGAATAGAATAGAATAGAATAGAATAGAATAGAATAGAATTTTTTATTGGCCAAGTGTGATTGGACACACAAAGAATTTGTCTTGGTGCATATGCTCTCAGTGTACATAAAAGAAAAGATACCTTCATCAAGAATCATAAGGTACAACACTTAATGATAGTCATAGGCTACAATTAAGCAATCAGGAAACGATCAATGTCAGTATAAATCGTAAGGATACAAGCAACAAAGTTAGTTGTACAGTCATAAGTGGAAGGAGATGGGTGATGGGAACGATGAGAAGATTAATAGTAGTGCAGGTTCAATAAATAGTTTGACAGTGTTGAGGGAATTATTTGTTTAGCAGAGTGATGGCGTTTGGGAAAAAACTGTTCTTGTGTCTAGTTGTTCTGGTGTGCAGTGCCCTGTAGCGTCGCTTTGAGGGTGGGAGTTGAAACAGTTTCTGTCCAGGATGCGAGGGGTCTGTAAATATTTTCACAGCCCTCTTTTTGACTCGTGCAATATACAGGTCCTCAATGGAAGGCAGGCTGGTGGTAATTGTTTTTTCTGCACTTCTAATTAACCTCTGAAGTCTGTGTCTTTCTTGTTGGGTTGCAGAGCCAAACCAGACAGTTATAGAGGTGCAGATGACAGACTCAGTAATTCCTCTGTAGAATTGTTATCAGAAGCTCCTTGGGCAGTTTGAGTTTTCTGAGTTGGTGCAGAAAGAACATTCTTTGTTGTGCTTTTTTGATGATGTTTTTTGATGTCAGGTGTCCATTTTAAGTCTTGAGATACGATAGAACCTAGAAACTCTCTACTGTTGATACTAGCATTGTAATTCTTTTTTAAAGTACGGTGTTATTGTTGCTTTTGCGGTCATTATTACTTGGCTGTCTTTGAATCCAGCATTCTCCAGTAGTCTTATAAGTCTTTAAAAGGGACATAATCCACCGAAGGAGCTTAAAAAAACACCGTGTTCAAAATGCCACCTTTTGACAGCAAATCCTGCTCAACGCTGTGGTGGTATTTACTCGCCGTAGTTTTGGATTAATCATAGTTATTTCTCAAGGTACCACTCCGAAGGTAGCTGCAGATATTATAGGCGGCGTTTGGTTTCGTACTTAAAACTGACTGCCGTGAAAGAGCTCTTCAAAGTCACTTAATGGGAAGTCATCTGGAAGAATTTCTTTCTACCAAGAGACGGGCTTCGGCTTCTTACCTTCCCTCAAGTGGAGTGAATTGGAAGAAAGATTTGACTCTCTGGGGCTGGTATGCTCCATTGCGTGTCCTTGTTTGAAAAGGCAGGGCCGTGTCATTTATCCCATCACCAATTTTCACAGAGCTTCAGGTATCAAAGCATCTTAAGCACCAGCCTTCTCCAGATGTGGCAGACTCCAGATGTGTTGGGATTGCAATTCCCATTCCTTTCCATGTGACAAACACCTTGGGGATATATATTTTTTTATTATTATTATCGGCAATGCATCTGGCTTCGTGCATATTTCATTTTTCTTACCCCCTGCTCTATGCAATGCCATTCCAGAAAACTGGCGTTTTTCCCCCCCACCCTGGACCTGTTAGTCTTTTTTTAAATGCACAGGTACAGTATAGGTGGTACCTCGCTCAATAGTAGTAACTGCGAGAGGGATCTTGGAGTCCTAATGGACAACCATTTAAATATAAGCCAGCCGTGTGCAGCAGTTGCCAAAAAAGCCAACACAGTTCTAGGCTGCATAAACAGAGGAATAGAATCAAGATCACGTGAAATGTTAATACCACTTTATAAGGCCTTGCTAAGGCCACACTTGGAATCCTGCATCCAGTTTGATCGCCACGATGTAAAAAAGATGTTGAGACTCTAGAAAAAGTGCAGAGAAGAGCAACAAAGAGGATTCCTGTTCTCTACCATCCTCTGGAGTCCATTTAAGATCACACCTACTGCTTAAGTGACTCCATCCAGCCACCTCGTTCTCTGCCTTCTACTTTTGCCCTCAATCGTTCCCAGCATTAGGCTCTTCTCCAGTGAGTCCTTCCTTCTCATTAGATGGCCAAAGCATTTGAGTTTCCTCTTCAGGAATCTGGCCTTCTAAGGAGCAGTCAGGGTTGATCTCCTCTAGGACTGACCGGTTGGATCACCTTGCAGTCCAAGGGACTCGCAGGAGTCTTCTCCAGCACCAGAGTTCAAAGGCCTCGATTCTTTGGCGCTCAGCCTTCCTTATAGCCCAACTTTCAAAGCCATCCATTGCACCATAGCCTTGATTTATTGAATGTAAATAGAGAGGTAGCTAATAGAAAAAAACCCAGTAAACTAGGATCTTTAAGCTCTTAAGCTGGCAGATCCCATCCCAGTGCCCTTTTATATATTTAATTTTGGAGGCTGAAGAAATGTGCGAAGAGAATTAAATTGCCAAGTCAGAGAAGTTCATTTAGCAGAGTGATGTAATTATTGTCTCGGATCTTGTGGGTTTTCTCCTTTGCAGGAAGGCCAGTGACGCTATCCTCCTATAAAGCGTGCCGACTTTATTATCCAAATACACAATGTTTGGCTTCAGGGACCGTGTTATAATTAAGCCTCTCTTGGATGATTTTAGACTCTATTTGTGGCTGAACTCTTTGCCTTTAAGCAAATGTAATTTAAAAGGCTATTAGATAATATGCCTTCGGAGGGCGAAGCTTGTCAGAAACTCTGACAGGCCATTCAGCGCAAGTAGCAGATCTGAAAAGTGGAGAAAAGCCGGGGCGGGCAGTGGATTGTTGTACGTCGGACCAGAAAGTTTTGATAGCTGCTCAAAGACGACACCTTGATTCGGCTCTCAAACTCTTTACAACATGATGCCTAAGTGAGGATATTTGTGGCGATTGTTGTGACCCAGGCCCAAGTAGGTAGTAGGAAACTCAGTCCGTGAAAAAAAATAAACAAATTTTATTCGAACAGCTGAGAATTACTTCATTCCCAGCCTTGTTCAACTCAAATTAAAACAAATTCCTCCCAACACAAATTCCTCAGTCCTATCGCAAACCTTGGTCCAATTAGGCAAACTGTCAAAGGCCTTTCTTGGCAAAGGTTCAGAAGTCACAAAAATAAATGCAAGACGTAGACGAAGCTACCAACATTGTTTTCCGGCAAAGCCCAAACGCCGTTGCTGGTTTGTTTTAAGCCTTATGGGAGGGGCCAGTCATCTCTTGGCCCTACTTCTGAGTTGTCCTCTTTAGTTGAGCTGCTCCTGCCTTCTGGCAGCTCTTCTCATGAGTGCATTAGGAACAGGCTCGTCCTGTTCCTCTGCCTCACTACTGTCAGGCTCTGGAGGCTCTGGAGTCCGCACCTCACTTCCCAATGGCCCTGGCCCCACCTCAGCCTCATCACCATCCAACTCCGTTGCCAGCTCCGCAGGCTGCTGGCGTACCACAACAGCAATAGGGGACATTCATCATTTTTTTTTAAAAAAAAATTGCGCTTAAGTACATTTGAATAAGGGACACAGTGGCTCAGTGGCTAAGATGCTGAGCTTGTCGATCGAAAGGTCGGTAGTTCGACAGTTCGAATCCCTAGTGCTGTGATGGCGAACCTTTGGCATTTCCGCGTGCCAGGCTGCATGCCGGAAGCGGCACGCAAAATCATTCTGTGAGGTATGCGCGGCCCCACTGGTCTTCGCCCATGCGGGAGCGCCGATACCTGGAAGAGCAGCGGCACGCAAACACACCCGGATACAGGCATGGAAGCGTGCCCGACGAACAGCTGGCCATCGTGCAATCCTGCAATGGCAAGCCAGAAGGTTGGGTGCTGGCCTGCGCATGTGTGCTGTAATGCCGCTCTTTCAGGTTCCGCCACGATGGCCAGCTGACCGGCACACATGTGATCACAGGAACGTGGAAGAGGAACCAGCGAGGCCGTGCATTCTTTGTGGAATGGTTTCGCGTACCGCTTCCGGCACGCGTGCCATAGGTTCACCGAAACTGCCTTAGTGGGTGAGCTCCTGTTACTTGTCCCAGCTTCTGCCAACCTAGCAGTTCGAAAGCACGTAAAAAATGCAAATAGAAAAATAGGGACCACCTTTGTTGAGAAGGTAATAGCGTTCCGTATGCCTTTGGCATTGAGTCATGCCGGCCACATGACCATGAAGACGTCTTTGAACAGCTCTGGCTCTTCGGCTTTGAAATGGAGATGAGCACCGCCCCCTAGAGTCAGGAACAACTAGCACATATGTGCGAGAGGAACCTTCACATTTGAATAATAGCTGGTTATTTTGCAGGAGAAAAAGGCGGATAGGTTTATGCAGAAGGTTCATTCTGTCTGGGCTGAGTCCTCTCTTCAACTCCAGAGGAGTTTTTTTAGCAACGTCCCATTTGCACCACAACATTAGAGTGCTTATATCTTTTATGGCCTTCTGCCAATTCCTACTGGGCTCTTGGGAGTTTGAAGCCCCTGAGCAAAGTCATTACCACTTGTGCATTTTTTTTTCCTAGCAGTGTTGGTTTTGAACAGCCTAGTGGGAGAATTATTTTTTTAAAAAAACCCAAAACACCCTGAAAAGGAAAACTGGCGGCCTATCTTTCAACTTTAAATGCTGCTTCCAGAGGCTGGGATCTTCTAAGGAAGATCAATAGCTAAGGAACAAAGGAAGCAATAAGGTTGCTGTCGACAAAACGGCCTTGCTGTTCTTAGGCTAGTTTAATTGAGAGCCGATAGCGGCAACAATTCTTTTGAGACCCTCGAGAGAAAGAGACTCATTAACCTGAATGGTACTGTGGGATGCGGTGGCTTAGTGGCTAAGATGCTGAGCTTGTCGATCGAAAGGTCAGCAGTTCAATGGTTCGAATTCCTAGGATTGAGCTCCCGTTCCTTGTCCCAGCTTCTACCATCCTAGCAGTTCAAAAGCACGTAAAAAATGCAAGTAGAAAAATAGGGACCACCTTTGGTGGGAAGGTAACAGCGTTCCGTGCGCCTTTGGCGTTGAGTCATGCCGGCCACATGACCACGGAGACGTTTTCGGACAGAGCTGACTCTTTGGCTTTGAAATGGAGATGTGCACCGCCCCCTAGAGTCAGGAACGACTAGCACGTATGTGCGAGGGGAACCTTTACCTTTACGTTTAACCTGAATGGTTCCCAGTTGGGACTGAATTGCCAAATTTGGAGTCATTGCACTTGGAAAGAGGTTGTACTTTTCTAATTCAATTTTGGACTCCTAGCTCCTGTTTTCAGCCAGTGGCTGAGATGAAGAAACATTGGAAAGAGGGCTGAGAAGAGCAACAAAGATGATCAGGGGGTGGAGGCTAAAACACATGAAGAAAGATTTCAGGGATTGAGTCTGTGTAATTTAATGAAAAAAAGGACTGGGGTTGACATGATAGTAGTGTTCCAATATTTCAGGGGTTGCCAAGAAGAAGAGGGGGTCAACCTATTCTCCAAAGCACCTGAGAGCAGGACAAGAAGCAATGGGTGGAAAGGAATCAAGGAGAGAAGCAACTTAGAACTAAGGAGAAATTTCCTGACAGTTAGAAATATTAATCAGTGGAACAACTTGCCTCCAGATGTTGTGGGCGCTCCATCCCTGGAGGTTTTTAAGAAGAGATTGGACAACTATTTGTCCGAAATGGTAAATGGTTTTCTGCTTGAGCAGAAGGTTGGACTAGAAGACCTCTAAGTTCTCCTCTAGCTCTGCTATTCTGTTATTCTGCCAGAAACATTTCTTGGCAGTGAGTCTTTTAAGAAGAGACTGGATAGCCATTTGTCTAAAATCGTATAGGGTCTCCTGTTTGAGCAGGTGTAGAAGACCTCCAAATCCCTTCCAACTTAACCCTTCCCTTCCCTTCCCTTCCCGCCAATGCATACTGTGAGACAGATCTACTGCACAGTGGTGAAATCCAATTTTTTTTTACTACCAGTTCTGTGGGTGTGGCTTGGTGGGTGTGGCAGGGGAAGGATATTTCAAAATCTCCATTCCTACCCCACTCTGGGGCCAGCCACAGGTGGTATTTGCTGGTTTTCCCAACTGCTCAAAATTTCCGCTACCGGTTCTCCAGAATCTTTCAGAACATGCTGGATTTCACCCTGCTGCTGCATCTCTGAAACCCCAGTGCAGGGATCAGTAATGGAGAAAGTGCTGTTGCATTGACACCCAACTTGTTGGCTTCCCTGTACCCCCCTCCCCCCAAAAATTGATGGCTTGTTGCAAGAAATGGATTGTTGGTAACAACGACCTTTGGTAGGTTCCGTTGCTCTGCTGCGTAAAGAGCAGAATTTACATAGCCAACATCTGTCGTTGCAATTCTGTCTGGAACAGAATTTCTTCTTCCATGGAAAGAGAGGGAACCGTCTCTACCAGGAAGACAGAAGGTCTTTGAGGGTCCTTGAGTGGCTCAGACTGCTAAGACAGTCTGTTATTAACACCAGCTGCTTGCAATTACTGCAGGTTCAAGCCCCACCAGGCCTAAGGTTGACTCAGCCTTCCATCCTTTATAAGGTTGGTAAAATGAGGACCCAGATTGTTGGGGGCAATAAGTTGACTTTGTATATAATATACAAATGGATGAAGACTATTGCTTGACATAGTGTAAGCCGCCCTGAGTCTTCGGAGAAGGGCGGGATATAAATGCAAATAAAAAAAAAAAAGGGTGCTGAGAGGGACAGATTTAGGTCTCAGCATCTTCTCAGCATTGCAGTCATTCTCAACCTTTTTTTCACCATGGACTTCCTTTAAATACCGTTTTTGTGCCCAATTGGAACCCAAAGACTTATTAACTCAAGATTTAAATAATAATATTTCTTCGATGTTTTCACAAACCTCCTGTGAGGACCTTGGGGTTCCCTCAACAGTCCATGGACCACATTTTATTTTATTTTTATTTCATTTTTTATTTTATTTAGTTTGTCGATCATGTACAAGATAGCAGGTATGAATATGAACACGGACATGAGCAAAGGAAATGAATATAAATAAATGGAGACAGTAGAACAGGGACGGTACGCTGGTGCGCTTATGCACGCCCCCCTTACGGACCTCTTAGGAATGGATGAGGTCCACGGTAGACAGTTTGAGGTTGAAGCTGTGGGGATTAGAGGATGTAACAACAGAGTCAGGTAGAGCATTCCAGGCGTTGACCACTCTATTGCTGAAGTCGTATTTTCTGCAATCGAGTTTAGAGAGGTTTACTTTGAGTTTGCATCTGTTGTTTGCCCGTGTATTGTTGAGGTTGAAGCTGAAGTAGTCATTGACAGGTAGGACGTTGTAGCAAACAATTTTGTGTACTATGCTTAAGTCAGATCATAGGTGGCATACTTCCAGGTTGTCCAAGCCCAAAATTTCGAGCCTAATGGCATAAAGGATTCTATTTTTACTTATTTATTTTATTTGTCACAACAGTATATATAAGCATAAGCATGAAATAACTATACGATATATAAAGCATAAATATAATCATAAGTATGTAATAACTATATGAAATTGGATACAATCAAAGGGAACATTAGGAGAGGAACTGTAGGCACGTTGGTTCTTTTATGCACGCCCCTTACAGACCTCTTAGGAATGGGGTGAGGTCAATAGTAGATAGTTTTTGGTTAAAGGTTTGGGGATTTTGGGAAGAGACCACAGAGTCAGGTAGTGCATTCCAGGCATTAACAACTCTGTTACAGAAGTCATATTTTCTACAATCAAGATTGGAGCGGTTCACATTAAGCTTAAATCTATTGTGTGCTCGTGTATTGTTGCGATTGAAGCTGAAGTAGTCTTCAACGGGAAGGACATTGTAGCAGATGATTCTATGAGTTAAATTCAGGTCATGTCGAAGGCGGCGGAGTTCTAAATTTTCTAAACCCAGGATTTCAAGTCTGGTGGCATAAGGTATTTTGTTGTAATCAGAGGAGTGGAGAACTCTTCTTGTAAAATATTTCTGGACTCGCTCAATTGTATTAATGTCGGAAATGAGGTATGGGTTCCAGACAGGCGAGCTGTATTCAAGAATTGGTCTAGCAAATGATTTATATGCTCTGGTTAGTAGTGTAGTGTTTCTGGAGAAGAAGCTACGCAAGATTAAGTTTACAACTCTTAAAGCCTTTTTAATTTCTCACTATTTTTAAATTCTCACTATTGTGAGCAGAGGAATGGAGTACTCTTCTCGTGAAATACCTCTGGACCTGCTCAATTGTTTTAACGTCAGATATACTGTGTGGATTCCAGGCAGATGAGCTGTATTCAAGAATTGGTCTGGCAAAGGTTTGTATGCCCTAGTTTGCAGTACAATGTTACCGGAGAAGACGCTTCGCAAGATTAGGTTAACCACTCTTAATGCCTTTTTGGCAATATTGCACTGCAATATTGAATAATATACTACATTGTGGACACTTGGTGGAGAACTTGGAATTAAAATCAAGGGGAATTAAACCGTGATGCTGGTCTGAATGCGATTAGAGGGGAAAAACCCAAAAGAATCCTAGGATTCTCTCTGGCCTAGCCAGCGTACGAAAGGTTTACGTGAGTGGAAAGCGGATGAAAATAATGCGTTGCTGTTATAATAGTCTAGCGATCTTTTCTGTTTGTTTTGAAACAGGGATAATGTCAAATTAGAACGCTGGTAAATGTTTAAACAATTTAGAACGGCCTGCTATAATGTTGATAATGTCAAACTTTCCATCGCCTTTTGTTTTCGAGTAACAATGGCTTGATGAGAAAATGTAGCTTCTAATTCTGTTCCAGGCCGAATTGCAACTACAGATGTTCGAAGTGGGAGAAAGACAGGCGTTTCCCTGTTGGGTTCCAATAATTGCTGTCCCTTATAAATACTCACAGCATCTGGGTTGCTAAGGAGCTCCAGCACCACATTTTCTTCAGACACCTCGATTCCACCAATCTTTAAGAAATAAAATTAGACAGTAGATGTCTTTTGAATGCAACTAAATTCTTCCATCTTCCATCTCTTTTAAGAGGAGGAACAACCATTGTCCAAGAATGAGCAACTTTTAGGGGTTAGCCAGATGTTTATATGCACTGTGGCTTCCATTATTTCAGCTCACCTCTCTGATGGAGATTCATCCCAACCGTGCTTGTTCTCTCTAGTTCTTCTTTTGTTGGAAGTTGCGCTGTCAACATGAGGATTTTACTTGGTGTCGGTTTTTCCACTGGGTAGGGCAGACCTAAAGAAGGAAGAGAAACAGTTTCTAATAATAACTGATGATGTTACCTAGTTGGGTAATGAAACGTCTGCAAATTCAAAGACAAGACAAATGGTCATTCAATCACTTCTTAAAACTTCCAGGGTTGGAGCATTCACAACTTCTGGAGGCAAGTTGTTCCACTGATTAATTGTTCTAACTGTCAGGAAATTTCTCCTTAGTTCTAGGTTGCTTCTCTCCTTGATTAGTTTCCACCCATTGCTTCTCGTCCTGCCTTCAGGTGCTTTGGAGAATAGCTTGACTCCCTCTTCTTTGTGGGCAGCCCCTGAGATATTGGAACACTTGCTATCATGTCTCCCCTAGTCCTTCTTTTCATGAAACTAGACATTCCCAATTCCAGCAACCGTTCTTCATGTGTTTTAGTCTCCAGTTTCCTAATCATCTTTGTTGCTTTTCTCTGCACTTTTTTTAAAGTCTCAATATCTTTTTTACACCGTAGCAACCAAAACTGGATGCCAAGTGTGGCCTTACCAAGGCGTTATGAAGTGGTATTAACACTTCATGTGATCTTGATTCTATCCCTCTGTTTATGCAGCCCAGAACTGTGTTGGCTTTTTTGGCAGCTGCTGCACACGGCTGGCTCATATTTAAATGATTGTCCACTAGGACTCCAAGATCCCTCTCGCAGTTACTACTGTTGAGCGAGGTACCACATATACTGTACCTGTGCATTTTGTTTTTCTTGCCTAAATGTAGAACCTCACTTTTTTCACCGTTGAATTTCATTTTGTTAAAGAGCAGCAGGGCTCCCTCCTTTCGATCTTGAGCTACAAATATTCTCCTTTATTAGAGTCCAGTTATGAAGACAGCCACATCAAAACCTGGGACAAGGTGATCAGGTAAAGAAAAGAATGCAATTAAAGTATCATTCATCAGTAAGGAGGTTTCTCAAGGGATGATACCAAAACAACTTTGTTAATTTTACTGGACCTGCCTTCTTAAGGATTTGACAGTTGGGATGTCTTCTTTCCAATGATCCATTGGACTCTTTTAGGAGGAACTTTGGAATTTCTGAAGAAGAAAAAAAGATTTCTCTTTTTTTATAAAGTTTTTTTTTATTTTTCACACACAAAGAACAATATACAACGCATCTTTTCTGAACAGAATATCGGCCAGGTACGTGTTCATACCAAATTTAGTTCTTTTCTAACATATCTTACATGCTTTCATCAATATATTTTCTCTCATTTTTATTTTCCTTCTTACATTTCTCTTTGTAAATCTAATCTTACACTTCACCCCCAATTTTAATCTTTTATTAAATTTTCCCTCTTCCCCCCTTTTCTTACTCCCATTTATATTAAACCCTTATATTCCCATTTAATAGTTATATTCTTTTATATCTTCTACTTATCCAACATCAACATCAAACATATATTTACACTTCGATGACAATTCATAGATTATTAACCATAATCAAAAAAAAGAAAAGAAAAGAAAAAAACTTAGTTTTTCTTCATAATATCATTTCTAAAATGGGATTTCTGAAGAACTTCGGGATTTCTGGAAAACCTTCCTGGTTCTCAAGAAAATTTGCAAAGCAGAGAAGGGAAGGGGAGAGAAAGGCCTTATCCTAAACATTCAAGTTTTGAAAGATTCCATTCCCCTCTTAATGGCAGGACTCGCAATTGTTTCGGGTAGTTAAAATGGAAGGAGATAAAATAATAATAAAATAAAAACGTAAAAGGGAGCAAACCAAATGGTTTATTGCCTTTCTTTGAAATTTCAATCACCGCTTTATGTGCGCACGGTATCTCTGCCGCAGATTTTCCAGTCCAGATATTTGAGAAAACATGTGAGGGTTATAAATCCAGAACAGAGGTGCCCAATTTTGGTCTTAGCAAGGACTGGAAAAAAACAATAACCCCATAATCAAGCCTGCCATACAGGTAAATCCTCAATTTACAACTGTTCACTTAGTGACCGTTTGAAGTTACAAGGCAGGGGTGAAATGCTCCAAGTTCAGACCAGATCGCTCGATCCGGTAGCGATGGCGGCAGGTGGTTCGGAGGACCAGTAGCAAAAATCTCTGTCCCTCCCCCCCATGCCCAGCTGAGCCGTGTGATCATCAGAGGTTTGGGTTGTTGTTTTTTTTTTACTTTTAAAAGCATTTTTTCTTCACCAGAAAAAATGCTTTTAAAAGTAAAAAAAAAAAAGCTTCTGATGATCACACGGCTCAGCTGGGATCGTCAGAACCTTTTAAAAATATTTTTTTACAACCTCTTTGGCCGAAGAGGTTGTAGAAAAAATGTTTTTAAAAGGTTCTAGCGATCAGGCAACTCAGCTGGGATCGTTGAAAGCATTTTTTCCTCTGGCGATCCCAGCTGAGTTGCCTGATCATCAGAGGCTTTGAAAAGCATTTTTTTACAACCTCTTTGGCTGAAGAGGTTGTAGAAAAAATGTTTTTAAAAATAAAATAAATAAATAAATAACAGTTGGCCATGCCCACCCAGTCACATTACCCCCCACGAAACCATGCCCACAGAACCAGTAGTAACAAATTTTACATTTCACCCCTGTTACAAGGACATTGAAAAAAAAGTGACTTGCGACCATTTGTCACACTCGCAGCAATCCCTATCGTTCACATGACCGAAATTCGGATGTGTGGCAACTTATTTATTTATTTATTTATTCATTCATTCATTCATTCATTCATTCATTCATTCATTCATTCATTCATTCATTCGATTTCTATACCGCCCTTCTCCCGAAGGACTCAGGGCGGTTTACAGCCAGAATAAAAACAACATAGACATAAACAAAAATTAAAAACATATTAAAAAACTGATTCTAAAATTGGCCAAATAAGTTAAAACTATTGTAAACCAACGTAAAAATCCCCATTAAAATTTTGTTAGGCCAGCCCCGCACGGTGGAATAAAAAGGTCTTGAGCTTGCGTTTGAAGGTCTGGAGGTCGGGGAGTTGACGCAGCCCCGGAGGCAGTTCATTCCAAAGGGCAGGAGCCCCCACAGAGAAGGCCCTCCCCCTGGGGGTCGCCAGTCGGCATTGTTTGGCTGACGGCACCCTGAGGAGGCCCTCCCTATGGAAGCGCACAGGTCGATGGGAGGCTATTGGTGGCAGTAGGCGGTCCTACTGACTCGTATTTATGACGGTTGCAGTGTCCTGGGGTTATGTGATCAACTTTTGTAACTTTCTGACCAGCAAAGTCAATGGGGAAGACATAACCACCGTGTTACTAACTTAGCAACAGTAAGGGTTCATTTAACGGCTGTGGCAAGAAAAGTTGTAAACTGCAGCAAAACTCACTTAACAAACCTTTTACTGTTGCAGACAGAAATTTTGGGTTCAATTCTGGGTGTAAATACTTGTTTGTCTATTCCTTTTTTTCTTTCTTTCGTTTTTAAGGCTTGCCTGCTCATCAGGCAACTAAGGATGACTTACAACTGGATTAAAAAACATCAGAATACAAAATAGCAAAGCCATACAAAACATATTGTGACAAGGACAATTGACTCCCAAGTACACACCTAAGCAGGTTTATACACACTTTCCAGGCTATAGAACCCTGGTGGCGCAGCAGTTAGAATGCAGTATTGCAGGCTGACTCTGCTGACTGTCACCAGTTCGATTCTCACAGGCTCAAGGTTGACTCAGCCTTCCATCCTCCTGAGGTCGGTAAAATGGAGACACAGATTGTTGGGGGAAATATGCTGACTCTGTAAAACCGCTTAGAGAGGGCTGTAAAGCGTTGTGAAGCGGTATGTAAGTCTAAGTGGTATTGTTACTTTCCTTCCTTCCTTCCTTCTTTGATAGTAGTTAAAATGCAGTATTACAGACTAATTCTGCCCACTGCCAAGAGTTTGATTTTGACCGGCTCAAGGTTGACTCAGCCTTCCATCCTTCCGAGGTGGGTAAAATGAGGACCCAGATTGTTGTGGGGGCCATGTGCTGACTCTGTAAACCACTTAGAGAGGGCTATAAAAGCACTGTGAAGCGACATATAAGTCTAAGTGCTACTGCTATTTATGGTGGTTGCTCCATGGTCACGTGACTGCATTTTATGATCGCTTTGCCGAGAACTGGCGCTTCTGGTTTTTGTCCAAAAATGCACCCATAGCGGTTTTCTGGTTCGCTTAATGACCACGGTGTTAGCTTTATGACTGTCGCATCTGCTTTATGACGGCCCCGTTTGCTTAACAACCGCTGAAAAAAAATATTGTCAAATCATGTTGGTGATAAGACCGTTTTTATAACCGTTACGCCATGTGACCATAATGGGCAGCCTCCGTTTATTTATTTTATTTATTTATTTATTTTATTTTATTTGCATTTATATCCCGCCCTTCTCCGAAGACTCAGGGCGGCTTACACTATGTTAGCAATAGTCTTCATCCTATTTGTATATTTATATACAAAGTCAACTTATTGCCCCCAACAATCTGGGTCCACATTTTACCTACCTTTAAAGGATGGAAGGCTGAGTCAACCTTGGGCCTCGTGGGGCTTGAACCTGCAGTAATTGCAAGAAGCTGCTGTTAATAACAGACTGTCTTACCAGTCTGAGCCACCAGAGGCCCTACGTCGAAGATTCTCCCGTATTTCTCTTTCCAGCCTTTTTGCTTCAAATCCTTGGATTCTAGGCGGCTTCTTTTCTCCTCCTATTTCAAACAAAAGCCAAATAAGTCTGTTCAACCCCACCCCCCACCCTACTTAAAACCGGGCCAGGGGGATCATCAGGCAGCTTAAAAGGCACCTGGCCCGCTCAGGATCTTGTTATGCAGCTGCAAAAATACAAAAATGCCAGATCAGGTTGGAGTTGCGTTTGTCTAAGGGGAAAAAAAAAAAAACTAACCGAGGGATTTCTTTTGTCAACAGAGGAGATGAGCAGGCGGATAAGAGCAAATGAGACTCTGACGACCTGCCCCTCTTTAGAAAAGTGACGGGGGATTAGAGCCACAGTCTGGAGTCTCAATACGCCTATGCATTTTTCATGGAAGGCCGTGTTTCTTAAAAATTGCTAAGGCACGTCATCTTTCATGAAACGGCCGGGCTGTTTTTTTTTGGTTTTTTTTCCTGGCTTCGCTCTGGGCCGGCGTGTGAGGCATTGTCGTCATTTCGAACAAAAATGCAACCTGGGTTTGTTTTTATTTATATATATATATTTAAAGAATCAGAACACAAAATACAAGCTAGGTGGACATGACCTTGTAGTTAACCCTCACTCTGTCAAGGACCTTGGATTACTCATATCAAATGATTTAAGTGCCAAAGCCCACTGTAACAACATCGCCAAAAAGGCATTGGGAGTTGTAAACCTAATCTTGCGTAGGTTCTTATCCAGTAATACTATACTACTAACCAGAGCATACAAAATATTTGCTAGACCAATTCTTGAATACAGCTCATCTGTCTGGAATCCACACTGCATATACAATTAATACAATTGAGCACGTCCAGAAATATTTCACAAGAAGAGTCCTCCTCTCCTCTGCTCGCAAGAAAATACCTTATGCCACCAGACTTGAAATTCTGGGTTTAGAAAATTTAGAACTACTGCGTCTTTGGTATGACCTGAGCATAGCTCATAAAATCATCAGCTACAATGTCCTTCCTGTCAATGACTACTTCAGCTTCAACCACAACAATACACGAGCACACAATAGATTCAAACTTAAAGTGAACCTCTCCAATCTCGATTGCAGAAAATATGACTGGTTGTTAATGCCTGGTTGTTAAAACTACCAGACCACTCTGTGGTCTCATCCCAAAACACCCAAAACTTTAACCTAAGACTGTCCTCACCCCATTCCTAAGAGGTCTGTAAGGGGCGTGCATAAGAGCACCAGCGTGCCTACCGTCCCTGTCCTAATGTTCCCTTTGGTTGTATTCATTTTATGTATTCAATTCATGCTTATACTTATATTTATAATTAATATGTATTTGACAAAATAAATAAATAAGTAAATAAATAAATAAATATTGACATTTGAATGATACCTGCTCTTCCTTTTGTGAAACCCCCCAAATGGGGTTCGGTATTCTTATCCCTCAAGTATAGGAAGACTGGTATCCTGTCTCCCTTGGTCCTTCTCTTCACTAGACTAGCCATTCAGCTACAGAAGCTAATCTCTTTCTTCCAGTCCAAATGGCAGCTGGAGAACTGCCTGGTTCCTGTAACATCTATCCCTTCAATGCCTATGATGATTTGCTCTAGCCTTGGGCAACAGTAGTTGTGCGAATACAGCTGTTAACGTTTCGGTAAACCATTCCTTCCGGCTTGTTCATTAAAATGCATTTAAACAAATAACGGATTTGCAACCCGGTGGTGAAATCAATCACTGTTGGTCTCTCTCCCACCCTGGCCCTGGTTTATTTGTGTGTAAAAGAAGTTGTCCTGAGAAAGCAATATTGATCAGCAAAGGTATTAAGCGCATCAGGTTGCTCTCTGCAGCCTCCAAGTGGGAAACGATCTATGAATGTCATGGTCTAATCAGCTACATGGTCAGTTCAGTCGCTGCTTTAATTATCTTTCCTTCTCTTTCCTTTGCAATATGGTTAGGTGAGCCTAGAGCAGGGGTGTCAAACTCAAGGCACACGGGCCGGAGTCGGCCTGTGGGGGTGCTTAAATCTGGTCCGCGGGGCCTGCCTGGAACGAGCAAAAGACCAACCTGTGGAGCCTCTGGCAGCTAAAACGGGGCACTGGGGGGCTGGGCGCTCCCTCCCCACATCCTATTTTGGCTGGTAGGATGCTGCAGGAGGCCATCTAAGCTGAAAACGGGGCATGGGGATGTGCATGTGGCCCCCCACATCTTGTTTTGGCCAGCAGGGTGCTGCAGGAGGCTGTCCAGGCTGAAAATGGGGCATGGAGGGGCGCACGTGGCCCCCCCACATCCTTTTTTAGCCAGCAGGGTGGTACAGGAGGCCGTCCAGGCTGAAAACAAGGCATGGGGGTGTGCAGGTGGCCCCCAATATTCTGTTTTGGCCAGCAGGGTGCTGCAGGAGGTTGTCCAGGCTGAAAACGGGGAGTAGAGGGGCGCACGTGGCCTCCCACATCCTTTTTTAGCCAGCAGGGTGCTGCAGGAGACCGTCCAGGCTGAAAACGAGGCATGGGGGTGTGCACGTGGGCCCCCACATCCTGTTTTGGCTGGCAGGGTGCTGCAGGAGACGTCCGTCCCATCTTCCCCTCCTGGCCAGCCCGCGAAGGAGAACTACAATGCTGATCCGGCCCTTGAAGAAATCCAGTTTGACACCCGTGACCTAGACGTTTTCCAAAATGGAAGGGTGCTACATGCTTCGAAATATTGCTGTTTACATTGATCTCTTTGAGGCGATAAGGCAAACTTCTAAGGAGTTTTTCTATTTAAAAATAAAATAAAATAATGTATCTTGGATTTATCACTATTATTTGCATTGATTTTCTTGGGGAACCCTTTGGTGATCTGAGATTTTGGCCGCCATTTTGTTCTTATTTCATTTTTATATGTCTGTGGAGATTCTCAGTCATCCAGGTCAGGGCTCTCCAACCTTGGCAACTTTAAGACTTGTGGACTTCAACACCCAGAATACCTCAGCCAGCAAAGCTGGCTGAGGAATTCTGGGAGTTGAAGTCCACAAGTCTTAAAGTTGTCAAGGTTGGAGACCCCTGATCCAGGTCACGGTTGTCCCAAAAGTGCTTTTTTCAAGAGGTAACTGGACTTTGTTTTTCCTTGAAGACCTTTCGCTTCTCATCCAAGAAGCTTCTTCAGTGTTGACTGAATGGTGGAGAATGGAAGGATTTATATTCCTTGTAGATATCTGGTCTTTTATTTTTAAAGTTTGGCACATCACACTGTGAAATTGATCACCCTCTATATTAGAACATAGCGTGTTTTTATACTGTATTCTAAGACAGTTCCTGTATATTTGATTTCACTTTTGCAGATGGATTCTATATTTAACTCCACCATTGTTGCAATGGCCATATTCCATAAGTGGTCCCTTTCTCTCTGATTAGCTTACAGTTTTTCTTCCTTTTTACTCGTGAAACATTCAACAGAGGTTGCATAACTAATTTTTCTGTAAATTAATATTGTACTTCATTTTCCTCCCTCCCTCCCTCCCTTCCTTCCGTCTTCCCTCCCTCTCTACCTCCCTCCCCTCTCCTGCCTTGTTTCTCCTCCCTCCCTTCTTTCATTCCTCCCTCCCTCCCTCTCCTGTCCTCCTCGTATCTTCTCTCCTTCCTTCCTCCTCCCTCCTCCTTCCTTCCTTCCTTCCTTCCTTCCTTCTTCCTTCCTTCCTTCCTTCCTTCCTTCTCCTCCCATCTCCTCCCCTCTCCTGTCCTCCCTCGTATCTTCTCTCCTTCCTTCCTCCCTCCCTTCCTCCCTCCCTCTTCTGAGATCCTTATTTAAATTAACTTCATTCCCCCTTCCCTTCCTTTCCTTTCCCTTCCCTTCCCTTCCCTTCCCTTCCCCTTCTGAGATCCTTATTTACATTTCCTTCCTTCCTTCCTTCCTTCCTTCCTTCCTTCCTTCCTTCCTTCCTTCCTTCCTTCCTTCCTTCCTTCCTTCTTTTTCATCTCCTCCCCTCCCCTCCCTTGTCTCTCTTTCCTTCCTCCCTTCCTCCTCCCATCCCCTCCCTTGTCTCTTTTCTCCTCCCTCCCTCCCCTTTCTATTTAAAAGGTTGTGAAGATGCACCAGAGGGAAAAAGGAGTGGAACAGGTTGAATGTCACTCTTTCTTCTATTCTACTCTGTATTAGTGCAGAGGATTTGCATCAATTTTGCACTGTATAAAAGGTGGTAGGGTATTGATCTTCCTGGATGATTACATTTGCTTTTCAAGGCAAATGAAACATTAACATTTGGGATGGCAGGATTGATCACAAGGTTAGCAGGGTAAAAGCTTCCCTGCTGTTCATTTGCTTCTAAATTCTTATGAAGATCTTAACAAAACATTTTAAAATTGGATGGGCGGAACGGTCCCGCATCCCACGTGCACCTTCAAAGGAAAGAAGCCTTTGGCCCGCAAAACTAGCAAACCACTAGAGCAGTAGTGGATTTCAGATTTTTTTACTACCGGTTCTGTGGGTGTTGCTGGGTGGGCGTGGCATGGCTTGGTGGGTGTGGCTTGGTGGGTGTGGCAGGGGAAGGATACTGCAAAATCCCCATTTCCTCCCCATCAGCTGGGACTCGGGAGGCAGAGAATAAGATGGGGCCAGTCGGAATTTTTACTACCGGTTTTCCGAACTACTCAAAATTTCTGCTACCGGTTCTCTAGAACTGGTTGGAACCTGCTGAAACCCCCCTCTGCACAAGAGCAGCTTAAATTTTCCAAAACGGAAAACTGGAAACTTTTAACTTTACTCATGCCCACCCCTTGAAGACGAAAGTACAGTGGGACTATATTTTAACCTGGGTGTATTCTGTACAAAATACCGTATTTTTTGGCGTATAAGACACACATTAGTTTTGGGGGAAGAAAACAAGGAAAAACATTTCTTCCTCTGCCTCCCAGCATCCATCGGTATTCATCTGGCTAATGTCCTTGCAGCAAACAGCCTGGTCAGCTTCAGCATGTTATCGCAGCCTGATTCAGCATGAGCAGCTGATTGGCGGTTGGATAGGCTTCCCAGAATACCACCGATCAGCTGGGGATTGCCACAGCCCATCGCCCTCTCCACGCGTAGTGTTTACGGCCTTCGCACGCTCCGTTTTAGAGCCATTTCAGGTTGCTGGGATCACCACAGCACAGCGCCGCCAATCACTGCCTCTGTGCATCGTGTTTTTGACTGGTTCCAGGCGGCAGGGGTTGGTGGCGGTGGCAGCAATACCCACTGCCTGGAACCGGCTGCAAATGCGATGCGTGGGGGCCAAAAACGGGGCATGTGGAGGCTGCAAACGGGACGTGGGGAGGCCACAAACGCAATGCACGGCGGCGATTGGTGGTGATGTGCTGTGGCGATACCCACAGCCCAGATTGGGTCTAAAACATGACACGTGGAGGCCAAAAACGGTCAAAGGGTGGGGGCCGACGGGTGGACAGAACTTTGGCATCATTCACTGTATAAGACGTAGATACATTTGCACCCACTTTTGGGGTGGGGGGCAAATATATCTTACACTCCGAAAAATACGGTAAGTACAAACGTCCGGTACAAAACCGTAAGGTTGAACACAACCAGAATAAAAAAGTCCCTTGTTAATCAAGAACATCTTAAAAAAAAGATCTTCCAAAATCACAGAAGGTTTCATTTTCCAGAAATTTCAGACTTTATTTAGATCTCTGTGCTGGGTCTACGAGGGGACATTTACCTATTGGCCATCTAACCAGCCCCCAGTAGGTTTCATTTATTTATTTATTTTATGATTAAGCTGGTTGCACAACGTTTGCTATAAAGAAGTCGAAATAAAATCTCCGGTCTTCCTATTTTCCTCGCCTTTAGAGAAGTACAGAGATACCCTTGAACAAAATTATGCAGCCGCTGTTACAAAAACATTAGCTTTTAACCCGGAAGGGCAAGAAGAGGCATGGAAGAAACTCAAAACTGGTATTTATTGACTGTTGGGCGTAAGAGGGAGGGAAAAAGAAACTCCTAGGCTTTCTAGATTCTGCTGTTGTGGTCTGTATCAGTAAAACACAGGGAGTCCTCAATTTACGACCCCAATTGTGCCCGTGATTCCTGTTGCGAAGTGAGACAGTTGTCAAGTGAGTTTTGCTCTGTTTTACGGACGTTCTTTCCACGGTTGTTAAGTGAATCGCTCCAGTTGTTACGTTAGTAACACGGTTGTTGAATAATCTGATTTTGCTTGTCAGAAGGTCAGAAAAAGTGACTTTTTCTGCCTCAGTAAAGAGAGTCACTAAAGGCTCAGTGGCTAAGTCCTTCGGGAGAAGGGCGGTATAAAAATCAAATAAAATAAATAAATAAAAATAAATAAAAATAAGATGCTGAGCTTGTCAATCGAAAGGTCGGCAGTTCAGCGGTTCGAATCCCGAGTGCCGCATAACGGGGTGGACCTCCCATTACTTGTCCCAGCTTCTGCCAACCTAGCAGTTCGAAAGCACGTAAAAAATGCAAGTAGAAAAAATAGGGACCACCTTTCGTGGGAAGGGAACAGGGTTCCGTGCGCCTTTGGTGTTTAGTCATGCCGGCCACTTGACCACGGAGATGTCTTCGGACGGCGCTGGCTCTTCGGCTTTGAAATGGAGATGAACACCGCCCCCTAGAGTCGAGGACAACTAGCACATATTTGCTAGGGAAATCTTTACTTTAAAGAAAGTGCTTTTCTTTTATCTTTCTCCTTTAAGCCTACACTTTTTCCTCTTTCGTTTTTTCTTCCCCTACTTTCCCTTTATTTTCATTTTTCTCTGTGTTTTATATTTCAAGAAAACTAATAAAATTTGCAACGACGAAAGGGAAGAATGGAAGTGCTCACCCGGATTAAAAAACGAAGACTCGGGAGAACTGGAGGTGGGGGCTGGTGGGATAATGCTGTTAGCACCTAGGACAAGGGGGCTGACACATCAGGTCAAAAGCATCAGCAGGTCACAACATCATCAGCCCCCCCCCTCCCCGCCCCTAATGGAGGCTGTCTGGCGGGAAAATTGCCTATCACCCTGATGGGTTGCTAGCATGTTGTAAATCTCCGACCATTTAGAGATGAGCTGGGTGTCTTCTTCTAAGAATGAAATGTCAGAAGGAGACCGAGATGAAAATACTTCTCTCTCCACGAATACCAAGAGAGAGGGAGTCAGAGAGAAAGAAGAGAGAGAGAGAGAGAGATAAAAAGTTAGCTTTTTATCATAAATCTCTGGTGGGAAGTTGATCCAGGCCAGTTGGGGATTTGGACACAAGGAAAGCAAATCCGTTCCCCGTTATATTATGGCCTCTTTGTAGGTGGCGGGGGGGGGGGGGAAACACATTTTCAGAGTTGGCGGTCTTATAATCTTCTACTTTCTTTTTTCGAGAAAAGAAAATCTTACTTTGAGGGTTGCAGAAGTGACTTCTCATATCTTAGGAAAGCTAAGCCTTCGAGTTGAATCTACAATCGTTTGTTTTTAGAAGGCAGCGTTTTATCTTTTAATTTAGAAATTTAAATCATTGTATATACCCTGTTTCCCTGAAAATAAGCCCTCCCCGGATAATAAGCCCAGTTGGGCTTTTGAGCGAAAGCACTAAAATAAGCGCCTCCCCGAAAATAAGCCCTCCCCGAAAATATTTAAATGCATGCGCAGCTGGTCCCCGCCATTTCCTCTGGTTAGGGTTAGGGAGACAGAGCTGGAAATCAGGTAAGATGGCAAGAGGAGCCCTGACTTGCTCCACGCGCCCCAAAATAATAAGACCACCTTGAAAATAAAGCCAAGCGCTTATTTCGGGGTTCAAACAAATATAAGACAGGGTCTTATTTTCGGGGAAACACGGCATATCCCGGCTGTTTTCTTGCCAGAAAAATGGTAGATATAGGTAGTCTTCAGCTTACGACCACCCTTGAGCCCCAAAATTATGTTGCTAAGAGAGACATTTGTGAAGTGAGTTTTGCCCTGCATTTTACGAACTTTCTTGGCAGAATTGTTAAGTGCATAAGTCACCTTTTTCAGTGTCCTTTGTAACTTTGAACGGTCACTAAATGAACTGTGCATTAGACTCTGATGTGTGAAATAAACAATCGATGCCTGGAATTATCTGTGCCTTTTTTTCCCTCCATGTATTTTAACATTCTTAAAACATTTAGAGTACATACTGATGGAATCGTGGGAATATTCCGAGCCGGTTTTCACCAGCCTGTGCCACATGGATCAGTCTGATGCTAATTTTTTTCCACCATAATTCAGTCAATTTTTCTGTGTTTCTGTAGAAAATGCATCTTTTAGGGTACATTATTTTTACTCCCCTCTCATTTGTTCTATTGTGGTTTTTGCGCATGGAGAGAAATTTTCATTTAGAATTCCGAGTGAGGAAATCCAGTAAGGCCAGCATTCAGCTGAAATTCAGCACATTCTAAGTCTCTATGATTATATTAGGAAAGCGTTCAGCGTATGTTTACATTCTCAACTAGCTGTTCTTGGCAGCGGTTGTGAAGAAAAGCGGAATCGGACCTAGATATTACATGGATGTTGAAATTTCTGAGAAGATGAAGTAATATCCTAAAAAAGAGTGTTTCCCAGCTTCATAAACTAACCAGATCATTATGGTTGGCTGGGGAATTCTGAGAGTTGGAAGTCCACGTGTGTTAGAGTTTGAGAAACACTGTGATAGAAGAAGGCCATCACACAAGTGTCTGGAAGACAATCAGATGAAGTCAGTGTGTATGGATAGACCTCCGCTTACGACCATAATTGAGCCAGCATTTCGGTTGCTGAGTGAGACTTTTTTGTTCAGTGAGTTTTGCCCCATTTTACAACTTTCTTTGCCACCACTGTCAAGTCAATCATTGCAACTGCTAAGTTACTAACTTGGTTGCTAAATCAATCTGGCTTCCCAATGGACCTTGCCTGTCAGAAGGGTTGATCATGTGACCCCGGGACGCTGCAACGGTCGTAAATAGAAACCAGTTGCCAAGTGTCTGAATTTTGCTCATGGCCATGGGGATGCTGCAACGGTTGTAAAAATGAAAAGCGGTCGTAAGTCGCTTTTTTCAGTGCCGTTGTAACTTTAAACGGTCACTGAGCAAACTGTTGTAAGTCAAGGACTTCCTGCATTACTCAAAAGAGGAATTTCTTCTCAGCCTTCCTAGCTCAGATCGAGCAGCCCTGAATCTGGGTTTGGCAAGCATTCTTAGAACAGAGAGCCATGATATTAGGAAGTTATCTCTCCAAAATATTGCTGGAAGCTTATATGGATTGTCTTCGACTTACAACTTCGACTTACAGCTTCGACTTACAACGTCGACTTTCAACAGTTATTTTAAAGACTGTTTGAAGTTACAGCGGCACTGGAAAAAATGATTTATGACCATTTTTCACACTTACAACCATTGCAGCATCCCCATGGGGGCGTGTGCCCAAAATTCGGTCCCTTGCCAACTGACTCCTATTTATGACGGTTGCCATGTCATCCCCTTTTTGCGACCTTCTGACAAGCGAAACCAACGGGGAAGCCCGGTTCATTTAACAATGTGTTACAACTGCTAGTGATTCACTTAGCAACTATGGCAAGAAAGGTCATAAACTGGGACAAAACTCCTTTAACAACTGTCTCTCTTAGAAACAGAAATTTTGGGGTGAATTGTGGCTGTAAGTCAACCACAATTAGCTGTAATTAGTTGCTGGTTGTTTTTTTTCCCAGAGGTAGGAGTTGCTGGTTGTTTTTCCGTGGGGTAGGAGTTATCAACTCTTGATAAATCAGGCAATCCAGTGGAGGATAAAGGATTTTGGGATGCGAAGCATCAATGCTTTTGAGCTTTGGAAAATGCCTTTGGTTTTTGGGAGACAGGAGGTATATTTTCTCCATCCGAATCACCACGATGGCTCTTAGTTTGCAGTGCATGAAAAGTTTAGACATCTGGAATGCATAAAGGCTAAAGCCCTCTTTGACCTGAGATGTTCTGACTCAGCTCCCCAAACACGACAAATCCTCTGACGCAAACTCAAAAGATTCCTTTATTAGGAATGCTGACAGCTCCGGCAAAAAGTTTCTCTCGCAGGCTAGCAAGTCCGCCAGCCGGAAGATGAATAGTTCATCCACACCTATTTATCTCCGCCCCCTGCTTTTTATCCCCAGAGCTAGGGTGGGGCCTCGCTAGCAGCGGTGGCTCTTCCATCCCAAGGATCGGCCCATGGATTTCCACTGCTCCTCTCCTCTGCCTTCTGCGCAGCCGCGCGTCAGGCACTGGACCCAGCTGTTCTTCCTCTTCTTCATCAGCCACCTCCAGACGTGGGGGCTGTTGACTCTCCATCTGAGGGCTGACGGACACCCCAGGCTCCGCCTCTTTCTCTCCCTCTGCCAGTTCCATTCCCTCTTCCCCCTCGGAGCTCCCAGGTTGCCCTAATGCTAACCCTGACTCCCACGCTGTCTCCTTATCTGATTCAGCTGCTGGAGGGGCCTGCGACCAACAGGCAACAACATGAGATACCAGGGTTCTGTAAACACATTTTATTTATTTATTTTATTTATAATTTAATTTCTATACCGCCCTTCTCCTGAAGGACTCAGGGTGGTTTACAGCCATATTTAAAAATGCAAATACAAACAACAAGTTTAAAAACAGAATTAAAAACAAACATTTAATAGGCCGAATCGAACTAAAACGGTCATAGACCGACATAAAACCCATTTAAAATTTCAATTTAAAATTACGCTTAGGCCAGTCCCGCATGATGGAATAATAAAGTCTTAAGTTCACGTTTGAAGGTCCGGAGGTCGGGCAGTTGGCGCAATGCCGGAGGCAGCTCATTCCAAAGGGCTGGTGCCGCCACAGAGAAGGCTCTCCCCCTGGAAGCCGCCAACCGACATTGTTTGGTCGACGGCACCTTGAGAAGGCCCACCCTGTGGGAGTGCACAGGTCATTGGGAGGCTATCGGTGGCAGAAGGCGGTTTCGTAAATATCCCGGTCCTAAGCCATGGAGCGCTTTAAAGGTGATAACCAGCACCTTGAATTGCACCCGGAAGGCTACCGGCAGCCAGTGCAGGCCACGCAGGATAGGTGTAACTACAATCTCATGTCCTCTTGTTTCATCCTCAAAAGATGAAGATTTGGTCCCAATATAGTGAAAGATCTTGGGTGCAGTTAAAAAAAGTGTCCAAGCGCCGATTCCCAGCAAGGATTTGTCTAAGGCAAAGTGACACTTGTACAGTTGCCGATGAAGACAAAGTAAGAAATTTGCCAGTCCAAGGTCACATAGAAAATGAGTGACAGCCTGAGAAGGAGAGCTGTGAATCTTTTAGCCCGTGTTTTAACTACTGGTCAAGACATTTTATTCAGCATTTTTTTGGGGGGGTGGGGAGTGGCTGTTAAAAAGCAAAATTCTTCGAGTGAAAAATATCCTTCTGTGCTTCAGAAATGATGCGGGAATTGCCCACTCAGGCCATGAATCCAGGGAAAAATCTCACCTCTGCAAATCAAATTGATTAACACTGGCTGATCCTTGCATAACTCGATGTGAGGAGTTCTGACAAAAAAGTTGTTGGCGACAGAGATGGGTGTGCAGGAAGGAGGATGCTAGTCCTGACAGGAAGGAATCACGCAGGTTAAGTCCATGTTTGGGGGCAAGAGAGGACAGTACATTTTGAGATCAGGTGGTGGTCCCACTCATAAAATCACTCTGAAGATTATTTGCAGAGTTGGAAGGGACCTTGTAGGTCGTCTCGTCTAACCCCCCCCCCCACAAGCAGGAAACCCTATACCATTTCTGACAGATGGCAGTCCAGTCTCTTCTTGAAGGCTTCCAGTGATGAAGCTCCCACAACTTCTGATCAGTCCTAGTACGTTGATATATTAGACCAGGGGTGTCAAACTTGTATTACAGTAATAGCCAAAATTGTGGAAACCTTTTGGGAAAAGTGTATTTTTGAGATTTGATGGCCAATAACACCACTTTTTTTGGGGGAGTTTCAAGATAATCATATTCCACTGCTGGAATGGCATGGGAATAGCCTAGACCTTAACCCAGTGCTTCTCAATTATTTTCTGTCATGCCCCCCTAGGAAGAAGAAAATATTTTTCGCACCCCCCCAGCGCGACTGTAAACACGGGGCTTAGCTTGTTATGAGAGTGTTTGCCGAGGTCAAACGCGCCCCCCTTTACGGAGCCTCACGCCCCCCCTGGGGGGCCCGCCCCACTATTTGAGAAGCACTGCCTTAACCTAATTGAAAATCTATGGAGCCGACTAAAGAAGCTTGTTAAGTCAGAAGCGACCCACCAATAAAAGTCAGTTAATTAATAGAAGCAATCCTTCAATCTTGGTTTCACCTTATAATAACAGCTGCAGAACTAAAAGACTTGGTTCACTCCATGGGAAGACATTGTAAGGCCGTAATTCATGCTAAAGGTTATCCAACTAAGTATTAACTGACATGGGGATAATTTTTGTATATCTCGTTTTTTCTATGTGCTTCACTTTTCTTCTTTCTACTGTAACTGCTATTCTAATAGCAAATCCTTCATAAAAGTTATTGCATTATGTTCTTGATTAAATTATCTTTCCATTGATATATAATTTTATGGTACTACTTCCCCCCCCCCCCCAAAGTGGTGTTATTAGCTAGTTTTAGAAAATACACTTTTCCCAAAAGGTTTCCACAATTTTGGCCACTACTGTATATTCCGCATGGAATTTTCATCTTTAAGGCTGTGAGCAAAGAGGCCAGGTGGCCTGTGAAGAAGCAAGCAAATTAGGGAATATCCCTGCATTGAGGGCCCGTTTCCCATAGCCCCATAGATATTGGAACCCCCTCGCTCCTTCCTTCCTTCTTCTTTTTTCTCCTCCAGAACTAATGAAGGGCCCTTTGATGGACACGACACTCCGATTTTAAATAATGGAGAGTTTAATGGAATCATGAATAAATAGTAACAGATTTGTCTGTCAAGAATTAAATAGTGGGACTTCTGTGATTAATATCAGAAACCCATCCGAAATAGTTTTAGCCATTTCCTACAGGTGACATCTGTGCTTAAATATAATTTTCCTCTCCCTGTTCTGGCACGACTGTTAATTACTTACTCAATGTAGTTCAACATTTAGTTAATAAATATGTCAGGCTTTTACCCTGGTATTCTTTTCGGCGGAGTTGTGAATTTGCAATTAGTTTTAGATTTACTACATGGTGACAGACAGTGCTATATAAATAGAGGTTAAACACACAATTTACATATTAATTTCATGATTCATTTATTCAATGATTTATGTGGATATAGATTGTATTTAATCTCGGTGCTGTAGTTGTTTGAAGCATGACGGACAGAATCGCTACGCTGGGCTGGGCTAGTGCAGTAGCGCGAGTTGTATTGAGTGGCGATCACCAAAGAGACGAAGCCACTTACTGGAATTGTGTGGATGCGTTAAATTTAATGCTTGCACACGAGGGGTTTACAATGGGAGGAAGGGGTGACACTTGGAACACCGTGTACATTTTTTTCTTCAAAGTTGCTTTGAATATTGGGAATGTCCTATACAAACACGCAAAGAAAATTCAAGTTCCAATACAAGAGAATATTTGTTGAAATTAAGGGTCCTCGATGCTCTCTGAGCTTGGTTTTCTTGCAGATGTTTCATGACCCAGCTAGGGAACATTATCAGTGCTAGAAGGCAGGGGGGTTGTCATGGGAAGGAGGAGGAGGAAAAGGAGGAGGTGGTGGGGATCTGTGGGGTCCTTGGTGCTTTCTGAGTGTCATCGGTTTTTTTTTTAAATTTCTTTTTGTCACAACAGTATACACAAACAATTGTCATAGATAAAACAACATATTTTGAAGAATATATATATATATATGTAAAAAAATATGCATCAACTATATCAATTTGATATGATGAAGGGAACAATAGGACAGGAACGGTAGGCACTTTTGTGCTCTTATGCACGCCCCTTATAGCCCTCTTAGGAATGGGGTGAGGTCAATAGGAGACAGTTTTTGGTTGAAGATTTTGGGATTTTGAGTAGAGACTATGGAGTCAGGTAATGAGTTCCAAGCATTAACAACTCTGTTACAGAAGTCGTATTTTCTGCAATCAAGTTTGAAGCGGTTAACATTAAGTTTAAATCTATTGTTTGCTCTTGTATTGTTGCGATTGAAGCTGAAGTAGTCTTTAACAGGAAGGACATTGCAATAGATGATTCTATGAGTTAAACACAGGTCCTGTCGAAGGCGGCGGAGTTCTAAATTTTCTAAACCCAAGATTTCAAGTCTGTTGGTATAAGGTATTTTGTTGTTTTCGGAGGAGTGAAGAACTCTTCTAGTAAAATATTTCTGGACTCTTTCTATTGTATTTATGTCAGAGATGTGGTATGGGTTCCAGACGGATGAGCTGTATTCAAGAATAGGTCTGGCAAAGTTTTCTTGGAGACATTTCATTACCCAACTAGGTAACATCATCAGTGCTAGAAGTGAGTAGGGTTTGTGGGGAGAAGGAGGGGAGGAGGAGCAGGAGGAGGACTGTGGGGTCCTTGGCGCTCTCTGAGCTTGGTGGTTTTCTTGCAGACATTTCATCACCCAACTATGTAACATTATCAGTGCTGGAAGGGAGGGAGTTTGTGGAGAGGAGGGAGAGGAGGAGGACGACGACTGTGGGGGCCTTGGCGCTCTCTGAGCTTGGTGGTTTTCTTGCAGACATTTCATTACCCAACCAGGTAACATCATCAGTACTAGAAAACACTGGGGCTGTGGATTGGAGGTGGGAGGAGATAGGTAATGAATTCTAGGACTAACATTGAGGATGTTACCCACTTGGGTAATGGAATGTCTACAAAAAAATAACCAAGCTCAGAGAGCACCAAGGACCCCTCATAATTCAAGGTGTTCATCCAGGAAAACTTGTGTGTGTGTGTGTGTGTGCACGTATTGTGTATGCATATATGAATATGCTTAATCTGCCACAGATTAGATTTCTGGAATTGGTAGTAGTTTGGGTTGGAACTGGCTGCTGACACTTGCACGCGGACAGCTTGGTGACCAAGGGTTAGACCCATTGGAGCTCTTTTAATTCCCTCACCTGGTGTCCTCCAAGAGCATTTCCCATCCTCTTGTAGGAAGCTGTGCAGATGATCTTGGGGAAGATATCCAGAACAAGACAGGTGCTGAAATGTGTGCATTAAGCCCAGGGAGGTGCTAAAGTATTGAGAAGACATTCAGACCGAATCTGAATGGGATGGAAAACATAGGAGAACTTGCAAGTTTCCATTGCTACAGCTTAGCTCTAGCCTTCCTCTGTAGGGTTGCGGTGGCTCAGTGGCTCAGTGGCTAAGACGCAGAGCTTGTCGATCGAAAGGTCGGCAGTTCAGCGGTTCGAATCCCTAGTGCCGCGTAATGCTCCCGTAACTTGTCCCAGCTTCTGCTAACCTAGCACTTCGAAAGCATGTAAGAAATACAAGTAGAAAAATAGTGACTGCCTTTGGTGGGAAGGGGACAGCGTTCCTTGCGCCTTTGGCGTTGAGACATGTCAGCCACATGACCACGGAGACATCTTTGGACAGCGCTGGCTCTTCAGCTTTCAAACGGAGATGAGCACTGCCCCCTAGAGTCGGGAACAACTAGCATATATGATGTGCGAGAGGAACCTTTACCTTTATCTTTACCTAGCCTTCCTGTAGAGTTAGCTTCCTGATCTGTTCTACCTCCTAGGGCTGACATATCTCCAGTAAGGACAGGTGTAGAATGGGAGTTGTAACTAGTGGAGAAGAGGCTGGGTTTTAGACTTGACAGCTATACTCCAGTGGCCTTCCTACAAATTAGCTTCCGCTGGGGTTAGTAGGTTTGACAGAGTCTGTTGCAGAATCCCAGAAGGCAACCTTCTGAGCATTTTGAGTGCCTCTTGTGGACACTCCCACAAAATAGATATCTTGGCAAAGTGTGGATTGCCTGTTTGGAAAATCGTGGTTGGCATGGCTAATGCCCAGTGGTTTTGGCCACTGGATGGAATCTTGAATTGTGTGTGGGGTTCCGTGGTTCTCTACGAGCTTGTGTGATTTCCTTGTGGATGTTTCGTTACCAAATTAGGTAACACCATCAGTGCTAACATTGGTGGCACAGTGATTAAAAGGCAATACTGCAGGGCTAACTAACTGCTCACTCCAGGAGTTTGATTCTGAGAAGCTCAAGGTTGTCTCAGCCTTCCATCCTTCTGAGGTGGGTAAAATGAGGACCCAGATTTTTGGGGGGTCAACATCTAGCACTATGATGTTAGCTGCTGTTTTGGTGTCCTCTATGAGTCCCATCCATTGAAATGACCCATACCACCACAACAGAGTTGTGGGTGATATGAGGTAAAAGGTAAAGGTTCCCCTCACACATATGTGCTAGTCGTTCCTGACTCTGGGGGGCGGTGCTCATCTCCATTTCAAAGCCGAAGAGCCAGCACTGTCCGAAGACGTCTTTGTGGTCATGTGACTGGCATAACTCAATGCCAAACAAGATGGAACGCTGTTACCTTCCCACCCAAGGTGGTCCCTATTTTTCTACTTGCATTTTTTACGTGCTTTCGAACGGCTAGGTTGGCGGAAGCTGGGACAAGGAATGGGAGCTCACCCCATTATACGCGGCACTAGGGATTTGAATTGCCGAACTGCCAACCTTTGTGATCGACAAGCTCAGTGTCTTAGCCAAAACAGTAGGTTGTGAGAGTTTTGCCAAGCTGCAGTTAATCCAAACATTTCCTGTTAGGTCAGAATGCATCTTCTGCTTTAAGCGACTGTGGTTAATTTAGTGAATGGTTGGGTTGATTTGATCACTTTGGATTTGTAGAAATCGTCTGCTGTTATTTAATTCCCTTTGACAAGTTGCAGATTGATGCCAGCCTCCTCTCGCTGGTACTTTTTAGGTTCACCATAATTTGAAAGAGGTTTTGAACACATGCTAACCACCCCCCCAGAATTTCCGAAGGGAAAGAGGTGGAATTCATAACTCCTAAGATTGAATTTTCAAACCTTATTTCTCCATCACTTATTCTTCTTCAAAAATCAATTTCTAGTATTGATTTTTTGTTTTTTTGTTTTTTTTAAAAAGAGCTGATTGTGAAGTTGAATCTGGCTTTCCAAGCCCCTAGAATTGGAAGCTGCAAAGGAATGGATGCAGTAGGAAACAACGCCAAACAATATTTAAATGACACAATCCTGGCAAAAAATAGATAACTGTCCATTATTTCTGCCCAAGAATAAAAGTACTTAAGGAAAGTAATTGTAAATGGCTCCTGACATTTGTTTTTCAGAAATTATTTGCATCTGGTTTCCTGCATGGGAGATTTTTTTTTTAAGAAAAGACAATATCTTGCAGTTGTTAAACTGAAAGAAAACAGGGTGATGAAGGAGAAAAAGAAATAGCAATCGAGAATTGAGTCCAACACCCCAACCATGTAGATTGTACTATCTGTAAATTATTAAGACCATTGTTGGTAAGTATGAATAAATGGGAATGATTTATATAGCAACAGCACTTAGACTTATATACCGCTTCACAGTGCTTTATAGCCCTCTCTAAGAGGTTTACAGAGTCATCATTTTGCCCCGACTATCTGGGTCCTCATTTTACCAGCCTTGGAAGGATGGAAGGCTGAATCAACCTTGAGCCGGTCAGGATTGAACTGCTGGCAGTTGGCAAAATTAGCTTGCAATACTGCCTTCTAACCACTGGGAAGGAAGGGAGGGAGGGAGGGAGGGAGGGAAGGAGGAAGGAAGGAAGGAAGGAAGGAAGGAAGGAAGGAAGGAAGGGCAATAGTAATAGCATTTAGATTTATATACTGCTTCACAGTACTTTACACCCCTCTCTAAGTGGTTTACGGAGTTGGCATATTGCCTCCAATAATCTGGGTCGTCATTTGACCAACCTTGGAAGGATGGAAGGCTGAGTCAACCTTGAGCCGGTCAGGATCGAACTGCAGGCAGTCAGCAGAATTAACCTGCAATACTGCATTCTAACCACGGCGCCACCAAGGTCCCTAGTTCTCAACCTTTTCTTCACCAGGGAACTGCCTTTAAATACCTTTTATGGTCACGGACCATGGCCCCGGGCCGCAAAGACTTTAACAAAAGATTTAAATCATTACGTATCTTCAAACCTTCGCCAGACCGCCTCTGATGACATCACATCCCCCCAGTGTTCCTCAGACCACAGGTTTCGAGAACCATTGATTCGTATTATCCGAGGCACTGATATATTGCAACATGAAAGGTGAAATTAACGCTGTAATCCTGGACCACAGTGCCTTGAGTGTATACCTGATTTAACTTGAGACTTCCGAGTAGATCTGTAGAGATTTGTCCTACAAAAAGCGTCTTGCTCTCCTCTAATTTAAAGTGTTCTATGCCGGTTCTCTTCAGCAAACAAAGGAAGATAAATTCATGCGCCTGTTGGTATTTGGGATCAGAAAATGGTTCATGGATGGGGAAGCAGAGCGAGGGGAGGATTAAAAGCAACTACAGAGAAAGCTCAGCTGCTGTTAAGATCTTATGAGAATAAACGAGCAGCCATGTCAAAGGAAGCCGCTCCGAATGTCTACTTCAGGGCTCTTGATTTTGCAAAGGAAAAACATAATTGGGGCCATTTAGAAAATGGCTTTTGTGATTTAATTTTTGAAGTGCCTGAGCTGTGAAAATAAGTGTTTTCGCTCTCCTGTAGTCGGTGGACTATGTCAAGCGCCCTTCCCTCCTCCTCCTCCTGTGGGTATTAAGTCATAACAAGGCCACAGAACTGAAACTCGCTGGGAAATTTTGGGAATAGTCCTATATTTACAACAGTTTGTTTAGCGATCGATCAAAATTAACAACGGTGCTGGAAAGAGGGAGCTCGTGATTCTTTTTCACACTTACAACCGTTGTGGTATCTCCATGGTCACATGGTCAAAATTCAGATGCTTGGCAACTGGTTCAGATTTATGACGGTTGCAGTGTCCTGGGATGTAACAGAGTTGGAAGATATCTTGGAGGTCATGTAGTCCAACCCCTTGCTCACGCAGGAGGTCTATACTAGGGATTCGAACCGCTGACCTTTCTGATCGACAAGCTCAGTGTCTTAGCCACTGAGCCACCTAGCCAGGATTTGTGACCTTCTGACAAGCCAAGTCAATGGGGAAGCAACAAACGAGTTACTAACTTAACAGCTGCAGGAATTCACTTAACAACTGTGGCTAGAAAGGTCATAAAATGGGGCAAAAAAATTCACTTAAATGTTTCACTTAGCAACATAAATTTTCAGCCAATAATAAAATTTGTTCCAGATTTCATAATACTCTGATTCATTCTTATCTTTAAGTTCCAAGGTCAGTCTGTCCATTTCTGCGCAAATTAATATTTTAGCTAACACTTCTTCTGTGGGGGATCTCTTTGTTTTTCCATTTTTGTGCAAAAGCTAATCGTGCTCCTTTTAAAATGTGTAACATTAGATAAATTGTGCTCTTGTTGTATTTACCCTCTATAATACCTAGTAGAAAGAATTTTGGTTTTCCTTCTATATTTTCCATTAGTTTCTCCTCTATCCATTGTCTTAAATGGAACCAAAATTTTGCAGCTTTTGGGCATTCCCACCATATGTGATAAAAGGTTTTAACTCTTGACCTATTCTTGTAGAATACATGTAGTAGAGGCTAAGGAATCTAAGAAAGAAAAGGGAATATTTCCAAATGGAATAAAAAGCAGATGGACATTTCAAAGTCATTTATCAGAGGAGAAGGATGGATGGATGGATGGATGGATGGATGGATGGATAGATAGATAGATAGATAGATAGATAGATAGATAGATAGATAGAAAGATACAGATAGCTAGCTAGCTAGCTAGACAGAGAGAGAGAGAGAGAGAGAGAGAGAGAGAGAGAGAGAGAGAGAGAGAGGGGTAGGGTAAGTAGGTAGGTAGATAGGTAGATAGATACCGTGTTTCCTCAAAAATAAGACCCTGATATATATTTTTGAACCCCGAAATAAGCGCTTGGCCTTATTTTCGGGGAAGTCTTATTATTTTGGGGCTCCTCTTGCCGTCTTACCTGATTTCCAGCTCTATGTTTAAATATTTTCAGGGAGGGCTTATTTTTGGGGGGAGGCTTATTTTAACACATGTGCTCAAAAGCCCAATTAGGCTTATTATCAGGGGATGTCTTATTTTCGGGGAAACAGGGTAGATAGATAGATAGAGAGAGAGATAGATAGATAGATAGAGAGATAGATAGAGAGATCTTTTGCTGTATTATTGTATTAACTTTTTTCTAATCTCCAAATATTTGAATTTGCTGTAAATTGGACAGACACCAGTGCTTAAGTTTGATCATTAATGCAGCATTTGATGAAAAGCTTGATTTATAGACACATCTGTATTTAGTTTAAGGTACTAAGGTTAAAATACCGGCTCTCCAGGGAGTTTTACTTGATATCTTCATATTGCTAGATGGTTCAAATCTGTAGGAACAGCTGGTGTTTTCCCCCCCAGATTACATCTGGACACTTGAGTTCACACATTGACATACTCTTTGTTTTAACTGTGGTCTGTTGATGGTCAGAGTGTTTGGAGGGCTTGATTATAAAGACTGGACTTAAAGCAGTGGACTAAACACTTCTCCATTGCAAGCCAATGATCCAAAAACTGAGCTTCTTCCAGGAACTTTGTTCCAGTTGCAGAATTCTTTCAAGAACATTTTTGTCCTTAAAATCAAAATCTATACACATTAATGATCCATTCAATTATTGTTAATATTTAAGCCATTTTCCAAAATGTATTTTAATGGGACAAAGGAAAGTTTTGATGAATGATGAATTAGAAATCGTTATAAAGATTAGCAAATGTGGCATTCTGCATGTGAACTAGGTGATAGTTGCCCGGTGAGATAACATTTCTGCAATCATTTGTTTCACAAAATACGGAGACGTCGCACATCCTTATCTCATTCCTTGTTTGATGCTGAACTATTTACTACGCATTGCATTGACTTTCATGCATGCTTTGCTTCCATTATCTATAGCTCTTACCACATTAAGCAACCAACCTTCAACTCCATATTTGTGTATCTTATTGATCAACATACATTTTATGTTGATTGACATAAACCTACATTTTTATTGATCCGCATATAGTTTAGAATTTCCTTCTCCTTTTGCATGTAAAATCAGAATTGGGCATCAACTTTTGGAGGTGTCTGAGATTATACCCAAGTTTTGGATGATGCCTTAACATTTTGTAATTGCAGAAGGAGTTTTGAGCACAGATTAATCCATATTTCTGTTAAGTTTCATTCCTTTCCTTTCCTTTCCTTTCCTTTCCTTTCCTTTCCTTTCCTTTCCTTTCCTTTCCTTTCCTTTCCTTTCCTTTCCTTTCCTTTCCTTCCCTTCCCTTCCCTTCCCTTCCCTCCCTCCCTCCCTCCCTCCCTCCCTCCTTCCTTCCTTCCTTCCTTCTTCCCTCCCTCCCTCCTTTCCTTTCCTTTCCTTTCCTTTCCTTTCCTTTCCTTTCCTTTCCTTTCCTTTCCTTTCCTTTCCTTTCCTTTCCTTTCCTTTCCTTCTGCAATTGACTTGTCCAGATGTTACGTCAATCAACTCCAGCAGCTGACATGGGTAAACTTTTGAAAGATATAAATAATTCCAAAGCAAATATTCCGGTTCTCTTGCTCGCCCTTTAGCACCCTGGTGGCTTCCAGATGTTTTGAGATTTCAATCCATTTGCTTACCTTGTTGAATGTGTTCATTTTTAGAAAGGGGAAAAAATTCTCCTTGGAAAGCTATAACAGCAGACAAGCCCCTTCCCAAACTTCCATATAAGTCAAAGTGAAAGATGTAAGCAGTGGACACATTGCTTGGTTGAAGGAAGTTTTGATTTCTTAGCCGATGAATTAGAGATAGATCCAGAAGTGGGTTTTGCAGACTTGTCTGAGAAAACAGTTTTCTTACTGGACTCCTAATTATTTAAGTTCTAATTCTTTTTCATGAGATGAATGTAAAATCCACTGATCTTGAGGTGGCGGAAGAATAGGTATCTTTCTCTCCATACTTTGTGCCTTCTCTTGAAGTTGCAGAGCCTGAATCGAAGTTTGAAAAGCTTTCTTTAAGGGTAGATAAGAGATGTAGAATGAAAAGTCAGAATTTCCTAATGGGGGCGCATGACGTTAACAATGTACATCCCTTGTACATGTTGTTGTTCATTGTAATCTAGAGCAGTGATGGCGAACCTTTTCGGGGGGGGTCACGCACATGTGTGCCCACACCCATAATTCTATGCGCCCCACCCCCGCGCATGCACACGCGACTCTTCCCCCCCCCCCGACACGCAATGGC
This sequence comes from Ahaetulla prasina, assembly GCF_028640845.1. Classification (NCBI taxonomy): domain Eukaryota; kingdom Metazoa; phylum Chordata; class Lepidosauria; order Squamata; family Colubridae; genus Ahaetulla; species Ahaetulla prasina. Next base: position 15,561,783 of record NC_080549.1, on the reverse strand, counting down.
CCGCTGGCTCATTTTTCTCTCCTACCTGTCTCCAGAGCCTCTCTGTGAGTCTGGGAGGGTGGAAAATGGCCTTCCCCATTTCCTTGGAGGCCCTCCGGAGGCCAGAAACGTCCCGTTTACCAAGTTCCGGTTGGACAGGAAGTGACGTTTTTTGTTGTCTCCAGCGTCCAGACTCCTAGAGAGGCTCTGGGAGGGCGGCTGGGGACAGCAAAAAAAAGTCACTTCCTGTCCAACCGGAAGTTGGACGTTTCTGGCCTCCGGAGGGCCTGGGGAAGGATGGGAAAGGCAGTTTTCCATTCCCCCAGACTCCTAGAGAGGCTCTGGAGCCAGATAAGAGAGAAAAACGGGCCTTCCCCACCACCACCCAGGTCCTCCGGACGCAGGAAACAGCCTGTTTCCCTACTTCTGGTGGGCCCAGAAGGCCCGAAAATCAGCTGGCCAGTGCGTGCATGTGCACCGGAGCTGAGCTCGCGTGCCCACTGATATGGCTACACGTGCCACCTGTGACACGCATGCCATAGGTTCGCCATCACAGATATAGAGTGTGGTGTCCCAAAGGTGTTTTTCAAAAGGCCACTGGACTTTCTTCATTTTTTCCTTGATGTCATTTCGCTTCTCATCCAAGAAGCTTTTTCAGTTCAGTTCTTAGAACTGAACAAGCTCTTTGGATGAGAAGCAAAATGTTTGCAAGGGAACAAGGAAAAAAGTCCAGTTGCCTTTGGAAAAGCATCTTTGGGGACAACCATCACTTGGATGATTGAGACTCTCCATAGAAGTAGAGTACTGTGGTTGACAATACAGGAGTCATGAACTCGTATCAGATGAAGGAGGAATATCAAAATAATATAATAATAACAGTTTCCTGATTAATAGAATCACAGAACACATCTCCTTTGTCTTCAATAATCAACAAAGATGATTAGGGGACTGGAGGCTAAAACATATGAAGAATGGTTGCAGGAACTCGGTATGTCTAGTTTAATGAAAAGAAGGACTGGGGGAGACATGATAGCAGCGTTCCAATATCTCAGGGGTTGCCACAAAGAAGAGGGAGTCAAACTATTCTCCAAAGCACCTGAAGGCAGGACAAGAAGCAATGGGTGGAAACTAATCAAGGAGAGAAGCAACCTAGAACTAATTTCCTGGCAGTGAGAACAATTAATCAGTGGAACAACTTGCCTCCAGAAGTTGTGAATGCTCCAACACTGGAAATTTTTAAGAAGATGTTGAATAACCATTTGTCTGAGATGGTGTAGTGTTTCCTGCCTGGGCAGGGGGTTGGACTAGAAGGCCTCCAAGGTCCCTTCCAACTCTATTGTTGTTGTTGTTCTTCTTGTTGTTGTTATTATTTATAAGGGTATTTATTTATCATTTCACAGAGAAATCACCTGCTAAGAATGATTGGGGTAGCTTCATCCCTTAACTTGATGAGGCTTTTTTCTCCACAAATCTCGGGTGTTGGTTCAGAGCAGTTCGGGCGAACCGGTAGTGCCTGCCCACCCACCCAGGCACCATCCCGTCCTATATCGCTGTGTTTTTGACGCCGCACGCATGTGTGGATGGTGCGCGCAAGTGAATTGCCATGTTGTTTGATGTTCCATGCATGTGTGGATGGTGCATGCGAGCGAATCTCCATGTTTTGTGACGCCGCCCGTATGTGTGAACGGCAAGCATGCGTGTGAGCTCACATTTCTGATGCTGGACGAACTGGTTGCTACAGTATGTAAATCCCACCTCCGGTGCTGATGTAAGAACCACTCAGTTTCTCATCTAAAGATTCTCAACCCCAACTCTTCACCCTCTTTTATGAGAACCCTCCTAATCATAGCTTTTTAATTAGCACAAGTCGTTAGTTTCTGATTAGTTTACAGAAGAATAAGGATTGAAGAGGATTATTTCTCCTTAATAAGGCTTCTTGATTTGAATCTTAAACATTTAGACTTGGTGGGGTAGGGTGGAGATGGTATACAGAGAGTTTCATGAGTTCTATGAAAGTGTTGTAGATTCATCTTCAGCATTTTTGTTCTAGCATGGTCCTCTTCAAGAATGAAGTAGCAGATAGGATAGGACCTACACTGCTTCCCAGTGCTTTACAGCCCTTTCTAAATGGTTTACAGAATCAGCACATTGCCCCCAAACAATCTGGGTCCTCATTTTACTGACCTCGGAAGGATGGAAGGCTGAGTCAACCTTGAGCCAATCAGGATTGAACTGCTGGCTGTGGGCAGAGGAAAAGGAAGGAAGAAAGGGAGGGAGGGAGGAAGGAAGGACAACAGCATTTAGACTTATATAGTGCTTCACAGTGTTTTACAGCCCTCTCTAAGCGGTTTACAGTGTCAGCATATTTCCCCCAACAATCTGGGTCTTCATTTTACCCACCTGGGAAGGATGGAAGGTTGAGTCAACCTTGAGCCTGGTGAGATTCGATCTGCCAAATTGCAGTCAGCCGGCAGTCAGCAGAAGTAGCCTGCAGTACTGCACTTTAACCACTGTGCCTCCCCGGCTCAACGCTGCACCCCACTTCTCAATGTTGACTGGAGTTAAATGGACTTAAGACACTTTCCCACTTTACATAACCCCCCTGCCACCCCAACCATAAGTGGTGGGGGGAACAACGTCTTATCAGGGAAAAAACCAACCAGACTCGTTTTTGGTCTGCATTAACATATTCGAGGATGCTTGTTCCTGATAACTTACTTGCATTTTGAATTTAGACATCCATTTGCTCTATTTCTTAGACTTTCCTTCAGGGATCATTATTCTACTGCATCCAGCACAGGAAGTTTCAAGGTCAGCATTACTTGAACAGTTGTAATAGTCCCAACAGAAAGATAAATATATATTGACTGTAGCTGAAGCTGCGGATCTTGCGGTAGCTGAAGGTCAACGACCCTCTGAGGTGCTCCTCAACCTTCAGATGTCTATAGGTTAAATCGCTGATGAATTGCTCTTACAGGGGGAGGAAATGCATTGGATGCAACATTGAACATAAGAAGGTAGGTCTGTCCATGAAAATCACGGGGAAGGGTAGAACTGGGAAAACAGAAACAGCCTTTCCCCATTTATACTCATAGGAACTTCAGAATCAGTTTAATTTGAGGCATCTTTACCCCATTCCTCTGGCCCAGGAACAAATGCAGCATTTTGCAGAGTATAAGACACACTCCCCTTCTAAAAGAGGCTGAAGATTTGGGTAAGTCTTATACTCCAAAGGTAACCCCGCCCACCTGCCGCCCCTCACCTTTCGGCCTCCGCGCATCCTCTTCCTGACTGCCGAGATTGCCGCAGACAATGGCTTGTGTTTTTGGGCTCCGCATGTCGTGTTTTCAGCCTACAAATGCTCCGTTTGAGAGCCCTTCAAGGCTGTGGGGATTGCCAAAGCATATCGCCGCTGATCGCTGCCCAAAAATGCGATGCGTTTGGAGGCATGGTGCCCAAAATGGCTACCAGGAACAGCTGCTGACTTCTCTTACCCCTTCCGCACTTCGCCTGCTTCAGTCCCTGGAGCTCCCTCCGATGATCAGCTGTGCTTTTGAAGCTGTTTTTCAGCCCCAATGCGGTGCTTGCGAGCAAAGTGATCTTCCGCACTTTGCCTGCTTTTCTCATTGCTGCTCCCTACGATGATCAGCTGTGCTTTAGAAGCTGTTTTTTAGCCTCAACCAGCCCCAACCTCAAAACCAGCGAGTGAACTAATGTGCTGAAGCTGACCCGACTAAGGATGCTAGCCAGACGAATACTGGTAGGCAGATTTTTTTTTCCTATTTTCCTCCCCAAAAACTAAGGTGCATCTTATACTTGGTTGCGTCTTATACTCCGAAAAATAGGGTAATTACCGGAACGAATTTGAAACATAAATGCAGATAGTGCTCGACTTATACAACAGTTCTCTTAGTGACCATTCAAAGTTACAACGGCACTGGAAAAAAAGTGAGTTATGACCATTTTTGACACTGATGATCCTTACAGCATCCTCACAGTCATGTGATCCAAATTCAGACGCTTGGCAACGGACTCATGACAGTTGAACGTCCCGGGATCATGTGATCACCTTTTACAACCTTCTGACTGACACCAGCAAAGTCAATGGGGAAGCCAAATTCACTTAACAACCGGGAGACTAATTTAAGAACTGCAGTGATTCACTTAACAAACTTTTTTTTTTTTTGTTTACATTTATATCCCGCCCTTCTCCAAAGACTCAGGGCGGCTTACAGTGTATAAGGCAATAGTCTCATTCTATTTGTATATTTTTTTACAAAGTCAACTTATTGCCCCCCCCCAACAATCTGGGTCCTCATTTTACCTACCTTATAAAGGATGGAAGGCTGAGTCAACCTTGGGCCGGGCTTGAACCTGCAGTAATTGCAGGCTGCTGTGTTCTAATAACAGGCTTCATAACAGCCTGAGCTATTCTGGCCCCATTCCCTCCCCACTCCAGGGGAAGGATACTGCAAAATCTCCATTCCCACCCCACTCCAGGGGAAGGATACTGCAAAATCTCCATTCTCACCCTACTCTAGGGGAAGGATACTGCAAAATCCCCATTCCCTCCCCACTCCTGGGGGAAAGATATTACAAAATCTCCATTTCCATCCCACTCTGGGGTTAGCCAGAGGTGGTATTTGCCGGTTCTCCGAACTGCTCAAAATTTCTGCTACCGGTTCTCCAGAGCCTGCTGGATTTCACCGCTGGTTCACACTGAAAAATAGAGTACTTTGTGGTTGCGAATGCGCCAATACTGGAAGTCTTTAAGAAGATGTTGGATAATCATTTGTCTGAAATGGTGTAGGGTTTCCTGCCTAAGCAGGGGGTTGGACTAGAAGACCTCCAAGGTCCCTTCCAACTCTTCTATTCTATTCTATTTATGTAGAATTTCCTTCCATTCAGTCATCTGTCTGACTTCTTCTGCAAGGGTCTTGAAATCAAGGTGTGTCATTCTTTGCGGGATTGTCTCACAGACACACAAGTCCTCAAATCCATCAGAGTTGTCACTGCAACACAATAGCATGAGCCAATGAAAAGTGACATTGCTCAGAGTTTACATCGCCTGACTCGGAACTGAGATTATTTTTATATACGTGAAATATATTTAGCCCCAAAGTTTTTTTTAAGAATTTTTTTTCTTCAATGCTCCTCTTTTTTTTTTTTTTGAACTGGGACAAAAAAAAAAATACCCTTGAAATACAAAGGGGCTGCGGTATGGTCAAAGATAGTCTTAACTAGCTGTCAGTCAAAAAGAGAAATTTGTTGAGACACTTAATTACAAGATAATGTAGTCATCAAAATGTTGTTGTGGTAACTGACAGCTCATTTTGGACGGAAAGCTTAGCGCACCCTCCCTTGGGGTCAAAGATGCAGCAAGGTTAACTTAGTAATGACAAGTCTTTTATTATCGCATTATGACATTGAAAAAAATTGCAATTATACTAATAAATTAATAACAGTAATAAAGTGACAGTTATAATTGCATAATATACATGTTGTCAACTACCTTTTGGTGACATGGCTTGAATTTTTATTTTGGAGGCATCTTGCATTAATTCACTCCAGGCAGCACAAAGATTTTCCTTTGTCAATCTTTCCAGTATTCAGAATAGGAAACAGTTTCTATAATTGAGTGAAGGATAACTCAATAAGCACTGAATCCAATTCGGACAGTAGCAGCCCTTAGCAGGCGGGGGGCAATTTCAGAAACGTGGTTTAGTAGTTGGTGGGGGGCCAGAAGGTCTTAGGCAGGGGTGGGCTTCAAAAATTTTAGCAAGGGGTTCTCTGCCAGGTTGCCATGGTGGGAGTGGCCTAGTTGGTCTCCTCCACCATGTCTAGGAGGGGGTTGCTTTCCCCAGGCTCCGGAGGCTTTCCTTGAGCCTCTGGGAGGGCAAAAACAGCCTCCCCAGGCTCTGGAGGCCCTCAAACTTCCCAAACGTCTGGTAGGCCCATTTTCTGCCCTCCCCGAGCCTCCGTTTGCGTCCTATACTTACCTGGATCCAAAACGGGCCGCATAAAGACTCCTGGGAGGAGCAGGGTGGGTGGGGTCAGCCAAGAATGGGATTTGGGGGTTCTTTGAACTGCACAGAATCTTAGTTAGAGGTTCTCCCGAACCCTTGAGAATCCCCAGCAGACCACCCCTGGTCTTAGGGCAGAAGACTATATTGGGAAGTTGTGGGAGAAAGAGTAGCAACACCTAGGGTGGAGTGAAAAGAGGGAATCGGCCTAGAATCCCTATGTAGCCACAAGCGAACTACCGTATTTTTCGGAGTATAAGCCGCACCATTTCCCCCCCAAAAAAGAGGGTGAAAATCTGGGTGCATCTTATACTCCGAATGTAGCCCCACCCAGCTTCTCAAACAGAGGTTTCAGAGGCAGAAAAAAAACAAACCAAAAAAAACCAAGGCACAGAGCTCACAACCAAGGAACCTGTTGCTAAAATTCACCTCTGGGAACAGCTGATTGGGGGTATTCCGGGAGGCCAATCAGCTTTTTTCTTATTTTCCTCCCCAAAAACTAAGGTGCGTCTTATACCCCGAAAAATACGATAAGTCCAACCTTCCTTGAATTCCGTTGACCCATATCTAATTCCTAGCAGGTGCTAACTATTAAATTAGAAGATTTCTGTCCATTGGCTGTTTAGTAATTTAACTGAACCTTCATGTGTGGACCTGGCCTTTCTGATTGAAGCTGAAGAAGCATTTTGGAGAAGGGCAGTGGCACTTCCATGTGCTTGCAAAAACACATGGACTATGTATTGTTGGCATCCTCAAGAGCTAAACTTTGGTGAAGAAACATTTACCTTTGTTACCGGATGTTAATATTTTCCATACTTGCGTATTCCCGGCCCTGTGACTTTATGGAGGTTTGATCCACCATTCCACCTATTCTCCTTACTTTGTTTCTGTTGTGACCCAGGCCCAAGTAGGTAGTCCATGGAAAAACAAACTTTATTCGAACAGCTGGGAATTACTTCATTCCCAGCGTCGTTCAACTCAAAGTAAAACAAATGCCTCCCAACACAAATTCCTCAGTTATCTCACAAACCTTGGTGCAATTAGGCAAACTGCCAAAGACCCTTCCTGACAAACGTCCAGAAGCCACAAAAACAAAGTTGTACACAAAGCAGAAGACGCAGCTACAACGTTGTTTTCCGGCAAAGCTGAAACACCAGTGCTGGTCTGTTTTAAGCCATATGGGAGGGGCCAATCATCTCTTGACCCTACTCCCGAGTCTTCCTCTTTGCTTGAGCTGCTCTTGCCTTCTGGCAGCTCTTCTCACGCGTGCATTAGGAACAGGCTCCTGTTCCTCTGCCTCACTACTATCATTCTCTGGAGGCTCTGGAGTCCATACCTCACTTCCCGATGGCACTGGCCCCACCTCTGCCTCATCACTGTCCGGCTCCATTGCTAGCTCTGTAGGCTGCTGACGGACCACAACAGTTTCCTGATTTTTGTTAGTCAAGGAACAACATGTTTTATGAGTTATTCCTTTCCATCGCCATTTATGGTCCCTGGGATGTTGAAAGGTTTGTCCTTCTGTGAGCTGGCCTCAAATGACCCATCTCAAAAGGTGTGCTTAAACTTTTCTTTTTAAAGATGGAATTACGAAGGTTTTAATCATGTCTGATTTAGTAGGCTGGTGGTTGACTTCAGACACTATTTCTGGAGCCCCAATGTGGCTTACAAAGAAACCAAAAGTGTGCAATCTGCTTTAGTTTTGGGTCCAGGTGTTATCTTCTGGGAGAAGTTGAAGAGGTAACACTTGGTTGGTCTTCTGGAAATCTCCCATGGCGTTGAGTTCAGCAAAGAAAGGGGTCTTGATTGGGATGTCTTCTTCTATCAGATTGAGGTCAGGAAGTTCTTGCAGCTGTGATGGTCCAGTTGTGGGTCCCTGCACTGGAAGTCATGAAGAAGTGCTGGATAAATCAAGAGTTGTCTCTGCAGCAACTATTCTCCTCTCTCCTTCCACCTAGGAGAAAATTCAGCTGCCAAGCCTTGTAAAATATGAGCCTTCTGTTCTAATTCGGGAATTAAGTTTGCAAAGATACATGTACCTCTGTGGTACCTGCCAACTGCTTGCAGAAGATAACCCATTACATGGGGAATTGGCAGTGTTTTTAAAATTATTTTTAGCTTTCGCTTACTCAGAGAGAAAATAGAAATGAATTTTAGTCAACAAGAGCATCTCTTTTGGCCTAACCTTGAAGTCCATGGCAAAGATCCAGTGGATTTCATAGAGTCAGATGTTGTTGCTTCATTTCTGTTCTAGCTGGGTGGAAGCAAGTCCATGGAGATAGATAAGTTTGGTCTAAGCAGAATTTAAAAATAGGGGAAAAAATAGCATAGACAAAAGGCACTTTGCCTTACAGTAATTAGGAGTACTAACTTTCTATATTTCAAATATGGAGGACTTCAGCTGATTAAAAAAAACCCAAAAAAACAAAAAACCCACCGGTCCTAAAGTATGGTTTGTTTATATCTTTGGATGCTTAAATTATGGTCTGTATTTGCAATTGTGGTTCGTGCAATCTTCCATTAAGCCTGGCTAGTGAAACGCACTCATGATGATATACAGTATGAAGATGGAAGGGTTTTTTTGGTGTATGGTGTGACTTCAGCCACTAGCTAATAGTGTAGTTAATTATAGCTAATTTGATAAAATGTGATAATACAACTCTACCTTAAAATGTTGGGGAAACAGAGAGTAGAGTAGAGTAGAGTAGAGTAGAGTAGAGTAGAGTAGAGTAGAAGAGAAATGAAGACAAGTGTTGGAAGGGACCTTGGAGGTCTTCTAGTCCAACCCCTTGCTTAGACAGGAAACCCTACACCACTCCAGACAAATGGTTATCCAATCTCTTCTTAAAATCCTCCAGTGTTGGAGCATTTACAACTTCTGGAGGCAAGTTGTTCCACTGATTAATTGTTTTAACTGTCAGGAAATTTCTCCTTAGATCTAAGTTGCTTCTCTCCTTTATTAGTTTCCACCCATTGCTTCTTGTCCTGCCTTTTGGTGCTTTGGAGAATAGCTTGACTCCCTCTTCTTTGGGGCAACCCCTGAGATATTGCAACACTACTATCATGTCACCCCTAGTCCTTCTTTTCATCAAACTAGACATATCCAATTCCAGCAACCTGTAGCTGTACATTTTGTTTTTCTTGCCTAAATGTAGAACCTTATTTTGTTCACCATTGAATTCTATTTTGTTAGATAGCGCCCAATATTCAAGTCTGTCAAGATCCTTCTGTATCTGAAGCCTATCTTCTGGAGTTTTGGCTATTCATTCCTGCTAGCTCAGTGTCATCTAGAAGGTAGAAATCAAATCACTGGTTGGAATCCTAAGCCCTGGACTCTACAGCAGGGGTCTCCAACCTTAGCCACTTTAAGCCTGGAGGACTTCAACTCCCAGAATTCCCCAGCAAGTTAGTTTGCTCCATTTGAGCAGGACTGTAGCTACAGTAGAGGCCAAAATTGTGGAAACCTTTTGGGAAAAGTGTATTTTCTAAAACTAGCTAATAACACCACTTTTTTTGGGGGGGGAGTAGTACCCATAAAATTATATATCAATGGAAAGATAATTTAATCAAGAATTTAATGCAATAACTTTTATGAAGGATTTGCTATTAGAATAGCAGTTACAGTATAAAGAAGAAAAGGGAAACACGTAGAAAAAACGAGATATACAAAAATGATCACCGTAGAAAAAATGAGATATACACAAATGATTACTATGTCAGTTAATACTTCGTTGGGCAACCTTTAGCATGAATTATGGCCTTAAAACGTCTTCCCATGGAGTGAACCAAGTCTTTGAGTTCTCCAGCTGTTATAATGTGAAAGCAAGATTGAATGATGGCTTCTGTTAACTGGGTTTTATTGCTGGGTCGCTTCTGACTAACAAGTTTCTTTAAGTGGCTCCATAGATTTTCAGTTGGGTTAAGGTTTGGGCTATTTCCAGGCTGTTCCAGCAGTAGAATAGGATTAACTTGAAACTCCAAAAAAACAAACAAACAAACAAACCCAAAACCTTATTAGCCATCAAACCTCATAAACACACTTTCCCCAAAAGGTTTCCACAATTTTGGCCACTACTGTAAATGGTAGGTCACCTCCATTCCGTGCAGCAGGTTACCAGTTCAATTCAGGAGTGAAATCTACTTACCTTCCCTACCGGTTTGGAAGTGCATGCGCTGTGCCTGTGTGTCACGTCTACGGGCTGACCCTCTGCGCATGCGCAAACGCTTCTGTGCATGCACAGAGGGTAAAAAACAGGTTACTTCCTGGTTAAAACCAGGAAGTAACAACAACTGGGCGGGTGGGCGGAGCCTTGAGCCACCATTGCTACTGGTTCTCCGAACCACCGGCTGTCATTGCTACCGGCTTGGCCGAACCGGTCCAAACCGGGACCATTTCACCCCTGGTTCAATTCCTACCATTCCTGGTTTACAAAGTTGAAGTAGCAGACGTAGTTCTCTGTTCTGAGAGATCCTGCCAGCCGAAGCAAAAAAAACCCTTCTGGCTGACCTTGTGGATGGTGTCAGGAGGAAGGGAAGATGCTCCATTAATAGTCCCAAGTTGGGATGAAGCAATTAGGGCTGTGTTGAGTGGGACATTTGGCAAGTTTGTTTGGGAAACAAAACCTCCCGTCTTTAAAGCTTTCTTTTGTGTCTAATTGTCTCCCTTTCCGGAGTCTGCTCGGGTTAGTTAGAAGATGGGAACTTCGTATTTTTGGCCTGGTTTTTCAAATTGTCCACTTTTAATTTCTGAACCGCAATTAGATATTGCATTTCCGTACCATTCCCTTACCCCACCTTCTCTCCCTGTTTTTCCAGGCGAGCAATTAGAAGGGGTTGGGTGAATAAGGTTACTATTGCTCCATCTTTATTACTCTGATGGATGGAGCTATTAGATAAAGACAAACTAATTCCTCATTACCTGCCTGCCTCATTTCTGCTCTTTGCCCTGGAGAAGATCAGCATAAAAGATCAGTCTGTTATTGAGAAACTGCTGGACAAATATTGAGCATATGCACCAAAAAAAAAGGACAATCAAAAAAATTAGCCAAAGGACAACTGCCCATCATGAGAATCGGAGTTTGAGGTGTGATAGAACAAGCCAACTCAGCCTGTCTGTTTCTTTAGAATAGAATAGAATTTTTAATTGGCCAAGTGCGATTGAAGACAAGGAATTTGTCTTTGGTGTATACGCTCGCAGTGTACATAAAAGAAAAGATACGTTCATCAAGAATCATAAGGTACAACACTTAATGATAGTCATAGGGCAGAAATAAGCAATCAGGAAACAAACAATATCAATCTAAATCGTAAGGATACAAGCAACAAAGTTACAGTCATAAGTGGAAGGAGATGGGTGATGGGAACGATGAGAAGATTAATAGCAGTGCAGATTTAGTAAATAGCTTGACAGTGTTGAGGGAATTATTTATTTAGTAGAGTATTCTTGGAAGTAGACCTGGTCTTAGGAAGTTTGACTCAAGGATGTCATTGAGTTTCTTTGACCTTTGGGCTTCCTGTATTTCAGGGGTGAAATCCAGCAAGTTCTGACCGGTTCTGGAGAACCCGTAGCAGAAATTTTGAGTAGTTCAGAGAACTGGCAAATACCACCTTTGGCTGGTCCCAGAGTGGGGAGGGAATGGAGATTTTGCAGTATCCTTCCCACCAAGCCATGCCCACCAAGCCACACCATGCCCACCAAGTCATTCCCAGAGAACCAGTAGTAAAAAAAAAAATTGAATTTCACCACTGCTGTATTTGGTCCACATGGTTAGTGGCTGTCAGTTTTTAGCTCTCTTCTCTAGACCAATATTTCTCAACCATGCAACTTTAAGATGGGTGTCTATGGAGATTCTGTATCGTCAAGTCATGGTTGTCCTAAAAGTGCTTTTTTTCAAAAGACAACAGAACTTTCTTGGTTTTCCCCTTTGAAAATGTTTTGCTTCTCATCCGAGAAACTTCTTCAGTTCTATATTCTTGCACCATCCCAAAGTGTATGGTTAAAAGGTCTATGGAGTTTCTCCATCTTCCAGGTCATGGTTCTCCCAAAGATGCTTTTTCCAAAAAGCAACTGTGCTTTCTTGGTTTTTTTTTCTTTGAAAACGTTTTGCTTCTCATCCACAAAGCTTCTTCAGCTTCAGAACTTTATTTTTTATTTATTTATTTATTTGTCAAGCATGTATTAGATAACAGATATAAGTATAAACACGATTATGAATACAAGAAATGGATACGGCTACATGGGGACAGTAGGACAGGGATGGTAGGCACTTTGGTGTGCTTATGCACGCCCCCTTACAGACCTCTTAGGAATGAGGTGAGGTCAACAGTAGACAGTCTGAGGTTTAAAGTTTTGGGGGTTTGCGGATGAAACCACAGAGTCAGGTAGTGCATTCCAGGCATTGACCACTCTGTTGATGAAGTCGTATTTTCTGCAATCGATTTTGGAGCAGTTTACCTTGAGTTTGTATCTATTGTGTATTGTTGCAGTTGAAGCTGAAGTAGTCATTGACAGGTAGGACATTGCAGTAGATAATTTTATGTTCTACGCTTAGGACAGACTGAAGGCGGTGTAGTTCTAATAAAGCCCAAAATTTCACGTGTGGTGGCATAAGGTATTTTGTTGCGAGCAAAGGAGTGGAGGACTCTTCTTGTGAAATACCTCTGGACTCTCTCAATTGTATTAATGTCCGATATGCAGTGCGGGTTCCAGAGAAGATGAGCTTTATTCGAGAATTGGTCTAGCAAATGTTTTGTATGCTCTAGTTAGCAGTACAATATTACCAGAGAAGAAGCTATGCAAAATTAGGTTAACAACTCTTAATGCCTTTTTGGCAATGTTGTTACAGTGAGCTCTGGTACTTAGATCATTAGAGATGAGTACTCCAAGATCCTTGACATAGTGAGGGTTGTCTACAAGGTCTGAATTGAAGAAGCTTCTCAGGTGAGAATGAATATTATTTCAAGTGTGCATCATCTTTGCTGATGTACAGTTACGGTGTCTTAAGACATCCAGCGGGTCCTCTCCTGGACATTTATTTATTTATTATACTTGTGCCCTGAAAAATAAGTGATGTTGCCCAGGGGAACGGCAGCATTTTAAGATCATTAGCAACATCCACAGTAACAGCATCATAAGAATGATGGAAACCATAAAAAAGCCGTTAATCAATAGCGCTGGAAAGATAAAATATATAATCCATTTTTTCCAGAGTGGAATGGGCACTTAAACTGACTTATAAATTACAGAAATTCCAAGGAGAACAAGCCCCTTCTTGCTTACCATTATGAAGTCTACAGTGGCCACCAAACGCTTCTTTGGGGAGGACGTTTCCTAAACAGAGTCTCGTAACTGGGAAAAAAAAAAATTGTCCTCTGAAACCATCTCACTACAGTTGCGAGATGCTTGTGAAATGCCTGAACAGGTCCATAGATCTCATATTTTGGTGTGAATCTCCTGAACGATTGATACTCCATAACATATCTCTTGCCAGAATTGCATCCCTTAAGACAACCAAGTTTTGCTCGCACAACATCTCACCCTAATTATCAAGGTCTCTTTTGAATAAGGAGTGAGGAATGCATCTGATGGAAGGGGAGCTACAGTTCACGAAAGTCCTATGCCTTTTCAGAACAATAGCAGTTAAATTTATATACCGCTTCACAGTGCTTTCCAGTCCTCTCTTAGCAGTTTACAGAGTCAGCATATGGCCCCCAACAATCTGGGTCCTCATTTTACCCACCTCGGAAGGATGGAAGGTTGAGTCAACCTTGAGCCTGGTGAGATTCGAACAGCCAAATTGCAGGCAGTCCACCGTCAACAGAAGTAGTCTGCAGTACTGCACTCTAACCCCTGCGCTACAACGGTTCATTTGCTAATCACAAACGGTTCACTTGCTAATCACAAAAAGTGCTATCAGGCCCCTGATTTTTCAGACCACCAGAAATAATCAACATTAGGAGAGACTTATGCGCACAGTACAGAAATACAACATTTTCCCCCCTGTTCCTGTGTAAGGAATGATAAATAAATATAACCAAATGATCTCATATACGTTTTTGTGACGTCTTTGGGATCACTCTCAAGTGATCAAGCCTGCATGAGCTTGTTGGTGGACAAGGAAGGAGAAGAATGGTTTGGTGGAGGCCACTATGAGTTTTTCACGAAGCCGACTTGTTTGATTGTAACTGTGCCATGACAAATACCGATCAGTGATTTGCTGTCATCTTGGGGAGATATATGAAAAGGCTGATTGTAATTCTTCCACTTAACAGACGAATAGAATCTTTATTTTTCCCTTCCTGTTCTTGTATCCCTTGAATGTTCCAGCTCAGCTCAGCTCATCAACTCAAAAAGTATTGGCAGGATGTTGAGACAATATTATTCTCTGGCCTGTGTGGGAAAGAGTGTGGACAAGCTTGTTTGGGGTTTCCGTTAAAGTAGAGACGGGAGGGTCCCAGTTGGAGGGTGACCCCCTGCGAAATGGACAGCAGATCAACTCATCTGGCCATCTCCAATGGACATCTCTCCAGTGGGTAGCTGGGAGGCAGTTGGGTGGATGGATGGAAGGGAGCTACACTATTGTTCCTATTTGTTAGCATAGAATAGAATAGAATAGAATAGAATAGAATAGAATTTTTATTGGCCAAGTGTGATTGGGGACACAAGGAATTTTTCTTGGTTCATATGCTCTCAGTGTACATAAAAGAAAAGATACGTTCATCAAGAATCATAAGGTACAACACTTAATCAGGAAATTAATCAGGAAGTAATATCAATACCAATATCAATAGAATGGAGTGGAGAGTGGAGTGGAGTGGAGTGGAGTGGAGTGGAGTGGAGTGGAGTGGAGTGGAGTGGAGTGGAGTGGAGTGGAGTGGAGTGGAGTGGAGTGGAGTAGAGTAGAGTAGAGTAGAGTAGAGTAGAGTAGAGTAGAGTAGAGTAGAGTAGAGTAGAGTAGAGTAGAGTAGAGTAGAGTAGAGTAGAGTAGAATTCTTTATTGGCCAAGTGTGATTGGACACACAAGGAATTTGTCTTGGTGCATATGCTCTCAGTGTACATAAAAGAAAAGATATGTTCATCAAGAATCATAAGGTACAACACTTAATCAGGAAATTAATCAGGAAATAATATCAATATCAATATCAATAGAATGGAGTGGAGGAGTGGAGTAGGGTAGGGTAGAGTAGAGTAGAGTAGAGTAGAATAGAATAGAGTAGAATTCTTTATTGGCCAAGTGTGATTGGACACACAAGGAATTTGTCTTGGTGCATATGCTCTCAGTGTACATAAAAGAAAAGATATGTTCATCAAGAATCATAAGGTACAACACTTAATCAGGAAATTAATCAGGAAATAATATCAATATCAATATCAATAGAATGGAGTGGAGAGTGGAGTGGAGTGGAGTAGGGTAGGGTAGAGTAGAGTAGAGTAGAGTAGAATAGAATAGAGTAGAATTCTTTATTGGCCAAGTGTGATTGGACACACAAGGAATTTGTCTTGGTGCATATGTTCTCAGTGTACATATAAAAGCATCTCGTTGTTAAGAAAAATACCCTAATAATCAGTGAGATTATTGGGATGGGTCTTGTCTACTTCAGTGCAGGTAGTCCTCGACTTACAACAGTTCTTTTAGTGACTGTTGGAAGTTACAACAGCACTGAAAAAAAGTGACTTCTGACCATTTTTCAGACTTACGGCCATTGCAGCATCCCTATGGTCAGGTGATGGATAGTTGGATGCTTGACAACTGACTCATGGTTTATGACGGTCTCAGTTTCCTGGGTGGGGTGTGTGTCACATGATCCCCTTTCTGCGACCTCCGACAAGCAAAGTCAATGGGGAAAGCTAGATTCACTTTAACAACCGTATTGCTAATTCGACATCCGCAGGGATGCCGTCAACAGCCGTCAACCCAAGGAAAGTTGTAGAACCGGGGCGAAGGCTCCTTGAACCAATTTCTCACTTGGCAACCTATGCTTTTGGGCTCGCTTGGTGGTCGTAAGTCGAGGACGACCTGCGTTTGAGAAAAGTCTTGGAAGCGAAGCAGTAGAGATTTCCCCGCTTGCAGGGGGAGAAACGAATGAATTGTCGTTCCTGCTGAATAAGATCTTCGGGATCGCCAAGGCGGTGATGGCCAGTGGGGGGTTGGAAGAGTGAAATAATTACTTAACAGTAGGTAAACAATGTGAGATGTGAAGTATGCTTCTCCCCTTCCCCCTTTCTCCCCTCCCCTTTATTTTCCACTCCCGATTCTCCTTTTTCTTTGTTGAGAGCGCTTCTCTTAGCGATGGCTCCACTGGGATAAGCAGCAGAGAAATTTGATTAAATGGATGCCCGGGGGTCATGACCCTGTCTAAACATGCTCCAGCTCTCAGCATTAATCAAAGAACACTAAAAAAGAAAGAAAGAAAGAAAGAAATTGACCTTGGTGCACATGAACATTTGGTGAAGATTGTGTACAGTTGCACAAGGGGGGTGGGGGGAGCCACGCATGGGAGAGAGAGCTTTTCGGTTGGGTTGGGTTGAACGTACTGTCCAGTGTCCCAATGATAAAGACCACATCGCCATTCATACCTAGGTTCAAAGGGCCTCGAGGCCATCGTTAATCATCGGCAATATCAACATTTACATAGCACTTTAGGGCATTGGATGGTCTTGTTGCAATCCTCGCATTTGGGTGGGGGAGATGTGTGGCAGGCAAGAGGACAGATGGAAACTCAAAAGGTGCCCAGAAAATCCAGATTTTAATAAGTGAGGAGGGGTAGTTGGCAGCTGGACCCCTTGGAGGCAGATGGCAAGGGTCAGGTGCACACACCTGGATAGGGATCCATTGACAGTACCATGCTGAGGAGGCATTAAAAGTTTAATATCAGCCCTGGAGGGATTGAGCACTGTAAGAATAAGAGGCCTATTTAATAAGCTTAAATCTCCAACCTAATGCATGCCTGTTGGGAGTCATATTCGTTGAATGTAACAGTTGGGCTTGCTTCTGAGTAAATGAGGATTGCACTCTAAGTGCATTTATCTGTTAATGGAAACATTTGCTCTGTATTTCACCCCGTCCTCATGTAGGCATGCATTATGCTAAGTCTTGTTGGATCAGGTCTTGAATAAAAGGCACTCTATGTGGCTCACACACCCTTTCGTTGCAACCACAGTGATGTCCAAATGATGGGTGTTGTGGCCTGCCTGCGGCCAGTGGAGCTGGCAGCAGAGTCGGGACAGTGAGAAGGTTGGGGAGGAACTTGGGCCAGCCTGGGGGCTGGGGAAAGCTCGGACGAGGTGTCATGTCCCTCTCCCCCTCCGACGACCGGGTCTAGGAAGTCTGTATCAAGCGTGGCCACGAAGCCTCTGCAGCTTTGCCAAATTCCTTTCAGATTTCTCAGGGCAGGCAGGAATCCAAGTTGTGACTTCAGCAAACTAAATGAGACTTTGCTTGACTCAAACTTGCTTGACTCAAGCTGGTTCTTTATATAGGCTGTGGGGTGTGGCTCCATGACTCAACACTTATCCAGGTCTGCCCCTCCCTTCCTTCTGCTGATGTCGCCTCTCAGATCTCCGGAAGCGGGGATCCTCCTACTGTGAATTCTCTTCAGCTGGATCCGCTGTTGGTAATTCCAGCACGTGGCTGGCTCCCTGTTCACATGTTGTAGGAGTGAGGTTTTTTTGTTCATTCCTGACATCCTGTCTGGGCTGGGGGCTGGAGGCATGATAGGCTGTTCCTCAGACTCCGAATCTGATAGCAGGCCCGGGAGGCTGAGGAGAGGAGGGAGGACAGGCACAACACGAGGGCTCTGCGTCAGAGGCAGAGAGGGAGTTAGATACCAGCGAGGCAGAGGAACAGCTGGAGCCCGTTCCCAGTGTGCGCATGCGCAGAGCTGCCAGAAGACAAGAACAACTCAGAAAGCAGGGTCGACTCGGGAGTAAAGCCACACCTAGAGGTGATTGGCCCCTCCCATAGGAAACAAAAGAGGAGCGAACAGGGAGTGGGCTTTTGCAGGAAACAATTCGTTCGTTCCATGACTCTGAGGGACTCTGTGCTAAGGTTTTGCCTTTGAAACATTCCTTTGAAAACCTGTTTGGACAAACCCTGCTGACTGTGAATGAACGTACTTCACCGTGTAAATAAAAGAGGTCGTATAAATAAAAGAGGTTTTGCTGGGATCAATTCCTGCCTCCTGCTTGTTAAGGTCAGAACAATGGGCATACAATTGTATCATCACACAGAGGATGCAGGGAGACACGTGTGTCATGTCGTGAGGCAGGTACCTAAGTCATGTCATTCGTGTGAAGATGTCACAAGATTCCCGATTGCTTCCCGGTGGGGATGGGGGGGGAGGGGACGCCGTGATTCCTCATTGCTTCAACTTCCTGACCTTCGAACCTTTCGCCACGAGCTTAAGACATATCTATTTATTTGCACAGGACTGGCGTAGGATTTTAGTTTTTAAATTGGGGTTTTATTGTTTTAATGATATTTTAATTTTGGGCCAATTTAATAAGTTTTTTAAATACGATTTTTATCTTGTATTTATGCTTGTTCTATTTTACCTGGCTGTGAACCGCCCTGAGTCCTTCGGGAGAAGGGCGGTATAAAAATCCAATTAAATAAATAAATAAAAAATAAATAAAAACCATCCTCTTTTAACGATCCCATAATTCCTTATGGGGTGGCATCTGGGCAACTGAATGGAACTGAGTGTTTACTGGCCGGATGCCCTTCCTGTCACCAATGTGGAGGTTTTTTTTCCCAGCAGATATATTTCCAGTGTGTCCAGAGAGAGAAATATCTGTCTCTACCTAAGCATGGAACTCACAACCTCCTGATTGTGAGGTGAGGGCTCCACCTCTAAGCCACCGCACCACTTGATTCCCCATTGCTTCCCAGGGGGGAGTTCCCCATTAATGCATTGATTATTCCCATTGCTTCCTGGAGCGGGGGGCATGCACTGTTTGCTTGATTCACCCGTTGCGTTGTTGTCTTCAGCCATGAAGTTGTGTCCGACCCTCGGCCACTCTATGGATCAGCATCTCCATGCCCCTTTGTCTTGCCATGGTCATATCGATGCCATCCTGTATAATGTCCAGCCAACAGGTACTAGGGCGGTCCCTTCTTTTTCCGCTGATCGCTCCTGGCATGATTGAATTTTCGAGTGAGTCAGCACACATGCCATGGCCAAAGTATGATAGCCTTTGTTTAGCAATCTTGACTTGTGAAAGGATTGCAATTTTTCCGCACTTTTTAAGAGAGAACAAGGTAGGTGTGGGAAGAAAAAACTTTTTGGGAAACATTCTGATCTTTGCTCTCCACTTCCTCCCGTGATATTTGTTAACAATATTTGTGAATATCAGCGCTTTGTTGTTGTTGTTGTTAAAAACATTTCCTTTAACAATTCAGATATCGCTGTTTGTTGATTTAAGGCTAATACTTAAATGTATTAACGGATGTTAGATGAATGAATTTAATTGCAAATGGGACATAATGAATGCAGCCACAGGTGAGCCAGTGGCTCTGGTGGGAAGTGGAGGTGGTTAAGATACCTGAATGAAATCTACCTGGTTATTAAGAACTTCAGCAGAAACTCTGCTTCCCCCCCCAATGTATTTATACCTCCTCTTTTGCCATATTGAAAATTGTGAGTAGCTCTTTTGGCCATATGCTGACCATAAACCACACTCATTTTCCAACAAAAGTTACACAGAGCCAAGAAGGTGTAAATTAAGCTTTCCTTGGCTTTAACTATTGACGTTTAATAGTTTAGCTGCTTTAACTGCTCGGCTTTAACTATTGACATTTCTTTAAAAAAAAGTTTACTCTTCTTTGTTCAGTCTGTACTGGTGAGATGGATGGCTGGGCCATCTTGGGAGCTCATTGAAGGTGGCAAAATACCAAGGTCAGGGACTACTGCAATACCTTGAGTAGCCTATATAGAACCAGTAGAACAAGATTGAGATAATCCTGGTGAGCATCTGAGGTATCAGGTCCTCTACTTTTTAGAGGGCAACCCCCAAAACCAGGGGTAAAATCTATTTACCTTCCTTACCGGTTCGGAAATGCACACACCGCACGTGTGCACTTGCACGCACACACTCTCTGTGCATGTGCAAAACCTTTCTACGCATGCGCAAAGGGTAGAAAACACATTACTTCCTGGTTAAAACCAGGAAGTTACAACAGCCGGGTGGGTGGACAGAGCCTCACGCGATTGCTACCAGTTCTCCAAACTACCAGCTCAGGCTGTTACCGAATCGCACGATCCGGTCCGAACCGGGAGCATTTCACCCCTGCCCAAAACTAACCACTTCAAGGTGAAATAAAGCCTTGGGAGTCCAAAAATAGTTGTTTACTTCTGATGCAAGTAGCTCAAAATGACACTGCCTCTCGAGCCATTAAGTAGGAAAAATTTCAACGGCTAAGGATCGGCATTACGTATTTTTAAGGGGGAGGACTGTACTGAACAGATTGATGATTTAAAAGGAGCAACAACGGAACTTTCTGATTTTATTTTCTCTAATAGGGCGTGTTTGTAAGTGTGTATAGTATTTCAGTTGTATTGTATTACCTGATTTATACTATGATATATGTGAACATGTGCACATTATATCATATTACATTACACAATTCAGCTCAGATTGTTAGAGTCCTGTTACACGGGTAATAAAATTCGGGGCTGTTTAGTCTACTCACCATCTCGGTCCTCTCGTTCATTCATTGCTAAACCTCAAACAACAGTTCCATCAATGCTTTGTTAGAAATAACAAAGTTAGCATATGAAAGACCCACTTTCCTGATATATCAGAATAAGAGAGTTGGAAGGGACCTTGGAGGTCTTCTAGTCCAGTCCCCTGTCCAGGCAGGAAACCCTATACCATTTCAGACCACTCTCTTCTTAAAAATGTCCAGTATTGGAGAATCCACAACTTCTGGAGGCAAATTCTTTCCATTGGTTATTTTTTTTTTTCACAGTCAGGAAATTTCTCCTTATTTCTTTCTTTCTTTTTTTTTTTGTTTACATTTATACCCCGCCCTTCTCCGAAGACTCAGGGCGGCTTACAATGTATAAGGCAATAGTCTCATTCTATTTGTATATTTTTTACAATGTCAACTTATTGCCCCCCCAACAATCTGGGTCCTCATTTTACCTACCTTATAAAGGGTGGAAGGCTGAGTCAACCTTGGGCCGGGCTCGAACCTGCAGTAATTGCAGGCTTTGTGTTCTAATAACAGGCTTCTCTATTGCCTGAGCTATCCCGGCTATTTCTAGGTTGCTTCTCTCCTTGATTAGCTGCCATCCATTGCTTCTCGTCCTGCCTTCAGGTGCTTTGGAGAATAGGTTGACTTCCTCTTCTTTGTGGGCCGCCCCTGAGATATTGGAACACTGCTATCATGTCACCCCTGGTCCTTCTTTTCATTAAATCCCCAAACTCCTTCAACTGCTCTACATACGTTTTAACCTCTGGAGGAACACTGACTCCACTTCTGTAGAATTGTGGATTTGGAAGACACCAGAATACTCAGCTTCTGAAGTTGTTGCTAGAAATCCATTAAAACCATCCATGTCCAAACATGTCCCGTTTTCTCTTCAAAGCCTCCTGAGATGGAGAACCTTCAACTTCCCCTGGCAGACTGTTCCACCTAGCTCCTTGGGCTGTAAAACAAGTTCTTTAAAAGTTTTTCATGCTGTCTTGGATAGGATGAAGAAAGACTTTCCCTCCCTCCCCACCCTCCGAAATAGATACCGGTCGTGCCTGCAGAGTTTTATGAATTCACTGTGCAGAACTGACCAGTCTCCTAGCACAGCTATAAAATACAGTACTTCAGGGATTTTTTTCCTGTTTCTCTTAACCATGTTTGACTGCTGTCCTCGCAACCCAGGGCCGGAAGGGTTAATTTATTCCTTGCACCGTCAGTGAAACAATGCTACAGTAAACATTTTAATTAAGTTTTCTTGGAGAACACAAAGGTTCATGAGACGTGGGTCACATTGACAGTTGCTAAACAGCTCGGTACAATTTATGAGCTCAACTTGTTTACTCAGGAATGTAAAAATTTCCCTTTCTAAATGGGGCAGCCTTATCTTTATTATTCCAGGCCCCTTTTGAGTTTACAGTTGTCTTATAAGCAACCTTTCTGAAGCTTATTTTAGGATCCCTAAGTAAATGAACAGGCAGAATTAATGCTCAATGCCAACAGCCTTAACATTTTTATATATTTGGTGATTGAGAATTAAGGCTTAGGCGGTCAAGGCACGGGGAAAGGAAGGAAGAGAGAGAGAGAGAGAGAGAGAAAGAAAGAAACAAAACAAATGGTTGTACTTTATTTATCCAGAATTTATGTGATAACAGAAGGCAAATTGAGTTTCTGGAAAGAAACCTTGTTTACAAACCTTTTTTCTTCTACTTCTTTAAAACCGGAACCAAGCTACAAGGATATGTGCATTTCAAGACTTAGAAGATCAAAGAAAGGATTTCTTCATTAGTGGAATCTTCCCCAGTTTGCCACCGGTTCACTGCCCACGCATGACTGTGGGCACCAAACACACACTGTGCACGCGCGCATGCACAGTACACACCAAACACGCGCTTCACGCGGAAAAAGGATCCTTGGGAAGGTAAGTAGAACAGCGAGGGGGGGGAAACAGCTGTGCCGCACAGTTTAGATTCACTAATAAGCAGGATTTCCTGCTTTCTAGCAATTTTAAACCGCCCAGCATAGCTGATCGTCGGAAATACCGGTTCGAATGAACCGGTAGCTTTTTAAAAATTTTTTTTTACTACCGGTTCGCCTGAACTGGTAGTTTCTATCACTACCGGTTTGTTTGAACCGGTGCAAACCGGTAGCATTTCACCACTGCATTTCTCTTTTTTAAAAATTGTCAGGACCAGTGTCTTAAGCGCATCTTTTTTTAAAATTCCAACCCTTGCAAAGGGACGCTTTGCTTGCTTACTCTGAAAGTAGGTTTTTCCGAATTACTTCCCCTTCTCAAAACGAAGTGGGCCGTCAGCCAGTCTTCTCCTGGGCTGCAGGAAGCATTGCCTTCCCTGTCCAGCGCAAAGAAATGGATCCAATTGCATTGGTATTGTCCTCCTTGGTGTCCACAGGAAATGTTAATTTCCACACCTTGGTACAAAATTCGTCCGTCTTTGTCTTCAGCGGACAAAACTTTTCCAAGAAGCTTCATGGATTGTAATTGGGAAAACAGTTAACCTTGAAGTTTAAGGTGGAGCGGGGAGGAAAAAAATATTGTTGCTTCCATAGAGAAAGGGCTGTCTCCAGAATGCGGAACAGCTGACAGGAGGCCAGAGAACCATTTTTTTGGGGGGTGGGAGGTGAGTTGGGGAGGGAGAAACAGATAAAATCATCTGATAAATTCACTAAGGAACCTTTGGAGTGGAACAAAGTGTACTCTTGGCATGCTAAAAATATAGGCGTTCCTACCGTATCATCAGTATTTGTCTCCAATAAAAATATCACTCTCTCGCTCTCTTCTTCTTCATCTCCCCTTTCTTCTTTCCTCCCTCCCTCCCTCCCTCTTTTCCTTTCTTCTTTCCTTCCTCCCTTCCCTTCCCTTCCCTTCCCTTCCTTCCTCCCTTCCCCTTCTGAGATCCTTATTTACATTATCTTTCTTCCTTCCTTCCTTCCTTCCTTCCTTCCTTCCTTCCTTCCTTCCTTCCTTCCTTCCTTCCTTCCTTCCTTCCTTCCTTCCTTCCTTCCTTCCTTCCCTTCCCTTCCCCTCCCTCCCTCCCTCCCTTCCTTCCTTCCTTTTCTTCTTCCCTTCCTCCCTCCCTCCTCCCCTTCTGAGATCCTTATTTAAATTTCCTTCCTTCCTCCCTCCTCCCTCCCTCCCTCCCTCCTCCTCCTTCTCTTCCCTTCCCTCCTCCTTTCTTCCCTTCCCTCCTCCCTCCCTCCCCTTCTGAGATCCTTATTTAAATTTCCTTCCTTCCTTCCTTCCTCCCTCCCTCCCTCCCTCCCTCCCTCCCTCCCTCTTCCCCTTCCTTCCTCCCTTCCTTCCTCCTTCCCTTCCCTTCTGAGATCCTTATTTACATTATCTTTCTTCCTTCCTTCCTTCCTTCCTTCCTTCCTTCCTTCCTTCCTTCCTTCCTTCCTTCCTTCCTTCCTTCCTTCCTTCCTTCCTTCCCTTCCTTCCCTTCCTTCCCTTCCTTCCTCCCTCCCTCCCCTCCGTTTCTTCTCTTCCCTTCCTTCTTCCCTCCCTCCTCCCCTTCTGAGATCCTTATTTAAATTTCCTTCCTTCCTCCTCCCTCCTCCCTCCCTCCCTCCCTCCTCCTCCTTCTCTTCCTTCCTCCTCCCTTTCTTCCCTTCCCTCCCTCCCTCCCCTTCTGAGATCCTTATTTAAATTTCCTTCCTTCCTTCCTCCCTCCCTCCCTCCCTCCCTCCCTCTCTCCCTCCCTTTCCTCCCTCCCTCCCTCCCTTCCCTTCCCCTTCTGAGATCCTTATTTAAATTTCCTTCCTTCCTTCCTTCCTTCCTTCCTTCCTTCCTTCCTTCCTTCCTTCCTTCCTTCCCTCCCTCCCTCCCTCCCTCCCTCCCTCCCTCCCTCTCTTCCTCCCCATCAGTAAACAGTTGGATTCAATAGGGTATAACCCCTGGAAGGGCTAGAAAAGCCAAGATGATTGAGGCCTTAGATCTAACACGTTACCTTGATCACATCAAAGATGCTGACATCGGCCCCTTTTTTGATGGAAGTGCCATCTCTTGACACAACGTGCACTACACATCATGACTTAATTCTCAGGCACCTAAGTAAAGAGCTAATTTTTGTGCACCTGCAAAAAATCAGTGCGTCAGGGTTTTGACAGGTCTTTTTAATGGAACTGGGATTTTTTTTTTCTCATGAAGATGGCTCATGACTGCTCATAATATAACACTTTGGTGCACAACCGGATTGGTCGAATTCCTGGGAATTTGTTTTAGCCGGGCCTCAAAGTTCTCCAGAACTGTCTACGAAGCTGGAACTTTAAGCAAGCCTGAACGAGAAAATTATTAGGTGCCTTATTAGAAATTAATCACCTTCTGTTTAATTTTTTTTTTTACAGTTTTTAATTGTTTTTATTTTTTATCAAAACGTCAAAAATCAGTGTGTGAACACCTGGGCGCCATACACTGCAATACAAATGAAACTGATCGGATTAAACATAATTATTACATTCAATCAACTTCTGTATTTCTAATAACAATGCACATCTAGGTTAGGTTGCAGTCTATCATTATTCAATTATTCCACATTTTCTCATTATTACTTTCATTTTATAAAATAAAAATGCATACATTAATATCCCCCTTATTTCTATCACTTATTCTAGCTTTTAATCATGTCGCCCTTTATTAAGAAACTTTTTCTTTCTTTCCTGTCTAACTTCTGATTATGTCATCTGCCTAAAGAAAAAAAACATCACCCTTCTGTTTTAATTTGGTGTAAATGAAATGAAATCATATTTTAGTTTTTGCTTTAGCCATGCATGTTGTTTTGAGAGGGAACCTGGTATGATGAATGTATGATGAAAAGTTGATTGCCTGTGATGGCGAACCTACGGCATGCATGTCACAGGTGGCACACATAGCCATATCAGTGGGCACGCAAGCTCAGCTCTGGCACGCATGCGTGCACCGGCTAGCTGATTTTTGGGCCTTCTGGGCCCACCAGAATTAGGGAAACAGGCTGTTTCCTGCCTCCAGAGGGCCCGGGTGATGGTGGGGAAGGCCCGTTTTTCTCTCTCACCTGGCTCCAGAGCCTCTCTGTGAGTCTGGGGAGGGCAAAAACTGCCTTTCCCACCCCCCTGGAGGCCTCCGGAGGCCAGAAATGACCCGCCCCCCCTGGAGGGCCTCTGGCGGGATGGGAAAGGCAGTTTTTGCGCTCCCCAGACTCATAGAGAGGCTCTGGAGCCAGGTGAGAGAGAAACGGGCCTACAGGGCCAATGCGTGCCAGGAGTGGGGTGGGGGTTCGCACATGCATGCGTGGGGGTGGGGTGCATAGAATTATTGGTGTGGGCACACGCACGTGTGACCCCCCCTCCCCCTCCTGGCACACAATGGCAAACAGGTTATCCATCACTGGTCTAGCCTCTCAAACAGAAGGATTAGGGATGACATGATTACAGCTTTCCAGTACCTGAGGGGCTCTCACAGAGAAGGGGGAATTATTCTCCAAAGCACCAGAGGGTAGGACAAGAAATACCATATTTTCGGACTATAAGACGCACCGGTGTATAAGATGCACCAAGATTTCGAAGAGGTAAGCAAGAAAAAAAAAGTTTTTTGCCTCCCCTAGCCCCCAGGAGCACTCTGCAGTTCTCCCAAACTCCCTGCGCGTCCTGTTTTTCACAGAAACAGAGTGTACAGACGATTTGGGAGGTCTGCAGAGTGCTCCTGGGGGCTGGGGAGGGCAAAAACGTGACACGTGGGGGGTTTGGGAGGCCAAAAACTCCTTTTTGCCCTCCCCAGCCCACAGGAGTACTCTGCAGGCCTCCCAAAACCTCTGCGCGCCCCGTTTTTGCAAAAACGGGCCCAATTTTTTGCGAAAACGGGATGGGGCTTCGGGAGGCCAAAAATGGCTGTATTCGGTGTATAAAACGCACCAACATTTCCACCCTCTTTTTGGGGGACACTTGTTAAAAAGAGACCCAACCTAGAAGTAAGGAGGGATTTCCTGTCAGGGCGAACAATTGACCAATGGAACTCCTCATGGAGTTGTGGGTGCTCCATCGCTGGAGGTTTTCAAGAATAGACTAGACACCTATTTGCCAACTTCAGGGAAGGAACCTTGTAGATGACACTCCTAGCTGACCTTGTTTGGGCCTAGAAGCTAAAACAGGCTCGGTTACCAGAAAGCAGTCAGATTGAGAAGTCCTAAACTGAATCAAGGAGTCAATGGTAGAACGTTGCTGCCAAGAGAAAAATTACGGATTCGCCTCATCTTTTATCTTTTATTTAGTGGTCCTTCAGGTGCAAGACTCTATTAACGTTGATCCCTGAGAAAGGAGCAGCTTAACAGATTGTGGTCACTTGGTGCATCGGTGGATATAACAGAAATAGGTTACGGTGATTGATAAGGTGTAACTGGGATCGGTTAACTAGGGAAAGAGAAGATTAATCAGCCAGCATTTAAGAGCAAAGTATTCATCGGATTAAAATTTGGTCTTGCACATTCTTGGGAGGCATCAAGATGTTGCTGCGGGTTTGCAAATTCAAAACGGTAAGCAATGCCCTCCGCTCTCTGGAATTAGGTGGCTTTTCCCCCTTTGTGGTATTAACCCACAGTTGGGTTTTCGAACCAAGTGTGAATATTGGGGTTTAACTTCTCTCCCAGGGGAAGAATGACCCTGTGCCAGATCTCTTTTCTCCCTCTCGCCTTGTCTTTCTTCATTCCTTCCTATCTCGCCACTTGCTTTGCTTTGGCTTCCCTTTTTCCCTCCCTCCCTCCCTCCCTTCCTCCTTCCTTTCTTCCTTCTCTGTCTCTCTGGTTTCCTTCCTTCCTTCCTTCCTTCCTTCCTTCCTTCCTTCCTTCCTTCCTTCCTTCCTTCCTTCCTTCCTTCCTTCCTTCCTTCCTGTCTTTATGTCTTCTTTCTGTCTTCTTTCTCCCTCCCTTCCTTCCATCTCTGTCTCTCTGGTCTCCTTCCTTCCTTCCTTCCTTCCTTCCTTCCTTCCTTCCTTCCTTCCTTCCTTCCTTCCTTCCTTCCTTCCTTCCTTCCTTCCTTCCGTCCGTCTTCTTTCTGCCTTCCTCTTTCCCTTCTCTGTCTCTCTGATTTCCTTCCTCCCTCCCTCCCCCCTCCTCTTCTCCAATTGGCCCCATGGAATTCATTCAATTGATCTGCAATCCCCCCCTCCAATTTTTTCCCTTTCTTTCACGCTCACTATCTCTGTCCAGACAATGAAAACAAAGGTACAGTAGGGTTCGGTTTTCTCATTATTGATTTCACGCACCAGCTGCCAGCTGTTTTAGCTTGTTCGTTTATATAACCCTCTGGGCAACTTTTTTTTTTTTTTTTTTTTAGAAAAGAGTACTTTTCTTTGACCATCTGCTAAATGCAGTTGGTTTAATAATTAAAGACTTGCCATCCTTTTCTCTAACAAACACAACTGCTGCCATATTTTTAGCAGAGAAATCAACACTCTGGTGCATTGGCTATGTTTGTTCAGTGGCCAAGCAAAATAGTTCCCCTTTTTGAGATAAAGTCATGATAATTTGGGAAGCTTTTAACTATATAGTTGTTTCCTTGCTTCCAACATGACTCCCCCCTCGCCTGCCCCGGTATATTTGTGTGTGTGTGAATGAATGGTGATACCCAATTTTTTTTACTACCGGTTCTGTGGGCGTGGCTTGGTGGGCGTGGTGTGTTTGGAGGGCATGGCAGGACAAGAATCCTGCAAAATCCACAGTCCCTCCCCACTCCAGGGGGAGGATACTGCAAAATCCCCACTCCTGGAGGAACAAATAACTCCATCTCTGGAATGGACCAGGGATGGAGAAAAATAATTCTCTTGACAATTTTTCTGGGACTGAATTTATATGGAGTACTGTCAGAGATGGGTTTCAGCAGGTTCTGACCAGTTCTGGCGAACCGGTAGCGGAAATTTTGAGTAGTTTGGAGAACCGGTAGTAAAAATTCTGACTGGCCCCGCCCCCATCTGTTCTCTGCCTCCCGAGTCCCAGCTGATCGGGAGGAAATGGGGATTTTGAAGTAGCCTTCCCCTGGAGTGGGGTGGAAATGGAGATTTTACTGTATCCTTCCCCTGTCACGCCCACCAAGCCATGCCCACCAAGCCACATCTACAAAACCGGTAGTAAAAAAAATTTGAAACCCACCACTGAGCACTGTCCATTTGGAAATCAGGTTAAGTAGTGGGTTTTTTTGATGTTTGGGACTAGACCTCTGGTGGCTCAACGGACTAAGTCTGTCTGTTATTAACACAGCTGCTTGCAATTACTGCAAGTTCAAGTCCCACCAGGCCCAAGGTTGACTCAGCCTTCCATCCTTTATAAGGTAGGTAAAATGAGGACCCAGATTGTTGGGGGCAATTAAGTTGACTTTGTATATAATATACAAATGGATGAAGACTATTGCTTAACACAGTGTAAGCCGCCCTGAGTCTTCGGAGAAGGGCGGGATATAAATTCAAATTAAAAAAAAAAAGACATATCTGTTTGTCAAGGATTATGGAAGCAGTAATCCAAAGCAGGATGAGTTTATTCAAAATGGTAGGAGAATTAGGGAAGGAATCAGTGGGAAATTTAGCCAATGAACAGTGCCCATTTTCAATATTTGTCCCCAGTGGGTAGTCCTTGACTTTGTCTTTTGTTCAGTGACCATTCAAAGTTACAACAACGGAAAAAAGTGACTGATGGCTGTTTTTCAGACTTACAACCGTTACAGAATCCCCGTGGTCACCTGATCAAAATTCACATTCTTGGCAACTGACTCGTATCTATGACGGTTGCCATGTTCCGGGGTTGTGTGATTACCTTTTGTGAACTTTGATACGCAAAGAGAATGGAGAAGTCAGATTCGCTTAACAAGCTAGCAACGGCAGTGATTCACTTAGCAACTGTGGCACGGAAGGTTGTAAATCACTTAGCGACTGTTTCGCTTACCAACACAAATTTTGGCTCAATTGTGGTTGTAAGTCCAGGACAACTGTACTTCCTTTATACATCCTTTTACAGATACAGAGTTGGGAGGGGCCTTGTAGATTATCTAGTCCAACCCCCCGCAGCCAACGCACCATGGTGAACTCATAGTCCTGATGGTGTGTAAAGTTAGAATAAAATAGAGCTGGAGGTCTTCTAGTCCAGCCCACTGCTTAAGCAGGAGACCCTACAGTGTATACCATTTCTGACCGATGGCAGTCTAATCTCTTCTTGAAAGCCTCCAGTGATGAAACTCCCCCAACTTCTGAAGGCAACTTCTATTCCATAAATTGATCGTTCTGTCAGAAAATTTCTCCTTATTTCCAAGTTGAATCTCTCCTTGTTCAGTTTCTATCCATTCCATCCATTCTGGCCTTCTGGTGCTTTGGAAAATAGCTTGACCCCCTCCTCTTTATCTCCTCTGAGCCTTCTCTTCACTAGACGATCGATCGATCGATCGATCGATAGTCTAGTGAAGAGAAGGCTCTATCTGGGGACGCGGTGGCTCAGGGGCTAGGACGTTGAGCTTGTTGATCGAAAGGTCGGCAGCTCAGCAGTTCGAATCCCTAGTGCTGCCATGTAACGGGGTGAGCTCCCGTTACTTGTCCCAGCTTCTGCCAACCTAGCAGTTTCGAAAGCACGTAAAAATGAAAGTAGAAAAATAGGGACCACCTTTGGTGGGAAGGTAACAGTGTTCCGTGCGCCTTTGGTGTTGAGTCATGCTGACCACATGACCACGGAGACGTCTTCGGACAGCGCTGGCTCTTCGGCTTTGAAACGGAGATGAGCACCGCCCCCCTAGAGTCGGCAACGACTAGCACGTATGTGCGAGGGGAACCTTTACCTTATCTATCTATCTATCTATCTATCTATCTATCTATCTATCTATCTATCTATCTATCTATCTATCTATCTATCTATCATTATCAATCATCTATTTATCATCCATCCATTTATCTATCTATCTATCTATCTATCTATCTATCTATCTATCTATCTATCTATCTATCTATCTATCTATCATCTATCTATCTATCTACCTACCTACCTACCTACCTACCTACCTACCTACCTACCTACCTACCTACCTACCTATCTATCTCTATCTATCAACAAGAACAAGGAAACAAGTAACACATGAAAAAAATTAGCACAAAGAAAAGGATATAAACGGGCAAAACATAGCCATAAACACATAGAATGATTACATATAAATGGGAACAGTAGGACAGGGACGGTAGGCACGCTGTTGCGCTTATGCATGCCCCCTTAGGGACCTCTTAAGAAACATCAAAGGTCCACGGTAGACAGTTTAAGGTAAAAGGTATGGGGATTAGAGAGACTAACAACAGGATCAGGTAGAGTGTTCCAGACATTTACTACTCTATTGCAGAAGTCATATTTCCTACAATTAAGACTAGCCGTGCCCAGTTCCTGCAACCGTTCATCGTATGTTTTAGCCTCCAGTCTCCTAATCCTCTTGGTTGCTCTTCTCTGCACTCTTTCTAGAGTCTCAGCATCTTTTTTTATAGTATGGTGACCAAAAGTGGATGCAGTACTCTAGGTGTGGTCTTACTAAGGCTTTATAGAGTGGTATTAGTACCTTCCTTGATCTTGATTGGATCCCTCTGTTAATTCAATTTAGGATTACATTGGCTTTTTTTTTTTTACAGAAAAGGCTTTGCACATGATCTTTGTGGGTCTTATTTTCTTTTTTCCAAATTTATTTTGGACCAATGCTGCGAATTGTCTCTGCTTTTTTTAAAAAAAATTTGTAACACAGGTAATTTCTGAGTTCATCCAAGTTGCAAGAGTTTTTTTTTTTTTCCAGGAACGCATGGAAATAATAGCCTGGATTGTACTGGACAAAATGTGTCCTTTTTTTTAAACAAAACAAAATCCGTATCTTTTTTTCTGCAGAGGGAATAAAGATATCGTTTCTAACTTGGAGGGTGGAAAATACTTGCTTTTGTGATGTCTTGACAGTGGGAGCGATTTCTTTGGTGATGTTCAGAACCCCGGTGATTCGCCATCTGTTTTGTTCCTGGCTAGAGACGGTAGGATAGCAAGCTTTTAAAGCGGAACGAGACACCTAATCCTTTCACCTCTGAACTATTTTAATAAATTAATCCATAACTGGAAACCCCTCTGTTAGCAGCACACATCCAACCCACCAAAGATGGCTAAGGTTGGAATTCTAACTCTCTACCTAGAATTCTGTCTAGGTAGAGAGTCCCAATCTTTTCTTGTTATCTTTTTGTTTGTAGTCTCTTTGTCCGAAGCCTTTAGCATTTTTAGAATTATTTTGTGTGTGTGTGTGTGTGTTTCTCCTGGGTTTTGTGGATGAATTTAACGGCAGTATGGCAAATCTGATTTTTTGCAATGTTAGTGCTTGCTTTCAGTCGGATTGCAAATACGAGGGATGTGCACTAATATTGCAAAACAAAACAAAAAACAAACAAACAGATTTGTAGTTCTGCTATAAATTGATCCACAGAAGTCAGAAAGCACACATGTGTGCGAGCACACACACTTTACAGGTATTTTATTCCAATTTCATTTTAAGCCGTATTTTACTCCAATTTCATTTTAAATCGTATTTTTTTTTTAAATTTGAATTTATATCCCGCCCTTCTCCAACTTACACTGTGTTAAGCAATAGTCTTCATCCATTTGTATATTATATACGAAGTCAACTTATTGCCCCCAACAATCTGGGTCCTCATTTTACCTACCTTTATAAAGGATGGAAGGCTGAGTCAACCTTGGATCTGGTGGGACTAGAACCTGCAGTAATTGCAGGCAGCTGTGTTAATAACAGACAGACTTAGTCTGCTGAGCCACCAGAGGCCCATTTTATCCCAATTTCATTTTAAATGATATTTTGTCCAATTCCATTTTAATTGTTTTTAATATTATTATTATTATCAGATTTTAGTAATCATTTGTGTCTAGAACTCTGCATTGATATGGCCCAAGGGCTAATCAATGAAGTAAATAAGTTAATACACGACAGGTAGTCCTCTGTTTACAGAAGTTCGTGACCACTTGACCTTACAACGGCAGTGAAAAAAACTGATGGCTGTTTTTCACACTTACGAACTTTGCAGCATTCCCCAGGGTCATGTGATCAAAATTCAGACGCTTGGCAACTGGGCCGGTTTAGCTCACGCTGGTAAAGGGCCGGTTTAGCTCACGCTGGTAAAGCCTGTTATTAAGAACACAGTAGCCTGCAATTACTGCAGGTTCGAGCCCAGCCCAAGGTTGACTCAGCCTTCCATCCTTTATAAGGTAGGTAAAATGAGGACCCAGATTGTTGGGGGGGCAATAAGTTGACTTTGTAAAAAAAATATACAAATAGAATGAGACTATTGCCTTACACACTGTAAGCCGCCCTGAGTCTTCGGAGAAGGGCGGGGTATAAATGTAAAACAAAAAAAAAAAAAACTGACTCATATTTATGACGGTCATAGTATCCCGGGGTCACGTGATCCCCTTTTGTGACCTTCTGTCAAACAAAGTCAATGGGCAAGCCAGATTCACTTAACAACCATGGTATTCACTTAACAATTGCAGTGATTCACTTAACAATTGCAGCAGGAAAGGTCATAAAATGGGGGAAGGCTCACCTAACCGCTGTCTTGCTTCGCAGCCGCAGAAATTCTGGGCCCAACTGTGATTGTAAGTCAAGGACTACCTGTCAACGGGGAAGCTGGGTTCACTTAACAACCGGGTTACTAACTTATCAGTGGCACTGATTCACTTAATCACCGTGGCAAGAAAGGTCATTAAATGGTACAAAGCTTACTTACCAACTGTCTCACTGAACAAGTGAGCTGTTGGGCTCACAAGTTGGGCTCAGTTGTAGTCATAAGTTGAGGACTGCCTATAATTTGCTCTTACGGGATTTGTAGGACCACCTATAATTTGGTTTGCTCTTCTACAGAATAATAAATATCCTTTATTTTGTCCTTGAAGGGGATCCTAAAATTTCTTTTGGATTTCCTTAAAATGTATTTTGAGTCTGACTTGCAAGATTTCTCTTTTGAGAGATTGAAAAGGGGCTGATTTTAATGCTTGGGAGAACTTTTTTCGCTCTGATAATGTCGTTTGTTGTGTGTTGTTACAGAACGGCTTTCTCAACCTCCCTATTTGAGTGCTTCATGAGTTGTGTTGGGAAGGCTGTGCAGATTTATTTATGTGTGTGACGGGGATCCTTAAAAAATTTGTGGGATGGTCTAAGCGTCTTTTCTTCGATAGGACTAAATGAGTCTGGAAATAGGAAACAATTGTGTGTTTTCTTAATGAGATGAAAGATATCCGTCTTTTGCCTTTGAAATCTTTATATTTTGTTTGTCTAGAAGATCTTTGTATCTTTTTTTTGTTTTATACAAACACAACTCCATTCCGGACAGCTGTTCTACTTGAAGTCTCAGAAACTCTTTCAGTAGATAAGAGTGAACTCGCTTTTCTATAGATGTGACTCTTGAGGTTGGTAGCAGTACCAAAAGTGTTTTGACCAGTGGTGGGATTCAGCCGGTTCGCACCTATTCGGGAGAACCGGTTGTTAACTTTCTAAGCAGTTCAGAGAACTGGCTGTTGGAAGAAATCTTATTTTAGTTTTTCCCCCACTTTACAGGGCTAATCCTGTAAGGAAGGCAGGAAGGAAACATTCTGGTGGTGTTTCTAGCCTAATCTTTATTGCCCTGCTTCCAGAAACGACCTCCCTGGTTAACCCTTATTACATTGTAATAGCTAAGGCGAAGCGCCCATCGACGTGAGTGATGTTGAGTTGGCCACACCCACACTGTCACATGACCACCAATCCATGCCTACCCAGCTGGTCATTAGGCAGAGAACTGGTTGTGAAATTATTTGAAGCCCACCACTGGTTTTGACACAATACAAACCACTCAGCTGGTCCTGAGCACATGGTTCCTTGAGGATGTCGTTAATAGGTTATTGGTTTGTGTGTCTGTGTGTCTGTGCGTTCCTTTTAATCCACAATCCACAATCCACAACTTTTCAATGCAGAACAAAACGGAGCAGAATAGAATAGTTCTGCAA
The DNA here is from genome assembly GCF_028640845.1 of Ahaetulla prasina. Lineage (NCBI taxonomy): Eukaryota > Metazoa > Chordata > Lepidosauria > Squamata > Colubridae > Ahaetulla > Ahaetulla prasina. The sequence goes on along the minus strand of NC_080549.1, from coordinate 15,527,070 downwards.
TGGCGAACCTATGGCACGCGTGCCTGAAGCTGTCACCCCAGCCCAGCTCTACCGTGCACGCGCACACACCTCCCGCCTGCCAGCTGGCTCTTCAAGTCTCTGCCGCGCATGAGCGGAGGAGCGGGCCGCATGCGGGGGACATGCATGCATGCATGGGAAGGTGGGGCGCATGCACGGGGGAGCTCACATTCCATTTTGGGGGGGTTGTACGCAGGCAAGAGTCCTTCACGGAGTTAACTGCAGCAACAGACTTTATAAATTCCTTGAGATAATTGCAAGGCTCTGAGCTCTTAGCCGAAAGGCTGCAAATTAAGTTCTGGCAAGCAGTCTCTTCGGCAGGAAACACAATGAGAAATACGAACTGTTGTCTCCTACGACAACCACTCCCCTTTCCTCGCATCCTGGACATAAACTGTTTCAACTCCTACCCTCAAAACGACGCTATAGAGCACTGCACACCAGAACAACTAGACACAAGAACAGTTTTTTCCCAAACGCCATCACTCTGCTAAACAAATAATTCCCTCAACACTGTCAAACTATTTACTAAATCTGCATTACTATTACTCTTCTCATCGTTCCCATCACCAATCTCTTTCCACTTATGACTGTATGACTATAACTTGTTGCTGGCAATCCTTATGATTTATATTGATATATTGATCATCAATTGTGTTGTAAATGTTGTACCTTGATGAACGTATCTTTTCTTTTATGTACACTGAGAGCATATGCACCAAGACAAATTCCTCGTGTGTCCAATCACACTTGGCCAATAAAAATTCTATTCTATTCTATTCTATTTATTCCCCAGCCAGGGAGCGGCCATTCAGCATCCACGTGTATTTTGCTTCCTGAGTCGACTCCTTGTCCTCCGTTGTTCTCCTCTCCTAACTGCTCTGCGCATACGTGCATCTGGAACAGGCCCCAGCTGTTCTTCCTCCTCACTCATCTCAGCCTCCGAAGGCAGCTGCCTCTCCGGTGGCTGGGAAATGTTGGACGGCCCTGGATCTATTTCTGCGTCCGACGCAAAGCATCCATCGGAACCTTCCCCAGACTCCAGCACTGGCCTAAGTTCCATCCCAGCCTCCTCATTGTCTGAATCTGCCGCCAGCTCTGCCTGGCAGCTGGCGGGCCACAATAGGTGCAGGGTGATAAGCCGTAGATCATAATCATAAAATACATGACTCACTTAACAACCACATTTGCAATGGAAAAATCTGGTCTCAATTGCGGTCGTAAGTCAAGGGCAACCTATAGTGAAGTTTGCCGAAAGTTTTGTAGTGATATTCCAATCAAATGATTGTAATGCGATGACCGATTTATGTGAAATTCCAAAGGGCTGGATTTGTTGAATTCTTGAACTTGTCAAGGGGTTCTTAATTCGAGAGAAATACCTGTGGATCCTTTCTAAGGCTTTTGTCGGTGTCTGTTGTGATTCTTACACACTTTTGTATGAATGCTGCCCAGAGAAGACAAGCCATCACTTAAATGTTTTGGATCTTTGCTTGTTTGTTTTTTTTTTGCACATAGCAAAAAGTGTTGAGTTTTCACACTTGGAATTCGTTTCATCACATGCTCTTCAGAGCATTTGTTTGAATGGAAATGAGGGGAAGCCAAAAGCAAGTCTGTAACACCCAGTAACATTTTTCATTTTCTTTTAAAGATATTAAAGACCAGCTTGTCAGTCCTTGTATCCATCTGGCTGTCTCTTAAATCTTGAAAAACTGGGATCTGTAAAACTACCTGCCATTGTGCTCTCCCATTTACCCATACCAATGTACAGGACATTAAGCAAAATCCATCTTTCTTTCTTTCTTTCTTTCTTTCTTTCTTTCTTTCTTTCTTTCTTTCTTTCTTTCTTTCTTTCTTTCTTTCTTTCCTTCCTTCCTTCCTTCCTTCCTTCCTTCCTTCCTTCCTTCCTTCCTTCCTTCCTCGTCCTTGTCCTGCCTGCGTCTCCTCTGTCCCTTGCCTTTCCTTCCTTCCTTCCTTCCTTCCTTCCTTCCTTCCTTCCTTCCTTCCTTCCTTCCTTCCTTCCTTCCTTCCTTCCTTCCTCGTCTTTATCCTGCCTGCGTCTCCTCTGTCCCTTGCCTTTCCTTCCTTCCTTCCTTCCTTCCTTCCTTCCTTCCTTCCTTCCTTCCTTCCTTCCTTCCTTCCTTCCTTCCTCTGTCCTTGGCCTGCCTGCATCTCCTCTGTCCTTCTGTCTTTCTTTCTTTCTTTCTTTCTTTCTTTCTTTCTTTCTTTCTTTCTTTCTTTCTTTCTTTCTTTCTTTCTTTCTTTCTTTCTTTCTTTCTCCTTCCTTCCTTCCTTCCTTCCTTCCTTCCTTCCTTCCTTCCTTCCTTCCTATGAACTATATGAATAATTCAGATTTTAGCATCTTACTTCAATTTCCAAATAGCCTTTATACTTTGAATGTCATGACTCTACTTTCTCCTTAAAACTGATTTCAGTGCAACTCCCCCTCCTTAGCGATCCTTGGCCTGAAGATTCAAACTTTTTTTTTAAAATTGGTGCTTCACCATTTTAATCAGCTCCCGAATTAATTTCCGGCCCCACTTCAAACGCCTAGTTCTGCTGTTGAACACTCTGAATTCTCTTGGATCCACCATTGTGATCCATTTGCTATCCTGACAGTGCTGGGTTTTTACCGGTTCACCCCAGTTCGGGTGAACCGGTAGTGGCAGTGGCGGGAGGCTCTTCCCACCCACCCGAATGTCATCATAGATGCTCTGTGCATGCGCAGAAGCGCCACGAGCAAAGCGAGCACACACACACATGCGCTCCCTGTTCTGAACCGGTAACAAAGATAAGTGGAACTCACTACTGTACCCTGACTAATGTTTTACTCCAGAGGTGTTAAACTCAAGGCCCGCGGGAGGTGTGACTGTGATTGGAGGTGTGACTGTGATGACGCTACATATTTTCATATTTGGTGGATTTGCAAGGAAATTAAGGCCTTTTGGATAAGAATTTGGTGGATTATTCAAAATGTCCTGAAGAAGAAGATAAAGTTCCTGCCGCAATTTTTCCTTTTTGGGAATTATAACGGATTGTACAGGGATTGAGACTAAATTGATTCTGAATTTAATAACAGCAGCAAGGCTGTTGATTGGACAATATTGGAAGAAAAAAGCCGGGGTGTTTTTTTTTTTTAATTTACATTTATATCCTGCCCTTCTCCGAAGACTCAGGGCGGCTTACAATGTATAAGGCAATAGTCTTCATCCATTTGTATATTATATACAAAGTCAACTTTTATTGCCCCCCCAACAATCTGGGTCCTCATTTTACCTACCTTATAAACGATGGAAGGCTGAGTCAACCTCGGGCCGGGCTTGAACCTGCAGTAATTGCAGGCTACTGTGTTCTAATAACAGGCTTCTTACCAGCCTGAGCTATTACGGCCACCACACATACGGATGTGTATGAAGGGGGGGGGAGGGGGTTTTGTGGGGGGAAGGGGGAGGAAAAGGGAAAAATGTTTTTGCTTGTTAAAACTTTTTCAATAAAAAAAAAAAAAAGGCCCGCGGGCCAGATCTGGCCCACAGGGTGCGGGGCTGCCCTGGAAACAGCAAAGGATCAGCCCGCGGCCCTCCTGAGCTCCGTTTCTGCTGGCAGAGGGTTGCAGGAGGCCATTGCAGCCGAAAATGGAGCTTGGGAGCCTGTTTTCTCTGGCAGAGCACTCGGGCCCCCACAGGTGCCTCCAACACAAGTGACGTCAAGCTGGCCATGCCCAGCCTGGCCACGCCCACCCCGGCCCGCCAAAGTCAGACATAACCCCGATGCGGCCCTCCTGAGCTCCGTTTCTGCTGGCAGAGGGTTGCAGGAGGCCATTGCAGCCGAAAATGGAGCTTGGGAGCCTGTTTTCTCTGGCAGAGCACTCGGGCCCCCACAGGTGCCTCCAACACAAGTGACGTCAAGCTGGCCATGCCCAGCCTGGCCACGCCCACCCCGGCCCGCCAAAGTCAAACATAACCCCGATGCGGCCCTCAATGAAATCGAGTTTGACAACCCTGCTTTATCCCATCCGTGACATTAGCAAAGGGGGACACAACGGACACCATCAGCCCTGCCATTGGGCGAAGTCACAGAGGGCTCCTTCTGCTTCTCGTTTTAGGACGTCAAGACAAGATAAGGCTTCTTAAAGCAGCCTGTCCGGTCTTCTTACCGAAGGCAAGTTGAGAATGACAGTGGGGCACTGGGATGTTTGTTGACTCGGAAAATTGCTGGCCTCTTTCCATCTTTTTGCAGCCGTAGTTTTCTTCTGCTTTGCCTTTTTCTTTTCTCTCTCTCTCTCTTCCTAATTTACTTTGCACTTCCTATCCAGATGGGAAACCAGCATATCGACATGATAAATAATAAGATTTCTGGCAGACGGCCAGAAGCTAACAAAAGAGTCAAACCCCGCAACTCTTCGACATACAAGTCCTACCGTTGGTTAATTTTCAGTTACTACTGTCTACGGAAAGGACAGGGGCAGCGCTGCCTAATGGAGACGCCGCCTGCACACAACGCTTGGGTTATACCCAATGAAGTGTGTTCCTTACCCACCATGACCGCAGTGTTGAGAAAGGGCCCACCAACTATTCCGTTGTTGTTGTAGTTGTTGCTGTTGTTGTTGTTGTTAAGTAAGACAACATTCTGATGAATCCAATCGCCTGGAGGTCAGAATTAGAGCAAGAGTGTCTTTGGTTTCAGATGAAATATTCACTCTAAAAAAATTAAAGCTGCATTCCACGTTCATTCCTAAATGATTTGCCATTTTGGAAAACAAAGATTGAAGAGAAAATAGGATCAGTTTGGGGCATTTTGTAGCTTTGTAAGCAATTATACTTAAGAGTTTGTCTGTTGCCTTCCTTCCTCTTTTCCTCCCTCTTCCAACCTTTGCTTGTCTTAGCTCCTCCCTCCCTCCCTCCCTTCTTTCTTCCTTGCCCTGTCTTCCTTCCTTCCTTCCTTCCTTCCTTCCTTCCTTCCTTCCTTCCTTCCTTCCTTCCTTCCTTCCTTCCTCCCTCCCTCCCTCCCTCCCTCCCTCCCTCCATCTTCCTTCCTTCCTTTCTTCCTTCCTTCCTCCCTCCCTCCCTCCCTCCATCTTCCTTCCTTTCTTCCTTCCTCCCTCCCTCCCTCCCTCCATCTTCCTTCCTTCCTTTCTTCCTTCTTCCCTCCCTCCCTCCCTCCCTTCTTCCTTGCCCTGTCTTCCTTCCTTCCTTCCTCCCTCCCTCCCTCTATCTTCCTTCCTTCCTTCTTTCCTTCCTTCCTTCCTTCCTCCCTCCCTCCCTTCTTCCTTGCCCTGTCTTCCTCCCTCCCTCCCTTCTTCTTTCCTTCTGTCCTTCCTTACAACTACCCACCTACCGACCTTTCTGCCTTCCTAAAAGGTTTGTAAGTATGACATTTTCCTCTCTCTCTCTTGCTAAAGCATAAGAAAACTTAAATAGTTTTGCTCTACTGACAGCAGGAAATGTATTTTCTAAATATTTGTGCGATCAAAGCATTCAGTTTTAAAGATAATAGGAAGAGGGTTTCTCCCCCCCCCTTTATGTTTTTTGGGGTAAAGGTAATAGTCCAAGGCTTAAATCATACTCCCCGTTCCTCCCCCCCCCCCGCCCCAGCCACCAAGATGGAATAACTGTGATAAACAAATCTTTATTGTACGTTTCCTGCCTGCTGCAGGAAATCAAGGGAAGATCACTGCACCAAAGTTAATTGTAATTTATTTGATCTGTCCTTGCTGTTTGTTGCTGTCGTGTGAGCTGAAGTTCACCAAGACATTAACTTCCAAAGAAACAGGAAGTTCTGTTCAGGGTGACCACCCTGTAATTTTTGCAGAAAGCCAAGTTTATAAATGAAACAATGTGTGCCTAGAACTGTAAATATGGCAGTAAGCAAAATGGCCAGTTCGTTGTCTCTGCAAAAATTCTCTTCTAGCTTCGCTGATGAAAACCCGCCAGGTTTGGGGTTTTGCTAAGGAATTCTTCATTTTGGAGACCAACTTTGTTAAGGTTTTTAAATTTTGAAATACTTTCCCGGGGTGTCTTCTCCCTCTGGAAAGTCTGCTGTTAGAGGAATGGTGAATGTCTTCTTTGCCCAGGGGGATCTGAGTGGCTGCAACTGAACTCTTTGCTGGGAGCCCTTGAGGTGCAATGGGTAGAGCAGGATCAAGGAGTTTCTCTCTCTCTCCTTCCCTCTTTCTCTCCCTCCTTCCCTCTCTCTCTCTTCTGTCTTTTCCTTTCTTCCTGCCTCTCTCCTTCCTTACCTCTCTCCATCCTTTCTTTCTTTCTTTCTTTCTTTCTTTCTTTCTTTCTTTCTTTCTTTCTTTCTTTCTTTCTCCCTCCCTCCCTCCCTCCCTCCCTCCCTCCCTCCCTTCCTTTGATTTCCTCCCTCCCTTCTTTCTTTCTCTCCCTCTTTCTTTTTCTTCTCCTTTCTCCTTTCTTTTTTCTTTCTGTCTCTCTCTGATTTCATCCATCCATCCATCTATCTATCTTTTATCTCTCTCTCTCTCTGTCTAATTTCCTTCCTTCCCTCTCTCCTTCCTCCCTCCCTCCCTCCCCCCTCTTTCTTTCTTTCTTTCTTTCTTTCTTTCCTTCCTTCCTTCCTTCCTTCCTTCCTTCCTTCCTTCCTTCCTTCCTTCCTTCCTTCCTTCCTTTTTCTTCTTTCTTCTTTCTTCTTTCTTTCTTCTTTCTTCTTCTTTCTGTCTCTCTGATTCCTCCTCCCTCCCTCCTTTTTCTTTTCTTCTTTCTTCTTTCTTCTTCTTTCTTTCTGTCTCTCTCTGATCCCTCCCTCCCTCCTTTCCTTTTTCTTCTTTCTTCTTCTTCTTTCTTTCTTTCTGTCTCTCTCTGATTCCCTTCCTTCCTTCCTTCCTTCCTTCCTTCCTTCCTTCCTTCCTTCCTTCCTTCCTTCCTTCCTTCCTTCCTTCCTTCTTTTCATCTGTCTCTCTCTGATTTCCTTCCTTCCTCCCTCCCTCTCCCCTCCCCTCCCCTCCTCTTTCCTTTTCCTCCCCTTGCCATGCAGTAGCTTCAGCTTACAATTTTGCCCACCGGTGCTGCTCTTAGAGAGCTACTATTGCTTCTTTCCACTTTTCTTTTTTTCTTTTTCTTTTTTTGCAAATCTCTTTTGCTGAGCGAAACCCTTGAATGACGCCGGCAATCGTTGTCTTCTTAATGTTGGTGCCTTTTGGGTTGCGTTGCAGATGTGTGCGGGCGAAAGAGCCTGTCAGTGTTTCCCAGGAACCCTTCTTATTAAGAAAATAACCCCAGACGTTAGAATAACAGAACTTGTGTTTGCTAGGAGCCGGGTTCGGATAGAATAAAAACTTGTCTTCCAAGATGTATTTTAAAAGGACATTTTTCTCTCTCCTGGCAATTGGAGGTGCTCGCTTGTTTACCTATCTTGGCCTGGACCTCGGTCTATAATCCGCCGTCCCCTTGTCTTCCTGACATCCAATTGTCCTTTCCATCAGCATCAATCCGAAAGTATGTTTGTCTAGAAAGGAAACAATTAAATTCCAATATCTCTTGGAAAAAAAATCCCAGCTTCTCAAAGAAAACATACTTCCGCAGTCCTAGGCTAGAAGAAACGCAGAGAGAATCAACCCCTCCATCTAATAGCCTTAAAAGGGGCATGACTTCTGCAATTCCACTAATGTTTATGCCCTTTTTCTGAACTGGCAAATTGACTTTAAATAATTGGGGTTTCTTTTCCATCAAATGGAAGCCAGTTTGTTGTCCTTTCTGATTCTTGGTCTACCACGAACGATAGTTTATACAAGTAAGAAACTAGACAGGAAAGAGAAATGTTGATATATATTTTTTTTAAAAAAGGAAGCTTGGTTGTTTCGAAACATTTAACAAGTATAATCAAAATGCTAGATTAATAAGTAAAGGTAAAGTATAGATTAATAAGTAAAGGTTCCCCCTGCACATATGTGCCAGCCGTTCCTGACTCTAGAGGGTGGTGCTCATCTCTGTTTCAAAGCCAAAGAGCCAGCGCTGTCCAGCAACATCTCTGTGGCCATGTGGCCGGCATGACTAAATGCCAAAGGCGCACGGAATGCTGTTCCCTTCCCACCAAAGGTGGTCCCTATTTTTTCTACTTGCATTTTTTACGTGCTTTCAAACTGCTAGGTTGGCAGAAGCTGGGACAAGTAACAGGAGCTCACCCCGTTACACGGCGCTAGGGATTCAAACCGCTGAACTGCCGACCTTTCGATTGACACGCTCAGCATCTTAGCCACTGAGCTACCATGTCCCATTATCTAGTCTGACACAAGAGCAAACTGTTAGTCTGGGAAGATTCTTGTAAAATAGGCATGGGAAATAAAGTAGCTAATAGAACTCTTTATGTGTGTGGATCTAGTTGTTGGCACCTGACCAAATGACTGGATTAGATTCCCGTCCTCCAGTGAGCCACATTTAGGTGAAGTTCACATATAAAACACACGTCTTTTGCAAGGAGCTCTTTACTGTTCAGGAGTTGCAAGAAAGCGTGTGGTATCAAATGGAGAATAGGTGGGTGGGTGCAGTGATTGGCAAGCAACCCTTAAGCACCTTTTCCTCCTACTGCTTTGTTGGACCACATTTCCTGGCTCCCAAAGCTAGAGAAAAAAAAACATCCTCTAGATCCATGATGGCGGACCTATGGCACGCATGCCCGAAGTGGCACGTGGAGCCATATTGCCTGTTCCTCTTCTGGGTTTCTGGTGCGCATCCGCAAGCGTCGATCAACTGGCCTTTGTGCGTGCGGCAGTGCCAGAAACCGGAAGAGCTGGTCTTCCGTTTTCTGGCATAAGCTTGCACGCTGGCCAGCTGATTGGCGCGTGCGCATGCGCGGCAGTAACCAGAAGACTTGCTGGCGGAAACCAGAAGTACCTTATATGGCGCGCACGTGCTCCCTGGGCAGCTCCTCTTCCTGGTGGCGGCCCTGACGAAAGGTAGCGCGCGAAGTTCTCCCCTTTTCGGCACTCACTGCTCTATATTTTGTAGCAACCTTACTTGCGTGTTTATATGGGAGAGTCAGGTTAAGTTGGTTTGAGAAAGCTTACTCAACTTCCCTGTTGGTCCGGTCCTGGCAGGTAGAGCTAGCAGATTTCAGCAACTCTTACATGGATTGATTTATGGCATCGGTGAATAACACTTGACTTTTGATTCTGGCTTGAATTCCTCCTGGCCTGTACAGTGTCATAAACTTCAGTCAAAGACGTCTGGGTTTGTTAGTTGCATCCATCGGGACAGGAGCCAACAGAGATAGCTGGAGTTTGCTTTTTCCACTAGCAAGTAAATTTACAAACTGTCATTTGTAAGAGATTTGTACTTTATTCCCAATTTAGAAGACTGTATTTTTTTTTATTTGCATTTATATCCCCCCCTCCTCCGAAGACTCAGGGCAGCTTACACTATGTTAAGCAATAGTCGTCATCCTTTTGTATATTATATACAAAGTCAACTTATTGCCCCCAACAATCTGGGTCCTCATTTTACCTACCTTATAAAGGATGGAAGGCTGAGTCAACCTTGGGCCTGGTGGGACTTGAACCTGCAGTAATTGCAAGCAGCTGCTGTTAATAACAGACTGTCTTATCAGTCTGAGCCACACAGAGGTATTGCCTAAGCGTTGTGGTTAACATAGTCCATTGTAAGCGGCAGGATCTGACACAACTTCAAAGAACTTTACCTCGTCTAACAGATGGAAAGAAGCAGGGGTGGTATTCACTTACTTTCACTACTGGTTTGCAAATGTGCAGAGCATCAAAAACGTGACGTGGTGATGTCTTGGGGGATAGGCAGAGCCTCCCGCAGCTGAAAGTACTGTTTTGGCCGAACTGGCTGAATACCACCACTGGAAAGAAGGGCTCAGCCGGTGTCTGCATCACAATTGTTCAATCAATACGTCCAGATATGTTTATTTCCACTCATTTCCAATCAAGGCCTGAATGTTTAGGGTTCCAATGAGGACCCGAAGGGGGTTGAGGATGGACAGCGTCAAACTTCAGAGACCTTTGTGTGTTGAAATCCTCACTTCAGAAAACCGAAGGGCAGAGGATGCGACAGAGCAGGGCAAGGCCTTCATTTTTTTTGAATTTAAAATAAAATTATTGAGGTTCATCATTTGGCAATTCACGGCTCGGCCGCTAAATTTCCATGATGTATTGTTGAGGGACTCTGGAATTGCAAATAAGACTGTTATAGATGACCTGGGGGAGCAGAGCTGTACTGTGTCCATGTTGTACAGTAATTAAACACGCGCATTTCCACACATGCTTGCAGGCTCAGGTGACTTCCGTATTCTGCAGCTTCTTCGTCTTCGTCTTCTTTCTTTCTTTTTTTTGGACAATCTTCCCAGCTCTGTTCAACACAGTCCCTGGTCTTCCCTCAGCATCATTAACCATGATAGATCTGTTTTTCTGCTCCAGGTTCTTGGCTGTGATCCTCTCTTCAATGCCCTTGCTTGTCTTCTGTGCCTTTTGCCACCCTGCGCTTTGCCGCTGATAGCCCTGCGATAGCAGTAGTGCTTAGACTTATATACTGCTTCACAGTGCTTTACAGCCCTCTCTAAATGGTTTACAGAGTCAGCATAATGCCCCCGAACAATCTGGGTCCTCATTTTACCCACCTCAGAAGGAGGGAAGGCTGAATCAACCTTTAACCAGTCAGGATCGAACTGTTGGCAATGGGCAGAACTTGCCTGCAATATTGCATTCTAACCACTGCGCCACCACAGCTCATAATACCTTCTCTCTGATATCTTTTGGAGCCCAGGGTGAGCCAGGAAAAGCGGATAATTTAGCGGATAATTTAGCAGAATGGGTCAATGAAGACTCAATCATCCAGGCTCAAAGGGTCTAGAGTTGAATTATGGCAACTGGACCAAACTTTCTTTGTCTGAGAAGTTTCGTTGCTCATCCAAGCAATCTCATCAGTCAGAACCAAATTAGTCGGGCAGAGTCAGAGAGGTGTTGGCATATACCAACTCTTGACAAACGTATTTAGCAAAAACCTCTTTTCGTAATATGAACATTAATTCAGGGACAAAATGTTCCCGGTTTGGACCGGATCATCTGATCCGGTAGCAATGGTGGCGGGTGGTTTGGAGAACCAGTAGCAAAAATCCCTGCCCCCCCCCCCCACGCCCACCCAGTTAAGCCGCACGATCATCAGAGGTTAAGGTTTTTTTTTACTTTTAAAAGCATTTTTTCTTCTGCCGATCACATGGCACAGCTGGGATCGTCAGAACCCTTTAAAAGCATTTTTTTTTACAACCTCTAGCCGAAGAGGTTGTTAAAAAAAAAGCTTTTAAAAGGTTCCTCTGGCGATCCCAGATGATTTGCCTGATCATCAGAGGCTTTTAAAAGAATTTTTTTACAACCTCTTCGGCAGAAGAGGTTTTAGAAAAAAATGCTTTTAAAAGTAAAAAAAAAAAAGTTGGGCATGCCCACCCAGTCACATTACCCTCCCACCAAGCCACGCCCACAGAACTGATAGTAACAAATTTTACATTTCACCCCTGCATTAATTGCCATCTTAGGGTTATTGGAGCAGGTAGTCCTCGATTTACAACGGTTCATTTAGTGACCATTCAGATTTATGACGGCACTGAAAAAAAGTGAGTTACAATCATTTTTCACACATACAACCGTTGCGGCATCCCCATGGTTCACGTGATCCAAATTCAGGTGGTTGGCAACTGAATCACATGGATGACGATTGCAGGTTCCCGGGATCATGTGATCAACCTTTTGCGACCTTCCGAGAAGCAAAGTCAAGCCAGATTCACTTAACAACCGTGCTACTAACTGAACGATAGCAGTGATTCCATTTAACAGCGGTAGTGAGAAAAGTCATACAATGGGGGTGAAATTCACTCAACCAATGAATCTCGCTTAGCCACAGAAACGTTGGGGGTCAATTGCGGTCATAAGTCAAGGACTTCCTGTCGCGGGTCACTCTCATGAATGTGAATGTTTTGACCGGGGAGTCTATTTTCTGGAAAGATTTTGTGCGTCTTGACTCTGAAACCTCTCCGATTCCTTTGTTTCTGCCGTGGTCTCTTAAGAATATTTTGACTGTGGAGTTTTAATAATAATAACAACAGAGTTGGAAGGGACCTTGGAGGTCTTCTAGTCCAACCCCCTGCCCAGGCAGGAAACCCTACACCATTTCAGACAAATGGCTATCCAACATTTTCTTAAAAATTTCCAGTGTTGGAGCATTTACAACTTCTGCAGGCAGGTTGTTCCACTGATTAATCGTTCTAACTGTCAGGAAATTTCTCCTTAGTTCTAAGTTGCTTCTCTCCTTGATTAGTTTCCACCCATTGCTTCTTGTTCTACCCTCAGGTGCTTTGGAGAATAGCTTGATTCCCTCTTCTTTGTGGCAGCCCCTGAGAAATTGGAGCACTGCTATCATGTCTCCCCTAGTCCTTCTTTTTATTAAACTAGACATACCCAGTTCCTGCAACTGTTCTTCATATGTTTTATCCTCCAGTCCCCAAATCATCTTTGTTGCTCTTCTCTGCACTCTTTCTAGTTTTGATCCCTTCCAACCTGTTGTTTGCACCTTAAACCATTCGCTCCTCTTCAGAACTCAGCTTGAACCTTCTGAGTTTGTCATTAACATGATGTTTTCTTGGGATTACCTACACTCTTGTCCACTCTGACCTTGTAATTTTGTCACCTGTTGGAGACGTAATGCAGAGTGACTAAGATAATGTTGTTTACACAAGCCTTTAAGTGGAGTGACATTATAGTCAAGCAAGTGTCACATCGCCCAAAGAGAAAGAAGACTTAATTACCATAATCCTGTGAATACTAAAATTCCTTAGCCATGGGTAGCATAATAATGTCATGTACTCCAGGTATGGTTTATTAACCTGAGGAAAGGACATATAGCGGCTTATGTCTCCTTTTTTTTCCCTTTTTTTCTTTTCCCCATTTCAACTTGCGACACGATTGACCCCAAAATTTCCGTGGCTAAAGCCGAATGCTTGTTAAAAGTGAGTTTTGCCCCATTTTTGCAATCTTTCTTGCCACGGTCGTTCAGTGAAGCACTGCCATCGTTAAGTTAATAACGTGGGTTGTTAAGTGAATCTGGCTTCCCCATGGACTTGGCTTGTTACCCTATGTTGCTTATTGTGTAATTTCTCTTGTGGGCGTCTAATTGAATTGACCCAAGAAGCTTCAAAACAGCCTGTGGAATGTAGTCTTAAAAGCGGCATAATTACATTGGTTTATTGATAACGTTTCACCCAAAAAAAAAGAGTTTTGGACAGAATTTCAACTTGGAATAATTGACTAGGTACTAAATACAACTAGAAACACCTTTTCAATCAGCTTCAGCTTGAAATAACTCCGTGTATTTGTGTGCTTTTGATTGTGAGAACTAAACAAAAAAACACAGCTATAGATGGCTCGTGCTAATTGGTGAGGTTGAAAATAAGTTTATTTCCTAAACTTCTTCCCTTTTCACTTTTTTAGCTAAACTAAGAAATAGGTGGTCGGTGAAAAATGACTTGCCTTTTTATTGTGATTTCAAAGGTTTTTTTTTTTTTAAATGATGATGATGATTGAAGTGCAAACCAACAATATATTGGTTAATGGAGAGATTGGGGGGAGAGAGAGAGAGCGAGAGAGAGAGAAGGAGGGGGAGGGGAAATAAATTGTAATGATTGAATTGGTAAACCAACATATTGGTTAATGGAGAGATTTGTTGAGAGAGAGGGGGAGAGAGAGAGAGAGGGAGGGAGGGAGAGGGAGAGAGATAGAGATATTATGACTGAAAACCAACATTATATTACCGTATATACTCGAGTATAAGCCGAGTTTTTCAGCACGTTTTTTGTGCTGAAAACGTCCCCTCGGCTTATACTCGAGTATATACGGCTTATACTCGAGTTTTTTTTTCTTCTTCTTTTTTTCACATTATACCGGATGGTGCAAACTTGGCGGGCTTTTGCATTAGCGCGGGGAAGCCCTGCCGGTGCAGTGAGAGGGCGGGGCGGGGGGGCCGCCAGCCTTCTCGGCTGGGGGAGGGAGGCTTTCCCTGACCGGTAGCTGCCTCATTTCCCTCCCTCGGCTTATACTCGAGTCCCCAGTTTACCCCAGTTTTTTGGGGTAAAATTGGGGACCTCGGCTTATACTCGGATCGGCTTATATTCGAGTATATACGGTAGTTAATGGAGAGATTTGGAAAGAAAGGAATGAAGGAAGAGACACAGAGAGAGAGAGAGAGAAAGAAAGAGAGAGAAAAAAGAAAGAAAAAGGGAAAGAAAAAAGAAAGAGAAAAAGAAAAGAGAAAGAGAAAGAAAGAAAAAGAAAGAAAGAAAGAAAAAAGAAAGAGAGGAAAAGGAAAGAGAAAGAAAGAGAGAGAGAAAGAAAAAAAGCATTTGGAGAAAGCAAAACCAACACCACATCTTCTGCTGTTGACAAACGAACGCATATATACACGGGCATGTGTTCCCCCCCCCCTTGGCAACTCGCTGTGCTCCGATTAGCTTTCATCGCTGCACGCTGACCACATTTTCCTTTGAAGGAAGGGCGCCCGAGCTGTAACCTTGACTCAACGGTAAGCAGCCATAAAGTCACTGAGCTGGTGCTTGGAAAAAAGCAGGGAGCACCTGCACGCACAGGCTGTTGGACTGAATTCCCAGCCCCTGGAGTGTTGAGGCTGCAGCTGCTGGGCCGCCTAGCAGTTGGAGGAGGCTTCGCCCTCCCTCTGCTCGGCTCCCCTGAGATCCACTAAAGGGGTTTTAACTTTCTTTGGATGTATAATTTTTGTTGATTAACTGGTGTTCGGGGAAAGGGAGGCCTTTTGTAAAACCGATGGCAGGGAGGCGCTGCCTAGGGCAGGAGCTGCCGAGATGATCCCTGCCGCCTTTTGTGGGGATGCGGTGCGGGGCGCTAATGCTATATTGCCTCCCCGAGCATCGCGGTTTCTCCCCCCTTCCTTCCCACAATGCCTTGCAGCTGTGGCCTTCAGTAAGGAAGGCAGAACAGCTGATATCCCCCGAGGAAGGCAACTCAAGTTCTGTTTTAATATTTGCCTTTTTCTAATTATGTTAGAATGCAATCGGAGCATCATCGCATTACAGCAGGGTAGCTACCGATTTTTCTTCCTCCTCTTTCAACTCCTCCCTTTCACAAAAAGGAGTTGGACCGTAGAGTGGGCTTGATATTTGTATTTATTTTTCACACACACACACACACACACACACACACACACACACACACACACACACAAATATAAGAATCTGCTGCTTTAAAGTTGCCCAGTAGGGTATTTAACCTTCTATTCCCACTATTCTAATGTCTCTCGTTATCTCGTTTCTCTGTCTCTCTTTCCATCCATCTGCCTACATCGTTGTCATTTATTTAGGTCTTTTGAACTCATTTCAATGTTTTTTTTTTTCTTTCAAAGACAGGAAAGGACCATAATCCAATTATATGCTCTTCAGTGGTTTATCTAAAAATGTCCGTCTGTACAGGCAAACAGGAAAGTTATACGGTAATAACAGGTGAAAACCATTCACGGCTCTAAAATATGACAAAGATTTCCATGTCAGCATCTTTTAAAACAACCCAGCAAGAAATCCAGAGCCTTAAAAATTGGCTTTTCGGTTGCGTCCGTAAGAGTTTGTGCACACGCACATCCATGTGAGAATGCTTGTAAGGCCATGAATCCTTTGAAAAAAAAGAGAGGTTCAACTATGCAGTGGTTTCAACTCCTCAGAGTTGGGGGGGGGGAAAGAAAGCTATTTTAAAAGTAAAGTACGGCATAAACTTTTGCGAGTTTGCAAAATCCGTGAACTTAAAAACAAAATGCTGAGCTTATGGGGAAATAGCTTCAGAATGCCCAAATGTCTTACGGAGATTCTCAATCATCTAGGTCACGGTTGCCCCAAAGTTGCTTTTCCAAAGGCAACTGGACTTTTCTTCAGGGGTATTTCGCCCCACTTCCTCCCGAAGATGTTTCGTTTCTCACCCAAGAAACTCCTTCAGCTCCGAACTTAAAGAAGCCTCTTGGGATGAGAAGCTAAACATCTTCAAGGAAAAAAACAACAACAATGAAGAAAGTCTAGTTGCCTTTGGAAAAGCACCTTCAGGACTTCACTGTTTTGCAGTTGGGGGTTAGATGGGGAAAAATAAAAGTCTAGGAGCTTTGGTTCCCAAGATTTAAAGCGTGGGTTGAGTTGACCGTCGCCTAGAAGCTTCTATCAAAAACTGGCTTTACGGAGCCCAGTTTCCTCTGAAATTTCTGCGACTCCAAACCTAATTAGTGAAATTAAGTTGAAAACGCTGTAAACAAGCAAAGTTATTATTCATTCTGCTCCACGGCTACAAATGTGGGAGGACATGTTAAATGATAAATTAGGCATGAACCGCTTTAATCTGCGAGCAGAACATGTGAGAAAATGGACTGCATTGGTAATTAGTGTTTACGGCCACGGGAGAGGGGTGGGTGGGTAGGAGGGTGTCTTTGAGAACAGTGACAGGAAATTGATCAGTTTAGGTTGTCATAGCAACCCGAAAGGGCCCTCCATTTCTTCGGCTGCCTTTTGTCCGTGGCGAGCTTTGCTGTGTTTTCAAAATATATTTATGAACTCTAAAGATAATCTACTCAATACAGCAAAGTGGCCCCGAATGGTAAAATGCCAAACTGACAAGGTGCTAGTGAATGTCTGAACGCCCCGATAACAAGCTTAAGTGTCCTACGGTTGTCATGACGCTACTTTTACAAAGCGAATGATGTCTGGGAGAGGCAGGCTGGGGAAAGAAGGAGAAGAAGAAGAAGAAAAAGAAGAAGAAGAAGAAAAAAACCCTCTTCAAAATTAGCCGAAAATGCAAATCTCTTTATGAGACTGTCTCCACCATAATAACAGACAATAATTGATGATTTATGAGATGCCACCATAGCAACCGGGCCTCTTGGCCCCCTCGCCTGTTTGGGTGCTACACAATAGAAGTTCACCACAACATTTGTGGCAGGGAGGGAAGGGGAGGAGAGGGAGACAAACACAAAACACGACAAAAAGTTTTTGAGCTCCAGCAACAACATCAAAGCCAGTTTCCATCCAGCGATGGATGGCACGGCGCTTAAAAACAAACAAAAAAATTAAGGAGATGCGAAAAGACGAAAATTCAGAATTTCCTGGTCAAGTCAAGGAACACTTTTAGAAGTTTTTTCAAATGAGGTTTGTAATGGTTTCCCTTGTGAAGAAGGGAAGATGGAAGGCAGGAAAAATAACTTTAAAGTTCCCCAACGCCACCACCATCTCCTCAGTAGATTCGGGACTTTAAAGCAACTTTCCTGCTTCTCTTTAAATAAATAAATAAATAAATAAAATTGCATTTCACAGAATGTTTCTGTTCAGGAATAAGCCTTTAAAAATTAATTGCCCAGGCTAATCCTTTCTGGTCAGCAAAAGCTAGTCCTTTAATATCATTATTAACATAAACATTTACTTGGATTAACAGCCGTTCTTCCATCATTAATTGGATTTTTTCATTATTATTATTAATGGCTGCGGTGTCCAAAAAGGTTCTCACAGGGTAGCTTTGAAAACAAGACAGGATTCTTATGCTTGTGTTTTCCATGTTAAAATTGAATTTAAGCAACAAAACCTGGTCAGTAAGGTTCAAAAAAGGAAAGAAAAATGAGACTTACAAAATCTGCTTAAGTGGGTTTTTTAAAAAAAAGTTATGAACATGTCTGCCTGTATTTGTATGCTATTGGATATAAGATATTTTTCTATGTTTTGACTCTTGGAATTACAATCTACCATTATTAAAACTTAGATGGGTTACTCCTAGTAGTGTTATTAAAATAATATCTTTGATAGTAATGCCTATAATTTTTGATAGTCTCTCCTGCAGCATACATCCACTGAATTTTCTCATAGTGTGTTAATTTTCTCACAATGTGTGGTGGCCGGTGAGAAATTTCCTGAGATTCCTAGGTGAAATTTTGAATTCTTGTGAGATTTGGGGTGAGAAGGTTAAGATCTAAGGAAATTTTAAAATGATAACGACAACACTTTATAAAGCTTGGTGATTTGGCCATTGAAAAGGTATGTTTATTTTAGCACATCTCTGTCAGAGATCGGCTGTGGTATTTCATGAACCACTAGTAGACCCTCAACTATTAGTGGTTAAATAAGAAATAATTTCTTTTATGGTAATTTTAAGAAAGAAAAATGGCAGGAAAAGTGGGGGGGAGAGAGAATTTTGAATTCCTACTTTTCTGAAATCTGCTTTCCATGGTACCTGTTCCAAAGGAGTTCAGGATGATTTGCTGTGGGACAAATATGTGAATCAGAGTAGCTGGAATTTAAAACCTCTTGAAGCAGGGGTGGTCTTCACTTACCTTCGCTACCGGTTCACAAATGTGAGTGTGTGCCACCTCTGCGTATGCGCAGGGCCTTGCGCATGTGCAGACCATCAAAAACAGGATGTAATTATGTCCAGGTGGGTGGGTGGAGTCTCCTGCAGCAGCTACTGGATCGCCTGAACCCGATAGAACCAGCTGAATACCACCACTGTCTTGAAGTCTTGTAGGTAACATTGACTTCCTAATTCATTTTTTTCTGCATCCTTGGAACTGGAATGGGCCAACTCCTCTTGGCCAACTTGCCATGGCTTAACTTGCCACGGGACAACTTAACGCAAGATAACTGCACTCTAGACCCGTTCCTCTCTTAATATTATTAGTAATATTATTAGTATTATTAGTAATATTATTACGAATAAAATCCCAATAATTTTAATAAAACTAAGAAGGGAGGAAGAGGCGGACGGTCGACCTAATAATGTTAAGAGAGGAATGGGTATAGAATACAATTATCTTGCATTGAGTTGTCCTGTGGAGAGTTTGCTGTAGCGAGTCATCCAGTTACAAGTTGGCCGTAGCAAATTGGCCACAGTGAGTTGTCCCATTTCAAGGATGCATAAAACTGAATCGGGGAGGTGTCAATATCTTCAGGAGGTTTTAAATTCCAGTTACTCTGATTCACGTGATCGGTAGTCAGAAAGAAGATGGAATTACAGGAACTTTTAGGAGTTTTTCAGCTCCTTCCCAGTACAAAAAAAGGGCAGGTTTTAACAAGGATGATGTTGTGGTCTGCCAGTGGTCAGCAGAGCTGGCAGCAGATTTGGACAGTGCAGAGGTTGGGGTGGAACGTGGGCCAGTCCTGGAGTCTGGGGAAGGTTCGGATGATGGTTCTGAGTCAGAGGCAGAGAGGGGGCCAAGGCCATCTGGTAGTTCTTTGCTGCCTCTGGAGTCTCCGGAGTCTGACTTCAGCAAAGCAGAAGAACAGGGTGAGCCTGTTCACAGTGTGCGCTTGCGCAGAGCTGCCAGGAGACAGGAACAATTGAGGAAACGGAGTCGACTTGGGAGTAAGGCTTGGAGATGATTGGCCCCTCCCATAAGACATAAAAGAGAAGTGAACAGGACTTGAGCTTTTGCAGGAAGCAATTAGTTCATCTGGCCGATTCAAGCTTTGAAACTTCTGTTTGAGACTCTGTGCCAAGTTTGGCCTTGCCCTGCATCTGGAAATTAGGTCTTTGGCAGCGTTCCATGTGAGATAAATAGCTATTGATAACCTTCCTCTGAAAGACTGTAAATGAAAGTATTTACAGCTGTAGGAATTAAACAGGTTTGCTGGGACTAAGTTTGTGCTGTCTTATTTCTAAGAAGTCTAGGTCAGAACAGATGACCCGTTTACAAGGACAGTCCTTGGTGTATAAAGAGCAGACTCTTCCTTCAAATAGATTCCGAAACTAATTGATGCAATAGTTATATGCACATGTCAAACCTCATAAATTAATAGGAATGAAGTGAAACAGCGGGCAGAAGATGAACCTATCTTGAAGAATCCATCCATCCATTCAGGGGGCAAAAAAATAAAATTCTTTCCCATGTTTTTTGAAAGGAGAGTTGCAGAGCTACAGAGCCGCCAATTACACAAGTATTCTTTTGTCCCCTTTGATAACTACCTGCAATTCATCTGAGTAACTAATTAGATGACTTCATGGTTGAGCAGAGATTTGAACCAGGCTGCCCTCGGGTCATAAAAAACAGCCTACGTAGCATATGGATCCCACTCCTTGGATTGAGCATGAACCTCAGTGGAACCAGAAGGTGAAAATCATTGAGACGTTCTCTATTTCTAGAGAAGAGGGCAAATTCCGCTGAAGTTTAGCTGGGCTTACAGAAATAAAGATGAAGGTAAAGGTTCCCCTCGCACATATGTGCTAGTCGTTCCCGACTCTAGGAGGCAGTGCTCATCTCCGTTTCAAAGCCGAAGAGCCAGCGCTGTCCGAAGACGTCTCCGTGGTCATATGGCTGGCATGACTAAATGTCAAAGGCGCACGGGGACGCTGTTACCTTCCCACCAAATGTGGTCTCTATTTTTCTACTTTTTTTTTACATGCTTTCGAACTGCTCGGTTGGCAGAAGCTGGGAGAAGTAACGGGAGCTCACCCTCTTATGCGGCACTAGGGATTTGAACCGCTGAATTGCCGACCTTTCGATTGACAAGCTCAGCATCTTAGCCACTGAGCTACCGTGTATATTTTATTTACAGAAATAAGGTAAAAAAATTAAAAGGTAAAGGAGTCCCTGCGGATTTTTCTTTGCTAGTCGTTAGTGACAGTAGGGGGCAGTGCCCATCTCTATTTCAAGGCCATAGAGCCAGCATGGTTCGAAGACAATTCCATGGTCATGTGACTGCCACGATGTCACAGAGTACTGTTACGTTCCCAGCGAAGTGGTACTTATTGATCTTCTTGCATTTGCATGCTTTTGAACTGTTAGGTTGGCAGGAGCGAGGAAGGGAACTCACCCCCTTGCATGGGTGTTTGGGTCTCGAACCTGGGCTGGCAGCTTTCTAGCCAACAAGCCTAGTGTCTTAACCACTGAGCCACTGTGCCACCTCTACAGAACAATAAGAGCAGGTCTAAAAGAAAATGAGTGGGATATTCAGTGGGTTTTTTCTTCTTGACAGAGAAGTGGAAGTGATGGGAAAGTAACTTTTTTGCTTTTATTTGTAAAGTCAATTTAGAAGTGGCTGAACAGAGACAAGGCAGAGTCAGTAGCGAGTACAGGTAGTCCTTGAGATATGACCACAAAATTAACAAGATTAACAAAATTTCTGTTGTTAAGTGAGACATTTGTTTAGTGAGGTTTGCCCCATTTTATGACCTTTCTTGTCACAGTTGTTAAGTGAATCACAGCGGGTGAGAAGTTACTAACCCGGTTGTTAAGGGAATCCGGTTTCTCCATTGACTTTGCTGGTCAGAAGGTCACAAAAGGGGAAAGAGCAATGGTCATAAATGTGAACCGATTGCCAAGCCTCTGAATTGTTATTCACACGATTATGGGGATGATGCGAAGTTCATAATACTGAAGAAACGGTCATAAGTCACTTTTTCCCCCAGTGCCATTTGTAGCTTTGAGCGGTCACTAAATGAATTGTTGTAAGTCAAAGATAACCTGCAGATGGAAAATAGCAGTGGGACGTAAAGGAGGTAATTACCTAGAAGCAGATTGAATTGTAAAGAAGGAAAGGAGGGGATGAGATTGTGAAGGATCTCAGAAGCCCCTTTTTCATATATCTCCTCCCCCTCTTTTCTATTCTTTTTTTCTAACAAAGCATTCATACAATTTGTATGGCTTGGAGTTGGAAAATGCATGTACGTGTAATTCTGGACGTACAATAGTTCGTTTAGTGACCATTCAAATTTACAACGGCACTGAAAAAAGTGACTTATGACCATTTTCACGCTTACGACTGCCCCTGGTCACGTGATCAAAATTCAAGCAAAATGGGGCAAAACAAATCGCTCAACAAATGTCTCACTTAGCAGCAGAAATTTTGGGCTCAGTGGTGGTCATAAGCAGAGGACTACCTGTATAGTAAATGGCAGATAAACGAAAGCGTTGGAAACATTGCTCTGGAGCAGGGGTGTCAAACTCAAGGCCCGTGAGCCGGATCTGGCCCCTGGGGTGC
Source organism: Ahaetulla prasina (assembly GCF_028640845.1). NCBI lineage: Eukaryota > Metazoa > Chordata > Lepidosauria > Squamata > Colubridae > Ahaetulla > Ahaetulla prasina. The sequence continues at coordinate 15,505,080 of NC_080549.1, read as the reverse complement.
TTCGATCTGCCTGCGGGCCTGCCGTGGAAACAGCGAAAGACTGGCCCGCGGTGCCTCTGCCAGCAAAAATGGAGCTCGGGAGGGCCGTGTGCACCCTCCCGAGCTCCGTTTTGTCTGGCAGAGGGCTGCAGGAGGCCGTCACAGCTGAAAACGGAGCTCGGAAGGGCCTCACGCAGCCTCCTCCCTCCAGCTCTATTTTCACTGGCAGAGGGCTGCAGGAGGTCGTTGCAGCCATAAACGGAACTCGGGAGCCCATTTTCACTGGTAGAGTGCTCGGGCCAGCACAAGTACTGTGACACGAGTGGCATCAAGCTGACCACACCCAGCCTGGCAAGGTCCCCCTCCGAGGTCAAACACAACCCGTCAATGAAATGGAGTTTGACACCCCTACTCTGGAGTAAACAGGTGAGTAACACTTAAGACACTACAACATCCATAAAGCATGGCCATGATATAACCCCTGGCTGAAAATAAACAACGTTGACAGGCAGTGCATGATTGGTAGAGAGAAGGGGCTATGATATATCAACGCTGGGGCACCGTGGTTGGATAGCCTGTGTTTTGACATCCTTATCTGTAAAGCATAGACAGATATGTCAGCTTGTTTTTGCTATATATTTTAAAATGGCCTCTTTTGATATCGAACGATAATCTTATCCGTTGTCTAGAGCTTGAGCTGATGAAAGTTCTGGAGAAATGTCAACAAATCTTACGTTTGTTTCTCCCTTTAAAAACGAGATGGCTGCATCTCTTCAGCCGAGTTCTGAATATGGAACAGAGTTGTTTGTATATCAAGAGCAGACAATGAGCTGTTTTGTCACATTCAATTACCGAGGCCAAAGAAATTGTGACAGCTTCTGTTATATATATTTATAAAAGCCATGCAAAATGTATGAACGCTTTGTTTAGAACGTAGTTGGAAATACTCGAACCAAACATTGTTGAGTAAATTAATATTTTGGTCTTGTGATATTTTAATTGGAAAATAGCAGCTGTGTTTTTAGCTGGAGAGAGAGTCTGTCTGTCTGTTTCTCTCTCTCTGTCTCTCTCCCTTCCTCAAGTGATTTACAAAAGAATTATAATACAGCTTTTACATATATATATATATGTGTGTGTATGTGTGTGTTTGTGTATGTGTAACATTTAAGAAGAAGATAAGTAGTAATCTAAACAAATATAAAGTAAGGGAGAGAAAAGGAAAGAAATTTTAAATTTAGGCAAAGAGCGCAAGAAAAATTGAAAGAAAAAAAATGGAAAAGATGAAAAAAAGATACAAAGACATGTCTTCTGATATTCTTCGCAGCAGTTATAATGACAAATATATTTTAATATGCCTCTCTAAAGTTACATCTTATTGTTGTCCTTTCTTATCTTGTCTAATCCTTTTCCTTTCATTACCAAAGTAGGTGACGTCATCCACCCTTTTAGGTGTAATAATGAATGGGTCACTTTCAATAGATTGGGATGCTGCAGTGGTGAAATCTGAACCGGTTTACTACCAGTTCGCTGGCTGTGCATGCCACTTAAAAATGCTTTTAAAAGTAAAAAAATGGCTCTGACGATCAGGCAGCTCAGCTGGGATCGTCAGAGCCTTTTTTATCTTTTAAAAGCATTTTTTTTTACAACCTATTTGTTCGAATAGGTTGTAAAAAAATGCTTTTAAAAGTTAAAAAAAGGCTCTGACGATCACGCGGCTCAGCTGTGATCGTCAGAGCCTTTTTAAAAAAATCTTTTACAATCTGATCAAACTGATCAAAGAAACTGATCAAAGAAAGAAGCAACTTAGAACTAAGGAGAAATTTCCTGACAGTTAGAACAATTAATAAGTGGAACGACTTGCCTGCTCCGTCTACCCGCCCAGATGTCATCACATCCTGTTTTTGACTCTCTGCGCATGTGCAGAAGGCTCTGTGCATGTGTGGAGGAGGCGCGTGTGAGCGTACGCTCACATTTGCGAACCGGTAGCTAAGGTAAGTGAATATCCCCTGGGATGCTGATATTTAAGGATGCTACAGGAGGGGAGGATATGTTCATTTGGCAGATTGTCATCTATCGCTAATGAGAAGGAGAGATTGGGATTTGACGTATCTCCAAGTCATGACTACCCAAAGTCCTTAATTGACTGTTTCTACTATAAAGTCTATTTTTGCTGACACATGGGGTCAATCCCACTATACGTATTAATGCAGAAGTAAATAGCAATGTGTTTACTGAGGCTCATCCCTCTTAAATCTGTTCCAGATTGCTGCTGTTGGTTTACTTCTGTATAAAACAAAAACACTGAAGTGGTTAAGTTGTTAAATTCTTTGCTGTTTAACACTAGTTCTTGGCGCTTAATATTTTGCCTGTGAAATTTCAGCATTTCTACATTGCAATCTTGTTTTACGAGTCGTATTTATATTCCCCCCCCCTCTCTTTTTCCAAAGCATATCTAAATTAGGTTTAAACTGCAACTGAATAAACTAGGTTTGAGCCAGTTTCTGATAACCAGCACCGGAGGTCAGCATCTCAAATTAGCTCTTGCTAGAGAGAGTAGCAAAAATATGGCATACTGTATAAGCGTGCAATTTGGTGTGGGAATTTATTTTTTGCTTATAAACTATACTCTCTCTCATTTCCAATTGAAATGGAAATGGGATGGCCACGTAGCAAGAAGAATTTATGGCAGGTAGACCAAGGAAGTCATAGAATGGATTCCACTTGATAAAAAGTGTCCACGCAAGAGACCTTAAACAAGATGGAGCTACGACATCAGCAAGTGTGGCCGGTCCAACTGGCAAAAGAAAGCTCAGGACCATGTTGGTTGGAAGTATGCGGAAGAGGCCTTCATCCTGCAGTGGATAGACCATGGCTAAAATGATGATGATGATGATGATGATGATGATGATGATGATGATAAACTATATGTGCAGTGCGGTGTAACTTGTGGAGTGTATAGTAGGACTAATAGAATATCAATAGCTCTTAGCAATAGCAATAGCACTTAGACTTATATATGGCTTCACAGCGCTTTATAGCCCTCTCTAAGTGGTTTTATAGAGTCAGCATATTGCCCCCAACAATCTGGGTCCTCATTTTACCCACCTCGGAAGGAGGGAAGCAGGGGTGAGCTTCTGGGGGTTTGCAGGGGTTCCCGAGAACCTCTAGCTAAGATTCTGTGCAGTTTGGAGAACCCCCAAATCCCACTCCTGGCTGGCCCCATCCACCCTGCCCCTCCCCTTCCAGGAGTCCCCACTTGGCCTGTTTTGGATGTAGTTAAGTGCAGGGCGCATGTGGAAGCTCGGGGAGGGTGAAAACCGGGCCTTCCAGAAATTCGGGAAGGCCAGAAATGGCTCCATTTCCGGCCTCTGGAGGGCCTCTGGAGCCAGGGGAGGCTGTTTTCACCCTGTCGTGTCCCCCTCCCCCTCCGACGACCAGGTCTGGGAAGTCTGTATCAAGCATGGCCACAAAGCTTCTGCAGCTTTGCCAAATTCCTTTCAGATTTCTCAGGCAGGCAGGAATCCAAGGTGTGACTTCAGCAAACCAGATGAGACTTTGCTTGACTCAAGGAATGCCAAAAAGCAGATCCTTTATATAGGCCATGGGGTGTGGCTCCATAACTCAGCACTTATCCAGGCCTGCCCCTGCCTTCCTTCTGCTGACGTCGCCTCTCAATTCTCCGGAAGCGCGGAATTGTCCATTGTAAATTCCCTTCCTCTGGATCTGCTGCCAGCAATTCTAACACGTGGCTGGCTTCGTGCTCACACGCTGTAGGAGTGAGGTTTGTTTGTTCATTCCTGACATTCTGTCTGGGCATGGGGCCAGGGCTGGGGCTGGAGGCATGCCAGGCCGTTCCTCTTCATTATCAGACTCGGAATCTGATAGCAGGCCCGGCAGGAGGAGGGAGGGGCCCGGCTGAGGAGAGGAGGGCGGGCGAGGCACAACACACCCTCCCGGAAGCTGGAAAAAAGCCTCTAGAGCCCAGGGAGGGCAAAAATGCCTTCCCACTGCTGTGATGCAGGAGGCCGACTAGGCCATGCCCATCACGCCCACCCCCACCCAGCAACCGAGCAAAGAACTTGCTAAAATTGTTGAAGCCCACCCCTGAATGGATGGCTGAGTCAACCTTGAGCCTGGTGAGATTCGATCTGCCAAACTGCTGGCAGCTGGTGATCAGCACAAGTAGCCCACAGTACGGCACTCTAACCACTGCGCCACCGTGGCTCTTAGTCTTATATACTGCATCACAGTGCTTTACAGCCCTCTCTAAGCAGTTTAGAGAGTCAGCATATTGCCACCAATAACCTGGGTCCTCATTTTACTGACCACGGAAGGCTGAGTCAACCTTGAGCTGGTCAGGATTGAACTCCTGGTAGTAGGCAGACTTAGCCTGCAATACTGCATTCTAATCACTGCACCACTACGGCTATTATATAGCAGTAGCACTTAGACTGATATACCGCTTCACAGTACTTTATAGCCTTGTCTAAGCAGTTTACAGAGTCAGCCTATTGCCCCCAACAATCTGGGTCCTCATTTTATCAACTTTGAAAGGATGGACGGCTGAGTCAACCTTGAGCCGGTCTGGATCAAACTGCTGGCAGTGAGCAGACTTTGCCTGCAATACTGCATCTAACCACTGCACCACCACGGCCCCAAGTACATTGTAATGTAGAAGCAAAGAAAAGGATAGCATCAGAACTTGCATGCTAGTTGCTGCAATGAATCTTGTGAAAACTAACAAGTGTCTCATTTGGTCACGTTTTTTAAAAGAGATGGGAGTTTAATTTGCCTGGGTGGATTTTTTGTTTTTAATCGTTCTGGTTTAAAGCTGCAAGGGTAGAGACTGCAAGAAAGTACTTTACAGGTAGTCCTTGACTTACGACCACAGTGGAGCCCAAAACTTCTTTTGCCAAATGAGATACTTGTTCAGTGAGCTTTGCCCCATTTTATGACTTTTCTTGCCAGAACTGTTAAATGAACCGCTGCGATTGTTAAATTAGTAACACGGCGGTTAAATGAATCCCATTGACTTTGCGTGTCAGAAGGTCCCACAATGCGATCACACGACCATGGGACAGTAGAGCCGTCGTATATATGAGCCAGTTGCCAAGCGTCTGAATTTTGATCACGTGACCATCAGGAGGCTGCAGTGGTCATGGGTGTGAAAAACAATCACACTCGTCACCTTTTTTTCGGTGCCGCTGTAAGTCACTTTGAACCGTTGCGAAAGGAGTTGTAAGTCGAGGACTGTCTGCATTCTACAAGCCGCCTTTGAACGAAGTACGCCGCCTCTCGAGTCCGCCGAAGAATTTCAAAACTTTGGAGCCAAAGCTTCTTGAAACTGACTTTGAGCAATAGAAAAGGGGTTGTGTTAGACTCACAAGTGCCTTTCATGCGACGCAGCTTATTTGTAAGTATGCGTCTGAAAGGAAATGTAGCCGATGTTTACATCTTCCCATGAAACTCTGCTCCAGTAACAGATTCTGAAGGATTATGGAAATTATTAAGAAACCTGCGGTTTTGGCTTCCTGTTTTTTTCTGTGTCAAGTAACCGTAATCCTCTGACAAAAGAGGTTTATTACTATCCATGGGTCCTGTGCAGGAGCCCCTTAGCAGCCTCTAACCAATCTATTTCATTTTTATTTATTTTATTTATTTCATTTTGTCACAACAGTACACAAACATCGGTATAAAACAACAACACATCATATAAGAAATATATATATATAAGCAAAAGAATGCAATAACTGTTAATGTCAGGCTGCCTCTGATTATATCTAGGAAAGAATACACCTTGACTTCATTTGCAAATAAAGAAAAGTACTTTTACTAGTTACATCTGGATAGCAGCAGTTCTAAGTTGAATCTGAGACAAAATATGGCTAAAAATCTGTATCACCCTATTCCTCCCTCCTCTTTCCCAATCAGGTCTGGTCCAATGCCAGCTCCTGGGGGTCCCGTGGTAATCTTCTTCCGCAGGTCTCTGGTTGTCAATCATATCAGGAATGCAATGATCGTTAGAGTTCGCGCTAAAACATTCCTGTTGAATTCAAAACATTAATCTCCCCTCCCACCTTAATTATGTCAGACCGACACTCTTAAAGGGCCCTCTCTACTTAACTTGAATCCAATAGTTATTTACATTAGAAATACAATCCCATGCTATCTAACAACTGAATATAAGGAGTACAAAGAGATACGAAGTTTGGAGTGGAGGCTGACATTTAATTTGCTATAATGAAAAGGAACAATAGGACAGGAACGGTAGGCACATTTGTGCTCTTATGCACGCCCCTTATAGTCCTCTTAGGAATGGGTGAGGTCTTTTTTTTTTTTTTTTTTTGATGGGGACGGAGCAAATAGGAATTGTCAGGTTGGAAGACTGCTCAAAATTATCTAGACCTCAAGGGTACATCCACGGATTAGCCCAAAGCACCCATCGGGGATTCACTCCGGTTTGCAATATCAAACGTTGCAAAACTCTGTGGTGGCAAGCTTAGATTTGTCTCAGTGGGTTGGAAAACCAAGAACTGGAGAGGATTCCAAAATATCATGTAATACAGGAATGTCAAACCGGGGTGGTGGGGGGTGGGGGGCGGGAGGCAGAGTGGGTGTGGCCACGGAGGGCATGGCCAGCTCTATGTCGCTCGTGTCGGGAGCGCCTGTGGTGGCCCGAGCGCTCTGCCAATGAAAACGGAGCTTGGGGGGAACGGCGCGTGTGACCTTCCCAAGCTCTGTTGTCACTGCCAGAGGCGCAGTGGGTCAGTCCTTCGCTGTTTCCAGAGTGGCACCGTGGGCCAGGTCTAAGCACCCCGCAGGCCAGATCCGGCCCCCGGGCCTTGAGTTTGACACCCCTGATGTAATAGCTTCAATCTAGCAGATTACAGTCTGGCACAAGTGTCTTTCAACTAGAAAATCCTGCAGGTTCTGACAGGTTCTGGAGAACCGGTAGCGGAAATTTTGAGTAGTTCAGAGAACCGAGAAATACCACCTCTGGCTGGCCCCAGAATGGGGTGGGAATGGAGATTTTGCAATATCCTTCCCCCAGGAGTGGGGAGGGAATGGGGTTTTTGCAGTATCCTTTCCCTGCAATGCCCACCAAGCCACGCCCAGAGCTGGCAGCAGACTCGGACAGTGAGGAGGTTGGGGAGGAACATGGGCCAGTCTGGGGAAGGCTTTGATGTGCTCTGCATCGGAGGCAGAGATGGGGCCAGGGCCATCGAACAGTTATCAGCTACTTTTGGAGTCGGAGATAAATGGGGCTGAAGAACAGCTGGAGCCTGTTCCCAGTGTGCACATGCACAGAGCTGCCAGGAGAAGGGATCAATTAAGGAACAAGGACTGACTCCGAGAGTAAAGGCACAGGTGGACGGTGAATGGCCCCTCCCATAGGGAATAAAGAGGAGCGGAAGGGGAGTGGAGTTTGCAGGAGACAATTAGTTCATTTCATTAGTGTGAAGATCTGTTTGTGACTCTCAGAGACTGCCAAATATTTTCTTGTATAGCATTGCATTTGGAAGATATCAACCAGTCTGTGGTTGTAAATTCACTCTGGGAAGACTGTTTGCCAGGACTTTGCTGGATGTGAATGAGAGGAATTCACATTAGCTTAATAAAAAGGGATTTTTTCGGGACGAGGAATCTGCTGTGTGCTTTTGTGAAGCGTAGATCAGAACAATAACCAAGAGACACAACAAAAGGCAATAGGTATAATACTATATTGCAAGGGACGCGGTGGCTTAGTGGGTAAGATGCTGAGCTTGTCGATCGAAAGGTCGGGAGTTCAGTGGTTCGAATTCCTAACACTGCATAACGGGGTGAGCTCCCAGTTTCTGCCAACCTAGCAGTTCGAAAGCACGTAAAAATGCAAGTTGAAAAATAGGGACCACCTTTGGTGGGAAGGGAACAGTGTTCCATGCGCCTTTGGCATTGAGTCATGCCCGCCACATGACCACAGAGATGTATTCGGACAGCGCTGGCTCTTCGGCTTTGAAACGGAGATGAGCACCACCCCCTAGAGTCGGGAACGACTAGCACGTATGTGCAAGAGGAACCTTCACCTTATAATGCTATATTAATAGGAGCAAGCATACAGTTTCATCATTGACTTAGTTAATTCAACTTGAGTTCTTATTCTAATACTCCACATTCAAACCAAATTGTTCACATTTTCAAATTTGGAAGGGATTATTTAGTTCCGATTCATAGGCTGAAGTCAAACTTCAAATTGCTTTTGGGAATTTTCTTTCAAAGGTTCTTCATCTTGGAAGTTACCTTACTTGATTTTTCTTTCCAGTCCACAGACTGCAATGAAATAATTTGTCCTACACAATTTTAGAAAAAGTGTTTTTTTTGCGTTTTATCTGAAGTAGGAGGAAGTTTGGACAAAGGATTCCCAAACGCCACAGAATGTTGTTCTGAATTCAAAAGTGCATTTTTATATCATATCTGCTTCAATGTTCTGACTTTTCAGCAATTGGCTTTTAAGAACTCCAATCATGGAGACTTGTAAGGTAATCAATAAAATACTAAATCAGAACCCACTGTTGCTGTCGGAGGGTGTAGTTAATTAAGACGAGAAGGAGGGGGGAGAAACCGAGGAAAATTGGACAAAAACATGTTTGTTGTGTGAGAAGAACAGACTGCCAAATTCAAAATGAGCGCTCTGTGTAAGCATAGACATTAAGTTGAAGCCTTAAGTCAACAGTCAACTGTTGCTTGTTTGCTGGGCTCGGTGGCCGGTTAGTTTTAATGAAAGTACACACTGCAAAAAGGCATGCTTAATTGCTGTTTCAGTTGCAAGGGGTTTGAAACGGGTGAAATGCTCCTGGTTCGGGCCGGTTTGCCGGAACTGGTAGTAAAAAATGCTTTAAAAAGTAAAAAAAAAAAAAGTTCCGCGCAGCACAGCTGATTGTTACACAGCCGATCATTGGAACTTTTTTTTTTTAACTTTATAAGCATTTTTTAACTACCGGTTCGGTGTGCATGTGCGTATGAAATGAACCAATAGCAGACTTCAGAGCATTTTATCCCTGGTTTGAAGTATTTAAAACTCAACCTTAGCCATTTTTTTTCCTGTCGGTTGGGTGGCATGTAGTGTGTTGCATTCAGCACTGAAATCCACCTTGAGTAAGATCCTCCTGTTTTTCTTTCCTTACTCTCAGGTTAATAGAGAATGGATTTTTTTTTATTTCTCTTGATAGTGTCTTTAAAGTTATTTTATTGCTAGAAGTCATGGAAGGTGCTACTGTTATTGATAGATGATTAGGTAGATCGGCTGATAGATAGGCAGACACACACAGAGATAGATAGATAGATAGATAGAGATAGAGAGAGGATAGATAGATAGATAGATAGATAGATAGATAGATAGATAGATAGATAGATAGATAGATAGATGGATGGATGATAGGCAGGCAGACAAACAGACAGACAGCATAGTGGCCTAGTGGAGAAGACATTTGCCACCCATTTGGAAGTATGAAAGTTTAATCCTAGATAGCAGCAGATATTTCTCTTCTAGGGCACAAAGAAAAAAATGTTTGCTGCAAACTCTGTGTAGGTGTCAGGAAGGGCATCTGTCCAGTATACGCTCAGCTCCATCTAATTGTCCCGACTCTACCCCTAATTAAGGGATTACAGGGTTATAAAAAATGATAGATAGATAGATAGATAGATAGATAGATAGATAGATAGATAGATAGATAGATAGATAGATAGATAGATAGATTAGGAGAGAGAGAGAGAGATCTTTTCATCACTTTAAAGCTTTCCTGGATATACATGTTACCCAATAATTTTATATTTACTTATTTTTTTAAAAAAATAATGGGATTAGATCCCTCTTAATCAGTCTCTTTTCAGGATTTCACTGAAGGGTAGAAAGCGCTGGAGGTTGCAGATTTCTTGAGAGCTGTTTGTAAAAGATGGCAAAAGTTGTTCGTAAAAGATTGCATTCACACACCTTGGCCATCTTGTCACTAAATAAGTGCAGGAGTGCTGCGTTTTAGCCACGAGCATTTTATCACATTTTTCTTTGCCTTCTTTGAAAAGTACTCCCCAAAGCAATTTCTCTTTCACCAATGCTGAGAACCAATAGAGGGAAAGGGCAGAAGGATTTTGAAGTACTGAGCTATTTCAGCATTTCTCCTTCAGCGAACATCATGCAGTATGTTTCTTGTCATAAAGTGTCTTATGAAAAGTCCAGAAAGGACCAAAAGTATATTTACATGTAGTCCTCGACTTACAACACTTCCCGTAGTGACCGTTTGAAGTTAACAGTGGCATTGAAAAAAAAGTGACTTACCACCATTTTTCACACTTAGGACCTTAGCGTCATCCCCAAAGTCACGTGATCCAAATTCAGATGCTTGGTAACTGACTTATATTTATGATGATTGCAGTGTCCCGGGCAGGGGTGACATGCTCCCGGTTCGGACTGGATCGCACAATCCGGTAGCGATGGCGGCGGGTGGTTTGGAGAACAGGTAGCAAAAATCCCTGCCTCCCCCTTCCCCCCCGCATGCCCAGCTGAGCCGTGCGATCATCAGAGGTATTTTTTTTACTTTTAAAAGCATTTTTTTTCTTCGGCCGAAAAAATAATTTAAAAAGTTAAAAAAAAAAAGCCTCTGATGATCGCGCACGGCTCAGCTGGGATTGTCAGAACCTTTTCAAAGCATTTTTTCTACAACCTCTTTGGCCGAAGAGGCTGTAAAAAAAATGCTTTTAAAAGGCTCCTCTGGCGATCCCAGCTGAGTTGCCTGATCATCAGAAGCTTTTAAAAGCATTTTTTTACAACCTCTTCAGCTGAAGAGGTTGTGGAAAAAATGCTTTTAAAAGTAAAAGAAAAAGAAAAGAAAAAAGGAGGCCACGCAAAGTCAATAGGGAAGTCTGATTCACTGAAGAACCATATTAATGTAACTTTTTAAACTAACATATTAACTCACGTAACAACTGTAGTAATGCACTTCTACAGCTGCGGCTAGAAAAATCGTAAAATGGGGCAAAATTCACTTCACTGTCTTGCTTAACAATAAATTTTGGGCTCAGTTGTGGTCATAAGTCAAGGACCACCTGTACTGGCAAATATGCACATACGGCAGAGGTGGGTTTCAGCAGGTTCTGACCAGTTCTGGAGAACTGGTAGCAGAAATTTTGAGTAGTTTGGAGAACCGGTAGTAAAAATTCTGACTAGCCTTGCCCCCATCTATTCTCTGCCTCCCGAGTCCCAGCTGATGGGGAGGAAATGGGGATTTTGCAGTATCCTTCCCCTGCCACGCCCAGCAAGCCACACCCACCAAGCCATGTCACTCCCACCAAGCCACGCCCACAGAACCGGTAGTAAAAATTCTGACTGGCCCCGCCCCCATCTATTCTGTGAGTCCCGAGTCCCAGCTGATCAGGAGGGAATGGAGATTTTGCAGTATCCTTCCCCTGGAGTGGGGTGGGAATGGAGATCTTACAGTATCCCTCCCTTGCCACGCCCACCAAGACATGCCACGCCCACCAAGCCCGCAGAACCGGTAGTAAAATTTTTTTGAAACCCACCACTGCCGTATGGTATACATGAACATTTATTCACTAACTTTTTCGACTTAATCATATTTTTCAGTGGATGTTACACCTCCCCAGAAAAAGGGAGTTAATGCACTTTTAAAAACTGAACTACATCTTCTTCCCTTTTATCAAATTCTCTATAAATCTTTCATGACAGTTTATTTAACAGAGTGTCATTGAAACTGTATGGGTGATTGATGTGACCCATGTAAGATCAACATGAAATGTTTGTAAATGTCAGCAGAATGTGACTATTGAGGAGTGAGTGAGGATGGCGAAGCAGTAAGAGTGGAAAAACAAGCCGGCATTACCTTCCCCCCCCCTCCCATGTTTATCTTATTTTCTCCCCCCCCCCCAACTCCACCTCGCAGATATAATTACCAATTTGTAAAAACAAGCATCTTGGGCTTCTAAGAGGGTGAACTACCAAAACTCCAGTCTCAATTTTGCAGTTTTATGGAATGTTTGATGCTTTGATCCTCCCTTCCCCAAGTCCATTCTTCAATGAAAGGCGTACTTTTTCCTCCCCGTTGGAATAAAATTAATCATTGGGGTATCCAGAATGCAACACAATTGCTAATGCTATAAATGATGTTTATTGCATTGATCGGTCTTCACCAAGCCAATGTCCTGGTACAGGAGCAGAGGTGGCATTCAGTTGGTAAGGACCGGTTCGCCCGAACTGGTAGCGGAAATCGCAGGTTGCCCCCCACCCCCACCCCGGCTGTATGCCATCCTATTTAGGCAAGACCGGGTGCATGCGTAGACGGGGTGCGGGCAAGCGAAGCGGTAAGGAAAGTAAGTGAATACCATCCCTATACAGGAGACTTTAAACTTTTTTTTTTTATTATTATTATTTAGATTTTTATACCGCCCTTCTCCCGAAGGACTCAGGGCGGTGTACAGCCAAATTAAAACAATTCAATATACAAAATTAAAACAACACTTAAAATACATATTCTATAAATGGCCGAGAATTAAAACCGTCGAATTGACCCATACTAAAATAACCCCATTAAAATTATTAAAAATTCAAAAATTTTAAAATTTAAAAATCAAGCCAGTCCCGCTTGAATAAACAGATACGTTTTCAGTTCACGGCGAAAGGTCCGAAGGTCAGGTAATTGGCGCAAACCGGGGGGAAGTTCGTTCCACAGGGTAAGTGCTCCAACTTTGCAACTCTATGACTTGTGGACTTCAGTCCTTGGAATTTCCCCAGCCAGCATCCCCTCCCAGAATTCCCCAGCATGCCTGGCTAGGGAATTCCGGGATCTGAAGTCCATGGGTCTTAAAAGTGTCAAGTCTGGATACCCCTGTTGTAGTAGATATATTGGGATGCAGTTCACCGAATCCTAAGCATTATACTCGGCTGGAATTGAATGAGGTTTTTAGTCCCACCTCAAATACAAGTGGTCCTTGACTTATGACCACAATTGAGCCCAGAATTTCCACTGCTAATCAAGGCAATGGCTCAATGAGTTTTTGTGATCTTTCTTGCCACGGTTGTTAAGTGAAGTAACACGGTTGTTAAGTGAATCTTAAGGGCTTCCCCATTGACTTTGCTCTGTCAGAAGGTCGCAAAAGATGATTGCATGACCCCTGGACGCTGCAACCATCATAAATATGAGTCAAGATGCCAAGCATCCAAATTTTAATCCCGTGACCATCAGAATGCTGCAACGGTCATGTGGAAAAAACGGTCATCAGTCACTTTTTACCCTGTTTCCCTGAAAACCTTTCGCCGCGACTTTTCGCCGCGAATTGAAAACGTATTTATTTATTCGCGTGGGGCTGGCTTAAATTTTGTTGTATTTTAAATTTATTTTTTATATTTCTAAATTTTATATGAATTTTAATGGGTTTTTAGAATTTTAAACGTTTTAAAGTTTTTCGGCCAATTGTATAATAAGTTTTTTAATTTTGTTTTAATTGTATATTGTATTGTTTGGGTTTTTATTCTGGCTGTACACCGCCCTGAGTCCTTCGGGAGAAGGGCGGTATAGAAATCTAATAAATAATAATAATAATAATAAAAAAATAAGACATCCCCTGATAATAAGCCCTCCCCAAAAACATTTAACGGCATGTGCAGCCGGTCCTGGCCATTTCCTCTGGTTAGGGTTAGGGAGACAGAGCTGGAAATCAGGTGAGATGGCAAGAGGATCCCCGTCTTGCTCAACATGCCCCAAAATAATAAGACCTCCCCGAAAATAAGGCCAAGCGCTTATTTCGGGGTTCAAAAATATATTTAATACTATATATACTATATATTAACAGCAGCACAATATAGCCTATGCGCAAAATTGGAAGAAGGAGAACCCACCAACAGAAGGAGATTTAATTAAAAAAATCTTAGAATGTGCAACGATGGATAAACTCACAAAAGAAATCAAAGAGAAAGAGGATACAGAATACTGTAAGGTCTGGTGTAGATGGTATGAATGGTTGGAAAATAGGAAAGATAAGAAAATCGAACAACAGGGTAAAAAGGTAGATAAAATAAAGAATGATAGATAAATAAAAGTAGAATAGGATAGAATTAAAATATGTATAAATAGTAAGAAAGGACCGCTTTGAATTGCTGATAAGAAACAGTGATATGTATATAAATGTTGTATGTTTGTCTTTTGTTTTAATGTGTTCAAAATAAAAAACCTTTTATATGTATGTATGTATGTATGTATGTATGTCTTGACATATTCGGGTCTTTCCCCATGTAAGGTTGAGAGTATCTTGGCGACGTTTCGACGAGGTCTCACTCATCATCTTCAGGCTGGTGCTTTCGCCTTCGTGCTTGTGCGAGCACCAGCTGAACAAGCCAAAAGCACCAGCCTGACGATGATGAGTGAGACTTTGTCGAAACGTCGCCAAGATACTCTCAACCTTACACGGGAAAAGACCCGAATATGCCAAGACCTACATACCTAAACCTGGGTCTTATTTTCGGGGAAACACGGTAGTAACTTAGTAACTTCGAACAGTCACTAAACGAACTGTTGTAAGTCAAGGATTCTGTTGAGCATTCCAGCAGAGAGGGATGCATCGATAAATACACAATGCACTTCACTGCTTGTGTATTTACTCACAGGTATATCGTACTGACGATATTGACGCATTGACGTAGTCTCTTTTTCTTAAAAAAGCAAGAACAACATAGCTGTTAACAATTTGTGAGACCTTCTCTAGTAAATAAAGATACTTAAGAAAGACACATTTTCCCCCCCTCCTGCATGCCAAGTTCCCAAGCGACAAAGTCAAATGCAAGGCAAATACCGTGGAAATGCGGAGCTGAGAAAATTATTCATAACGCTCTTCCTCTATCCTGCGTTCTTGGCAGAAAGGAAGAACAGCAAATGGATTGAATTGGCTGCTGGCCAATTCAGATTCTCGGTGGAAGTCAGCCGTTGTGTTTGAATTTATTTAATTGAAAATTAAACCTTAAACCGTAGTTTGTTTTGAATACTTGAGTCAATTTGGTGGCGCGCACAGACTCCTGGCTTTGCCACAGGCTGTTTCCCCGTCAGGGAAAAAGGGAATTTGGATGGGGTAAATTGGTTTTAGGTGAGGCCATAAAGAGAAAAAAGTTCATGTTCCATTTTTGATTTGCAAAAAGAAATTTGAGAGGGGAGGGGAGGGATGTTGACTTTGATTCCCTCCTAAAAATTGAATTGTTACACTAGTCCTTGATTTATGACCAAAATTGGGATCAGAATTTCTGTTGCTAAGCAATGCAGTTCTTAAGTGGCACCTGATTATATGACCTTTTTTGGCTGGGATTGTTAATGTAATGTAAATGAGAAACATCTCATGTGTTCGTGCCCTGGATTCATTTTTACTCTCTCAGTTCGTCGTTTCGAGACTCCCAACGGTTTGATACCTTGTTCTCGTCTGTTAGTTTTCGATTTACAACCACAATTGAGTTTGGTTTACCACCCTCCCCTCCATCTTCAGGGAGCTGAGATTTACTAAAAGGGGCGTGGTTAACAGAATACTTATATACCGCTTCAGAGTTCTTTACAGCCCTCTCTAAGCAGTTTAGAGAGTCAACCTATTGCCCGCAATAATTTAGGTCCTCATTTTACTAACCTTGGAAGGATGGAAGGATGAATCAATCTTGAGCCGGTGAGAATTGAACTGCCGAACGGCAGGCAGCTGGCAGTCGGCAGAGTTAGCCTGCAATGCTGCATTCTAACCGACTGCGCCACCGCACATCATCAAAGGAGAGTACTATTATTACGAATGAATGCAGATATACCTGTGCCAGGAGAATAGAATAGAATAGAATAGAATAGAATAGAATAGAAACAATAGAATAGAATAGAATAGAATAGAATAGAATAGAATAGAATAGAATAGAATAGAATAGAAGGAATGGAGTGGAGTGGAATGGAATGGAATGGAATGGAATGGAATGGAATGGAATAGAATAGAATAGAATAGAATAGAATAGAATAGAATAGAATAGAATAGAATAGAATAGAATAGAAGGAATGGAGTGGAATGGAATGGAATGGAATAGAATAGAATAGAATAGAATAGAATAGAATAGAATAGAATAGAATAGAATAGAATAGAATAGAATAGAATAGAATAGAAGGAATGGAGTAGAGTAGAATTAGAATTAGAATTAGAATTAGAATTAGAATTAGGAATGGAATGGGATAGAATAGAATAGAATAGAATAGAACTTTTTTATTGGCCAAGTGTGATTGGACACACAAAGAATTTGTCTTGGTGCATATGCTCTCAGTGCACATAAAAGAAAAGATACATTCATCAAGAATCTTAAGGTACTTGTTCTCATAAGGTAATGTTCTGGATCATTATGGATTCAGGATTCAATCTGGGTCGGTCACCGGAACCAGAGGTTTTGTCTTCTGAGCTTTCAGATTCGTGCTGGAGATCCCATCTTCAGGGATCTTCTCTCTAGGACACACTTTGCTCTGAAGACAAAACCTCTGGTCCTGGGGACCGACCCATATTGGATCCTGCAGTACTATTATTATAATAATATGTGCTTTTGTTTCACTCCACTTCCACTCCTTGACTTTAAAAGCTCAGTTCTTCAAGATCGATTTTTTTTTTACTCAAGTCCCTCTGCCTTCCATTACAACCGGCACTTTCAGAAGTGGTATTCAGCCAGTTCATGCCGATTCAGACGAACCGGTAGCGAAGATTGTGGGCAGGCATGCCCCGGTTCTATGAAGTTGAGATTTGGCAACTCCAAATCTCAACCAGCAAATGCTCAGTCTTACATATTGGAAAAAAGAACCCTAAGATCAAGTACAAACTTGATGGACATTACCTAACTGACAACCCCCACCCTGTTAAAGATCTTGGAGTTCTCATATCAAATGACCTTAATGCCAAAGCCCACTGCAACTACATAGCAAAAAAGGCCCTAAGAGTTGTAAACCTAATTTTACGCAACTTCTTTTCTAAAAACTCTACACTACTAACTAGAGCATACAAAACATTTGTCAGACCTATTCTTGAATACAGTTCATCCGTCTGGAACCCATACCACATCTCTGACATAAATACAATAGAACAAATCCAGAAATATTTTACTAGAAGAGTTCTTCACTCCTCTGAAAACAACAAAATACCTTATACCAACAGACTTGAAATCCTGGGATTAGAAAACTTACAACTCCGTCGACATCGACATGACCTGTGTTTAACACACAAAATCATCTATTGCAATATCCTTCCTATAAAAGACTACTTCAGCTTCAATCGCAATATTACAAGAGCAAAAAATAGATTCAAGCTAAATGTCAACTGCTTCAAACTTGATTGCAGAAAATATGACTTCTGTAATAGAGTTGTTAATGCTTGGAACTCATTACCTGACTCCATAGTGTCTACTCAAAATCCCAAAATCTTCAACCAAAAACTGTCTACTATTGACCTCACCCCATTCCTAAAAGGACTATAAGAGGCGTGCATAAGAGCACAAAAGTGCCTACCGTTCCTGTCCTATTGTTCCCTTCATTATATCAAATTAATATAGTTGATGCATATTTTTTTACATATATATATATATATATATATATGTGTGTGTGTGTGTGTGTGTGTGTGTGTGTGTGTATACACACACACATACATACATACATACATATACATATACATATACACATACATACATACATACATATACATATACATATACATATATATTTATATATAGGTCTTCGGTTATTCGGGTTTTCTCCCACGTAAAATTGGAAGTGTCTTGGCGACGTTTCGACGAAGTCTCATTCGTCATCTTCAGGCTTCAGCTTTGTGCTTCTCTAGAAGCACGAAGCTGAAGCCTGAAGATGACGAATGAGACTTCATCGAAACGTCGCCAAGACACTTCCAATTTTACGCGGGAGAAAACCCGAATAACCGAAGACCTACATACAAACACCTGCGAAAACCTCAGAAAACAAATATATATATATATATATTTCTTCAAGATATGTTGTTTTATCTATGACAATTGTTTGTGTATACTGTTGTGACAAAAAGAAATAAAAAAAAAAGTCCTATTTAGGCATGTTTTCGAGGCTGGGTGCGTGAGCGAGCGAAGTGCATGTGTGGAAGGCTGAGCGCATGCACGGAAGGCACACACGCGGGGGGCGAACCGGTGGTAAAAATATTGGAGAAGGCTCCCCCTTTGATAAACAGTACATTTGCTGGTCATTTAGGATTGCGATGCTGTCTATAGATAATAATTAAATGCCATGTGTGGGATGAAAGCTACTTCGAATGCATAGGGGAAGGCACTGCGTCGTGAGGTGTGAGGTGTGAGTGACTGCACCGCTCCTTGTTGTGACAAGTCACATCATAAGAGTAAGCAGTGACAAATGCCCCACCTATCACGAAGTGGTGTCATTATGCATTCAAATTGTTAAGTATGTTTAATAATTGGGAGGGAAAGATTTGCCAGTCAAAACAGCCAGGGCATGATATTTTGAATTAAATGACTCGTTGCTTCGAACAGCACTTGGTGTGTGTTTTTAAAAAAAAACAACAGAGAAAACTTCTAGTTAGAAAGCTCAAGGAAGGCACTTGGTCAACTCTTAGAATAAGTTTATCGTCACTTTAAGGTAAAGGTTCCCCTCGCACATGTGTGCTAGTCGTTCCTGACTCTAGGGGGCGGTGCTCATCTCCGTTTCAAAGCCGAAGAGGCAGCGCTGTCCGAAGACGTCTCCGTGGTCATGTGGCCGGTATGACTCAAGGCCAAAGGCGCACGGAACGCTGTTACCTTCCCACCAAAGGTGGTCCCTATTTTTCTACTTGCATTTTTTACCTGCTTTCGAACTGCTAGGTTGGCAGAAGCTGGGACAAATAACGGGAGCTCACCATGTTATGCGACACTAGGGATACAAACCGCTGAACTGCCGACCTTTTGATCGACAAGCTCAGCGTCTCTTATCCACTAAGCCACTGCGTCACTTTAAATACAGACTAATTGGCAATACATTAAAATGAAATTTTGTCGTTTGTCTGAGGGGAATTTTTGAAAAGCTTTAATCCTTTCTCCTGTTTAGTAGGCAACAACCAGGCGCTGCCTGACAGATATCACCATTCCCACAAACTGAAATACAGGTAGTTCTTGGCTTACAACAATTCATTTAGCTTTGACAGTTCAAAGCTACAACGGCGCTGAAAAAAGTGACTTACGACCATTTTTCACACTTATGACCATTGCAACATCCCCGTGGTCACATGATTTACATTCAGATGCTTGACAACTGACTCGTATTTACGACAAATTATTAACAAATATGGCAAGAAAAGTCCTAAAAATGGGGCAAAACTCACTTAATAACATAAATTTTGGGCTCAGTTATGGTTGCAAGTCAAAGACAAGCCCATCCCTGGTCATAAGATGAGGCGAGACTCACTGAGCGACTGCCTTGTGTAGCACCAGAACATTTGAGCTCAGTTGTGATCTTAAGACAAGGATTAGACGTACCAAATTTTTGGTGTTCATTCAGAGCATTTTTCCTTTCGCAGTTCTGACTCTTCCAAAATGGCAGATCCATTGGTAAATACAGATAGTCCTCATCTTACGACGACAATCGAGCCCAAGGTTTCTGTTGCTAAGTGAGACTTTTAGTTAGTTAAAACTTTTAGTTTTAGAACTTTTAGTTCTGTTGCTAAGTGAGACTGTTGTTAAGTGACTTTTGCCCCATTTTATGATCTTTCTTGCCATGGTTGTTAAGTGAATCACCCGGTTGTTAAGTAAATCTGGTTCCCCATTGACTTTGCTTGTCAGAAGGTTGCAGAAGGGGATCACGTGACCTCGGGAGATTGCAACTGTCATAAATATGAATGAGTTGCTAAGCCTCCAAATTTTGATCCCAAGACCATGGGGATGCAACTGGTTGTTAGAATAGAATAGAATAAAATAGAATAGAATAGAATAGAATAGAATAGAACACTAAGACATAGTAAAAATTTGATGAAGCAAAATGTGTAGAGTATAAAAACTTTGTAGGTCTTTGGTTATTCGGGTTTTCTCCCGCGTAAAATTGGAAGTGTCTTGGCGACGTTTCGACGAAGTCTCATTCGTCATCTTCAGGCTTCAGCTTCGTGCTTCTGGGAGCAATGTGTGATTGCAGCTGTTTCTTCCTTCCTATAAAAACTTTGCAGTAATATGTCCTGTAAATGGTCACAGTTCTGCACAAAAATTTTCTTTTTTGTATTTTTGTATTACTGTATTTACGTTTTTGTCTTTTTGTTTGTTTAAAAATTAATAAAATATAGTTTTTTAAAAAGAATACAATAGAATTCAATTCAATTCAATTCTTTATTGGCCAAATGTGATTGGACACAGAAGGAATTTATCTTTGGTGCATATGCTCTCGGTGTACATTAAGAAAAAATAAAATATATTTGTCAAGAATCATAAGACTTAGTGATAGTCATAGGATACTAACAAGCAATCAAATATACTGGGAACCAATAAAAACAATATAAGTTGTAAAGATACAAGCAACATGGATGTAGCCATAAGTGGGAAGAGAAGGTACTAATAAGGATGAGAAAAAGAATAGTAATACAGTCTTAGAAGTTAATTTGACAGTGTTTTGGAAATTACTTGTTTAGTAGAGTGATGGCATTCAGGGAAAAACTGCCCTTGTGTCTAGTTGTTCTGGTGTGCAGTGCTCTATTGTGTTGTTTTGAGGGTAGGAGTTGAAACAGTTTATGTCCAGGATGCGAGGGGTCTGTAAATATTTTCACAGCCCTCTTTTTGACTCCTGCAGTATACAGGTCCTCAATGGAAGGCAGGTTGGTAGGAATTGTTTTTTTTTCCTGCAGTTCTAATTATCCTCTGAAGTTTGTGTCTGTCTTGTTGAGTTGCAGAACCAAACCAGACAGTTACAGAGGTGCAGATGACAGACTCAAACATTCCTGTGTTGAACTGGATCAGCAGCTCCTTGGGCAGTTTGAGCTTTCTGAGTTGGCGTGGAAAGTGTGAAAAATGGTCATAGGTCTCTTTTTTCCAGAACCGTTGTAACTTTGAACTGTTGTAAGTCGAGGACTACCATAACAGATAAATAACAAAAGTAACAGCGGTTTGACTATTAACGGACAATAAATAACCTAGGCAAGATTTGTTTGGCTCTGACCTACGAGATACACAGCTGTGGGCATTAGCCCTGCGACGTACTTTAAACCCAGAGCGTTGAAACACACAAATCTGGTTGCCGAGAGCAAAACTGAGATGGCTCGTCTTCAACTGACAAATGGAAGTTGAAAACAACGCGTCAAGTTAAAAGTGGGATTACCGCAACCGAGCTCCAGGCTTCTGGAAGGAAGAAGCCGACATATGGAAGTTTGGTTTCTCTGAGGTATCGGTGGGTAGAGTTGGTGCGTCTCGCTGCGCCCGTCAGCATGGTTGGCAGCTCCACTCCTCAAGGAAGGCATTGCTTTCAAACATGAGTAATTGATGAATTGTATGCAATATGCAAATGTGAATGCATAAATCTCCTGAATGACAGCTTAATTTATGTGAGCTTTTAAGAATGTTGGATTAGATTTTAATTAAATATCTTCAAAGGCACCCTGACTTATTCAGAGTTGGGGTTGGGTTGTGGGGAATGGGCAACTGTGGTGTAGAAAGAGGGAATGGGGTAGAGGAGTAAGTCCCCACCATTCGCGTTTCAGAGTTCACACACTAATGCAGGCATGCACAGACACACACACAAAAACACACGCTGTTGTGACCCAGGCCCAAGTAGGTAGTAGTAATCAGTTCAAAAACAAACAGACTTTATTAGAACAGCTGAGAATTAACTCATTCTCAGCATCGTCCAAACTAAATCAAAGCAAATTCTTCATAACACAATTCTTCAGTCTTATCACCAACTTTGGTCTAATTAGTCAAACTGCCAAAGGCTTTTCTTGGCAAAAGTTCAAAGCAGAAGACACCGACAAGAAATAAATGCAGCAAGACAAGGAGCAAGGCTATCAATGTCGTTTTCCGACAAAGAGCCCAAATGCAGTTGCTGGTCTTTTAAGCTTTATGGGAGGGGCTAATCATCTCTTGGCCCTACTCCTGAGTCATCCTCTTTGCTTTAGCTGCTCTTGCCTTCTGGCAGCTCTTCTCATGCGTGCATTAGGAACAGGCTCCTCCTGTTCCTCTGCCTCACTACTGTCAGCCTCTGGAGGCTCCGAAGTCTGCACATCACTCCCTGATGGTCCTGACCCCATCTCTGCCTCCGACGCAGAGACCTCATCTGGGCCTTCCCCAGCCTCCAGGACTGGCCCATATTCTTCCTTAGCCTCATCTCTGTCCAACTCCATTGCCAGCTCCGCAGGCTGCTGGCGGACCACAACACGCGCATGCAAACATATACATGAGGCCATTCCATCTTGTAAAACAAGTAGTGTTAATGAGCTGATTATCGCTTGGTGTGCCTGCCTTAAAAAGCATCCTGTTGAGTTTGATAAAAGTTGTAGGATGGTAGCCTGTATTGAAATTGGGGGATGGGGGGGGGATGCCAGTATTTATTGGTTATGCATTTGGCATATATTTCATCTCCCTCTTGTTGCTGAAATGTATAAAGAGGCTTTTCTTTCAGCAGAAAATTGAAGCTGTCCAAACGTCTAAAAGTTATAACAATCCTCAGGAATCCACCAAAGGAAGAAAATGATGAAACAGTTCCATATTTCTTTTAAGGATTTTCAGTGTTTCGTGCAATGTTTTTACAATAGGAGTGGCTGTATAAGTCTTTTAAAATACATAAATAAGTGAATAATGTTGCCAGGAAAACTATGTGGCCAACTCTCAGGAAATTTTATTCAGTTGACATTGACAATTATGTCAGTCAAACGAACTAAGCAAAGGTCAGCTAATTTCCAGGGCAGAATAACAAAACAGCAGTTGGAAGGGACCATGGAAATTTTCTAGTCCAACCCCCCCTGTTCAAGCAGGAGACCTTATACCACTTCAGACAAATGGCTGTCCAGTCTCTTCTTGAAAACCTCCAATGATGGAGCACCCACAACTTCTGGAGGCAAGTTGTTCCACTGATTAATTGTTCTCACGATTTCTCCTTAGTTTTAGGTGGCTTGTCTTCTTTATTTTTATTTTTTTTTTGTTTTTTTGTTTTTGTTTACATTTATACCCCGCCCTTCTCCGAAGACTCAGGGCGGCTTACAGTGTATAAGGCAATAGTCTCATTCTATTTGTATATTTTTACAAAGTCAACTTATTGCCCCCCCAACAATCTGGGTCCTCATTTTACCTACCTTATAAAGGATGGAAGGCTGAGTCAACCTTGGGCCGGGCTCGAACCTGCAGTAATTGCAGGCTACTGTGTTCTTAATAACAGGCTTTACCAGCGTGAGCTAAACTATTAGCCCTATTAGTTTCCATCCAGTGTTTCTTGTCTTGCCTTTTGATGCCTGTGGCAAGAAAGGTTGTAAAATGGGGCAAAACTCATTTCACAAATGTCTCATTTAACAACAGAAATTTTGGGCCCTATTGTGGTCATAAGCTGAGGACTACCTGTATTTAATAGGAGCTACAATTCGCTGAATTTCTGCAGGAACAGGGAAAAAAGAAAGAAAAGAAATCATAATCCAGAATGGTTGGATACTCCACTGCCTAGTTATCCCTGAAGAGTGATACAACAAGAAATTTATTTATAATAAACTCGGGATTCCCAGGGAACCTATGAGCCATGAAGGTATTTTTAGTATCCGCATCTTGTTTTCTGAGATGTCTGAGTGAGCAGTGCTTTTAAAGCATTTCTTCCAATTCAAGATATCACATTTATTACCGTTAATACAATTGATATCCTGGCTTTCCGCCTGGATATATAAACACTTAAAACCTCACGGAAAATAATTAACTGCTATTAAACTAGCTTAGATAAAAAAAGATTTAAGATGAAGGGGGAAGCCGTAGAGTTCTCGATAAGCTGAAAAAGGGGATTCTGCACCATTTCTTTGAAATAGTTTATTCTGTAACTGCGCGAGGAGGTTTCTCCACTGACTTTGTTTGTGTGAATTCAGCTGGGAACAGGGATTAAATGCTACTGGTTCGCTCTGGTTCGGGCAAATTGGTAGTGCTAAAAACTGCCGGGTCGGGCAAACCTGTAGTAAAAAGATGCTTTAAAAAGTTAAAAAAAGAGATTCCGACGATCACAGCTTTGCTGCGCGATCGTCGGAATCTTTTTTAAAAACTTTTTTAAAGCATTTTTAAACTACCGGTTAAGGCGAATAGGTAGTAAAAAATGCTTTAAATTTTTTTTAAAGTTGGCCACTCCCACCCAGTCACATGACCCCACCACCAAGCCACGCCCACAGAACCGGTAGCAACAAATTTTACATTTCACCACCGGCTGGGAAGATTGTGAATTGTGAACACTTTCTCAAAAGTGCTGAGAGACTCTTGTGAAATTATATCTTCTCCCAGAAGTGAAGTCCTTCCTCTGTTTTTCTCTCCTCATGACTATTAAATGTATGACTCTCTGCCCAATAAGAAACACTATGTATATATACAAATATGGAGACCAGCCCTCAAAATTCTCAGCAGGTTCCCTGCCACCCAAATTAATGCACCTAGAGAGCTTCCAACTTAGAAAAAGCTCCTAAAATGTTCCCTGAAATGTTTTATTTAGATGCGTGTGCATTTGTTCAATACATAGGACTTAAACAATTCAGAACCCCCCCCACCCTAATTATATTATCCTAATGCCAGGCTGGAAATAATCAATAAGGTGACCCTCTTTCATTTGCCCTATCTATTTAATTGAGAGAAAATGAGTATCATTAAAAAAAAACGTTGATCAAGCACAGAAGTTTAAGCTGAAAGCCACGGTTTCATTTAGTAATAGGCTGAAAATAGATTTCATGCGAGGGGGCGCATTAAACTTGTCCTGTTTATAGAGAACATAAACTTACTCCGACTGTTTAGAAGGGAGAGCATGAAGTAAACTGGCTATTTAAGCTGAAGCTCTAAAATAGCTGGTTCAGATAATGAGGGAATGTCTTCTGTCATTAAGTGTTTACTTAAGGAAGAAGTACGGCTTCAAAAACCAGGAAACGGGAACATCTATTAATGGGAAAGAAATCTAAGAATATATATGGCCAGGCCCCCTCCTCGCTGCCCACATCAATCCTTTTAATAGAATTGCAGGTTATATGTTAACTGGTTTATATACTTGCAAATGAGGCCTGAAATAACCATAATGCATGCATAATTCACAGATCAGATGAGCACACACAGGTGTGTGTGTGTGTGTGTGTGTGTGTGTGTGTGTGTGTGTGTGTGTGTGTATTGGATTTCCTCCTGGCTCAGCAGGACGAAAGATGTGGTATTTTTTGTTTTTTTTTGCTGGAGGGTTCTTTGGTGCTGAGCATCTCCTAGAGCAGTGATGGTTAACTTTTTGGCACCGAGTGCCGAAACTGGAGCGTGCACACTGGAGTGCCGGACCCCCAAAGAATGCAGCTGGCTGGTACACGTGTGCGGTGGCCGGCTGCACTTCAGGGTTTGGTTGCATGCGGGACAGCTGCTCTCTTCTGGGTTCTGTCATGCGCATGCATGCTGGCCAGCTGATCTTCACATGAAGATCAGCTGGCTGGCGCGCATGCGCATGACAGAACGCGGAAGAACAACTGACGACGGCATGTGTGCCCACAGAGAGGGCTCTGCATGACACCTCTGGCACGTGTGCCATAGGATTGTCATTACGGTCCTAGAGTCTAGACCAGCGGTTCTCAACCTGTGGGTCGGGACCCCCTTGGGGGTCAAATGACGATTTGCCAGGGGTCGCCTAAGACCATCGGCAATATGGGAAGTATACTTGCAAGTCGAAGAATCGCGCTCCAATGGTTGACTCCACAAGCCAGCTGCAGGCTCTTCAAATCGCTAGCCGAATTCGGCTTCAGGCGCGATGAATTAAAAAAGAGAGAAATCTTTGCTCTGATGTCTTCCTCTCAAGCCAGCTGCAATCACTCCCAATCGCTAGCCAATAGGGCTTCAGGCGCGATAAATTCAAAACGAAAATAATTTTATGGTTGGGGTCGCCACATCGTGGGGAATTGTATTAAAGGGGTCGCAGCACTATAAAGGTTGAGAACCACTGGTCTAGACAGTCTGATCTGCATGTTCACAAAAGTTACTGTAAAGCCCATCATTCCCTGCCCTTCTGTGTCCACAGAGGTCTTTCGTTTGGAAGATCGGGACACAAAGAGTATGGTTTACAGTCTGCTGACTCCAGAGCCAACTATTTCAGTACATTCTATTCTAGCCTCCAAAGGTGCTTTTTTCAAGAGGCAACTCGATAGTCTGGTTTATCTCTGAAGACATTTCACTTCTCGCAAGGAATGTAAATCCTTCCATTCCCCACCATCCACTCGGAGCTGAAGAAGCTTCTTGGATGAGAAGCGAAACGTCTTCAAAGAAAAACAAGAAAGTCCACAGTTGCCTCCTGCAAAAAAAGCACCTTTGGGACAACCATGACCTAGATGACTGAGAAACCTCCACAGACATTCTACTCTAGCCTTCTTCAGGTTGGGTATTCTTAAAATTATAAGGACAACATCTTTGAGAACTCCTAGCTTGTGTATGGACACTGTAGTCCGCAACTTACAATCCATGTAAGTTGGCCGCACTTGGAATATTGCATCTGTTTTGGTCGCCACAATGTAAATAAGTTGTGGAGACTCTTGAAAGAGTGCAGAGAAGAGCAACAAAGATTATTAGGGGACTGGAGGCCAAAACATATGAAGAACAGTTGCAGGAACTGGGTATGTCTAGTTTAATGAAAAGAAGGACTAGGGGAGACATGATAGCAGTGTTCCAATATCTCAGGGGCTGCCACAGAGAAGTGGGAGTCGGGCTGTTCTCCAAAGCACCTGAGGGTAGGACAAGAAGCAATGGGTGGAAAATGATCAAGGAGAGAAGCAACTTAGAACTAAGGAGAAATTTCCCGACAGTGAAAAAAAATAACCAGTGGAACAACTTGCCTCCAGAAGTTGTGAATGCTCCAACACTGGAAGTTTTTAAGAAGATGTTGGATAACCGTTTGTCTGAAGTGGTGTAGGGTTTCCTGCCTAAGCAGGGGGTTGGACTAGAAGACCTCCAAGGTCCCTTCCAACTCTGTTATTCTGTTCTGTTCCTCCAGGCGGTGGGGGAGAGGCTGTTTTTGCCCCCCCAGAGGCTTGTTAGGCCTGCTGGGCCCAAAACGGGGTGCAGGGTGGTCGTGCATGCATGCGCGGAGGAGCAAGGGGGGGTCATGTGCACAAGTGGGGGGGCAGGGCGTGGGGGGCATTGAATTATGGGTGTGGGCATGCATGGGCGTTCCCCCTGCGCCCCCTGCTTTTGGCACGCGATGGCAAAAAGGTGCTTTAAATCACTGTTTTATAGTGTCCAGTCAATGAGTACTAGGGCAGCTCCTATTTCTTTTTCCGCTGATCACTCCCAACATGATTGACTTTTTAATGAATCATCTCTCATGACATGACCAAAGTATGACAGCCTCTGTTTGGCAATTTTGGCTTCAAGTGATATTTTTGGTGAGGTAGAAGAGAATATTTGTAGCTCAGGGTTTAATTGTAGGGGTCCTTGTTGCTCTCTGAACTTTTTTATTTATTTATTTTTATTTATTTATTTATTATTCACACTTTTATACCGCCCTATCTCCCTAGGGACTCAGGGCGGTTTACAGCCATATAAAAACATATATATATATATACAAAGTAAAACATTAATTTAAAAAACTTATTACATAAGGCCGAATATTTAAAATAGAGATATAAATAATAAAACCCCATTACAACCAAATTTAAAATTTAAACATTTAAAAATTTAAAAATTCTAGTCCAGTCCTGCGTAAATAAATAGTCTTAAGCTCGCGGTGGAAGGTTTGAAGGTCAGGAAGTTGGCGAAGTCCTGGGGGAAGCTCGTTCCAGAGGGTGGGAGCCCCCACAGAAAAGGCCCTTCCCCTGGGTGTTGCCAGTCGGCACTGCCTGGCCGACGGCACCCTGAGGAGTCCCTCTCTGTGAGAGCGCACGGGTCGGTGAGAGGCATTCGGTGGCAGCAGACGGTCCCGTAAATAGCCCGGCCCTATGCCATGGAGCGCTTTGAAGATCATTACCAAAACCTTGAAGCGCACCCGGAAGACCACAGGCAGCCAGTGCAGTCTGCGCAGGAGAGGTGTTACGTGGGAGCCCCGAGGGGCTCCCTCTATCACCCGCGCAGCCGCATTCTGAACTACCTGGAGTCTCCGGGTGCTCCTCAAGGGGAGCCCCATGTAGAGAGCATTGCAGTAATCCAGACGAGACGTCACGAGGGCGTGAGTGACCGTGCATAGGGCATCCCAGTCTAGAAAGGGATGCCCTATGCACGGCATCCCTTTTTCTTGCAGACATTTCATTACCCAACTAGGTAACATCATCAGTGTCTAGCACTGATGATGATATCTAGTTGGGTAATGAAACAAAACCAAGCTCAGAGACCACCAAGGGACCCCACATTACATTAAGCCAAATGCTTGGCTTGGTTTGGACTTATCCTCTTCTACGAACCAGCCACTGTGTGCGTAAATCACGTTTAATGATTAACCTGTGTGAAAACAGCCAACGGTGACAAAACAAGCCATGGTTTAGTGTCATATGTGACCCAAGTCATTACTGTTTGTCTGCTGGGAGTAAACCAGTGTAATCAAAGGTACTAGATTGCATCTGGGAGATCTAGATCCAAGGTTCCACCAAGCTGTTGAGATCACTGGGTAATTTGGTGCCATCTACTTTGGCTTAACTCAAACCATCTCACAGATCATTGTTTGGTTACAAAATAAAGGAGAAGCTTCGGTTTTTTGTATGACTTTCCCTGCTCCCATAAGGGAGAGAATCAGGGGTGCTATTCATCGAGTTCTGACGGGTTCTGGAGAACCGGTAGCAGAACTTTTGAGTAATTTGGAGAACCGGCAAATATCACCTCTGGCAGGCGCCAGAGTGGGGTGGGAATGGAGATTTGGCAATATTCTTCCCCCTGGAGTGGGGTGGGAATGGGGATTTGGCAGTATCCTTCCCCTGGAGTGGGGTGGGAATGGAGATTTTGCAATATCCTTCCCCCAGGAGTGAGGAGGGAATGGGGATTTTGCAATATCCTTCCCCCAGGAGTGAGGAGGGAATGGGGATTTTGCAGTATCCTTCCCCTACCATGCCCACCAAACCACGCCCACCAAGCCACACCTTGGCCACCAAGTCACGCCCACAGAACCAGTAGTAAAAAAAAATTGAATTTCACCACTGGACAGAATGAATAAATAATCCATAAACGTTACCATTTTCTTCTGCATTAATATTTAGGTCTTCAAAACAAGTCCGTAATTAATGCCTAATACTCCCT
This sequence comes from Ahaetulla prasina, assembly GCF_028640845.1. Lineage (NCBI taxonomy): Eukaryota > Metazoa > Chordata > Lepidosauria > Squamata > Colubridae > Ahaetulla > Ahaetulla prasina. The sequence continues at coordinate 15,475,676 of NC_080549.1, read as the reverse complement.
CCCCTTCTTTTATTTCCCGCTCTTTCTTCAACATTTATAATTATCCTTTTACCAAAGGGGAGAAATTTTTGAGGAGGGGAAAAATTGGTTATTTTTGGCAAGGGGCCCTAAAGTGAAAACCTGCTGCGTTTAATGTGTAAATTATAATGTGTGCCCGTTAGGAGGAGTAATTTTTGCGAAATGCTCATATAACCATGAGATTCCTGAGGAAGCTGTCAAAGAGTTTGCCATTTTCAAGAGCAAAGATTAATTGAAAAGCAGCTTGTAATACATTGCCTATCTGAAGGGAAAATGAATAGCTTAAACTTAAATAAAAGCCAATAATCACAGAGAAGAATAAATTAGAGTAATTGTACATTCGCATTCAGAAGTTGACAAAACGAGGTGTTTTTTTTTAAAAAAAATATTTATTTTGGAGTCCTCCACATGGCTTTATTTGCTTATAAATTAATAGAAATAAACCCCAAAGCAAAACAGTCTTTTCTTTTCACCTCTTGTGTGAGTATTTAAGATGTTTTTGTGTTGTGACCTTTGTGATGTCACAACAATTATATATTTAACATTGGAGGGAATAGATTGCAAAAAAAATGTAGGCTATATTTTGTCAGTAGTTAAAATACATATATTTTTTAAAAAATTATTTGTCAAATAAAATGCAGACCTCCAGTATATCAGCCTTCCCTAACCAAAACACACATCATATGTCCGGTTTTCTAATTCTGAGAATTCACCAGTCAGTTCTGGGAGTTGTTGAGAAGTATGGGGGCTGGAGTCCACTCCACATCTAAATTGATTGTATCGTGGTTTGGATTTTCTCCCAGAAAGTTCTCCCTTTAGATCAGTGGTTCCCAACCCTTTTTTGGCCATGCCCCACCTAAGCATTATTTTATTTTATTTTATTTTATTTTATTTTATTTTATTTTATTTTATTATTTTATTATTTTATTTTATTTTATTTATTTTATTTTATTTTATTTTATTTTATTTATTTTATTTTATTTTATTTTATTTTATTTTATTATTTTATTTTATTTTATTTTATTTTATTTTATTATTTTACTTTACTTTACTCTACTCTACTCTACTCTACTCTACATTTTATTTGCTGAGTACGTATTAGATAACATATATAAGCATGAATTGAATATATAAAATGAATACAATTAAAGGGAATATTAGGTCAGGGATGGTAGGCACTCTGGTGCGCTTATGCACACCCCCTTACAGACCTCTTAGGAATGGGATGAGGTCAACAGTAGACAGACTAAGATTAAAGTTTTGGGGTTTTTGGGATGAAACCACAGAGTCAGGTAGTGCATTCCAGGCATTGACCACTCTGTTGCTGAAGTCGTATTTTCTGCATCTCTAAAATCCTGAGGTTCCCCCCCCTCCCCGGTTACATATAATTCTTACTATTCAAAAAGTGAACTCCAACTCACGTGGAGGAAGCCTAAAAGGTCATTAACTTGGTTTAAACAAGGTTCCATTTGCCTCCATTAAAACTCAAATTGCCCTCCCCACCCCCGGGGCGTGGGCCCCACATTGGGAACCACTGCTTTAGATGAAGTGAAGCAGCCACCTGACATCTTTACTGCTCAGTAAAGTGAAAAGACATTTTGGATGTCAAAATCTTTTGTTTGAAGACACCCGTCCCTTATTTCCTGGAGTGTCTATCAATCGGGAGATTCAGGCAGTTCAAATGAGTGTAAAGATTTATGGCAAGCTTAAGTTCTCTACAAGAATCTGACCAACTAACAGTCAAGGGAGATGAGTAGAGTAGAGTAGAGTAGTTTAGCTTAGCTTAGCTTAGCATAGCATAGCATAGCATAGCATAGCATAGCATAGCATAGCATAGCATAGCATAGCATAGATTAGATTTTTTTATTGGCCAAGTGTGATTGGACACACAAGGAATTTGTCTTGGTGCATATGTTCTCAGTGTACCTAAAAGAAAAGATACCTTCATCAAGAATCATAAGATACGACACTTAATGATAATCATAGGCTACATATAAGCAATTAGGAAACAATATCAATATAAATCATAAGGATACAAACAACAAAGTGGAAGGAGATGGGTGATGGGAACGATGAGAAGATTAATAGTAGTAAATAGTTTGACAGTTGAGGGAATTATTTGTTTAGCAGAGTGATGGCATTTGGGAAAAAACTGTCCTTGTGTCTAGTTGTTCTGGTGTGCTTTGCTCTATAGCATCGTTTTGAGGGTAGGAGTTGAAACAGTTTATGTCCAGGATGTGAGGGATCTCTAAATATTTTCACAGCCTATTTTTGATTTGTGCAGTATGCAGGTCCTCCATGGAAGGCAGGTTGGTAGCCATTGTTTTTTTCTGCAGTTCTAACTATCCTCTGAAGTCTGTGTCTGTCTTGTTGGGTTGCAGAACCAAACCAGACAGTTATAGAGGTGCTGATGACAGACTCAACAATTCCTCTGTAGAACTGGATCAGCAGCTCCTTGGGCAGTTTGAGCTTTCTGAGTTGGCGCAGAAAGAACATTCTTTGTTGTGCTTTCTTGATGACGTTTTTGATGTTGGGTGTCCATTTTAGATTTTGCGTTATAGTAGAACCTAGAAGCGGGAGATAAGAAGCAGGAGATAAGAAAGGCATTCAAAAGGGGGCTGGACTTAGTGGGCTCTTTTGGGCTCAAAGGGACACATGACTGATGACACGCTTGATCCCTCCCTTGGGCTCAGCGTGGTCATCTCTTACAGTGTCATGAGCTGGTTGGGTCAGTTGTACGTGCTCCATTCCAGAAGCAGCTCATCCAGCAATCTTCCCCCTTGTCCCTCTCCCTGAGCTACATCTGATAGACTTCCTTCACTGCCGATGCAGACAGCAGCACTGCAGAAGTTATCGTTAGGTGATCAGCCAATTGCTGGGGACTTTATTGTTTCATTTCCAGTTATAAATGACAGCAGGAAATCACGTCTCTATTCTCTGTCACCCATTTAATCAGCTGAGATCAGCAAGAGAGGAGGTGGAGCTTTCCAATACCTGCATGCGAAAATCGAATTGTGCATTGTTCATTTCTGACTTACAACACACACATGTGTGCATAATCTCATAAATAGGAAGAATTAAACTCTGTGGGATGAAGTCGAGAGCTCTTCTAATCCTAAATTCTCATTCTAAAGAAGGACTAAGGAGTGACATGTTACCAGTGTTTCAATATTTGAGGGGCTGCCACAAAGAGGAGGGGGGGGTCAGGCCAGGGGTGAAATGCTCCCGGTTCGGACTGGATCGCCCAATCTGGTAGCGATGTTGGCTAGTGGTTTGGAGAACCGGTAGCAATCGTAGTGCAAGGCTCCACCCACCTGCCCGGATGTGTTAATTCCTGGTTTTAACCAGGAAGTAATGTGTTTTGTACCCTCTGCGCATGCGCAGAAGGGTTTTTGCACATGCACAGAGGGTGTGTGCGTGCACATGATGCGCGTGGCGCATGCACTTCCAAACCGTTAAGGAAGGTGAGTAGATGACACCCCTGGGTCAGCCTATTTTTCAAAGCACCTGAAGGCAAGATAAGAAACTACGGATGGAAGCTAATCAAGTAGAGAAGCTACCTCGAACAAAAGAGAACTTTCTTAACAGAACAGTTAACCAGTGGAACAGCTTGCCTCCGGAAGTTGTGGGTGCTCCATCTCTGGAGGTTTTTAAGAAGAGATGGGACATCCATTTGTTTGAAATGGATCGTGGGTTCTACTTAGCTTTACTACCAGTTCGCATCGTGCCCGTGCGCTCTTCTGCGCATGCGCAGAAGAGTTTTGATGACATTTGGGTCAGTGGGCGGAGCCTTCCACTGGTTTTACTACCGGTTCTATAGAACTGGTCCAAACTGGGGGCAACCCACCACTGCTTGGACTAGAACAGGGGTCCCCAACCTTTCAGACCTCAGGGACCACTAAATTCATAATTTTAAATTCCATGGACCATTAATATGATCTGCTTAATGACTGGCTGTGTGGGTGTGGCTAGGTGGTCATGTGACTGGGTGGTCATGACCAACTTGAAGTCACTCATGTTGAGGGGTGCCTCACCGGCCTCTACTCGCCCCTCCCATCCTCCCTTTTCCTCCCCTGCTTGGGCTCCTTAGGGCCCCAACAGGAAGCAGTTGTTGGAGCTAAGCAGCCACCATGAGAAAGAGTTGGCAAAACAGCTGGCTCTGTTCAAATTGGATCTGGCCGAGAAGGAGGCTCGGCAGTAGCACCTCACTGAGGACTAGGAGCATAGGCTTTCCAAGCAGAGGGAAGACCTGCAGGAGTGCAAGGCCAGGTACCGGCACCTGGAGGCTCAGCGGGCTGAGATGGTCAGCCAGTTGCAGGCCACGATGCAGTCCTACTGGAACAAGGTCCTTTGGCTCTTCAGCACTTCCCTCCAGCCTTCGCCCAAAGCCTCACACCAGGTGATTGAAGCAGACCCTAAGTTGGAATTTCTGCCCCACACAAAAAGACCCCAAAGGGGGAGACTTTGCAGCAAGAGTCATTGCACGTATCTGGTCCAGCAGCCGTAGTTTGAGGACCCCTGATTTAGTGCAATATAAAAAATGCAAATAATTTTTCTGGGGACCACCAAAATTTTCTCGAGAAGCACCAGTGGTCCACGGACCACCAGTTGGTGATCGCTGGACTAGAAGACCTCCGAGGTCCCTTCAAATTCTGTTATTCTGTCATCCAACATCCTGTATCATTTAGGAGACAATTGGTTCGAAAAGTTCACGAACAGACATACGCGAGGATTCTTCGTTATTGTTCCCCAGCATTTGGTGTCCATGGCATGCTGTGATTCGGGAGACCAGCATTTTAAATAGCTGTGGTCAATCATCCCCATGGATTGGCTTAATCCCCTTTTAAGCCACTTAATTAGTAGCCACCCCTCTATCTGGGGTCCGTCCGTGGCTAATAAGCCTAACTAAGAAACTGGCAACCAGAAGCGCATCAGCTGTGCATTACCAGAAAGAATTGCTGAGCCTTGTGTGCAACAGCAGTGCTGGCATTAGCTGGCAACACTGAGCTGACCGTTTGGGCTTTTTCTGTTTTCCACATTTCAAGGGAGTCCGTTCGTTTTACTGGGTCCCCCAGAAGAAAAGTGCTTCTCCCCCCATTTTTTTTTTTCAGAATTAGAAATGAATTGCAATAACAGTGATGGTTTATGGGGTTCTTAACTCTGATGGCATTTTTGGAAATCTCTCTCTCCTCTCCTTCTTTCTCTCTTTCTCCCCCCTGCCTCTTTTTCTCCCTCTCCTGTTCTCCCTCTTTCTTTCTCCCTCCTTGCCTCCCTCTCTCTTTCTTTCTCTCTCCTTCTCCCTCCTTGCCTCCCTCTCTCTTTCTCTCTCCTTCTCCCTCCCTGTCTCGGTCTCCCTCCCTCCTTCTCCCTCCCTCTCTCTCCCTCCCTCCCTCTACTTCTCTTTCTTTCTGTCCCTCTCTCCCTCCCTCCCTCTTTCTCCCTCCCTCTCTCTTTCTCCCTCTCTCCCTCTCCTCCCTCTCCCTCTTTCTCCCACCCTCCCTCTCCCTCTACTCTCTCTCCTTCTCGCTCTCCCTCTCTTTCTTCTTCCCTCCCTCTCCCTCTCCTTCTCCCTCCCTCTCTCTTTCTCCCACTCCCTCTTTCTCCCACCCTTCCACTTCCTCCCTCTGTCTTACTCTCTCCTTCTCCCTCTTTCTTTCTTTCTCCCACTCCCCCTTTCTCCCACCCTTCCACTCGCTCCCTCTGTCTTACTCTCTCCTTCTCCCTCTCCCTCTCTCTTTCTTTCTCCCACTCCCTCTTTCTCCCACCCTTCCACTTCCTCCCTCTGTCTTACTCTCTCCTTCTCCTTCTCCCTCTCCCTCTCTCTTTCTTTCTCCCTCTCCCTCTTTACCTCCCTCCCTCTCTCTCTCCCTCTCTTTCTTTCTCTCTCTCTCTCTCCTTCTCTCTCTCCCTCTACTTCTTTCTCCTTCCCTCCCTCTTCCTCTCCCTCCCTCTCTCTTTCACTTTGCCTCTCTCTCTTTCTCTCCCTCCCTCCTTCTCTCCTTTTTTCTTTTGAGAATAGTTTCAGGCAGATGTGTCTCCAAATCCGCAGCTACCGATTTTAGAAAAAGTTGGCATTCTTAGTTTGAAAATAGGTGTTTTGTACAGGTAGTCCTCAACGTATGAGCACATTTGGGACCAGAGATTCCAATGCTAAACAATGGAAGGTTGTAAAGCTATGGTCATTCAGTGAATCATACGGTCATTAAACAAATCCTGCTTTCTCCCCTGGGAAGATTGTAAACGTGACCCCACGGATGCTGAAAATACACGATGATGGCCAAATGCCTGAATTTCGATCGCTGCAGTGGTCACAAATGTGAGGACTGATCATAAGTCACCTTTTTTCAGCCCTGTTCCAACTTTCAAGGGTTGTTAAATGAACGACTATAAATCGAAGGCCACCTGCGATTGGATAAAAATGCTTCCAAGCAGAACAGCAGAATACAGACGGTCCTTGTCTTATGGCCATTTTTCATACTTACAACCGGTGCAGCATCCCTGTGGTCACGTGAAGAAAATTCAGGTGCTTGACAGTTGATTCATATTTATGACAGTTGCAGTGTCCTGGGGAGCGGGGCGGAATGTCATGTCAACCCCTTTTTCTCATCCAAGAACCTTCTTTAAGCTCAGAACTGAAGAAGCTTCTCGGGGGAGAAGTGAAATGTCTTCAAAGAAAAACCGGAAAGCCCAGTTGCCTCTTGAAAAAAAAAGCACTTTTGGGTGGTTTTAACGTAGATGTTTAACTTAAACAACCACGTTAATAATTGAGGAACTGCAGTGATTCATTTAACAACTGTGGCAAGAAAGGTCGTACAGTGGGGCAAATCTCGCTTAATCAATGTCTCATTTAGCAACAGAAATTTTGAGCTCAATTGAGGCGGTAAGCCGAATGCTCCCCATGCGACCAGATGCTTCCTTATGAAGTTTACACTTAGTAACCAAACTGTGCCACAAGTTTGTTTTGTTTCTTTGAATGTGAGTAACAATAATACTGGAGCATCCACTACTATATAGAGAAGAGAAGAGAATTAGAATTAGAATTAGAATTAGAATTAGAATAATAACTTTATTGTCATTTTTAATGTACACCAATCAGCATACATTAAAATGAAATTTTGTTGACTATAACTCTAGAATAGGACAAATCCTCTCCCTTCCTTCCTTCCTTCCTTCCTTCCTTCCTTCCTTCCTTCCTTCCTTCCTTCCTTCTTTCTTTCTTTCTTTCTTTCTTTCTTTCTTTCTTTCTTTCTTTCTGTCTGTCTTTCTTTCTTTCTTTCCTCCTCCTCCTCCTCCCTCCTCCTCCTCCCTCCCTCCTCTTCCTTTCTCTTTCTTCTTTCTTTCTTTCTTTCTTTCTTTCTTTCTTTCTTTCTTTCTCTCTCTCTCTCTTTCTTTCTTTCTTTCTTTCTCCTTAAGGATAGAATAGAATAGAATAGAATACAATAGAATAGAGGTAGAGTTAGAGTTAGAGTTAGAGTTAGAATTATTAGAATTAAATACAATACTATACAATACAATATTTTATTGGCCGTGTGATTGGACACACAAGGAATTTGTCTTGGTGCATATGCTCTCATTGTACGTAAAAGCTATAAGTGATAGATCATGATCATAGTCCTCATAAAAATACATCATAGATCATAAGATACAATAGTTAGTGATAGAATCAACATAAATCGTATTAGGAAACTAAATAAAACTACCGTGTTTCCCTGAAAATAAGCCCCTGTCTTATATTTTTTTGAACCCTGAAATAAGCGCTTGGCCGTATTGCCATGCACTCAAAAGCCCAATTGGGCTTATTATCAGGGGATGCCTTATTTTGGGGAAAACAGGGTATAAATCATAAAGATACAAGCAACAAGATTATAGTCATAAGTAGAAAAGGAAATAGGTAATAGGAAGGGTGAGAAGAATAATAGTAATAGAGTTTTAGTAAATTATTTGACAGTATTGTAGGAATTATTTCTTTAGCAGAGTGATGGCATTCAGGGAAAAACGGTCCTTGTGTCCAGTTGTTCTGGTGTGCAGTGCTCTACAATGTCGTTTTGAGGGTAGGAGTTGAAACAATTTATGTCCAGAATGTGAGGGGGGTCTGTAGATACCTGTGCACTGTTAGTTTGCACAACCTTTGTTTTAATGGCTGACCCACTGAGTGGAGAAACACAAGTCCTTACAGGGGCAGGAAATCAATAAGCACCGGAAAAGTCGAAAGAAAATGAATGCATCCAGTGTGAGCAAGCGACACAGAAATTATTATTATTATTATTTTTCCCCCCCTTGAAGAAGAAGCGCCATAATAGAAGGCCGATGCAAGTCTAATAGAAACATAAAAAATACAGGAGGAGAACTCGTGCACACACCTATTTCCCATTTATAAATCAGGCTCCCAGCCTCCTTTCTATATTTTTAAAATGGGATTCAAGGATGGTTTTCATTATTTTCCTGTCCTGAAAAAGCACAGTAAATATTTTTGCTTGTAAAGCTTAACCAGCTGACTGTAATGGAAACGGATATTTTATGCCTCTTGGATTGGAGAAAAGAAAGAGAACAACTTCCATTAATCCCCATTTACTTATGAGGGCCTTTTTCGTTTTGGTTTGGTTTTGGTCAAGTATCTAAAATTAGCTAAGTATTGCACAGATTATTTTTTTTTCCTTTTCTTTTCTTTTCCTAAAAATGGGTTTTAATAGGCTGACAATCTAAAAGAAAAGGGAAGGGTGTTAAAAGATATCAAACAAAATACACGCACAGTGAAAAATACTACAATATAGTTGTGTATGAAACACCCTTCCTCTCTCTCTCCCTCCCTCCCTCCCTCCCCCTCTTTCTTTCTTTCTTTCTTTCTTTCTTTCTTTCTTTCTTTCTTTCTTTCTTTCTTTCTTTCTTTCTTCTCTCTCTGTGATTTCCTCCCTCTCTCTCTCCCTCCCTCCTCCTCCTCTTTCTTTCTTTCTCTTTCTGTCTCTCTCTTCCTTCCTTCCTTCTTTCCTTCCTTCCTTCCTTTCTTTCTTTTTCTCTTTCTTCCTTCTTTTTCTGTCTCTCTTTGATTTCATCCCCCTTCCTTCCTTCCTTCCTTCCTTCCTTCCTTCCTTCCTTTCTTTCTTTCTTTCTTTCTTTCTTTCTTTCTTTCTTTCTTTCTTTCTTTCTTCTCTCTCTGTGATTTCCTCCCCTCTCTCCTCCTCCTCCTCCTCTTTCTTTCTTTCTTTCTCTCTCTGTCTCTTTCTTCTTCCTTCCTTCCTTCCTTCCTTCCTTTCTTTCTTTCTTTCTTCTCTTTCTGTGATTTCCTCCTCCTCCTCCTCCTCCCCCTCCTCTTTCTTTCTTTCTTTCTTTCTTTCTCTCTCTGTCACTCTTCCTTCCTTCCTTCCTTCCTTCCTTCCTGCCTGCCTGCCTGCTTTCCTTCCTTCCTTCCTTCCTTCCTTCCTTCCTTCCTTCCTTCCTTTCTTCTCTCTTTGATTTCCCCCCTCTCTCCCTCCCTCCCTCTCTCCCTCCCTCCCTCCCTCCCCCTCCTCTCCTCTCTCTCTCTCTCTCTCTCTCTCTTTCTTTCTTTCTTTCTTTCTTTCTTTCTTTCTTTCTCCTTAAGGATAGCCCCATGAATAATTAACTTTTTGTGTGCATGCGAAAGCTTACTGCATTATAAAATGTGTGCTTGTGACTCTAATTGGTTTATGATTGTATGTTAAATTAGACCAGAATCTGTTTGAATATGTATTGAACTTGGATTTTATGTTTCATGTGTGTTTTTGTTAGTTTGAAGTTGGTTTTAAATAGAACTACAATTCTCTACAGTCATGTTACACCAATAAATAAATCCTTTGGCATGCAAGTATTTTTCAGCCAAATGATCCCATTTTAGTGGCAGTTAGAATTCTCGGTGACATGTGATCGGAGGTTTGGTAAATCAAAAGAGGTTCATTTCTGAGAAAAAGTCTAGAATCAGCCCAAACTGCATCTGTTAGTGAGGGAATAACTCATCCCAAAAGGAAACTTACCAAGAAATTATATAATATTTAATTCATATTGTTGCAAGCAGATTTTGTCCAAATCTATGTTAGAATTAATTGATAGAATTCAAATGAGACAGATTGGCCAATGAATCGGTTTATTTTATTTATTTTTTAATTTTCTGTAAAATTAAGTTTTCACTCCCTGTAGAAAGCCAGAAGGTCAGGGAAATAAGAGTTTATCACAATCCACAGTTTGCTAAGTTTATTTTCTATTTTGGGAGATGTTTATATATCTGTATATCTTTATTGCTTTATTTTGGTCGCCACGATGTAAAAAAGATGCTGAGACTCTAGAAAGAGTGCAGAGAAGAGCAACAAAGATGATTAGGGGACTGGAGGATAAAACATATGAAGAACGGCTGCAGTAACTTGGTATGTCTAGTTTAATAAAAAGAAGGACTAGGGGAGACATGATAGCAGCGTTCCAATATCTCAGGGGCTGCCACAAAGAAGAGGGAGTCAAGCTATTCTCCAAAGCACCTGAAGGCAGGACAAGAAGCAATGGGTGGAAACTAATCAAGGAAAGAAGCAACATAGAACTAAGGAGAAATTTAATGACAGTTAGAAAAATTAATAAGTGGAACAACTTGCCTGCAGAAGTTGTAAATGCTCCAACACTGGAAATTTTTAAGAAAATGTTGAATAACCATCTGTCTGAGATGGTGTAGGGTTTCCTGCCTGGGCAGGGGGTTGGACTAGAAGGCCTCCAAGGTCCCTTCCAACTCTGTTATTATTATTATTGTTGTTGTTGTTGTTGTTGGTATAGTAGAAAGTATGTTTTTATTGTTGGGGGAGTAAGGGGGTGGGAAATGATGTTGTGCCATTGAGAGGCACACTTTTGTCTCTTCCTTACGTGTGTCATGATGGACTTTAAATTACAGTTCTACTTTTGGCATTCTGAAGATGCCTCTATTTCTGCCTCTGAGAGGGACGAGCCAAAAATACGATTCCTTCTCAAGATGTTGAAATTATGTTGTCTCAAATACTCAGATGCTTCTAATCAATCCTGCCTCTTTTCTCAAGAATCTTCTAGGCAAGGCTGAAGTTCAACACTTGGAAGTTACGCTGCAAGTTTACACAAATTATTCCCTTCCCTGTAGAATGGTCCCAGAGGTGTTTTTTTCAAGAGGCAGCTGGACTTCCTTTGTTTTTCCTTGAAGACCTTTCGTTTCTCCTCCAAGAAGCTTCTTCAGTGCTGACTGAATGGTGGAGGAATGGAAGGATTGATATGCCTTGCAATCATCCGGTGGTTAGCACTCTTTCCTTCTTGGATAGCTTCTTGGATGAGAAGCGATACGGCTTCAAGGAAGAACAATTATTTCCAGTTGCCTCTTGAATTGTGCCTTTGGGGCAACCGTGACTTCAGTGACTGAGAACCAGGGGTGAAATGCTCCCGGTTCGGACCGGGTCGCCTGATCCGGTAGCAATCTTGGCTGGTGGTTTGGAGAACCGGTTGCAATCGTGATGCGAGGCTCCGCCCACCGGTCTGGCTTTCGTTACTTCAAAAATTAGTGTGTTTTGTACCCTCTGTGCATGCACAGAAAGGTTTTGCACATGCGCAGAGGGTGTGCGGGCGCATGTGACACGCAGCACACTTCCAAACCAGTAAGAAAGGTAAGTAGATTTCACCCCTGCTGAGAACCTCCATGGTCATTCTCTGTAGACTTTAAAACACTGTTTGTTCCCCCAGTTCCATGTTCTTTTGTAGGAAGTTAGCGTTCACCCCTCTCCAAGGAAGATGAGATATTTTAGGAAATATTAAAAGGGCAGAATATTTCCCCTAAAAGGGAGGCAGAAACTCAGCACACACACCCCACCTTTGTCAATGGGCCATTAAGGCCTGAACCAGCCCATTTTATATAACGAAGACATACCTCCTACAGGCAGGGCCATAATAGGAATCCCAAAACCCTTTCATTACATCATCATCCAGCAAGGCTCAACCAAGCTTGGTCAAAAACACAACCTACAAAGTTACCCCTGTATGGCCCTATTGGGAGTCTGACAACCACATAAGCTGAAATTCAAAGCCCAACAGAGGGCATAAAACCCAGGCACTCTCTGCATCTCTACTCCTTTTTTTGCCCAGGATCTCAATTCACGCGATCCTGTCAATCAATAAACCGTCTTTCCAAGCAACTTCCATGAATCCAGTGTCTTTTTCCCTTCCACTTGGAACTGAACCCAGAAAGATTACACTACTAACCAGAGCATATAAAACATTTGCTAGACCAATTCTTGAATACAGCTCGCCTGTCTGGAACCCACACCTCATTTCGGACATTAATACAATTGAGTGTGTCCAGAAATATTTGACAAGAAGAGTTCTCCACTCCTCTGACCACAACAAAATACCTTCTGCCACCAGACTTGAAAACCTGGGTCTAGAAAATTTAGAACTCCGCCGCCTTCGGCATGACCTGAATATAACTCATAAAATCATCTGCTACAATGTCCTTCCTGTCGAAGATTATTTCAGCTTCAACCGCAACAATACACAAGCCCACAATAGATTTAAACTTAATGTGAACCGCTCCAATCTTGATTGTAGAAAATATGACTTCAGTAACAGAGTTGTTAATGCCTGGGATGCACTACCTGTCTCTGTGGTCTCTTCCCAAAATCCCCAAAACTTTAACCAAAGACTATCTACTGTTGACCTCACCCCATTCCTAAGAGGTCTGTAAGGGGCGTGCATAAGAGCACCAGCGTGCCTACCATTCCCGTCCTAATGTTCCCTTTGATTGTATCCAATTCGTATGGTTATTTCATGCTTATACTTCTATATACTGTTGTGTTTGAAAAATAAACAAATAAAAAAAATAAAAAGGATATTTCTTCCAACAGTTCCTTGCACCCCATTTTCTCTCTTGGATATGGAGACTTTCACTGTTTCAACTTCACTTAACCAACCTACGTCTCGGGATTTCGACTTTTCAGCCTGCTCAGAGACCGAGACTTCTGGTTGTTCTGAAAGACTCAACACTTTCAGAGGTCATCCTGGCTGATGAAGGCTGATAATTGAACTCAAGAGATTCCATCCCAGAACGATTGGATCCTGCTCCCCTGCAATAAATAAGCATAAATAAATGGGCAGTGCAAATAAAGAACAAGAGAGAGAGAGAGAGAGACGTTATTTAAATAGGCAAATAGGTCAGGTAAATGAGGTATAAAATAGTTTCACAGCTCCAGCTTCCGTCAGTTGAGTAGCCAACCTTTAAATTGCTTATTCTATCAGCTATCCCTTTGCAAAAAAATAAAATAAAATAAAATCTTTCTTGCAAGTAGGGGATTTTTCCCCCCACCCACAATATAAGAGATGTAATATATCCCAATCAGTCCGCCGTATCATGATCTCTCTAAGATTGTCAGTCGCCTCTCTTGCGTAAATCGAATGGCTTGAGTTCTTTAGATTGTTCCCTGGGTTCATTTGTTCTTACTTGACAAATTTGAGATGTCGCTGAGCGCTGCTAGGCGCTTTCATATTCTCATGACCAAATCGGCTTCTTGGTTTGAGCCGATTTGATCATGAGAATTTGAGTTGGAATGGACCAGCGGTGGGTTTCAAAATTTTTTACTACCGGTTCTGTGGGTGTGGCTTGGTGGGCGTGGCAAGGGAAGGATCCTGTAAAATCTCCATTCCCACCCCACTCCGGGGGAAGGTTATTGCAAAAATCCCCATTTCCTCTCAATCAGCTGGGACTTGGAAGGCAGAGAATGGGGGGGCGGGGCCAGTCAGAGGTGTTATTTACCAGTTTTCCGAATTACTCAAAATTTCCGCTACTACTTCTCCAGAACTGGTCAGAACCTGCTGAAACCCACCTCTGGACTGGACCTTATTCCAGCCAATATTCAGAATTTTATAGGAAGTATTATGTATTTATAGTTCATTGTTTTATAGGAGGTACAGATTTGCCATCTCTCTTGTAGATGAGGACCAGGCAGTTGGATAGCATTGCATTCATCTCTTCTTTCGTCTCATCTGTTCTTCAGGCTTCCCTCAAATTACTTCACCTGTGTATGGTTTGCCAATTGCAGAGTGGCAGGTAGGACAGCACTCCCGAGGGTTAACGTCATTGCCCAGAGGATCATTAGTTGCCCTCTCCCCTCTTTGGAAGAGTTTTATAGCTCCTGCTGCTTTAAGAAAGTTCAAAACATCCTTAAAGATCCATCTCATCCTGGACACACACACACACCCCTTTTTTTTTAAGTATTACCATCAGGCAGCCGGTACAGGATAATAAAAATAAGGACAAATGGGCTGAAAAACAGCTTCTATCCCAGAGCAGTAACTCTATTGAATTCTACTGTATAGTGCAATAATAATGCAATACCTGGGAGTTTCAATTCAATTGTATAGAATGTGAAGGATGTGTGTTTGTGTTTTATTTTTTATAGTTATAATGTAGACTGAAGATGGCATTTAATTTCGTTGTACGAGGCGCAATGACAATAAAGTAAGCTAAACTAAACTAAATTATGCTACAGACATGTGATGGAAGGTTTGGCCATTACAAAAACCATTTTTCCTGTGTCAACCAAATGTATTTATTTTGGACAGAACAGGAGTTGAAATTTCTCATGTTTCCCTTACAATGTATTAATCCAGTGAGATTTTCATGCCCAAAGGGAGGTTAAGCCCAGAGAGAAAAACATCTCCCACCTTCTAAAACCCCAGATCCAATGATGCAACAAACATAAGGAAAAACACGTTTAAATAAAATTTCTATTAGACATTTGGCTAAATATCAATATCTTGTCTATGGAGAGTCTCAGTCATCTAGGTCATGGCTTTCCCAAAAGTGCCTTTTTTTCAAGAGGCAACTGGACTTCCTGGTTTTTCTTTGAAGACATTTCGCTTCTCATCCAAGAAGCTTCTTCAGCTCTGAGTGGATGGTGGGGAATGGAAGGATTTACACTCCTTGTGAGGATGCCAATGAGAAAGGCACTGGAGACAAAATGGAGGCCAGAGGCTGATTGGAAAGATGGTTTAATGATGAAGCAGAACCACATGGGTTTGTGGTTCTGGTGCAGCTGATCACACGGAGTTGAGAGTGAGGGGTTTTTATACCTTCTCTTGGGAAGCACTTGAGCTTCCTGTTCCTGTGCAAGAGCATGTATTCTTTTGGCTGTTGTAGAGGTTATGTAGGGGTCACAACTGGCTCTATGGGTTGTCTGAGGTAAGTTTGACGTTTGGAAGGTGATGTAATGTCTGTAGGAGATTGTGCAATGTAGTGAGTTTTGCTGCTAAATGGTAGTGGCTTAATCCTATTATGTCCTGAAGGGTCATGTCTTAATCCCATCACCCTGGAGCTGAAAGTCTTTTGTTTTGTAGATAGGCTAGCCCAATCTTTCTCAATGGGCACAAAATATCTGCTGGGGATAGCGGCGCTGGGGCTCTGAGTTTCTGTCTCCCTTAGGATTTTTTATTTCTCTTTTAGGAGAAATATTTTATCCTGCTTTTTTAAAAATATTTCTCAAAATATTTCATTCTTCTGTGGGGGGTGGCGGCTTCCCACAGACAAATAAAATTACTTTGACTAATACGGTTGGGGCTCTCCAAGCATGCATTGGTTCTAAAAATCCATAGAGTAAAACCTGACTTGCGTACCAGTTCAGCATCAAACAACATTAGGGGTGTTTCTCCAGGGGTGTGCCGCTGGGGGTTCGCAGGGGTTGGGGAGAAGCTCTAGCTAAGATTCTGTGCAGTTCGGAGAATCCCCAAATCCCACTCCTGGCTGGCCTCTCCCGCCCCTCCCCTCCCAGGAGTCCCCACACGGCCCATTTTGGACGCAGGTAAGTGCAAGGCGCACGCAAAGGCTCGAGGAGGGCGAAAAACGGGCCTATTGGAAGTTTGGGAAGAGGGTCTCCAGAGGGCCTCTGGAGGCTGGGAGGCTGTTTTCGCCCTCCTGGAGGCTCAAGGGAAGCCTCCAGAGTCCGGGGAGGGCAAAAACGCCTCCCTCCCCTGGCCATGGTACAGGAAGTCGACTAGGCCACACCCACCATGGCCACGCCCACCCAGCAACCGGGCAGAGAACCCCTTGCCTATATTTTTGAAGCGCATCCCTGTCTTTCTCCCGTCCCAACCACCTACATTTTGATCCAGAAAAAGAGCACAACGGCTGGGAGTTCCCATGCAGTGTTGCATGGAAAGAATCGGTGCATGAATGCAACACCCTGTTTTTATGAGATTGTTGCCCTGGTGATGAGGTTCTAGTTAACTGCTTAAACAACTTCATGATTAATGTTCATTGCCCATTTTGCATGGCTGCCTTTTCCACCCCCCATTTCCCCCATTTCCCCAAATTAGCCTGTTGTTGCCTTTGATCTGGGAAGGAATACAACGTCTTTCAATAGTTAGACAAGTGATCAGTTTGCCAACATGAAGAGAGAGACCGCATCGAGTTCCAAGGAGGTCAAAGTTTCTTTTTCTTCTTCAGATTCCAGAAGGTCACTCAGAGTTTAGCTACATCTGGCACTTAGGAAATATGTGGTCGAAATTCCAACATATATTTTTTTTGGGTGTATGTGTGTGTCATTGTTTTGATGCCACAAAGCAACGGAAGGAACACTTTCCGAAAAGGGCACGCACGTTTTCCCTGCGTTGAATTTTAAAAATATAGTGAAATCATGTGTTTTGCAGAAGAAAACAACAACAACAACAAACATCCTTCTGTACTTTTGATTTCCAGCAGGAATATCTCCTTCATCCAGTTGGCAGAGTTTCGTAAAGTTTTAGGCAGCATGCGCTAAAGGCAGATGCTCTGAAAGGGTTGGAATAGGCTTGCAATCTAAAAGAAAATGGAAGGGTGTTCAAAGATACCAAAGAAAATGTACTCATAAATTACTAAAAGGTAGCTGTGTATGAAAGACCTTCCTTCCTTCCTTCCTTCCTTCCTTCCTTCCTTCCTTCCTTCCTTCCTTCCTTCCTTCCTTCCTTCCTTCCTTCCTTCCTTCCTTCCTTCCTTCCTTCTTTATCTTTTTTGCTTGCTTGCTCAGTTGTGGTCATGAGTCAACAACCAGCTGTACAGGGGTATCCAAACTTGGCAACTTAAAAACCTGTGGACATCAACTCCCAGAATTCCCAAGCAGCCATGGAATTCTGGGAATTAAAGTCCACAGGTCTTAACAGTTGCCAGGTTTGAACACCCCTGGTTTAGTCTTACTGTAACCGAGTTTTCAAGACACTGAGCTTGTCGATCGAAAGGTTGGCAGTTCAGCAGTTTGAATCCCTAGTGCCCCGTATCATCTACCTCTAGCTTAACATATTTTCTATTCTTCTTCATCTCCTTCTTCTGTTTCCGGTTTCCTTTTTTATTCTCTTAACCGTTGATATAATACTTCCCATATTATATAATATTCAGTTTATTCTTTCTCCTTAATTGCTAGTGTTAATCTATTCATTTCTGCACATTCTAATATTTTCCTAATCATCTTCTCTTCAATAGGAATCGCTTCACTTTTCAGATAAACACTTCACAGGTGTTGTTCTGGTCTAGAAATCTTCATAATTCATCAAGTTGCATGAAGCAACCATACTGAGGAAACTTGTATAGACTTTCTTTCCCAACCAATGCTATCTATCATTGGTTTATTCAGAGGCAGAAAGATTGGTGATCTCTGGTTCTGGTACATAAGCACCTAATGTAGATTGTGGTTGACTTCCTTTGATTTAATCATTTCTACTTTAAAAAAAAACACAAAAAAAAACAAAGTCTCGGTTGGCTGGGTTTAGACATTGTAATTATGGGTTGACAAGCCATGATGGCTGTATTCAAAGCATGCAAAACTAGTCTGCCTGCAATTATATCTTATCATGAGGGATGAACCAAGAAACAGTGTTTACAAGCCTGTAATAATGCTTCAAATGTAACCCCGTTGATGGAGATTTGGTGTGAACAACACTGATGCCACACAAATTTTACTCCCAAATAAGGACAAAATAGGTGTCAGGCCTGGAAACCATACTAGACTTTAGGTTTCCAGACGCTGCCACATTTTTCCCCTGAGGGGAAGAAGGGGGGCTGAGGGGTACGGTAATATTCTTTAAGCGGTCAAGGTCGGATGGTGTTCACATCTGCAGGAAGAGTGGCGAGAAGATATTCGAATGAACTGGGAGAACGTGGGACCATGTGACCATCAAAGGGGTCAGGGAGGTGGGACTCTTGGAGTTTGTATAACTGGGAAAAGAATCCGGAAGTTCAGTTTTGGAATTTCACTCATCGTGTGCCAGTTTCCTCATGCTAGTAAAGAACTCTGAAAAACAATGGCTTCTGAGTTTTTTTTATGCAGAAGAGGTTTTTCTGGAACCTTGACAATAGGACAGGATAGTGCCTATAACCTGATAGTCAATATAAATGATTGCACATGTTGTTGTTGTTAGTTGCGAAGTCGTGTCCGACCCATCGCGACCCCATGGACAATGTTCCTCCAGGCCTCCAGGCCTCTACCATCCTCTGGAATCCATTTCAGCTCATGCCAACTGCTTCAGTGACTCCATCCAGCCACTTCATTCTCTGTCGTCCCTTTCTTCTTTTGCCCTCAATTATTCCCAGCATTAGGTTCTTCTCCAGTGAGTCCTTCCTTCTCATTAGGTGGCCAAAGCATTTGAGTTTCCTCTTCAGGAGCTGGCCTTCTAAAGAGCCGTCAGGGTTGATCTCCTCCAGGACTGAACGGTTGGATCGCCTTGCGGTCCAAGGGACTCGCAGGAGTCTTCTCCAGCACCAGAGTTCAAAGGCCTCAATTCTTTGGCGCTCAGCTTTCCTTATGGTCCAACCTTCACAGCCATCCATTGCAACTGGGAAAACCATCGCCTTGACTATACGCAGTTTTGTTGGCAGGGTGATGTCTCTGCTTTTTAGTAAGCTGTCTAGATTTGCCATACCTTTCCTCCCCAGGAGCAAGTATCTTATTAATTTCTTGTCTGCAGTCCCCATCTGCGGTGATCTTGGAGCCCAGGAAAATAAAATCTGTCACTACCTACATTTCTTCCCCATCTATTTGCCAGGAATCGAGAGGGCCGGGTGCCATGATCTTAATTTTCTTAATGTTGAGATTGCACATATACAGTTTGCATAATAGCCTCATGACACATAGGTTGATATTTTCCCTCCTCGTCTCATGACTTGGCTTGAAATTTAGCACTTCCTTGTATGTTAAGCCATAGTTTTGGGAGTGGTGTCCGTATCGAGAAACTGACCTGACCATCCTGCAGACATTGGACTAGTTAATCTAATAGCATTCCTAACAGGAAGGTATGGATTGTAAGCAAAGAAACACCTAATCCAAAACAATATCGGTCTCATGTGTAACTGGAAAATGATCTATATGTTTGCTTTGTTTTGGAGGTGAGGTTATTATCTCCCTACCCCCAATTTGAGGGACGCGGTGGCTCAGTGGCTAGGACGTTGAGCTTGTTGATCGAAAGGTCGGC
This sequence comes from Ahaetulla prasina, assembly GCF_028640845.1. Classification (NCBI taxonomy): domain Eukaryota; kingdom Metazoa; phylum Chordata; class Lepidosauria; order Squamata; family Colubridae; genus Ahaetulla; species Ahaetulla prasina. The sequence goes on along the minus strand of NC_080549.1, from coordinate 15,456,224 downwards.
AGCTCAGCGGTTCGAATCCCTAGTGCTGCCGTGTAACAGGGTGACCTTCCATTACTTGTCCCAGCTTCTGCCAACCTAGCAGTTTCGAAAGCACGTAAAAATGCAAGTAGAAAAAATAGGGACCATCTTTGGTGGGAAGGTAACAGTGTTCCATGTGCCTTTGGCGTTGAGTCATGATGGCCACATGACCACGGAGACGTCTTCGGACAGCGCTGGCTCTTCGGCTTTGAAACGGAGATGAGCACCGCCCCCTAGAGTCGGGAACGACTAGCACGTATGTGCGAGTGGAACCTTTACTTTTACCTTGCCCCCAACTTAAAAAAAAATATTATTGCTGAGCATAAATAATAAAGTAATTAAGCAAAAAATGTCAACAATCCAACCTTAATCATTTGCTCACGAGCAATCACCATTCAATTAAAGAGCAATTAAATGGTTATTTGGGCCCTGCAAAATAAGGCAGTCCTCAAATCAGTAACACAATCAATATTTTCACTGCAACAGGATGCGGGGAAGATGGACCTTTTAACCCGAACCGATTAAATTGTCATCAGACGGTTTCCTAGTTAAATCACTGCATGTTTATTTATCTTGATTAGTATGCAAATTTACATCTGATTCTAGTAAATTTGGGGGTGCACCCACGGCGAGAGAGGAGGGGGTGGTGGTGCTTCTAAATGTTGCTATTGTCAGAAGTCCAAACGCTGTTCATTTTTTGCCTTGTATGTGGAAGAGCTTTGTGTGATTGCTCAGTTTTTACATGAGAAATCACAATTTGTGCAGTTAGAACAGAACAGAATAGAATAGAATAGAATAGAATAGAATAGAATAGAATAGAATAGAATAGAATAGAATAGAATTCTTTATTGGCCAAGCGTGATTGGACACACAAGGAATTTGTCTTGGTGCATATGCTCTCAGTGTACATAAAAGAAAAGATACCTCCATCAAGGTACAACAGTTACAACACTTAATGGTAGTTATAGGGTACAAATAAGCAATCAGGAAATAATAACAGTATAAATTGTAAGGATACAAGCAACAAAGTTACAGTCATAATTGGAAGGAGATGGGTGGTGGGAACGATGAGAAGTTTAATAGTAGTGCAGATTTAGTAAATAACTTGACAGTGTTGAGGGAATTATTTGTTTAGCAGAGTGATGGCCTTCGGGAAAAAACTGTTCTTGTGTCTAGTTGTTCTGGTGTGCAGTGCTCTATAGCCTCGTTTTGAGGGTAGGAGTTGAAACCGTTTATGTCCAGGATGTGAGGGGTCTGTAAATATTTTCACAGCCCTCTTTTTGACTCCTGCAGTATACAGGACCTCAATGAAGGAAGGTTGGTAACCATTGTCTTTTCTTCAGTTCTAATTATCCTCTGAAGTCTGTGTCTGTCTTGTTGGGATTCAGAACCAATTTGTGTGCTTCAATTTGTGCAGTTTTAGGACTGAACTGTATTTGGAGCTTCCTTAGGCAGGTCGTCTTGAGTTATGGCCATTTATTCCATAGCTGTTCAAAGTTAGGATGGTCGTTGTGGCCTGTCAGCCGCCGGCCCCTCCAGCAGCCGAATGAGATGAGGAGGAGGTGTGGGAGTCAGGGCCAGCATCAAGGCAACCTGAGAGCTCCAAGGGGGAAGATGGAACGGAGCTGTCAGAGATAGAATCAGGGGTGGAGCCTGGGCCATCCATCAGCCCTCAGATGGGGAGTCAACAGCCCCCAGGTCTGGAGGTGGCTGATGAGGAAGAGGAGGAACAGCTGGGTCCAGTGCCTGATGTGCGGATATGCAAAAGGCAGAGGAAAGGAGAGCAGTGGAAATCTATGGGCTGATCTTTTGGATGGAAGAGCCACCGCTGCTAGCGAAGCCCCACCTTAGCTCTGGGGATAAATGGCAGGGGGAAAAGATGAGTAGGTGTGGCAGAGAACTATTCGTCTCCTTTGCTGGGGCTGTTGGCACTCCTAATAAAGGGAACATTTATTTAATTACAGAGGATTTGTTGTGTTTGGGAGCCGGGTCAGAACAATGGTGCAGTACAAATGGGATCCTTGTAGTTCTGATTATCATAGCATCCCCACAATTATGTGATTGTACTTGGGGCACTGGGTACTTGGCTCATGATTATGACTTTGCAACAAGCCACAATGACATTCCCTGCCGGCTTCCCAACAAGCAAAATCAATGGAGAAGCGTGCAGGAAGTCGGAAGTCGCGATGACATGAGCTCCTTACTTGACGGTGGCATAGTTCTTGCTTAAAGAAGGCAACCAGAACTGCTGGAATTGCCATAGCTAAGTGATATGATCACATGATGTTATGCATTGCTACCATGTCACTTAGTGACAGAAATTCTGCTCCCAATTTCCCTCATAACCAGAGGGCTACCTAGTGTTGTGGCCCTCCAACGGCCCGCAGAGCTGGCAGCAGATTTGGACAGTGAGGAGATTGGGGAGGAATGTGGGCCAATCCTGAAGTCTGGGGAAGGCTCAGATGATGGCTCTGCGTCGGAGGCAGAGAGGGGGCCAAGGCCATCTGGTAGTTCTTTGCTGCCTCTGGAGTCTCCGGAGTCTGACATCAGTGAGACAGAAGAACAGCAGGAGCCTGTTCCCAGTGTGTGCATGTGCACAAAAGACAGGAACAATTAAGAAAACAGGGTGGACTTGGGAGTAAGGCTTGGAGATGATTGCCCCTCCCATAAGACATAAAAGAGAAACAAACAGGACTTGAGCTTTTGCAGGAAGCAATTAGTTTATCTGGTCAGTAAAAGTTTTGGAAAATTTCTGTTCGACTCTGTGCTAAGTTTGGCATTGCCCTGCGTGTGGCAATTAGTTCTCTGGCAGCATTCCAAGGGAGATAAGGAGGGTGTTTGTAAACACTCCCCTGATAAGACTGTTTGAGAAGCCTTTTGGACTGGGAATGACAATAACTCACAGCTGTATGAATAAAAGATGTTTGCCGGGACTAAGATTGTGCTGTATACTTTCTAAGGAAGCCCAGGTCAGAACACCTGTATAAAGGTAACCTAGCCTGGGTTTTGGATCTTGTATTTGGCTCCATCCAGTCAACAGGCTATGATTTAGAGTCGTTTAACCAAGATGAACGTTCTCGATCTCCCGCAGAGGTACACGTGGCTGCCGTCTCTAGTTCAGGCGAAACGGGGTTTGCTGCCTCAGTCGAGTTGCAATTCCTTCCGATGGTTTGTTGATTTCCAATCATGAATAAAACTGCAGTGGAAAATGCACGGAAGAGTATCCAGTTTCACTTTTAAGTGTTAGAAATTGACTGAAACCAACCACACTAGACACATCTCAAAATAAATTTGTCAGCGAGCGCTGTTGTATAACAGGAAGAGCAAATATTGTGGCAACGTTGTTGACGCGAGAAAAGAGAAAGGATATAACTGTTTCCTCAGAAGAACCGATGGGTTTCCAGGAACTATTGCTGAACCGATTTTCCTGGAGTGTTTTTTTTTTTTTTCCCCAAGAGAAAGCCGATGTGGTATTTTCAATCTGACAGTGCCGAAAATGTTCTTCCAGTCAAAGAAACCTCACTTAGGAAGAAACCTCACTTAGGGCAGCCATGAGCCAAAACCTCATTAGCTGAAGAGGCATTGAGCTGAAACTTGTCCCTTCGAAAATGGATAATAAAATTCATCCTCCACCAGATTGTGGATTTGAGCCTGCTTGTCTTTCCAGCAGGCCTACTTCCAACCATGGTGGGTCATTGCAACCACATAGAGAGAGACCGGTTGTTACTGTATTGCAGTAGTTGTTCTGATAATTAGCTGGTATAAAAGGTAAAGGTTCCCCTCGCATATACGACTCTAGGGGGCGGTGCTCATCTCCATTTCAAAGCCGAAGAGCCAGCGCTGTCCAAAGACGTCTCCGTGGTCATGTAGCTGGCATGACTCAATGCCAAAGGCGCATGGAACGCTGTTACCTTCCCAGCAAAGATGGTCCCTATTTTTCTACTTGCATTTTTTACGTGCTTTTGAACTGCTAGGTTGGCAGAAGCTGGGACAAATAACGGGAGCGCACACCGTTACGCGGCGCTAGGGATTCGAACCGCCGAACTGCCAACCTTTCGATCGACAAGCTCAGCGTCTTCCCCACTAAGCCACCATGTCCCTTAATTAGCTGGTATAGTGAACATAAAATGGTAAAAACGCTCTTTACAGGTAGTCCCAGGGGTGGGCTCCTGGGGGTTTGGCAAGGTTCAGGCGATCCTCTAGCTAAGGATCGCTGGGGTTCAGTGAACCCCCAAATGCCACCCCTGGCTGGCCACACTCACCCCGTCCCTCCCAGGAGTCTCCACGTGGCCCGTTCATCATTCCAAGTAAGTGAAGGGGCTGCATGGAGGGTCTAGGATTGCAAAAGGGAGGTTATAGAAGTCTGAATACGGGCCTGTTTCCGGCCTCCGGAGTGCCTCCAGACTCTGGGGGAAGCTGTTTTCACCCTTCTGGAGGCTCAAAGAAAGCCACCAGAGCCTGGGGAGGACAAAAAATGCCCTCCCTCCGTGGTGCAGGCGGCCGACAGCCACCATGGCCACACCCACCCAGCAACGGGGCAGCGAACCTGTTGCTAATGGATCTGAAGCCCACCCCTGGTTAGTCCTCGACTTATGATCACAATTGAGGCCGGAATTTCTGTTGCTAAGCAAGACTAAGCTGTAAATGAGTTTTGTTCCATTTTACGACCTTTCTTGCCACAGTTGTTAAGTTAAGCCCTCAGTTGTTAAGTTGGTGACACAGTTGTTCAGTGAATCTATCTGGCTTCCTCACTGGCTTTGTTTGTTAGAAGAGGTGCAAAATGACCTCTCATGATTTACGGGACCGCCTACTGCTACCAAATACCTCTCACCGACCCGTGCGCTCTCACAGAGAGGGACTCCTCAGGGTGCCATCAGCTAGGCAGTGCCGTCTGGCGACACCCAGGGGAAGGGCCTTCTCTGTGAGGGCTCCCACCCTCTGGAACGAACTCCCTCCAGGACTTCGCCAACTTCCGGACCTCCGAACCTTTCGTCGCGAGCTTAAAACACACTTATTTATCTGCGCGGGACTGGATTAGATTTTAAAGTTATGGGTTTTAAGGGGTTTTTATTATTTATACTATTTTAAATTTCGGGCATAGAATAAGTTTTTTAATTGTTTTTTAATCTGTATTTATATGTATTTTAACTGCCTGTGAACCGCCCTGAGTCCTTAGGGAGATAGGGCGGTATATAAATTTGAAAAATAAATAAATAAATAAATAAATGATGGATCCTGCAACCGTCATAAATACATGCCAGATACCAAGTATTTTAAATTTGATCCGGTGACCATCGGGATGCTGGAAGTGTAAAAAAAATGTTCATAAGACACGCTTTTCAGTGTCATTGTAACTTTCAACGGTCACTAAACAAATGATTGTAAACTACCTATAGTTAAGTTAGCTCTGGGTGATGACATAGAAACAACTCTGAAGTAGTATATAAATCTAAGGAAAGAACGAAGGAAGGGAGGGAGGGGGAGGGAAGGAAGGGAGGGAAGGAGAGGTGGAAGGAAAGGAAAGGGAAAGCAGGGAGGGGGAGGGCAGGGAGGGGAGGGCAGGGAGAGAAAGGAGGGAGGGGGAGAGAAAGGAGGGAGGGAGGGAGAGAAGGAAGGAAGGGAGAAGCGAGGAAGGAGGAGAAAGCGAAGGAAGAAAGGAACGAAGGGAGGAAGGAGGAAGGGGAAGGAAGGAAACGGGAGAGAGGGGAGGGATGGAGTGGGGGGAAGGAAAGGAAAAAGAAAGGAGGGAGAGGGAGGGAAGGGAAGGGAAGGGAGGGAGGGAGAAGGAAGGAAAAAAGAAACAAAGGGAGGGAAGGGGGGAAGGAAAGGGAAAGGAGGGAGGGGGAAGGAATGAAGGAGGAAGGAAGGAGGAAGGAAGGAAGGGAAGGAAGGAAGGAAGGAAAGGAAGGAAGGAAGGTCACAGGACCTGTTCCTTCATATCCAAGATTACTGAACGTGGCATAATGGAATTAAGTTGCAGGAAGGAAAATTATAATTAAAAGCTTTAAAAAATTCTAACAGTATGAATGTCTTGGCTGTTTGTAAAGTTGCCTTGCAGAAGGTGAATATCAAAACGATATTCATTTTGGTACTTTTGGGGAGGCACAGTGTTCCAAAGTGTTGGGATGATCACTCCCATAACTTTAGAAAAAAAAGATTATGCTGTGGGGTTTTGTTTTTCCCCCCCCCAACCCCCAGAAATGCCTGAATTTATAGTGCGAGAACTTCGGTATGTGAGCAAGCTCACCTTGTGGTAAATCCTATCCAGTGAGGCTCCTACTCGTTTGTTGAACACGGTTGAATGTGGACTTGCGTAGAAAACGAAAAATAATTGATTTGAGGCCTTGCCTACGATCAGGTCTCTTCTGGCTGGAAACCAAGATGGGATGAAAGGTATTGATCTGTGCAACATATTTTATATCATATTATCCTGTATTGTATTCCATAGGACTCTCCAGAATCAAAAGGGCTTGACAGCCTTCCTCACAGGGTTTAGAGAAGACTTAAATAATCCTGCCTTTGATTTTCTATTTCTGTATCTAATGTTGTTAATCTTTTTAATATTTATGATTTTACTTGTAGGCTGCCCAGAGTTGCTTTGCAGAGTGAGATTGAAGAGGGACCCTAATATAGATACCCCAAAAACTAGATATTTACTAACCTGTATCACGTATAGAAGTCAACGTGTCATTTAAAAAGCAGAAGTACACCATTGGGCAGGGATGTGGTGTTGCAAGCTTTCGGGAAAGTGCAGAAATATTTCTACAAATTGTTCTTTGTAACCTGTTCCAGTAACTATATGTGGTAAAGGAGTGGGCATCGAGAATAACGTATGCATCAACATATGTATCCGGAAGGTGTATGATAAGAGTAGTCCATATTTGGGCTTTTGTCTGTTTTAACCAATTAGGATAACTTCTTCTTTTGGCTTATGACAATATCTGTAACCAAAGGTATAAAAGATTATGCTTGAGCCTTGCTCGAGGCTCAGACCTTTGTTTTCCACGTGAGTGGGGGTCTTTTTTTTAATTTTTTTAATTTATTTATAATTACATTTCTATACCGCACCATCTCCCGAAGGACTCAGGGCGGTGTACAGCCAATATTAAAATGCACATACCACTATAATATAAATATAATAAATAAACACTATTTAAAAAACAATTTAAAAACAAATATTTAATGGCCGAATCACTAAAACGGTCGAAGACCGATTAAAAACCCATTAAAATTTCGCTAAAATACGTTCTTAGGCTAGTCCCGCTCGGTGAAATAATAAAGTCTTTAGTTCACGTTTGAAGGCCCGGAGGTCGGGGAGTTGGCGTAACCCTGGAGGTAACTCGTTCCATAGGGCTGGTGCCGCCACAGAGAAGGCCCTCCCCCTGGGGGCCGCCAACCTACATTGTTTGGTCGACGGCACCCTGCGGAGGCCCGCTCTGTGGGAGCACATAGGTCGTTGGGAGGCAATCGGTGGCAGAAGGCGGTCTCGCAAATACCCGGTCCTAAGCCATGGAGCGCTTTAAAGGTGGTAACCAGCATCTTGAATTGCACCCGGAAAGCTACTGGCAGCCAGTGCAGGCCGTGCAGGATGGTATTATATGGGAGCAACGTGGTGCCCCCTCTATCACCCGCGCAGCCGCATTCTGGACTAGCTGGAGCCTCCTGGTGCTCTTCAAGGGGAGCCCCATGTAGAGAGCATTGCAATAGTCCAGGCAGGAAGTGACGAGGGCATGAGTGACCGTGCGTAAGGAGTCCTGATCAAGGAAGGGGCGCAACTGGCGAATCAGGTGAACCTGATAAAATGCTCCCCTGGCGACGGCCGTCAAGTGTTCTTCTAAGGACAGCCGATCATCCAGAAGAACGCCTAAGTTGCGCATCCTTCCCCTGGGGGGGGGTCAGTATTTCCCCCCCACACACACAGTCAGCGATGGCATAAGCTGACTGTATCGGGACGCCGGAACCCACAGCCACTCAGTCTTGGAAGGGTTGAGCTGGAACCTGTTCCTCCCCATCCAGACCTGCACGGCCTCAAGACACCGGCCCATCACCTCGACGGCTTCGTTGGGGTGGTTCGGGGTGGAAATGTACAGCTGCGTATCATCAGCGTACAGATGATAATCCACCCCGAAACCACGGATAACCTCACCCAGCGGCTTCATATAGATGTTGAACAGGAGAGGCGAGAGAACGGACCCCTGCGGCACCCCACAAGTGAGGCGCCTCGGGGTCGACCTCTGCCCCCCTGCCAACACCGTCTGTGAACGGTCAGAGAGATAAACGGTAAACGGTGCCTCCCACTCCCAATCCCTCCAACCGCCGCAGCAGGATACCATGGTCGATGGTATCAAAAGCCGCTGAGAGATCTAACAGGACCAGGACAGAGGAACATCCCCTGTCCCGAGCCCTCCAGAGGTCATCCACCAACGCGACCAAAGCTGTCTCGGTGCTGTACCCGGGTCTGAAACCGGACTGGAACTTGTGTAGCTTACTTTTGTAAGCTACACAAACAGGTCTGTGTCCTGTTTGTGCAGACAAACAGGTCTGTGTCCTATTTGTGCAAATAATAAAATAATTCTCGTTTCTTCAATCCTTCGTGGTCTTTTCTCCTTCCATTGGGAACTCAGAGTCCCGCAACAAGATGGGCAGCATGTAAATTTAACAAACAAATAAATAAAAAGTAAGCTACACAAGTACGAACTGTTGAGCAAAAAAGTGGCCTCAAATCATCAGGAGCTAAGAAATAATTAGTCTTTTTATTTGCTTGCATGGGATGCCCCCTTACATTTTTCTTTCCACCCTTTCACTGTGAAATACCAGAATCGGCGTTGTTCAAATGAGCACAGGTTTAATCTATGCTCGTGATGGCGAACCTTTGGCATGCGTGCCACAGCTGGCGTGCAGAGCCCTCTCTGCGGGCACGCGAGCCGTCCCCCAGTTCAGCTCTACTGTGCATGCGCGCGGGCCTGACTCTTGCCAGCCAGCTGATTTTCGGGATGCGCATGCGGGAAGCGCATGCGGGAGACACGCATGCATGCGCAGGGGGACAGTTGTACGCCCATGCCAGAGGTGGGTTTCAACAGGTTCTGACCAGTTCTGGAGGAAGAATTCAGGAATTCCCCATTCCTAGGGGAAGGATATTGCAAAATCCCCATTCCCTCCCCACTTCAGGGGAAGGATATTGCAAAATCCCCATTCCCACCCCACTCCTGGGAGAAGGATACTGCAAAATCTCCATTCCCTCCCCACTCCTGGAAGAAGGATACTGCAAAATCTCCATTCTTACCCCACTCCTGGGAGAAGGATACTGCAAAATATCCATTCCCACCCTACTCCAGGGGAAGGATATTGCAAAATCCCCATTCCCACCCCACTCCTGGGAGAAGGATACTGCAAAATCCCCATTCCCACCCCACTCCTGGGAGAAGGATACTGCCAAATACCCATTCCCTCCCCACTCCTAGGAGAAGGATACTGCAAAATCTCCATTCCCTCCCCACTCCTGGGAGAAGGATACTGCAAAATCTCTATTCCCACCCCACTCCTGGGAGAAGGATACTGCAAAATCTCCATTCCCACCCCACTCCAGGGGAAGGGTACTGTAAAATCCCCATTCCCTCCCTACTCCTGGGGGAAGGATACTGCAAAATCTCCATTCCCACCCCACTCCTGGGACCAGCCAGAGGTGGTATTTGCCGGTTCTCCGAACTACTCAAAATTTCCGCTACCGGTTCTCCAGAACCTGTCGGAACCTGCTGGATTTCACCCCTGCCTGCAGGTAACTTGCAATGGGCGGTTGACCGGTCACTTTGGAGTCTAGAAAGAGTTAAAATTCCGACAGCAGAAATCAAAAGCCAGCAACCAAAGGACCAGGCTGGTCAGGGTCTTAAAAAAAATAAATAAAAAAAATCGATGCAAAGTACATTGCTGATGCAAATCCTTTTGACAAAAGAGCACTTAAAGTTTATTTTCACTTTTGTTTCAACAGTTCACGACCGGGGAGACCCCCCAAGCGATCTCTGGGGGTTGCGATACAAGAGAACACGCGCTTGCTTCCCCACGGAGTGCCGGGCCTCTTATCGCCGGGGCTTATCTCCCCAACAGGTAATAAAATCCTTTGGATGCCTTCTCTCCCTGCTTCGTCCTGTGCAGCAGTTGAAATAAACTAATATTGATCTAACTGCCTTGTCCTTCAGGGCTTTTCCAAGCTTTACCAGAGGTTACATTATTGGATTTCTTGAGCATTCATGAAACCTCTCTCCAGTCCCATCCCGTCCCCCTCCCTTCACCCCCCCCACCCCACGTGGCGTTGCTGAGCTGACTAAAACCTAATGGATTTGCAATTTAGCTCTTCATTAATCGTAATTTCCTTAAAGGGAAAGTGCCATTAGATGCCTTGGTCATACGATATGGGGAAAGGTTGATCTTTGGAAGGGGCTCTTTCAAGAACCTGGTCGGGGGGGGGGGAGGTTGGGGGGGAATTTCTCTTTGTTTTCTTCCAAACTCAGAAGCCAGCAATCCATGGGGACAGGAGGTGAAGGGCAGCTTCCTAAAACGCCATTGGGCTTTTGGCCTCAGGATTTGCAACGTAATAAGAGCGTAGGAAGCTGGGTGGTATAGATTGCAAGCGGTTGTACATTTGGTAGACCTCTTCCGTGATTATACAGTGGGGAGCTTGAGGGCAGCAATAGCAATAGCACTTAGACTTACATACCGCTTCATAGTCCTTTACAGCCCTCTCTAAGCGGTTTACAGAGTCAGCCTCTTGCCCCCAACAATCTGGGTCCTCATTTTACCGACCTTGGAAGGATGGAAGGCTGAGTCAACCTTGAGCCGGTCAGGATTGAACTGCTGGCAGTGGGCAGAGTTAACTATAGCAATAGCACTTAGACTTATATACCACTTCACAGTGCTTTACAGCCCTCTCTAAGTGGTTTACAGAGTCAGCCTCAATCCGGGCCCTCATTTTATTGACCTCAGAAGGAGGGAAGGCTGAATCAATCTTGTGCTAATGATTGAACTGCTGGCATCGGGCAGAATTAGCCTGCCAATACTGCATTCCAACAGGAAGGAAGGAAGGAAGGAAGGAAGGAAGGAAGGAAGGAAGGAAGGAAGGAAGGAAGGAAGGAAGGAAGGAAGGAAGGAAGGAAGGAAAATAGCAATAGCACTTAGACTTATATACCACTTCACAGTGCTTTACAGACCTCTCTAAGCAGTTTACAGTGTCAGCCTCTTGCCCCCCAACAATCTGGGTCCTCATTTTACCCACCTTAGAAGGATGGAAGGCTGAGTCAAACTTGAGCCCGGGGAGATTCGAACTGGCAAATTGCAGGCAGGCGGTAGTCAGCAGAAGGAGCCTGCAGTACTGCACTCTAACCACTGCGCCACCACGGCTTCTATGCCGTCAGGAGGGCCAATTCCCTGAACCTTGCTTCTTGCAGCAGAGAAGATCGGGGCTGCTTCCCATTTCACATATGAAAATAGGCTTAGCCAGCTTTGATATATGAAATGGGAAGCACCACAGTCTTCTTGATTGACTTCTGCTGACTGCAGTTAGTTAGCGTCTCACCGGCTCAAGGTTGACTCAGCCTTCCCTCCTTCCGAGGTCAGTAAAATGAGGACCCAGATTGTTGGGGGCAAACTGCTGGCTCTGTAAAAGCGCTTAGAGAGGGCTGCCAAGCACTGTAAAGCGGTATATAAGTCTAAGTGCTATTGCTATTGCTTAGCAGTACAGCAGAGTCCACTTCTGTGAATTAATGCTCCCTTTGAAAGTACAGGGTTGGCCGTCAGATGCTCTGTTCTTTCTATTAATGCCTGGTTACCATCTTTCAGTTAGAACATAGAATAAATGAATTGGAAGGGACCTTGGAGGTCTACTCCAACCGCCTGCTTGATCATTTCAGACTAAGTCTCTTTTTGAAAGCCTTCAGTGATGGAGCTCCCTATATCTTCAGAAGGGAAGCTGTTCCGCTGGTTAATAGCTGACACCATTTGGAAATTTCTCCTTAGTTCTAGGTTGCTTCTCTCCATGTTTAGTTTCCAGCCCTTATTTCTTGTCCTGCCTTTGGCTGCTTTTGGCCTAAATGATAGAACCAGGACCATCAGTAATCGAATCGTAGGTTGCAAGAAGCTTTGGCCTGTGGGAACACAAATTCTCCTCCTATGGTCAGGTTCCAAGGAACACTCCCAACAAAATAAAGCTCTGAGGCTTGAGGTTCCTCAAAGTTCCAATTTATTAGAGATGTCATGTTGGCACAGCTGGGAAAACCCGAAACAGAAAGCTTCCAGGTTTTCCCCACCCAGTTAACAGTTCTCAGCCCTGCCCCACACCCACAAGTTCATCACATTGTCCAATCAACTCTTCACACTCAATTGGATACAATCTTCAGGCAGTCTCCATCAGACGCAGGCAAAAGTCCTTGAATACGGAATGTTGTTATGGCTAACTTTCTACCGCTCCAACAACAACCACCTCCCAACTTCCCCAGCTAAAATATGTGGCAGTTAAGAAGCAAAAAGAAAATTGCCTTCCAAAATTGACACCTATGACCTTGGCGTGTGGCATTTCTGGCCGTTCCCAACATAGACACATGCCTTGAAATGTCACCTTAAGACCCTCAGTTTATTTTTCCAAAATGGAGTTAGACCAGGGGTGAAATGCTCTGAAGTCTGCTACCGGTTCGCTTCACTACCGGTTCGCTTCGTGCGCTTGCGCGGGGCGCACCAAACACATGCTTTGCATGTGCATGCATCAATGAAATGCTGTTGGGACTGTGGCTATTTTTCCTTTCTTTTTAATTGAGAAAAAAAGCCTTGTGGAGTTCAAATAGTCCTCAGATTACGAACATAACTAGGACTCGAATTTTGTTTGCTAAGCCAGGCATTTTTAAAAAGTGGATTGCCCCGATGGTACAATCTTTTTGGCCACGGTTGTTAAATGAATCAGTGTGTTCGTTAAGTGAATCACTTGTAGTCATTCATCAAATCTGGCTTGTCCCGTTGTCTTTGCTTGTTGAAAGACGGCTGGAAAAGTCGCAAATGGCGATCACACAGCCCAATCGTCGTAAATAAATGTTGTTTGATGAATGCCTGAATTTTGATCCCCTGACTGTGGGAAAGCTGTGCCGGTTGTAAGTGTGAGGTTGTAACTAACTTTTTTCCACTGCCTGTGTAACTTTGAATGATTGCTAAAAGAATGGCTGTACATTGACAACTTGATGAACAATTTCAGTGAATCTTAACTAATCCAAATCCTTACAGTGCCCATCAAAATAATAAGAGAGGGGGAGGAGGAGAAGGAGGAGGAAAAGGGAGAGAAGGAAGGAGAGAGAGAGGGAAGGAAGGGAGGAACGAAAACAGTAAGGAAGAGGGAAAGAGTGAAAGGGAGGAAGGGAACGGAAGGGAAGGAGGAAGGAAGAATGAAAGGAGGAAGGAGAGAGAAGGGAAGAAGGGAAGAATGGAGAGAGTAGGAAGGAGAGAGGTGTAAGGAGGGGCGGAAGGAAGACAACAAGGAAGAGGGAAAGGAAGAAGGAATAGAGAGAGGGAGGAAGGGAAGGAAGAAGGAAAAATGGAAGGAAGGAGAGAAAAGGGAAGAAAGGAAAGAAAGAAAAGGAGAGAAAAGGGAAGAAGGAAGGAAGGAGAGAGGGGGAAGGAAGGGAGGAAGGAAGAAAAAGAGTAAGAAAGAGGAAAGGAGAGAAGGGAGGAAGGGAATGGAAGGGAAGGAGGAAGGAAGAATGAAATGAAGGAGGAAGGAGAGAGAAGGGAAGAAGGAAAGAACGGAGAGAGAAGGAAGGAGAGAGAGGGGGAAGGAAGGGAGGAAAGAAAAGAGTAAGGAAGAGGGAAAGAGTGAAAGGGAGGAAGGGAAGGCGGAAGGAAGAATGAAAGGAAGAAGGAAGGAGAGAGAAGGGAAGAAGGAAAGAACGGAGAGAGAAGGAAGTAGAGTGAGGGAAAAGGAAGGGTGGAAGGAAGACAACAAGGAAGAGGGGAAGGAGAGAAGGGATGAAGGAATGGAGAGAGGGAGGAAGGAAGGAAGGAAGGAAGAAGGAAAAATGGAAGGAAGGAAGGAAGGAAGAAAGGAGAAAGAAAAGGAAAGAAAGAAAAGGAGAGAAAGGGGAAGAAGGAAGGAAGGAGAGAGGGGGAAGGAAGGGAGGAAGGAAGAAAAAGAGTAAGAAAGAGGAAAGGAGAGAAGGGAGGAAGGGAATGGAAGGAAGGAAGGAGGAAGGAATGGAAGGAAGGAAGGAGAGAGAAGGAAGAAGGAAGAACGGAGAGAGAAGGAAGGAGAGAGGGGAAGGAAGGAGGAAAGAAAGAGTAAGGAAGAGGAAAAGAGTGAAAGGAGGAAGGAAGGAAGGAAGGAAGAATGAAAGGAAGAAGGAAGGAGAGAGAAGGAAGAAGGAAGAACGGAGAGAGAAGGAAGGAGAGAGAGGAAAGGAAGGGTGGAAGGAAGACAACAAGGAAGAGGAAGGAGAGAAGGGATGAGGGAAGGGAGAGGGGGAGGAAGGGAAGGGAAGGGAAGGAAGAAGGAAAAAGGGAAGGAAGGAAGGAGAGAAAAGGGAAGAAGGAAGGAAAGAGGAGGAAGGAAGGGAGGAAGGAAGGAAGGAAAAGAGTAAGAAAGAGGAAACGAAAGAAGGGAGGAAGGGAATGGAAGGGAAGGAGGAAGGAAGAACGAAAGGAAGGGGGAAGGAGAGAGAAGGGAAGAAGGAAAGAATGGAGAGAGAAGGAAGGAAAGAGAGGGGGAAGGAAGGGCGGAAGGAAGGGGGAAGGAGAGATGGGAGGAAGGAAGGAAGAACAGAAGGAAGGAGGAAGGAGAGAGAAGGGAGGAAGGAAAGAGACAGAGAAATACAAGCGGTTTTGAATTATTCCATGCCCGTCTTATCTGCCATCCACAGCCGATGAGGAACGCCAAAGGGACATAGTGATGGCTTATGATGGCTGGTTATGAATCGTTCTTCACAGCTCTAATCACATATTGAGGTGTCCACATGGACAGTATTGCAAGATGCAGATGATACGCATTTTGTCACTCCGCGGCAACCCTTGGAATATTAAAAAAAACAACAGGATCCATCCCGCAAAACTAACTATGGCCTGAGCCATTAACCATAGCCTGACATTCAGCAGCTCTGCCATGGCACATTTTTGCCCTGGCATACCGATGAAATAGGAAGAGGAATAATGCGTGTTTCATTTCCATGCTGTCTTCGCCTTCAGAGCCTCCACGCTTCACGGTGGAAAATCATCGCTGTTAACACTAATGTTTCCCGCAACAGATGCAGAAACCACGGCCAATGTTTGCATGTCAACAATGACTCTTTAAACACTCTTGTAAACGCATCTGGAACAGAGCGGCATTGTAAAGAACCTTCACATGATAGTGACAAGGTGTCCATCATCCATTCTCTTGTTCTCTTTCTCCCTCCGCTTCTCTCGCCAACAAGAGAAGGAGATGCCGAACAGTTCTAATGTGGGTAGTCCTCAACTTACAACCATAAGGGAGTCTGCCCATCATAGTCAATCAGAATAAAGCTGGAAGGGACCTTGGAGATCTTCTAGTCCCAACCCCCTGCTGAAGAAGGAGACCCTATATTAGGCGTGAAATGCTCCCGGTTCGGACCGGATTGCTTGATCCGGTAGCGATGGCGGTGGGTGATTCGGAGAACTGGTAGCAAAAATCCCTGGTCCCACCCACCCCATGCCCAGCTGAGCCACGGGATCATCAGAGGTTGTTTTTTTTTTTTTTTTAAAAAAGCATTTTTTCTTCGGCCGAAAAAATGCTTTTAAAAGTAAAAAAAAAAAGCCTCTGATGATCCCGAGGCTCAGCTGGGATCGTTAGAGCCTTTTAAAAGCATTTTTTCTACAACCTCTTCGGCCGCAGAGGTTGTAAAAAAATGCTTTTAATAGGTTCTGACGATCAGGCAACTCAGCTGGGATTGCCAGAACCTTTTAAAAGCATTTTTGCAACCTCTTCAGCCGAAGAGGTTGTAGAAAAAATGCTTTTAAAAGTAAAAAAAAACAAAAAACTTGGCCACGGCCACCCAGTCACATTACTCCCCCCAAGCCATGCCCACAGAACCGATAGTAACAAATTTTACATTTCACCAATTGATTTATATTGATGACGGTTGCAGTGTCCCGGGATTGTGTGATCACACGAGCTTCTGAGAAGCCAAAGGCCATGGGGAAACCAGATCCATTTAACAACCTGCAACTGCAACGATTCACTGAACAAAAGGTGGCAAGAAAAGTTGTAAAATGTCATAACTTTAGTTAACGAAATTCTCACTTAGCCATGCTCAGTTGGGCTCAATTGAGCTCAATTGTGGTCGTAAGTTGAAGATTACCTGTATCTATTTTCAACTTGGATCCTACATTATGCTTTGTTGGTAGATACCTATAAGCCAGATGTTGTGTGCTGATATACCGTATTTTTCAGACTATAAGACGCACCTAGGTTTTGGGGAGGAAAATAATAAGAAGAAAAAAATCTGCCTCTGCCTCCCAGCAATTTGCCTCCTTGCAACAAATAGCGTGGTTAGCTTCAGCACAGCCTGATTTAGCACGAGCAGCTGATTGGCGGTTGGATCTGCCTCCCAGAATACCGCCTATCAGCTGTTCCAGGCTGCGGGGATCGCCACCGCCCATTGCTACCGTCGCTGCCCATTGCTGCCTCCACACGTCCCATTTTCGGCCTCCGCATGTCCCATTTTTCAGCCCAGGCGGTTGGGATAGGCGATGGCAATCCTCGCAGCCTGGAACAGCTGATAGGCGGTATTCTGGGAGGCAGAGCCAACCGCCAATCAGCTGCTCGTGCTAAATCAGGCTGTGCTGAAGCTGAACAGGCTGTTTGCTGTTTGCTGCAAGGAGGCAAATTGCTGGAAGGCAGAGACTGGCAGGTGGGCGAGGGCTTCAGCAACATTCACTGTATAAGACACACAGACATTTCCACCCACTTTTGGGGGCAAAAAGTGGATCTTATACACCGAAAAATATGGTAATTGTCAGGGTGGGGGAAAAAATAACTAGAAATCTGAGATTCCATCAACTAAATGTGGGCTGGGAGACATGGCTGCATTCATCATCATCATCCTCGTCAGCCATTCGGTTGTATTTGACCTATGGATCGGCAAAGAAAAGTTGTAAAACGGGGGCAAAACACACTTCACAAATGTGGCCCACTTTAGCCACATAAATCTCAGCCTCAATTGCGGGTCGTAAGTCAAGGACTCCCTGTGTTCGAATGTCTAAGGCTAATAACATCATTAAGTTACAAGCATCATCGAGGTTGTGCCCTGTAGCGCAAAGTCCAGATTTTTGGGGGATTCTTTCCTCTTGGCTTTGCCACCCCGGCTTTTCCCCCTATGGCGAAAGGATTGATGCCACCCGCATGTCTGTCACTGTGATAAATGGCATCTCTCTTTCCCTTCGCTTCCGTTCCATCTGCTGCCCCCTCGGACTACGCCGACATGAGAAGGAGCTCGCACTCTGCAGCCAATAAGCTTCGCCGTGGCACTTTGCAGGCCTTGCAGGACAATCTGTGCATTTATTAAAATTGTTATCAGATAATGAAAACATCGGGCGTGTAATATCAGCGTCTGCAAACTGCCATTGTGATATTGACCAGCGGCAAGCTAAATTAGAGAGGGCAGGTTGATGGCGTCGCAATCTCAAGGATGCACATCTACAATTCAACGCACATTTTTGTTTTTGGGTGGTTTTGTTCTGAAACATCTCCTTTCTTCCAAAACCTTCGACTCTGGTATGGGGATACTCCAGGGGTGAAATCTACATACCTTCCTTACCGGCTTGGAAGTCCACATGCCGCACATGCACACGAGTGAAGCGAGCAGAAGGTAAAAAACACATTACTTCCTAGTTAAAACCAGGAAGTAATGATATCCGGTTGGCGGGTGTCGCTGGTGGTTCAGCAATCGCTACCGGATCGCCGAATCACAGCCCACGACCGCTACCGGATCATGAGATCCAGTCAGAGCCTGGAGCATTTCACCCCTGGGATACTCATTGCTCTTATAGGATTCTTTGAGCCCTGAGAGACGAATGGGGTGTTTCCAGAATATAGGTAGTCCTGAACGTACGACCATAATTGAGCCCCAAATTTTTATTACTAAGCAAAGCAATCGTGAGGCAAGTTGCGCTTCGTTTTATGACCTTTTTTTTTTGGCCACCACTGTTGTTCTGACCCAGCTCCCCAAACACGACATGAACTTAACTCAAAGATTCCTTTGTTAGGAGCGCCAGCAGCCCATGAAAAAAGTTTCTCTCTCACCGCAGGCTAACAAGTTTGTCCAGCCGGGAGATGAATAGTTGTCTGCCACATCTACTCATCTCTGCCCCCTGCCTTTTATCTCCAGAGCTAGGGTGGGGCTTTGCTAGCAACCATGGCTCTTCCGTCCCAAGGATCGGCCCATAGATTTCCACTGCTCTCCTCTCCTCTGCCTTCTGTGCATCTGCATATCAGGCACTGGATCCAGCTGTTCCTCCTCTTCCTTAACAGCCACCTCCAGACCAGGGGGCTGTTGACTCTCCATCTGAGGGTTGATGACCCAGGTCCCACCTTTGTCTCTCTCTGCCAGCTCCATTCCCTCTTGGAGTTCTCAGGTTGCCTTGATGCTGAACCCTGAATCCCATACCTCCTCCTCCTCCTCCTCTAATTCGGTTGCTGGAGGGGCTGGTGGCCAACAGGCCACAACAGTTGTTAAGCAAATCTGGCTTCCCTCCCACTGACTTTGCTTGTCAGAAGCCAGCTAGGGAGATTACAAATGGTGATCAGATGACCCCAGGACAGTGCAGTTGTCATCAATATATCTCAATTGTCAAGAGCCCGAATCATGTGTCTGTTATGGTCCGCTAGCAGCCTGCGGACCTGGCAGCTGAGTCAGACAGTGAGGAGGATGGGGAAAATGATGGGCCAGTCCTGAAGTCAGGGGAAGGCCCGGACGAGGGCTCTGCATTGGAGGCAGAGATGGGGCCAGGGCCATCCGGGAGCAATGCGCAGACTCCAGAGCCTCCAGAGGCGGACAGCAGAGAGGCAGAGGAACAGGAGAAGTGTACGCATGAGAAGAGCTGCCAGAAGGCAGGAGCATCTGAAGCAGAAAGAACGACACGGGAGTAAGGCCAGAAGATGATTGGCCCCTTCCATAAGGCTTAAAAGAACAGCAACGAGCCGTTGGGTTCTTTGTGGAAAAGCAACCTTGATTCCATTGCTTCTTGTCAGCATCTCTTGAACTTTGTGGGGTTTTTGCCAAGAAAAGCCTTTGGCAGGTTGCCAAAGACAACACAGGTTGGTGATAAGGCCGAAGGACTGTTTATTAAGAATTTGTTTCGGACTAAGCTGAGAATGAATTAATTCTCAGCTGTTTTAATAAAATAAGTTTGTCCAGGATTGAATTGTGTTTAGTAATCACTACTTGGGCCTCGGTTACAACAGTGTCCATGGGATGTTTATAAGTTTGAAAAATGGTCGTAAGTCACTTTTTTTCAGTGCCGCTGTAACGTTCAACGGCCCCTAAATGAATGGCTATAAGTCAAGGGCTACCTGTCACGCAGAACAAGAACAAGTAAATTTTGTGATATCAAGTGGCACAAAGAGCTGCTCTATTAAATGGAGAAATAGCTGAGAAATTTCCTAGCTAGAAAGCAGAGAGAAAGCAAACATGAGCCCAGCAAGGGCCAAGTTAGATTGGTGATCACATGACATGGGCCATTGCAGTTTCATAAATACATATCAGTTGCTAGGCAGCTAAATTATTAGCACATGACCATGGGGATGCTTAAACGTTCATAAATGTGAGAAATGGTCATAAGTCACTTTTTTTCAGTGTCGCTGTAACTCTGAACTTTGATTGTAAGTCAAGGACTATTTGTATTATAACTCTTCTGTAGTCTTGTAATAAACCGGAAGGGTCTGAACCTTAGTACAACAACCCTGTGAGATGTGACAAAGTTACCCAGTTGGTTTTCATGGCCAAGGCAGGACTTGAACTCACAGTCTCCCATTTTCTAGCCTGGTGCCTTAACTTACTAGACTAAACTTCCCTTTCCAGCTGCTGTTCTGGGGAAGGACTTAACCTTGCTTTCTGGTTTTTTAAAGGTCCTGCTAGGTTCACTATTTTTCCAAAGGTTGGAATCCGAGTCTATAAAATCCAGTAATGGTTCTTTAACTCAATGAAGTAAATAGCTTACCCCAATATACTGTATATAATGGCTAACTGGTGTAGGTCTTTGTAGAGTTATCTTGAGTTTGCCCTTATGGAGAAACATTTGAAGTCTCACAAGGAACTCTCCGTGGTCCTGTTTCCGGCCTTTTTTTTTTTACATACACCTATAAAGTATTTTGAGGGACATGGTGGCTCAGTGGCTAAGAGGCTGAGCTTGTCGATCGAAAGGTCAGGAGTTCAGCGGTTTGAATCCCTAGCGCCGCGTGACAGAGTGAGCTCCTGTTACTTCTCCCAGCTTCTGCCAACCTAGCAATTCAAAAGCAGGTAAAAAATGCAAGTAGAAAAATAGGGACCACCTTTGGTGGGAAGGTAACAGTGTTCTGTGCACCTTTGGCGTTTAGTCATGCTGGCCACATGAGCATGGAGACGTCTTCGGACAGCGCTGGCTCTTCGGCTTTGAAACGGAGCTGAGCACCGCCCCCTAGAGTCGGGGATGACTAGCACATATAAGCAAGGGGAACCTTTACCTTTATCAAGTATTTTGGTTTAGGATACCCATTGTTGCCTTCACTTAAGAGCCATGCCATTATCTTGCCTGCCATTACTATAACCAAACTCCCTAGTAAGGATATTGATTCAGGGTGAAAAGATTATATTGATCATTGTTTATTGACAGCAATCAGCCAGTCAAATGTCCACCATTGAAGATCTCTCTCTACAACTCTGAAGCTGAGCTGTCATTAGGCGAGTTCATAAAACAGGCTTAGTTTGTGGTTTATTGGTTTTGTAGTCCCAATCATTTGTGATTTATTAGTGCCTAAGATGGGACTAGAACTCACCATTTCCTGGTGATTGGCCCAAAGTCACTCAGTCAGTATTCATGCCTAAGGCAAGACTAGAACTTAGTCTGTTAGTAATTGGCTCAAAGTCATCCAGCTGCTTTCATCCTTAAGGTGGGACTAGAATTCGCCATCTCCTGGTGATTGGCCCAAAGTCACCCAGCCAACTTTCATGGCGGGACTAGAATTCGCCATCTCCTGGTGATTGGCCCAAAGTCACCCAGCCAACTTTCATGGCGGGACTAGAATTCGCCATCTCCTGGTGATTGGCCCAAAGTCACCCAGCCAGCTTTCATGCTTAAAGGGAGACTAGAACTCACAGTCTCCTGCTTCCTAGACCAAACTGATTCCTGCACAAATCCATAACAGGCACTTTTCTTAATATATAGAAGTGGCTTAACCCACAGTTCCCACATGGTCTCCTATTGAAGTTTTAACAAGAACCAAACCTCTTTAGCTTTCTGAATCAGCCAAGGTCATTCGCTCTGTTTTGAATGCACCATTGTGATTTAAACCCTTGTTTATTGCATGATGTTACCTCAGACACTGGGCTTTTCTAAAGGTATTATCTTGGTCCCGCTACTAGAACGTGGGCTGTGTGTTATAATAACAAATCTTTAGCGATAATGGCACCTTTTAGAATGGCTTGATTGATAGTGATGCATGCCCCCTTTAGTCTGCACAACTGAGGGGAATAATGTAGGCACTTACTTTCTTTGGATGGAAGAAAAGCCAGCCATCATGCTCTTTTAAGATGTACAGAATCCCAAATTAGATAAATATTTGCTTTATGGGCGCAGCATTTAATGTTACGCCTGCCATAATTTGCTACCTTTCCGACAGGCCGCAAATAAGACGTTGGTCTACCACTCTATAAAAATGCAGTAAATTAGATTAGAGCGACTTTCACAGAAAGTAATTATTCCATGTATTTATGAATTGTAAGGGGCCTTGTAGTTGTTATAAAAGGCATTCATTTCCAGAGGACATACTTAAGTAACCAAAATAGAATGGGAACAGATGAGAGAAGGAGAGGGAGAGGGAGAGGAGAGAAGGAAAGGACAGAGAGAGAGAGAGAGGAGAGGAGTGGGAAAGGAAAGAGGGAGAGGGAGAGGAGAGGAGAGAGAAGAGAGGAGAGAGAGAGGGAGAGAGGAGAGGAGTGAGAGAGGAGGAGGAGAGAGAGAGGAGAGAGGAGAGGAGTGGGAGAGGAGAGAGGAGAAAGAGGAGAGAGAGGGAGAGAGGAGAAGAGTAGGAGAGGAGAGGGAGAGAGAGGAGAGGGAGAGGAGAGACAGAGAGACAGAGACAGAGAGCGATAGAGTGTTGCAATGTAGCGCCAAGCGTCCTTCAGTTAAAACAAAGAGGCGTTAAACCTTCGTTAAATTCTTTCAATGTGTTGAAAGAAGATTTCTTCAGTGACTTATTACGCTGGGTAAGGTCACCTTTCTGTTTTATTAACAGAGGGACAGATTTTAGATTGCGGATTTCTGATTTCTGAAGAACGTGGCTGAAATTAGGCCGGCACAGATGTAGAGAAAAATGAGTTGAAACCCTAGCCCTGTGCAGCTGTTACGAGGTCATTCTCTGGGTAGACAGAATTCAGCTTTCCGGTTTTATTCCTATAGCAGCCTTCTTGTGAAGTAGGTTGTAGTGAGAGGCCCTGGCTTGAAATCTTCAATGAAGCTATGTGGCTGAGAATAGGCCTTTATTTAAATAATTTACATAGACGCCCATTTCACACCAATACATCTTGAGTAGTGTGTGCCAAGTTTAAAACTCAGCAATCAAAATGATGACATCTTCCAGTTTAATAAAACATGCAATACCAATAGACATTTAGTCTTACATACCAACCCCATAGTGTTTTACCACTCTCGGGGTGGTTTACAATATACTGTAAGCATGTCAGGTAGTCTTTGAGTTACGACCACCATTGAGTCGAAAGTTTGTGCTGCTAAGTGAGACGGTTGTAAGGGGAATTTTGTGCAGTTTTACGACCTTTCTTGCAGAGCTGAGAGAATAGAATAATTTTATTGTCACTTTGAATGTACGTTAATTGGAATATAGCATATTAAAAATAAAATTTCGTGAGTTCTTAAGTGAATCATCACAGTGGTGAAGTTAGTCCCACGGTTGTTAAGTAAACGTGGTGTCCCTATTGACTTTGCTTGTCGGAAGGGTGCAAAAAAGTGATCCCGTGACCCTGGGAGACTGCATCCGTCATAAGTATGAACCAGTTGCAAAAGTTTGAATTTTGATCGCGTGGTCAGAGGGATGCGCGACGGTACAAAATATGTAAAAAAAAAACCAACAGGTCATAAGTCACTTTGTTCAGTGGCATTGTAACTTCAAAAGGTCACTGAATAAACTGTTGCAACTGTATTTGTGTATATTATTTGTGTTATTACTATCTCCACCCTCTAGATCACGGGTGTCAAACTCAATTTCATTGGGGGCCGCATCAGAGTTTTGTTTGACCTCGGGGGGGGGGAAGGGGATGGCTGGGTGGGAGTGTTAGAGGCACCTGTGGTGGCCCAGGTGGGGCTGGGGGGGATCCATTGTTTCTGGCAGAGGAAGGCGAGATCAGGGAGAGCGCTAAACCCTCGTCCTCCAGAGCAGGGGTCTCCAATCTTGGCAACTTTAAGACTTGTGGACTTCAACTCCCAGAATTCCTCAGCCAGCTCTTCTGGGAGTTGAAGTCCACAAGTCTTAAAGTTGCCAAGGTTGGAGGCCCCTGCTCCAGAGGAGTCTTGCCGTCTGCTGGTGGCCAAGTGCTATGGCAGGGCTTTCTTTTTCCTTCCTTCCTTCCTTCCTTCCTTCCTTCCTTCCTTCCTTCCTTCCTTCCTTCCTTCCTTCCTTCCTTCCTTCCTTCCTTCTTTTCTTCCTTCCTAACTTCTTCTTTTTCCTTCCCTCTTCATTCTCCTTTCTTCTTCCTTCCCCTCTTTCCTTTTTTCCCCTTCCTTTGCTCTCTTCCCATCTTTCCTTCTTTTTCTTTGTCTTTCCTCTTTCCCTTTCTTCTTTCCTGTCTCTTCTTGGATGCTCAAATGCAAAAGGGGAAACATTTCTCCTTTTGTTTTGCTTTTAGTTTGTTTTGATAGCCCTCTGCCATTGAAAACAGAGCCCCCCCCCCTCCCCGGGCCCCGTTTTCGACCGCGATGGCTTCCTGCAGCCCTCTGCGAGGCAAAACAGAGGTCGCGGCCCCCATTTTCACTGGCAGAGGCACCGCGAACCGGTCCTTTGCTGTTTCCAGCAGGATGGCTCTGCGGGTCGGATCTAAGCACCCGCTGGCCGGATCCGGTCTGCGGACCTTGAGTTTGACACCCCTGCCATAGATGTTTTCTATAAAATTATGTGTGTTGTGTGTCTATGTTTACTTCTCTGCTGTCGTGTTTTCATCGTATGCTAAATAAATAAATAAATAAATAAATAAATAAATAAATAAATAAATAAATAAATAAATAAATAAATGCATATAACCATCATCAATCACAGAGATTGACTAACCTCTTGGATAAACTCCTAGAGAAAAAGCTAGCTGAACTAGGGCAGTCTTGGTGAACCTGTTCGGCACCAAGTACTGAAACGGGAACGCGCGCATTCACGTGCTGAAAACTGGAAGAGCAGCCGCCTGATGTCCATGCACGCACTGAGAAGCTGCTTTTCCGGTTTCCGGCGCGCAAATACACACCGGCCACCTGGTCTTCCGGTTTCTGGAGCACATGCGTGCATGAAAACCAGCTGGCCAATATGCATGTGTGCGCCGGAAACCAGAAGAGTAGATGCCCAGTGCTCATGTGCATACCGTGAAGATGATCTTCACCACCTAGTCTTCTGGTCTCCGGTGCTTCCGCGCATGTGAAGACCAGCTGGAACCTAAAAGAGCAATGGGCGATGTGTTATGGTCCGCCAACAGCCTGCAGAGCTGGCAACAGAGTTGGACAGCGATGAGGCTGAGGAAGAGCGTGGGCCAGTCCTGGAGGCTGGGGAAGGCCCGGATGAGGGCTTTGTGTTGGAGGCTGTGGTGGGGCCAGGGCCATCGGGGAGGCAGGTGCAGACTCCAGAACCTCCAAAGACTGACAGTAGTGAGGTAGAGGAACAGGAGGAGCCTGTTCCTAATGCACGCATGAGAAGAGCTGCCAGAAGGCAAGAGCAGCTCAAGCAAAGAGGATGACTCAGGAGTAGGGCCAAGAGATGATTGGTCCCTCCCATAAGGCTTAAAAGACCAGCGACGGTGTTTGGGCTTTGCCGGAAAACAACATCGATAGCTTCATCTTCTTGCATTTATTTTTGTATCGGTGACCTCTGAACTTTTGCCAAGAAAGGCCTTTGGCAGTTTGCCTAATTAGATCAAGGTTGGTGATAGGACTGAGGAATTGTGTTGGAAGGAATTTGCTTTAATTTGGTTGAACTACGCTGAGAATGAAGTAATTCTCAGCTGTTTGAATAAAGTTCGTTTGGGCCTGGGTCACAACACAACGGCTCGCATGCCTGGAGAGACGGCTCTGTGTCAGTGGTGGGTTCTAACCAGTTTTACCACCATTTCGCATCCTGCATGTGCTTTGAGTGGGATCGCTACGCGCATGCTCGCTTTGATTGCACACGCACCAAACTTGCACTTTGCGCAAGCGCATTGAATAAAAAAACAGCTGAGGCATGGCAATCCACTCTGCCGCGCCTTACAGCTGAGCTAAAAAACAAAGGAATAAAGGAAGGTATAGCGCGGGGGCGGACAGGAGGGCCGAGCTGATGTTCAGAGTGAACCGGTTTGCTCTCATATCAAGATTTCTGCTACTGGCTCTTCCGAACCGGAGCAAACCGGTAGCAACCCACCACTGCTCTGCGTGCCACTTCCGGCACGCGTGTGATAGGTTCGCCATCACAGAACTAGGGTATCTTCATACTCAGTCAATCCCTATTTGAGAGGTCCATATGCATTTTTATTTCAAATATTTCACATCTGATGGTTAGCACATAGAATAGAATAGAATAGAATAGAATTTTATTGGCCAAGTGTGATTGGACACACAAGGAATTTGTCTTGGTGCATATGCTCTCAGTGTACATAAAAGAAAGATACGTTCATCAAGGTACAACATTTACAACACAATTGATGATCAATATATCAATATAAATCATAAGGATTGCCAGCAACAAGTTATAGTCATACAGTCATAAGTGGAAAGAGATTGGTGATGGGAACTATGAGAAGATTAATAGTAGTGCAGATTCAGTAAATAGTCTGACAGTGTTGATGGAATTATTTGTTTAGCAGAGTGATGGCCTTCGGGGAAAAACTGTTCTTGTGTCTAGTTGTTCTGGTATGCAGTGCTCTATAGCGTCGTTTGAGGGTAGGAGTTGAAACAGTTTATGTCCAGGATGCGAGGGGTCTGTAAATATTTTGACGGCCCTCTTCTTGATTCGTGCAGTATACAGGTCCTCAATGGAAGGCAGGTTGGTAGCAATTATTTTTTCTGCAGTTCTAATTATCCTCTGAAGTCTGTGTCTTTCTTGTTGGGTTGCAGAACCGAACCAGACAGTTATAGTGAACCAACAGGTTCGGTTCACCAGATCTGCTGCCCCCAAACGGATGGGATGGGTTATTTTGCAATTATACTAAGGGGCACAAATCAATTGAAAGAAGTCGAACGGGAAAACTTCCCTAAATTCTGATGATCTCATGCAGCGTTTCATGTCGTCAAACGAGTACGTGACCTTTGGACTATAAATATCTGAAGCACTTTTTTCCAATCACCCAGAACCAATCCAATTGAAATATTTGACTGGAAACAGAAAATTCAATAAAGTGCATTTAGCAGGATTCCAACAAAGCTAAAGCTTTACTTGGTCTATTTTTATTGAAATATGTGTACATATTTTAAAGCATGAAAACTCAATAGGGTAGCTTTCTTTAAGGTAGATTTTAAAAGTGGGAAGAGGGAACTAAAGACATTAAGAAAGAGAAGCTGAGCAGCGAAACACAAATTCTTTTCAAGATAGCCCTGTGGACAGCTTCTGTTTTAAATAGGATGGGCAGCTATAATCCCTGCCATTGTCCTGTTAGAGCAAACCTAAGTATTTCAATGGCCATGGGCCACATCCAGCCTTTTTTTTATTATTATTATTTGAATTTATATCCAGCCCTTCTCCAAAGACTCAGGGCGGCTTACATTGTGTAAGGCAATAGTCTCATCCATCTGTATATTATATTTTGACTGTCCCATCCAGCTAGTGGCAGCAGAGACGAGGGGCGGACTGATGGAAGCCTTCCACAACAATTCCAGATTCTCATATGGCCCTTTGGGAAAATTAATTTGCCCATCCCTGCGTTAGATGGATGAAGATAATGACCCAAAAGTTAGTTAGTTTACTTTATTTAGCCCATGGGCCATATCAAAGTACAGAGTTCCAAACACAAATTATAACTAAAATCCTGATAAAAGCAGTTTAAAATGGAATTGGAATAAAATACAATTTAAAATGAAATTGGAATAAAATACCATTTAAAATGAAATAAATATACAATTTAAAATGAAATAAATATACAATTTAAAATGAGATTGGAATAAAGTACAATAATTTAATATGTGGATAAATAAAATACGATAAAATTATATTTCAGTGTCCCCCCCTATAATCTACCCCAATCAGTCCCACGTATGCCGATCTCAACTGAACAATTTTTTGCTCAAGTACTGTGCTGTATTAAATGTTGTATTAAAAGTGCCTTTTCAAAACGCAACTGGATTTTCTTGGTTTTTTTTCTCCTTGAACACGTTTCGCTTCTCGTCCAAAGAAGCTTCTTCGATTCTATCAGAACCAAAGAAGCTTCTTGGGTAAGAAGCGAAACGTTTTCAAGGAAAAAAAAAAAACCAAGTAAGTCCAGTTGCCTGTTGGAAAAGCACTTTTGGGACAACCATGACGTGGAGTGGATTGAGAGTCTCCAAAAATATGAAGAATTTTGATCTCGGCCAGTGATGGCTAACCTTTTTGCCGTCATGTGCCAAAAGTGGGGGGAACGCAAGGGGTTGCGCATGTGCGCGTCGACACTCATAATGCAATGCTGTCCCACACATGTGTGTGTGACTCCCCCATACTCCCCCTCATGCATGCGCATGCAACCTCTCCCCCTGCACATGCGCGCATGACCCCTTCCCCCCGTAGCCCATTTTGGGGTTGGCAAGCCTCCCGCCCCCACACATACACACGAGACTCCCACACACATGTGCACGAAACCCTCACACATCTCCTGCATGCGCTCTGTCCCTGCGCCAGAGATCTGAAAATCAGCTGGCCAGTGGGAGGCGCACACAAATGCATGGTGGAGCTGAGCTGGGCAACGGCTTGTGTGCCCGCAGAGAGGGCTCCGTGTGCCATAGGTTTGCCATCATGGATCTAGGCATATCGGTCAATCCGTAGCTGGGGAATGGAACTGTGACAATAGCAGACAACTTCAGTCTTTCCTTGTGGGATTGCTTTATATTTAGGTTGGAGAGGATAAGATAAGCAAGCTAAAACAGTCCAACGCCAGGACTGCGGACCAGCACTGGTCTGTCATCTTCCAGGAACCGGGCCACGCAAACGAGCAAAATCCCAACCTCATATACATGGGATACAAGCAGCGTGCGAAACCACATTCACCCTGGCCAGTCCATGGAAAAACCACCCTGCACCCTGGTGCCCAAAAGATTGGGGTCCACTGAGCTAAACAATACCTGCTAACACAGGGGTCTCCAACCTTGGTCCCTTTAAGACTTGTGGACTTCAACCCCCAGAGTTCCTCAGCCAGCTTTGCTGGCTGAGGGACTCTGGGAGTTGAAGTCCACAAGTCTTAAAGGGACCAAGGTTGGAGACCCCTGTGCTAACACACATACCCTCTCCTCAAACCGGCTGGTTTTCACATTTCAGATGGACCTGTGCAGGGGTGGGCTTCAGATCCTTTAGCAACGGGTTCACTGCCCCGTTGCTGGGTGGGCGTGGCCATGATGGGTGTTGCCTAGTCAGCCGCCTGCACCACGGTGTGTATGTGTGGGTGTTTTTCGCCCTCCCCAGGCTCCGGATGCTTTCCTCGAGCCTCCGGGAGGCCTCCCCTGGATTCCGGAGGCCCTCTGGAGGCCGGAAACAGACCCGTTTCCGGACTTCCAGGCCCGTTTTTTGCCCTCCCTCCCATGCAGCACCTGCATTTACCTGGAATGATGAACGGGCAGCGTGGAGACTCCTGGGAGGGGCGGCATGGAGTGGGAGGGGCGGGATGGGAGGGGCCAGCCAGAGGTGGCATTTGGGGGTTTGCCAATCCCTGGCGATCCTTGGCTAGAGGATCACCCAAACCCTGCCGAACCCCCAGGAGCCCACCCCTGGACCTGTGTACTTGGCTGACTACCCAATATGGAACATCTGATCTGTGTGGGAGCCTGCCATTCCTGAGTTCTGGAGAAAGCATGTTTGGAATGCTTTCCTTGGAAAAGGACAGAAATGAGCTCCACTTTTCAACTCCAGTCTTCTAGTTTAGGGGTCCCCAATCTTTCAGACCTCAGGGACCACTAAATTCATAATTTTAAATCCCGCAGACCACTAATATGATCTGCTTAATGACCAGCTGGGTGGGTGTGGCTAGGTAGTCATGTGACTGGGTGGGTGTGGCCAACTCGATGTCACTCAAGTCAAGGGGCGCCTTGCCAGCCTCTACTTGCCCCTCTCCTCCCAGCCTCGCCTGCCCACCTGGGCTCCTTAGGGCCCCAACAGGAAGTCATTGTTGGAGCTAAGCAGCCACCATGAAAAAGAGTTGGCAAAACAGCTCAGTTCAAATTGGATCAGACTGAGAAGGAGGCTCAGCAGAAGCACCTCACTGAGGACTATGAGCATAGGCTTTCCAAGCAGAGGGGAAGACCTGTGGGAGTGCAAGGCTAGGTACCGGTGCCTGGAGGCTCAGCGGGCTGAGATGGTTTTTTTTTTTTAATTTGCATTTATATCCCGCCCTTCTCTGAAGACTCAGGGCGGCTTACACTATGTCAAGCAATAGTCTTCATCCATTTGTATATTATATACAAAGTCAACTTATTGCCCCCAACAATCTGAGTCCTCATTTTACCTACCTTATAAAGGATGGAAGGCTGAGTCAACCTTGGGCCTGGTGGGACTTGAACCTGCAGTAATTGCAAGCAGCTGCTGTTAATAACAGATTGCATTAGTCTGTTGAGCCACCAGAGGCACCAGAGGTTTATTGCACGTATCCAGCCCAGGGGCCATAGTTTGAGGACCCCTGATTTAATGCAATATAAAAAATGCCAATAATTTTTGTATGGACCACGAAAATTTTCTCGTGGACCACCAGTGGTCCAAGGACCACCAGTTGGTGACCGCTGCTCTAGTTCTTGGCTGCCTAAACCAGCTTTTAAGGGAGCTGATGGAACCATTGTCTTCTAAACCAAAAAAACATGAAGAATTTTGATCGAGGCCAGTGATGGCTAACCTTTTTGCCGTCATGTGCCAAAAGTGGGGGGAACGCAAGGGGTTGCGCATGTGCGCGCCGACACTCATAATGCAATGCTGTCCCACACGTGTGTGTGACTCCCCCACACTCCTCCTCATGCATGCGCATGCAACCTCTCCCCCTGCACATGCGCGCATGACCCCTTCCCCCCGTGGCCCATTTTGGGGTTGGCAAGCCTCCCGTCCCCACACATACGCACGAGACTCCCACACATGTGCACGAAACCCTCACACATGCACACATCTCCTGCATGCGCTCTGTCCCTGCGCCAGAGATCTGAAAATCAGCCGGCCAGTGGGAGGCGCACACAAATGCATGGTGGAGCTGAGCTGGGCAACGGCTTGTGTGCCCGCAGAGAGGGCTCCGTGTGCCATAGGTTTGCCATCATGGATCTAGGCATATCGGTCGATCCGAAACTGGGGAATGGAACTGTGACAATAGCAGACAACTTCAGTCTTTCCTTGTTGGATTGCTTTATTTTAGGTTGGAGAGGATAAGATAAGCAAGCTAAAACAGTCCAACGCCAGGACTGCGGACCAGCACTGGTCTATCATCTTCCAGGAACCGGGCCACGCAAACGAGCAAAATCCCAACCTCATATACATGGGATCCAGGCAGCGTGCGAAACCATGTTCACCCCGGCCAGTCCATGGAAAAACTACCCTGCACCCTGGTGCCCAAAAGATTGGGGTCGACTGAGCTAAACAATACCTGCTAACACAGGGGTCTCCAACCTTGGTCCCTTTAAGACTTGTGGACTTCAACCCCTAGAGTTCCTCAGCCAGCTTTGCTGGCTGAGGGACTCTGGGAGTTGAAGTCCACAAGTCTTAAAGGGACCAAGGTTGGAGACCCCTGTGCTAACACACATACCCTCTCCTCAAACCGGCTGGTTTGCACATTTCAGATGGACCTGTGCAGGGGTGGGCTTCAGATCCTTTAGCAACGGGGTCACTGCCCCGTTGCTGGGTGGGCGTGGCCATGGTGGGTGTTGCCTAATCAGCCGCCTGCACCACGGAGTGTGTGTGGGGGTGTTTTTCGCCCTCCCCAGGCTCCGGAGGCTTTCCTCGAGCCTCCGGGAGGGCGAAAACTGCCTCCCCTGGGTTCCGGAGGCGCTCTGGAGGCCGGAAACAGACCCGTTTCCGGACTTCCACGCCTGTTTTTTGCCCTCCCTCCCATGCGGCACCTGCATTTACCTGGAATGATGAACGGGCAGCGTGGAGATTCCTGGGAGGGGCGGCATGGAGTGGGAGGGGCGGGGTGGGAGGGGCCAGCCAGGGGTGGCATTTGGGGGTTCGCCAAACCCCAGCGATCCTTGGCTAGAGGATCACCCAAACCCTACTGAACCCTCAGGAGCCCACCCCGGACCTGTGTACTTGGCTAACTACCCAACATGGAACATCTGATTTCTGTGGGAGCCTGCCATTCCTGAGTTCTGGAGAAAGCATGTTTGGAATGCTTTCCTTGCAAAGGGACAGAAATGAGCTCCACTTTTCAACTCCAGTCTTCTAGTGTAGGGGTCACCAACCTTTCGAACCTCAGGGACCACTAAATTCATAATTTTAAATCCCGTGGACCAATAATATGATCTGCCTAATGACCGTCTGGGTGGGCGTGACTAGGTAGTCATGTGACTGGGTGGGTATGGCCAACTCGATGTCACTCAAGTCAAGGGGCGCCTTGCCAGCCTCTACTTGCCTCTCCCCTCCCAGCCACTCCTCGACTGCCTGTTGGACTCCTTAGGGCCCCAGCAGGAAGCAGTTGTTGGAGCTAAGCAGCCACCACGAGAAAGAGTTTGCAAAACAGCTCAGTTCAAATTGGATCAGACTGAGAAGGAGGCTCAGCAGAAGCATCTCACTGAGGACTTTCCAAGCAGAGGGGAAGACCTGCGGGAGTGCAAGGCGAGGTACCGGTGCCTGGAGGCTCAGCGGGCTGAGTTGGTTTTTTTTTTTTTTTATTTGCATTTATATCCCGCCCTTCTCCGAAGACTCAGGGCGGCTTACACTATGTCAAGCAATAGTCTTCATCCATTTGTATATTATATACAAAGTCAACTTATTGACCCCAACAATCTGAGTCCTCATTTTACCTACCTTATAAAGGATGGAAGGCTGAGTCAACCTTGGGCCTGGTGGGACTTGAACCTGCAGTAATTGCAAGCAGCTACTGTTAATAACAGATTGCATTAGTCTGTTGAGCCACCAGAGGCACCAGAGGTTTATTGCACGTATCCAGCCCAGGGGCCATAGTTTGAGGACCCCTGATTTAATGCAATATAAAAAATGCCAATAATTTTTCTGTGGACCACCAAAATTTTCTCGCGGACCGCCAGTGGTCTAAGGACCACCAGTTGGTGACCGCTGCTCTAGTTCTTGGCTGCCTAAACCAGCTTTTAAGGGAGCTGATGGAACCATTGTCTTCTAAACCAAAAAAACATGCAACAGGAAAGCTGGGGGGGAAAAAAACCCTGGGCTCTATTCTACCATCATTAACATCTCAATAGTTTCAGCTCCCGTATGCAAAAAAACAAAAAAACAACCCACCCCACCTTTGCCCTGTGAATCCCCATGCACCTTTGGTGTTTAGCCAAGTGCTGTTGACTTGGCTGTGGTTATCCCAGAGCAGGTGACTAAATTACCCTGAAATCAGGCAGAAAATTTCTTCTCCTGGTCACTGAAGTGAAATCTGTCCACTGGTCAAGTGGCAAAGCCAACCGCCGTCTGAGAGCCCTGAGAACTGCCACTTCCGATAAGTCAAGTCTTCAACGAGCGTGAAACGGTCTTCTTTCATGACGATTGCATTTATTATGTTTATTTCAGTTGATCTATTTAGCCAATGTGAATTGGTCAGCACCCTGGCCTTTGGATGCGTTCCATCTGTGGGAAACCATGCTAAAATATCAAAGGACCTGTCACTGCCGATTTATTCATCATCCCAGTCTAGGGTTGACCTACATAAGCGAGAACATATTCTTTGAGAGGGGGGGGCGGCCGGTGTGGTTTGGAAGGCAGAGAGAGAATAACGAGAGGAAAGGGGGGAGAAATATCTCAGCTAGAATACGCTGCGGTAAATGTTTTATTTTTTTTCATTGTCTTTATTCTTCTTTTCTGCTATTGCTGGAAGAATGGCCTATAAGAACAGGAGTACTGGAGATCAGGAAATCAAGGGTTGCAAAAATCCAGACGCTGGATATTAGCAATAAATTAGTATTTATTTTATTTGTTTTATTAATTGCATTTGTATACCGCCCTTCTCCCGAAGGACTCAGTACATCAGTACAAACTCAGTATATCAGTACAAATATTTATTTGTATATCAATACAAATAAAGGAACAAGAAATACAAAGCGTTCCACATTTTAGTTCCCAACTCTTGCAAGCATTCGATGATCTTGTGTACCTCCCGCGAAAATCCTGAATTATTACGCAGTTCGGCAGACAGAATTTATTTCGGTCATTTGGCCAATGAGAGTATAGTTGATAAAAGGAACCGCACATAACTATCCACTAATCAGAACTATTAGCAACCTTTCGTAAGCAAATAATAGAAGTGATAGACATAAATTTATCTTGAATATTTATCGAATAGTACAAATAAAAGTGATGAGAATGTGCCCAGAAGTGCGATTGGGTTATGTTTATTTAAAAAAATCTTTTTTAAAAAACGTGTTGCAGTTTTGTGAGAGTGGATCAGCAATCATGGGGACTAATGTTTATAGGGAAGTTCTCCTTTGTAAAAGTGAAGGTAGAGGTTCCTCTCACACATATGTGCTAGTCGTTCCCGACTCTAAGAGGCAGTGCTTATCTCCGTTTCAAAACCGAAGAGCCAGTGCTGTCCGAAGACGTCTCCGTGGTCATGTGGCTGGCATGACTGAACGCCAGAGGTGCACGGAACGCTGTTACCTTCCCACCAAAGGTGGTCCCTATTTTTTAAACTTGCATTTTTTATGTGCTTTAGAACTGCTAGGTTGGCAGAAGCTGGGACAAGTAATGGGAGCTCACCCCGTTACGCGGCACTAGGGATTTGAACTGCTGAACTGCCGACCTTTTGATCGACAAGTTCAGCGTCTCAGCCACTGAGCCACTGCGTTTGTATTACAAAGCCACCTTTGTAATAGTGACGAAGATAACAAATGAGATGCTTCTGGAAGAGGAAGACCAAATAGAAGTTGGTTTCAGCCAGGCTGGAGAAGAATCACTTTGACAGAAGAGAATATTTGTAGCTCAGGGTTGATAGGTGGGGTGCTGTATGAGGTTGGTGGTTTTCTTGCAGATGTTTCATTACCTAACTAGGTAATATTATCAGTGCTGGAAGGGAGTAGTACTTGCTGGGTGAAGGAGGAGGAGGTCTTTGGGGTTCTTAGTGCTCTCTGAGCTTGGTGGGTTTTCTGGCAGATGTTTCATTATCAAACTAGATAACACCATCAGTGCCAGAAGAAAGGATGTTTGCAGAGTGGAGGAGGAAAAAGGACTGTGGGGTTCTTGATGCTCCCCGAACTTGGTGATTTTGTTGCAGACGTTTCATTTCCAAACTAGGTAACATCATCAGTGTTATTCAGGGGTGAGCTTCAAAAATTTTAGCAAGGGGTTCTCTACCCGGTTGCTGGGTGGGTGTGGCCATGGTGGGCATGGCCTAGTCAGCCTCCTGCACCATGGCGGGGGGGGGGAGGCTTTTTTCCTTCCTTGGGCTCCGGAGGCTTTCCTCAAGTCTCCAGGAGGGCAAAAATGGCCTCCCCAGGCTCTGGAGGCCCTCTTCCTGAAATTCTGGTAGGCCCATTTTTCGCCCTCCCTGAGCCTCCGCATGCGCCCTGCACTTACCTGCATCCAAAACGGGCCTTGTGGGGACTCCTGGGAGGGACAGGGACAGCCAGGAGTGGGATTTGGGGGTTCTCCGAACTGCACAGAATCGTAGCTAGAAGTTCTCACAAACCCTCAGCAGCCTACCCCCGGTGCTATCTGATAGCAGATGGCGGAAGACGTTTTGAAGAAACATCTTCAAAGAAAATCCATAAAGTCCAGTTGCCTCTTGAAAAAAGCACCTTTGGGACAACCATGACCCGGAGGACTGAGAGCCTCCATAGACATAATCCGTGCTAGCATTGTGCTAACATCTAGCATTGATGATGTTACCTAGTTTGGTAATGAGAAAACCACCAAGCTCAGAGAGCACCAAGGACCCCCCACAAGAATCTCTCTTGGATACAATCAGTTGGAGCTATTGCCGCTGCTGGCTAGTATGGGAACAACGGTGCCGAAGAATTGGGAAATTATAATTAAGATGACGGAAGAAGCCATGTTAGTTCTTTCTCTCCGTAACTTGTAAACCTGTGAAATAGGCCGCTGCTTGGGCTAGAACCATGATGGCGAAACTATGGCAGGCGTGCCACAGGTGGCACGCAGAGCCCGTTCTGTAGGCACACCAGCCGTTGCTCCAGCCCAGCTCCACTGCGCATGCCACACACACCTCCCACCGGCCAGCTTGTCTTTGGGTCTCTGCCACATATGCACGGCGGGCAGGACGCATGTGCCAAGGATGCTCGCATTGCATTTGGGGAGTTAGCGTGTTCCCCGCACCCCGTTTTGAGACTGAAAGACCTCCTGCACCAACCTGGAAGCCAAAACAGGGCACGAGGGGATGCATCTGCATCTGCCGGGCACATGTGTGTGTGTGGGGGGGGCACACACATTTCATTTTGGGGGTTCGACCACGTATGAGTGCATTCGTGCGCGCATGCACGCGCATTGGGCACTCAGCCCCAAAAAGGTTAACCATCAGTGGGCTAGAACATACGAAGGAGACCTCTGATCCATCTGGGATGAATAGCTGCTGAGAGAGACAGTTCTTGTTCTGTCAGAAATCGTTTGCTGTTGAGGGTGGATCAATGAACATGTATTCATTTATTCATATGAAAAATTATATCCTGATTTATTTTTATTTATATATTTTTTTTGAGCCCAGTGCATTGCTCAGGGCTGTTTATAGAACTTCTGAGATCAATGCACAGTTTAAAGAGTTTAAAAGGTAGAGGGTGGGGGGGAGTACAAGGCTAAAATCACTTAGAAGAAACAATTACACAAATACACACACATACAAACAAACACACAATTCCTAGTAAAAATGTGAAAGCTGGAAGATGCTGCCAGGTAGCAGGTTTTGTGTTGCTTACGGAAACTATGTTCCCCCCACCCTTAAAAACAAAGCCTTTGGATGGAAGAACATTAGCAAATGGAGTCCCACAGTGTAGGAATGAAGCATAGAATCATAGCGCTGGAAGGGACCGTGGAGGTCTTCTAGTCCGGTTCCCCCACCATAGAGTCTCCTAGCGCAGTGTCCTTTTTCCTCTGCCGACCAGAAGTTCCGTTTCCCCACCATAGAGTTTCCTCCTAGCATGGCATCCTTTTTCTTCTACCTGTCCTAACCGAAAGCTCTATCAATTGTGGAGCCGACCGGCGACAGGGAGCCGCAGCAGAGGGATGAAAGAGCCACATAACAAGGAACAGTATAGATACAGACATGGACACATGAAAAAATTTTGGCACCAAAAAAAAAAAAAAAGGATATAAATAGGCAAAACATAGCCATAAACACATAGAATGGTTACTTATAAATGGGGGACAATAGGACAGGGACGGTAGGCACGCTGGTGCGCTTATGCACGCCCCCTTAGGGCATGAAAGGTCCACAGTAGACAGTTTACGGTAAAAGGTACGGGGCTTAGAGAGATGAGGATGAGGATGAGGATGATTTCATTCTTTATTGATCAAGAGATGAGAGCACCGTAAATGTTTATGTTTATTTCCCCGCCCCCCCAGTTCTGCTTCAGCTAAATTAAATATCCTTCCATTAACAGACAGAGAGGTCAATCAATGTGAACATAGCACCAGTCATGATCCTGTGGATAATTGTTGTAAGGGTCCTTTGTCGTTTTAATTAATTCACCTTGTACAACTTATTGCTAGCATTATTAGAAATGTATGACTGTGGCATTTTGTTTTGAAGATCTGTTTGCTCTCCTAACCAAACGGTTGTGGCTTGCAGTATTTGAAATACAGTATTTTAGATAATTTGTATTATTATTGTTGTTGTTGTTGTTGTTATTTACACAAAATGACAGTATACACAGCAAACGAGATAACTATGCTGGATTTCGTATCACAGATCACTGGTCAAACACTTCCCAAGCATTTAGGACTGTGTGATGTATCGGTGAATTATGCGAGCAGATCCCAGTAAGGTCGCCTTCTGCAGCTGACCAATGGTGATCTTGTCAGCGCCAATTGCTTTTAAGTGCTTGCCTAGGTCTTTAGGCACAGCTCCCAGTGTGCCGAGTACCACTGGAACCACCTGTACTGGTTTATGCCAGAGTCTCTGCTGCTGCTGCTGCTATTATTATTATTATTATTATTATTATTATTATTATTATTATTATTATTATTATTATTATTATTATTATCATCCAAAGCTGGTGGAGACAACTTTGGGTGGTGGAAATTGGATCTAAACAGGCAAGGAAAATGGATCCTGGGCACCCATATGGATGAAAGAAGATAAATGAAGATATTAAGAGCATTATTTAGTAACTAGCTGAATACACGGTGCTCCGCTATGAAACTATGTGATCGGGCTTGATAAATCAACACTTACAGCTTGAAAATTAATGAATAATGATGATCAGCCTCTCCTCTCCCCTTCTCTCCCTCAGCCTTGCTTAGCTCCAGTGGTCTGTATTAAAGCTGCTTCCTGCTGTGAAAGTGAAACTCCTCTCCTCTGCTTGTGTTTTGCATTTGGAACAGATTTCTTTTCAGGTGGGGAGTGGGAGTAGAACTCCTTAGCATCAGAGCATGTTAATCATAATATAAGAAATACTAATGCTCTGATGGTCATTTCGAAAAATCCTTTCTTAGTGAATACCTAGAAGCCAAGAGGAACATACGTGGCAAATTTCAAGTTTGTAGGCTTTACGGTTCTGGAAATTTTATGATGATGCATGAGTGGTATTTCGCTTTTATATATATAGATTCAGTGCTCAGCTATTATTCCTTAAATTAGAATATTCCCATTTCATACTGTATCAATGCATTTAACAATGTTTTTCTTTACAGACATAAGGACTTTGTTTTTCCCTGATGAAAGCCACGTAAAGTTTGCAGAGCTCAAGACTCTTCAAATACAAGGTGTTTACTCCTCCTATTTGTGTCTTTTGTGACTTAACACATTCTTTTCTCTGCAGCAGGGGCTGTTAGCATGTGGTTTGGTGTTGACTATTCTTTCATCCACAAACTTCTCTCTCTCTTCTATCTCCTTGAGTGTGATTTTTCTGAGGAATTGATTTGTTAGCGCTGTGGTGGCGCAGTGGTTAGAATGCAAAATTGCAGGCTAATTCTGCCCACTGCCAGCATACTGACTGGCTCAAGGTTGACTAAGCTTTGCATCCTTCCGAGGTCAGTAAAATGAGGACCTAGATTGTTGGGGGCAATAGGCTGACTCTGTAAACCACTTAGAGAGGGCTGTAAAGCACTGTGAAGCGGTATATAAGTCTTAAGTACTGTTGTCCCTTCCTTCCTTCCTTCCTTCCTTCCTTCCTTCCTTCCTTCCTTCCTTCCTTCCCTCCCTCCCTCCCTCCCTCCCTCCCTGTGGTTAGAATGCAATATTGCAGGATAATTCTGCCCACTGCCAAGTGTTCGATCGTGACCGGCTCAAGGTTGACTCAGCCTTCCATCCTTCCGAGGTGGGTAAAATGAAGACCCAAGATTGTTGAGGACAATAGGCTGACTCTATAAACCGCTTAGAGAATGCTGCAAAGTACTGTGAAGCAGTATATAAGTCTAAGTGCTACAGCTATTGCTACTTTCGGTTGGAGTTGACTAAAAGGAAGAATTTATTTCTACAATTGGCCATAGGAAACCACAACGGAACAATTCTGAAAGACGTTTGGGAGTGTGTTTGTCATTAGGTAAAAGCCCAAGGGGACAATTCTTTATATAGAAGAATATTAAACAATATTATGGAATCCATGCCCAATTTTTTGGAAATTGAAAAGCAAGGATTCCCAGTTTTTCCAGACCCAGGCTCTGTTCATCTTTACATGAGATAAAGCCATAATCTCAGAAGAAGTGAAGTGGGACAATAGAATTGACCGAATATTAAAATCAGAGAAAAGGGGGTTTCTAATTTTTTTCCCCAGTCATGAAGTACAGCTCATACCAAACGTACCACTACAACGGAGCCCAAAATTTCCATTGCTACTGTTGCTAAGGGAGTAGGGCCCCATGTTACAACATTTCTGCCACCGTTGTTAAGCGAATTACTGCAGTTCTTAAGTGAATCATGTGGTTATTAAATACTGACTTCCCCCATTAACTTCACTTGTTGGAAGTCAGCTGAGAAGGTTACAAACGATGATCGCAT
This sequence comes from Ahaetulla prasina, assembly GCF_028640845.1. NCBI lineage: Eukaryota > Metazoa > Chordata > Lepidosauria > Squamata > Colubridae > Ahaetulla > Ahaetulla prasina. The sequence goes on along the minus strand of NC_080549.1, from coordinate 15,416,310 downwards.
AGCAATAGCACTTAGACTCATATACCGCTTCACAGTGCTTTACAGCCCTCTCTAAGCGGTTTACAGAGTCAGCATATTGCCCCCAACAATCTGGGTCCTCATTTTACCAACTTCGGAAGGGTGGAAGGCTGAGTCAACCTTGAGCCTGGTGAGATTCGAACTCCTGGTAATGAGCAGTGAGTTAGAACAGAAGAGGTGGAACAGAATCATTAAAGAAAAGATGCGAAAGGAGAGGGAGAGAATGAAATGCAAATGAAAATTGTTGAATGGCGACATGGTCCCAACGGCATAGTTCCTCAGAGAATTGTCCATGTCTGTGAAGATGCTGCAATGGTCACAGGAGTGAGAATTGGTCACTTTTTTCAGTGCTATTGTTACTTTGAATGGTCACTAAATGAATTAAGGGCTACCTGTATACTTCTAACTTATTTTGATTTAGGATACGCTTCAGGGGTGAAATCCAGCAGGTTCTGACATGTTCTGGAGAACCTGTAGCGGAAATTTTGAGCAGTTCGGAGAACTGGTAGTGGAAATTTTGAGTAGATCAGAGAACCGGCAAATACCACCTCTGGCCGGCCCCAGAGTGGGGTGGGAATGGAGGTTTTGCAATATCCTTCCCCCAGGAGTGGGGAGGGAATGGGCATTTTGCAGTATCCTTCCCCTGGAGTCGGGTGGGAATGGAGATTTTGCAGTATCCTTCTCCTGCCACGCCCACCAAGCCACCCCCACCAAGCCACACCACGCCCACCAAGCTACGCCCACAGAACCAGTCGTAAAAAAATTGGATTTCACCACTGATACGCTTGTTGCCTTCACCTCCATGCCATTATTTCGCCTGCTATAACGAAGGCACGGATATTGATTCAGGGTGAAAAGATTATATTGATCATTTATGGACAGTAATCATCCAGTCAAGTGTACACAATTGAAGATCCCTCTTGTTCTCTACAACTCTGCAGCTGAGCTGTCATTAGCCGGGTTCATCAAACAGGCTTACTTTGTGGTTTCTTGGTTTCATAGTCTCAGTCATTTGTGGCTTATTCAGTAAACATTGTTTAAACAAACCACGGCATAATATGTTATTTGAATGTGCTGGGATTTTTGAAATAGCTGAGAGACAAATTGCAAACAGCAGCTCTCGTACTTCTAACCCTGCTATAAAATCTAGCTTTTTATTATTTATTAATCTCAAATTGGTGGTGTAGGTATGGAAAGACTTATCACAGATACTCATGAGGTTACTTGAGTTATTGAAATAGGCTGCAGGAAGTCCTTGACTTATGACCACAGTTGAGCTCAAAATTTCTGTTGCTGACAAATGCTGAGACCATTTGTTGAGTGAATTTTGCCCCATTTTACAGCCTTTCTTGCCACAGTTGTTAAGTGAACCACTGCAATTGTTAAGTTAGTAATACGGTTGTAAAGTGGATCTGGGACACGGCAACCGTCATAAACATAAATATGAACCAGTTGCCAAGCAGCCAAATTTTGATCACATGACCATGGGGATGTTGCTATTATTGTAAGTGTGAAAAATGGTCCTAAGACACTTTATTCAGTGCCCTTTGAACAGTAAATGTTGTAAGTCAAAAATTACCTGTATTTCCATCATGTCCTATCACAGTGATGGCAAACTTTTTTTTTTTAATTTGAATTTATATCCCGCCCTTCTCCGAAGACTCAGGGCGGCTTACACTGTGTTAAGCAATAGTCTTCATCCATTTGTATATTATATACAAAGTCAACTTATTGCCCCCAACAATCTGGGTCCTCATTTTACCTACCTTTATAAAGGATGGAAGGCTGAGTCAACCTTGGGCCTGATGGGGCTTGAACCTGCAGTAATTGCAAGCAGCTGCTGTTAATAACAGACAGACTTAATCTGCTGAGCCACCAGAGGCCCTTTTTGGGCACCGAGTGCCCAAACTGGAATGCATGTGCATGCGCTGGAGCTCCAGAAACCAAAAAAAATCTGGAAAACGGTCTGAAAAACAGCTTGTAAACAGCCCCAAAAAATGGTCTGAAAAATGGCCCAGAAAAAGGCCTGAAAATGGTCTAAAAAACAGTTTGTAAACAGCCCAAAAAATGGTCTGAAAACAGCCCAGAAAACGGGCTTTAAATGGCCTGGAAAACGGTCTGAAACATGGTCAAAAAACGGCCTGAAAACAGCCTGAAAAATTGTCTGAAAACAGGCTGAAAATGGCCTGGAAAATGGTCCAAAAAACGGTCTGAAAACAGCCTGAAAAATGGTCCTGAAAATGGCCCAAAAATGGTCCTGAAAATGGCCTGAAAAATGATCTGAAAAACAACTTGTAAACAGCCCAAAAAATGGTTTGAAAACAGCCCGAAAAAACAGCTCTCAAAACGGCCCCAGAAAACAGTCCAAAAAATGGTCTGAAAAACAGCCTGAAAACAGCCTGAAAAACAGTCCTGAAAACAGCCTGGAAAGTGGCCTGAAAATGGCCTGAAAAACACCTCAGAAAATGGCTCCAAAAACAGCCTGGTTTTTTTGCCTATTTTGGGGGCCATTTTCAGGCCGTTTTACAGCCTGGCCCACAAAGACCATGCGCCAGAAATCAGAAGAACAGCTGGCGACAGTGCACATGCCCAGAGAGAGGGTTCTGTGTGTGCCACCTCTGGCCCGCCTGCATAGGTGCCCCATCACGGTCCTATCAGGTTTAAGGTCCAATTTGGGGAGATTGACAGATACCTCGAAAGAATGAAAGATCTGCATGCTTCAATGGCCCAAAGTTAGCAGGGCAAAGAATGGAAGTGGCCGTAGAACGGCTTAATGTATGGGAAAAGATGGATTTATTTATTTATTTTTATTTATTTATTTTGTCACAACAATATATGTAGGTATCATACAAAAAGATTATATAGTATATAAACACATATATGAGTAAATATTAGGAGGTATAAGCATATATATATATATATATATACACGAAGAAGAAAAGAAAAACAATAGGACAGGAACGGTAGGCACGTTTGTGCACTTATGCACGCCCCTTATGGTCCTCTTAGGAATGGGGTGAGGTCAATAGTAGAAAGTAGGATGTTCTCACATCTGGCTCATCTGGATTAGCAGGTAGTAGTGGATGGTAGAATGAATATGTTCGTGATAGTCAACAAAAAATAAAACGTCTCCATTGTGTACTTTGCAAAAAAAAAAGTTGAACATATCCTGTGTTCTCGGTTCCAAGGATAAAACATGAAACTAGGTATTTATATAACAACAACAACAACAACAACAACAACAGAGTTGGAAGGGACCTTGGAGGTCTTCTAGTCCAACCCCATACTTATGCAGGAAACCCTACACCATTTCAGACAAATGGTTATCCAACATCTTCTTAAAAACTTCCAGTGTTGGAGCATTCACAACTTCTGGAGGCAAGTTGTTCCACTGATTAATTGTTCTAACTGTCTGGAAATTTCTCCTTAGTTCTAAGTTGCTTCTCTCCTTGATTGGTTTCCACCCATTGCTTCTTGTCCTGCCCTCAGGTGCTTTGGAGGATAGCTTGACTCCCTCTTCTTCGTGGCAGCCCCTGAGATATTGGAACACTGCTATCATGCTTCCCTAGTCCTTCTTTTCATTAAACTAGACATACCCAGTTCCTACAACTGTTCTTCATATGTTTTAGCCTCCAGTCCCATAATCATCTTTGTTGCTCTTCTCTGCACTCTTTCTAGAGTCTCAACATCTTTTTTACATCATGGCGACCAAAACTGGATGCAATATTCCAAGTGTGGCCTAACCATATTTGGCTAGTTTCTTTTTTTTTTTTCTTTTTTTTCGTTGGTGCTTCTATAATCTTTTAATTTGCTCCCGAGAAAGAGAAAAAAATCCATTTGAATCTCAGAGCAAGAGTAGAACCCGCTAATTGAAATTATAATAAAAGAATAATTCGAAAGGGGGAGGGTGAAGAGCACTCATCTGGGATTTGGGGAGATATATTTTAAGCCTATTAGTTTTGAAAATAAGTTTTCTGTTTAAAAGGCAATAAAACCAAACGAAGTTGGTTAACGAGACGATGCTGGGTTGTTGTTTTTTTCCCTTCGCATCTTTGGATTCTTCTATTTTTCTGCTATTATTAATTTTTTTTTTAGCTTTGCATGAATAGCTAAATCTTTATAAACAGAAGCTAAAAGTAATTGAAATACCCGTGGAATGTTGTATTTTAATAGGCTTCGTCATAAATGTCCCCTAACTTTTTAGAGAAGGCTCAAGCTACCATGCATGCAGCTTTATGTCTTTCCCTGTAAAATCATCTCAGCAGAAATTTTGCAGCCTCCCTGATTTTTCACACTTTTATGCCATCTCTGTTCTGACCTAGGCTTCCTGAGACAGTAAAAAGCACACGATTAGTCCCAAAAACCCTCTCTTTATTTCAATGGCTGTAAATTCTGTTCATTCCCAGCCCGTGATGAGTCACAAATAGTTTGTACAGGGTACGACAGAAGTCTGCCACAGTCCTTCGGGATAAAGCTGATAAGCAACCACCTTTATCTCCCTTGACACGCTGCCGAAGACCTAATTGGCAATTAGCTTTGCAAGGCCACACGGAGCACAGAGTCAAAATGGAGCTTCAGAATTTAAACCGACCAGCACGAACAAAGTTGCTTCCTGCAAAGGCTCATGTGCCCCTTTGCTCCTCCTTTATGTCTTATGGGAGGGGCCATTCATCTCCAAGCCTTACTCCCGAATCACCCCTTTTGTCTTAACTGTTTTTGCCTTCTGGCAGCTATGCGCATGCGCGCACTGGGAACAGGCTCCCCTTGTTCCTCTGCTTTGCTGACGTCAGACTCTGGAGGCTCCGGAGTCAGCACATAACTCCCAGATGGCCGTGGCCCCATCTCTGCCTCCAACGCAGAGCCCTCGTTCGAGCCTTCCCCAGGACTGGCCCATGTTCCTCCCCAGCCTCCTCACTGTCCGATTCTGCTGCCAGCTCCGCAGGTTGCCATCGGACCGCAACAATCTCAAGGGAAGACCTCAGGAGTGTGAGGTCCATCAATCTATTTTCCGGGTCCAAAAAGACTGGGATTAAAAGCCAACATCACAAAACAGAAAGAAAAATAAAACATCTTGATGTACACACGGTCGAAATTAAGATGTGTTCTGCAAGACAACCTATAAACAAGGACCCAACTTTTCACAGTCCATTTCATTCACCCTGCTTCTCATTGTCACCTTGCACAAACAGGGAACGTATAACCGGTTAGCCGTCGCAACAAATCTGGCGACTTTGTAAGTCGCCAAGAAGTTTTGATGCTGCTAGAGAACATTGACAATCAAGCTTCCTTCCTAAATAATGTTTTCGTGGTTGGAAAAAAACCGAGACAACAATTTCTTTCCGGGCTTGGCTTGATATAAATCTCACGAGAACAGCAGATAATGGAAAGAAATACCCTCGATCACTCCCCAAAATAAATTACACTCTGAACGTTTCAAGAAATCCCTCTTCTAGAGCTATTTAGAAGATGCCACTTCCAAACCAGCCCCATCTTCTGAAAATGAGGAAGAAAAATGGGAATCTCTTTTTACAAGAGAACATTTAAAAAAAAAAAGAAAAAAGTGGCAAGCGGGTTTTGACGATTGCTTAAATGAAAAACAATCCGATATTTCATTTGCGGGATTCCTAGGTTTAGTAGGAGACCCGAGTGAAAAGGGTGTGTTGACGTCTCCATCTTCACCTTAAAAGCTTTATCAAGGTAGCTTTTGTATTTGCAAAGGCATTTTAAACAGGGGGGGGATTACCTGTTTGTTTTCTCTGAAATCCGTTAATATAATCTCCGGTTTAATATATTGATATCCGTGGGCTAATTAAAAACGGTGAGTGCGTGCAGGCCATTTATTCGTTCAGACAAAATGACTGCATAAACATTATTATAAGCTGTTTACTCTCCCCCAACCGAATGAAAAGGGAAGGGGTGGTCGGGACAATTTATGTTCACTAATACAATTTCTCATTAAAGCTGCTGCCAGGTAGATTTAAAAAAAAAAATCCTCTTGAAATAGTAAGTAAGTGGGAAATTAATTCAACAGTTTAATCTAGAGCTAATAACAGTTGCAAGTTCTGAAAGAGATTGCTTCAGCAGGGAGTTAATTAACAGCTTATTCCCTATTTGATAAAAGTAATCCACACTAATTCCAGTGTAATTTACCTCAATGTAATATAAAACCACAAGCTGCTTCTAATGCTGGTGGTAATTAGGCTTATATTATGGTCATGCTGACAATGGAAGAGGCGTTATTAGTAGTAGTAGTAATAGTAGCAGCAGCAATATCGGTGTTATTATTTGCGTTCTTTGTATTTAGTAGGGTGATTATTTACTCTTGCAACGTAGGTACCCTTGAAAATATTCTTTGATATTTTCTGAATGGGCGTTCCACGTTCGGTTGTCATTTAACCGAAGAGGAGAATTGCAAATTCTTGAAAGAAGGTGCTAGTGATGGGGCTTGTTTATTTATTTATTATTTGTTTATTGATTAGACTTATTTGCTGCCTATCTAGCCTGAAGGTGACAATGGGCGGCTTACAAACATTAGAATAGAATAGAATAGAATTTTTATTGGCCAAGTGTGATTGGACACACAAGGAATTTGTCTTGGTGCATATGCTCTCAGTGTACATAAAAGAAAAGATACGTTCATCAAGGTACAACATTTACAACACAATTGATGGTCAATATATCAATATAAATCATAAGGATTGCCAGCAACAAGTTATAGTCATACAGTCATAAGTGGAAAGAGATTGGTGATGGGAACTATGAAACGATTAATAGTAGTGCAGATTCAGTAAATAGTCTGACAGTGTTGAGGGAATTATTTGTTTAGCAGAGTGATGGCCTTCGGGAAAAAACTGTTCTTGTGTCTAGTTGTTCTGGTGTGCAGTGCTCTATAGCGTCGTTTTGAGGGTAGGAGTTGAAACAGTTTATGTCCAGGATGCGAGTGATCTCCAAATATTTTCACGGCCCCCTTCTTGATTCGTGCAGTATACAGGTCCTCAATGGAAGGCAGGTTGGTAGCAATTATTTTTTCTGCAGTTCTAATTATCCTCTGAAGTCTGTGTTTTTCTTGTTGGGTTGCAGAACCGAACCAGACAGTTATAGAGGTGCAAATGACAGACTCAATAATTCCTCTGTAGAATTGGATCAGCAGCTCCTTGGGCAGTTTGAGCTTACTGAGTTGGCGCAGAAAGAACATTAAATCAGTTTTTAAAAACTCCCTTTTACGACCCTGTAATCCCTTAATTTGGGGTAGAGTCGAGGCGATTGGATGGAGCTGAGCATTTACTGGCTGGATGCCCGTCCTGACACCTACGTGGAGTTCACAGCAGATATTTTTTTCTTTTATGCCCCGGGAGAGAATTAAAACAAAACTCATAATTACAGAAATAAGACTAGCACTGATGTTACCTAGCTGTAACATCTGCAAGAAAACCACCAAGCTTGGAGACCACCAAGTACCCCTCATTTCAACTCTGAGCTACAAATATTCTCCTTTATTGGTACAGTAATTATCGGCGTTGACAAATTCACCTTCAGTCAATTGCAAAAGGCAGCTTTACTGTGTGAACAGCTTACATCTTGCAAGGATACTTCTAACACCTCAAGCCTACACATCTGCCTGTTATATTTAAATATTTCCTCCCCTGATTAAAAAAAAGAGAGAAAGCTTTTAATGATCCAGATTCTAGATATTTAACAGTAGCAGAGTTGGAAGGGACCTTGGAGGTCATCTAGTCCAACCCCCTGCTCACACAGGAGACCTATACTAGGGATTCGAACCGCCCGCCTTTGATCAACAAGCTCAGTGTCTTAGCCACTGAGCCACCTAGTCAGGCTAGGCTAGATTTCATCTTCATGTCATTAAAAGGACATTTGATAGTCAGCATTCTCCTGTACGCTGCTAAGAGAGTCCAAATGAAATTGTTCATCTGCAGGTGGTCCTTGACTTACGACCATAATTGAGCCCAACATTTCTGTTGTTAAGTGAAACATTTGTTAAGTGAGCTAGGCCCCGTTTTGCGACCTTCTTTGCCGTAGTTGTTTAGTGAATTACTGCCGTTGATAAGCTAGAACCCCAGTTGTTAGGCGAATCTGGCTTCCCCATTGACTTTGCTTGTTCAAAATTTGCAAAAAAAGTGATCCCGGGACACAGCAAATGGTCATAAGTATGAACCAGTTGCCAAGCACCTGAGTTTTGATCACATGATCATGGGGATGCTACAAAGTTTGTAACAAAGTCATAAGTCACTTTTTTTAAAGGCGTCGTAACTTTGGATGGTCACTAAAAGAGCTATTGTAAATGGAATACTACCAGTATTCCTTATTTTCCTCCTCCTCCTCTTCCTCCTCCTCCTCCATCTACACAATGTCTTGATTAGTAACAGTCTTTTACCAGTAACAGGATGTTCACTGCAAATAATCTTGCCTCCCCCGTGAACACCTTTAAAAGTTTCTGACGTCAGGCTTGCAAAGCAATCATCATCATAAAATAAACAAATTTAAAAATACCCCCTGGAACCTGGGAGCAATTTTTGTTCCCGCTCGCATAGATTTTTTCAAATGAAATAATTGGCTTTCTAACTCTTTTTTTTTCTTCAAATTGCGTAGATTAAAAGAAGCTGCTAATTGCTTTCAAATGCACCGGCTGAGAAGATGTCTTATAAATTAAACAATGGCTTTGATTGGAACAGGGTCGAATGGCTTTTAACATTTCGGAAAATAAAGGAAGTAAAATTTCCAAAGAGCTGAATCTCGTAGCCTGTTTCCAGCAGAGGGTTCCCCATGATTAATTTACTTTGTCATATTTGGAAAGTGGAATGCAGTGTAGCCGAACTAAAATAATCCTCTTCATTCCTACAGATAGTTATCAACTTGCAACCATTTGCAGTTACTGGGGGGAAAAAAAGACAGTCGGTCCTCGTACTTATGACCATTGCACCATCCCGCAGCCCTGGGATTGGATTCTTGGCTACTTGTGTCTATTTATGACAATTTCACTGTCCCACAATCATGCGATCATCACTGGTGAGCTTTCCCGCCAGTTCTCATCCAATAAAAGTCAATGATATAGCCTAGATTCCCTCCCTTCAATACCACGCAGTTCACTTTACAGTTAAGGTAAAGGTAAAGGTTCCCCTCGCACATATGTGCTAGTCGTTCCCGACTCTAGGGGGCGGTGCTCATCTCAGTTTCAAAGCCGAAGAGCCAGCGCTGTCCGAAGACGTCTCCATGGTCATGTGGCCGGCATGACTCAGTGCCAAAGGCACATGGAACGCTGTTCCCTTCCCACCAAAGGTGGTCCCTATTTTTCTACTTGCATTTTTTACGTGCTTTCGAACTGCTAGGTTGGCAGAAGCTGGGACAAGTAACGGCAGCTCACCCCATTACTTTACAGTTTACAATTGCCTTAACATCCCTGGCAAAAGTCATAAAATCAGGTGCCGCTCACTTAACAACCACCTTATATGCAATGGAAATTATGACCTTAAGTCGAGGACTACCTGTATTTGTTTCATCAGGTGGAGAAGATGTAGATTTGTATTTTTTCGGCAAGTTTCCATAACTTTATCTCTTGGACAATATATCCCTATTGCAATGATGTCCTATACCAGGGGGTGTCAAACTCAAGGCCCGGGGGCCAGATTCAGCCCGTGGTACTTAGATCTGGCCCACAGGGCTGCCCTGGAAACAACGAAGGACCGGCCTGCGGTGGGCAGAAGGTTGCAGAAGGCTGTGGTAGCCGAAAACAGCTCGGGAACTCATTTTCACTGGCAGAGCCCTCAGGCCACCACAGGCTCCCCCGACATGAGTGATGTCGAGCTGGCCAAACCCACTCTGGCCACACCCACCCCGGCCCTCTGATGTGGCTTTCAATGAAATTGAGTTTGACACCCCTGTCCTATACTGTATCTAACCACGGTAGGTGGAATTATATGTAAAGATGACCTTACGATTATCCTTAGACAAAGGGTTTTTACCAGGGGTGAAATCCAGCAGGTTCTGACAGGTTCTGGAGAAGGGGCCGTGGTAGCTTAGGCTGGAGGGGCCGTGGTAGCTCAGGCTGGTAAGAAGCCTGTTATTAGAACACAGCAGCCTGCAATTACTGCAGGTTCAAGCCCGGCCCAAGGTTGACTCAGCCTTCCATCCTTTATAAGGTAGGTAAAATGAGGACCCAGATTGTTGGGGGGGGGCAATAAGTTGACTTTGTAAAATATACAAATAGAATGAGACTATTGCCTTATACACTGTAAGCCGCCCTGAGTCTTCGGAGAAGGGTGGGATATAAATGTAAATAAAAAAAAAAAAACGGTAGTGGAAATTTTGAGTAGTTTGGAGAAATACCACCTCTGGCTGGCCCCAGAGTGGGGTGGGAATGGCGATTTTGCAATATCCTTCCCCTGGAGTGGGGTGGGAATGGAGATTTTGCAGTATCCTTCCCCTGGAGTGGGGTGGGAATGGAGATATTGCAATATCCTTCCCGCAGGAGGGCAGGGAATGGAGATTTTGCGATATCCTTCCCCTGGTGTGAGGTGGGAATGGAGATTTTGCTGTATCCTTCCCCTGGTGTGGGGTGGGAATGGAGATTTTGCAATATCCTTCCCCTGCCACGCCCACCAAGCCACTCCCACAGAACCGATAGTGAAAAATTTTGGATTTCACCCCTGGTTTTTACAGAGACTATACATTGTGCTTTTTTTACTAATAAAAAAAGTAAAAGTAAAAGGAGTAGAAAAGTAATTCCTAAAATAATTACTACATCTAGATTGGGGGTGGGGGCAGCCGAGAGTCAAAGCTCTGATTGCAATGCGATTTGGCCCAAAAGTTCTTCAAAAGTTGTTAACATTTTGTAGTGTTTAACTTGGTAGCGGAGAGAGAGAGAGAGAAAGAAATAATTAAATACATGACTGCAGGCAAACCATACGAACTATATTTAATTTTAATTAAACGTAAATCAAATTTAATGTTTTGCCTTGGTCTCTCCCATTCCTTTTGAGAGCATAGCCCTCAGTGCACCATTTAAAGATAGTGTACCCAATCCGGGCTAATAGATATTAAACAAGAGGTGGCCATTTGCAAAAGAATACAATTAAAATTTAAAACAGCTCCATATGGGCTTTGTTCAAATACAGCCAGTCCTATGTAGAGGCATAACATATTTCAACATTACATATTAAGAGCCATCGTCAAAGTTTGATTAGCAGAGACTCTCAAGGTAACGGGGGGGGGGGGGAAGAAAGTCAAGCTGCATTTCCTCCTTATTATCCAGTTTAACTTGGTGATCAATATTTGCAGAGATTGTTCAGTAGACTAAATACGGGCGTACCAGTCCAAGGAGCATTTGAATTAATTCCATTTGAAGTCTGCCCCCTTTTCACGTTGAGGTCTCAGAATTGCTTATATGACCTTTGCAAATAATCTCACATTTGCACGCACTCCTAATCAATGGTAAAGTTGACTTCTCTGTCATCTGTCTGCTGGGTGATTATTTATATATACTGTGGGTGAGTGGATGGATGGATGGATGGATAGATAGATATAGAGATACAGATCGATAGATATAGATAGATAGATAGATAGATAGATAGATAGATAGATAGATAGATAGATAGATAGATAGGCAGGCAGGCAGGCAGGCAGGCAGGCAGGCAGGCAGGCAGGCAGATAGGCAGATATAGAGATAGATAGAGGCAGGCAGGCAGGCAGGCAGATAGAATAGAATAGAATAGAATAGAATAGAATAGAATAGAATAGAATTTTATTGGCCAAGTGTGATTGGACACACAAGGAATTTGTCTTGGTGCATATGCTCTCCGTGTACATAAAAGAAAAGATACGTTCGTCAAGGTACAACATTTACAACACAATTGATGGTCAATATATCAATATAAATCATAAGGATTGCCAGCAACAAGTTATAGTCATACAGTCATAAGTGGAAAAAGATTGGTGATGGGAACTATGAAACGATTAATAGTAGTGCAGATTCAGTAAATAGTCTGACAGTGTTGAGGGAATTATTTGTTTAGCAGAGTGATGGCCTTCGGGGAAAAACTGTTCTTGTGTCTAGTTGTTCTGGTGTGCAGTGCTCTATAGCGTCGTTTTGAGGGTAGGAGATAGATAGATAGATAGATAGATAGATAGATAGATAGATAGATAGATAGATAGATAGATAGATAGAGAGTGCTACGTAGAAAGAGAGATAGATGATAGATAGATGACAGACAGAGATACAGTTTTAGATAGATTATAGATATAGATGATGGAGATAGAGATAGCTCACTCAGCAGATGTGTGTATGTATATAAATACATACACTCATATACACACACAGTCACACACATATATACAGTGTGTGTGTGTGTGTTAAGGGTTCTGTAGCATCAAGATGGTGCATTCCGTAAAATTTGCACAACCAGGTGCAAGGCAGATGTGCAAAGGGAATCGGGATAGTGTGTTTATACTGCAAATGATTGCATTTTATTCTCTTCAGGATTTCTTTTATGCATGATGAGCATAAGAATAATCCATGTTTTCAAATAATGAGCTAAAGTAATGAATCAACGTGTCCTCCTTTCAGACTTCCTCTATGATTTTATTTACGTTCTCTCTCTCTCCCTTACTAAATGGACACAGGTTGTTCTTTTTTTCTTTTATTTCCACGTCCCTTAAACAGCTTGGGCTTCCTTATTCAAAGGAAACCTTTTGAGTAACTTTACGTACAGGATTGTACTTGCTTTGATTTTCACCCCGATTCGGGGTTTTAAACAAGCATGCAAAATTCTGAAAGTCTTGAAAAAGTTTATTTGCAACTGGTCCTTGCTCTTAAAAACTATTGCGGTATCACTAAATTACACAATCAAAGGAGTTTGGCCACTGTCTGTACTTACGACAGCCTTCGGGGTCATGCGGTGCTTATTCGTGACTTTCCTAGGGGGCTTCCAATAAATAAAGTCATTTGGGGAAGCTGGATTCGTTTAACGACCAATGCACACACACAAAAAATAATGGGCAGGACTTACTTCATGAGTGCATCACTTAGCAACAGAAGACAGAAGTTTCAATCTCTCAGTTGTGTCATAAATCAAGGATTTTCAGCGTCTCTTTAAGATTGCTTTGAACCTATTAGGCAGACAGACAGTATAATAAAATCAAACAAAGCTACAAACCTTTCAAATTCCTTCGGAATAAATGGTATCTTTTTTTTAAAAAAAAAAAGTCATCCGGTTTATTTCCAAGTAAGTCGCAAGATTCTAGCTATGTTTGATTTGATTTGATTTTTCTTTTTCGTTTTGTAAATAAAATTCAAACTCTCATCGAGCTAATAAAAAGATAATTGCATTATACTGATTCAGGGCTTTTAACTTCTATACTTAGACGAACTTGCTTAGAACAGCAGCCCTGAATGTCAAAAGAGATTTCGCTTAAAGAAAGAGAGGGCTCTCTTGCCTTCTCCCAAGCCGGTGTCTGAAGATAAATACATAAAATATGAGCAGAAAAGCAAAAGAAGACCCATAAAGAGAAAAAGTAATTGCTTTTTAAAAAAAAGATTAAAATGCTTTTTAAAAAGTCTCTCTCCTCCCTCTCTCTCCTCTCTCTCTTTCTCTCCTCTCTCTCTCCTCTCCCATTCTTCTCCCTCTCTCCTCTCCCTTTTTCTCCTCCTCCACTCCACCCCTCTCCTCTCTCTTTCCTCTCTTCTCTCCTCTTTTTCCCTCTCCTCTCTCCCTCTCCTCTCCCTCTCTCCTCTCCCTCCTCCCTTTCTCTCCTCCTCCACTCCTCTCCTCTCTCCTTTCTCTTTCCTCTCTTCTCTCTCCTCTCCTCTCCTCTCCTCTCCCACTCCTCTCCTCTCCCTCTCTCTTCTCCCTTTCTCTCCTCCTGTACTCCTCTCCTCTCTCTCTTCTCTCTCTTTCCTCTCTTCCCTCTCCTCTCTCCCTCTCCTCTTCTCTCCCTATCTCCTCTCCCTCTCCTCTCTCTCCTCTCCTCTGTTTCTTCTTCATCTTTCCTCTCCCTCTCCTTTCCTCTCCTTCTTCTTTCCTCTTCTTCTCCTCTCCCACTCCTCCCCTCTCTCCCTCCCCCTCCCTCCCCCTCCTCCCCTCTCTCCTTCCTCTGTCTCTGTCTCTGTCTCTTTCTCTCTCCTCATCTCAAGGAAACACCAACAGAAAGATACTGATGGAACAAACTGTTGACAGTGCAGGGAAAATGTTGTTTCTGGGACATTTGCCCCACAGGCTTAGTGATGGTTTTGTAGGGTCATGCTAGGACAGAAACTGTCAGACCTAAACCCCAAATGGACACTTTGTTGTCAATGTTCGGTTGCTAAATCATGTCCGACTTTTCACAACCCCCTGGACCATAGCATGACAGCCCACCCCTGTCTCCTGGAGTTTGCCAAAATTCATGTTCATTACGATGGCATGATCTAATCATTTCGTCCTTTGCCATCCCCTTCTATTTTTGCCTTTACTAGAGGCAGTCCTCGATTTGCAACACTTCATTTAGTGACTGAAGTTACAAGGGCACTGAAAAAAAGTGAGTTAAGACCGTTTTTCACACTTACGACCATTGCCTTATCACTTGGCAATTGACTCATATTTATGATGGTTGCAGTATCCCAGGGTCACGTGATCATCTTTTGGCGACCCTCTGGCAAGCAAAATCAATGGGGAAACCAGATTCACTTAACAACCGTGTTACTAACTTAACAACTGCAGTGATTCACTTAACAAATGTGCCAAGAAAGGTTGTAAAATGGGACAAAATTCACTTGACATATCTCTCATTTAGCAACATATATTTTGGGATCAATTGTGGTCGTAAGTCAAGGACTACCTGTAAAGATGACCGAGTGAATCCAACTGCATCCAGTATTTTATTTGCTCGCACCTAATAGACAGAATCTTGCCAGATTAAAGTTAGAAAGCTTGTAACTTCATAGATACATCCTTAGAGATTCTCAAGTGTGGCTACCCTGAATCCTCTCTTTTCCTCTCTTCCCATCCAGTTCAGGACAGCACAGTCTCTTTTCTTGGCCCCCTTCTCTGCCCTGGGAAGTTGTGGTACTATCACCATCCTTCTCCAGGTTAATAGAAGTCCTGTTGCATGTAGCTTGCAGCTTCCAACTTTGTAGGCATGATGAGTTGCCCTACCACTTTCTTCAGCTTCAGGGATGTGCCCTTTGAGCTCTCAAGAACAACAGCCAGGAACACATTGAAGTGCAGCATTTGGCACAACTAAAAAAGAAGGTTTCCTTGCCAGTTGCGTCCAACTCTAGGACACTGTGCTGAGAGAGCCAGCGTTGTCCAAAGACCATTTCCATTGTCATATGACCAGCATGGCTATACACTAAAGATGCATGAAACACTGTTTTCTTTCCCACCGAAGTGGTACCTATTAATCTACTCGCGTTTGCATGCTTTCAAACTGCTAGGAGGCTAGTTAAGTGCTAGCCTATTTAAGATAGGCTAGCACAGTGGTGGCGAACCTTTTATTCACCGAGTACCAAACAGGTACATGCTTCGCTTACGCGTGGCTCCCCCTGTGTGCCCCATGCGCAATTGCGGCGTCTGTGCATGCGCGCGGCTTTCAAGCGGCTCTTTGTGCGCTGCATGTGCAATTGCACCATCTGCGCGCAGCTCGCGTGCGCAAACATCTGTACATGTGTGGGCTGCATGGGGGTTCCTGCAACCGCATGCGCGCACATGCACAGGAGAACTCCAAAGACCAGCTGGGTCTCCGGAATTGCACGCCTGCGCACCGGAGGCCCGAGCACCAGCTGGGGTGTGCGCGCATGCGCAGCTGCAGGTGACTTGGGCAACAGCGTGCATGCCCAGAAAGATGGCTCTGCATGTCACCTCGGGCACACGTGCCATAGGGTCATCATCGAGGGGCTAGCATTTGACTCGCCTATCTTAAGCAGGTGCCGTGCTTTGCCAGCTTTCGAAAACTTTAGCAAGCAAGCGCACTTAACAAAGCCCACCTCGGTGCGATGTGCCGTGGTATCTGGTTGCTGTGTTTATTCAGTCCAAGGTGCGCATGTTGATGCCTCTGTGCCAGATGGTGCTATCCCATGATACCCCGTATAAAATATAATATATAAGCATTTGTATCAATAATTCAGCCTCCACAGCATAAATCAGTCACATGGCCTGCTCCAGCAGATGGGGAATGCCCTTTGATTTTCATACTAATAACCTAATTCATAAAACATTGTTTTGCATATTTCCATATCGCGTTACCCCGTACGTTAGGAGGTAAAAAAAAAAAGATGCTAAGCTTGCAACTTTCCTTGCCTCCTTTCACGGCTGCATTAGGGCAGGCAGTCGAAGAAGCAAAATGATGTAAGGTTTCTATGATTAGAGGGTTTTCGCAGCCTATAGAGAGCGCCTTCCCCCCAATCTTGGTTCTGTGGCTTGCTTAGGGCTCCCTGATACCTCCCACTGAAGAAGATATGAGAATAATCAGAATAACAGACTTGGGAGGGACCTTGTAGGTCATCTAGTCCAGCCCCCCCGGCCAAGCAGGAGACCCCTACACCATTTCAGACAGATGGCAGTCCAGTCTCTTCTTGAAAGCTTTCAGGGATGAAGCTCCCACAACTTCCAAAGGCAACTTCTGTTCCATCGGTTGATTGCTCTCACTGTCAGAAAATTTCTCCTTATTTCTGATCTCTCCTTTGATCAGTTTCCATCCATTATTCCTTGTCTGGCCTTCAGGTGCTTTGGAAAATAGGTTGACACCCCGCCTCCTCTTTGTGACATAAAATGCCAGTTTGGTCTAGTGGTGAAGGCACCAAGTTAGAAACCAGGATACTTTGAGTTTTAGTTCCATTTTAGGCATGAAAGCCATCTGGGTGACTTTGGGCCAATCACCAGGAGACTGGGAGTTCTAGTTCTGCCTTAGGTGTGAAAGCCAGCTGGGTGATTTGGGCCAATCACCAGGAGATGATGAATTCTAGTCCTGTTTTAGGCATGAAAGCCAGCTGGGTGACTTTGGGCCAATCACCAGGAGACTGGGAGTTCTAGTCTTGCTTTAGGCATGAAAGCTGGTTGGGTGACTTTGGGCCAATTACCAGAAGACTAGGAATTCTAATCCTACCTTAGCCATGAAAGCCAGCTGGGTAATTTGGGCCAGTCGCTCCCTCCTGTTGTGGGGAATTAGGAGGAGTTGTGTGTTAAATATGTTCATTGCCTTGAGTTATTTATAAAAACAATAATGGTGGGATACAAATAAGTAAGTAAATCATGGAGATGGTTGGTGAATAAGATGGTTGGTGAATATTGAAAGTTGGAAGTTAAAGCTTTGAACTGAAGCTCTTGGAAATCTAAATGTCCCTGTGACAGGGGTGTCAAACTCAATTTCATCGAGGGTCTCATTAGGGTTGTGTTTGACCTCGGGGAGCGGGGGGAGGGAGGCATGGCCAGCTTGACGTCATTCGTGTAGGGGGGCGCCTGTGGTGGCCCGAGCGCTCTGCCAGTGAAAACGGGTTCCCGAGCTTCATTTTTGGCTGCAACAGCCTCCTGCAACCCTCTGCATGGGAAAGCAGAGTTCGGGAGGGCTGCATGCAGCCCTCCTGAGCTCCATTTTCGCTGGCAGAGGCACCGTGGGCTGGTCCTTCACTATTTCCACGGTGGCCCCATGTGCCAGATCTAATCACCCCATGGGCCGAATCCGGCCCACGGGCGTTGAATTTGACACCCCTGCCCTAGGAGAAGCCAGAGATAATTTCCATGAAAGTTTGACACAGGCCATTGTATTCTGTGTCACTAAAAACATGGTAAAACTTAACTCTTCTTGGGTTAGAATTTTTTTTTAATCGAACTGTGATAAAAACAGTATCAGAGAATTAAATGACGTATGTTTACTTCTTGGGTTAGGATGCTGATTATCAAAAGTTCACTCATTAGAATGAAAGTGAAATATTTAGAATCTGGGCTATGATACCAGGTATACCGAAAGCAGAAACCTGTTCTCCAAACCACCTGAAGGCAAAACAAGAAGCAACAGATGGAAACTAATCAAAGAGAGAACCAACTAAGAACTAAAGGAGAAATTTTCCTGACAGTTAGGACAATTAATCATTACATTTTGCTTCCAGAAGTTGTGAATACCCCAACACTGGAGGCTTTTAAGAAGAGATTGGACAATCATTGGTCTGAAATGGGGTTGGATCTTCTACTTGAGCAGGGGGTTGGATTAGAGGTCCTCCAAGGTCCCTTCCTGTTATTCTGTTGTCTACAATATATTGGAGCAGGTTGTCACAGTTGGTATCTGTTGGACACTGATGAGCTTCAGGGTTTAGTGGCTCTATGGACAATATCAATTTCCTGATGTTTCACCAGTGACTTTCTGCTGCTGACATCTTCAGAGGCAAGGTGGTCAGCTATCCACAGCTTTCAGATTTTGCCAACTCTTGGCAGATTTTAGGGAAGCAGGGAATTAGGAGACAGGCAGTGTGGAGCAGGGGTGAAATCGACTTACCTTCCTTACCGGTTCAGAAGTGCTCGCGCACATCGCATGGGCGCACAGACCCTCTACACATGCCCAGAGGGTACAAAACACATTGCTTCCTGTTTAAAACCAAAAAGTAATGACAGCCGGGCAGGTGGGCGGAGCCTCACACCGCAATTGCTACCGGTTCTCCGAACCACCCGCCACGATTGCTACCGGATCAGGCGATCCGGTCTGAACCGGGAGCATTTCACCCCTGGTTTGGAGCAATCTCTTTAAGGTGTACAAAGCTGTTGCTTTCATCTTAAGAGTAGCAAGATGCTTTGCAGAAGGAAGCATATTTTCTTCACATAGGGAAACAATTTGCAATGAAAAATCTCGATTCACAAGCTCCTGCTCAGTCAGAAGAAATGTAATACACAATTGTGTTACACCCAGCTCCACGACATTTGTTAAAGTGTAGAAAGTGTGACTTAATTTAGTCCTACAGTGGTGGACTTGCTTTAGCTTCTTTGCCTATTATGCTGTTTACAAATTGCTTTGAGCTGACACACACACTCACGCATAAATAAAAATAAAAATAAAAACCAGAAGCCACATTTGGATGTGACATTTAATGTAGTAATGTAGCTCTTTTAGAAAATCTTGTGCCTTTGCAACGGCATAATGTTCTTTCAGTGATAAATCAACAACAAGGCAAGCATTTAAAATGGAATTATTTACGCAAGAGACAGGGAGAACAGCAGCGTTAAAATATATTTTCCTCTGGTCCGTCCCAACGATTGTACGATGCACTGAAGTGCAGTGTTTTCAAATGATGGCGGGAAGTGTCAAAAGCATTTTGATTTCACTTTTAATTTCCCTTTATATCAAAAAAGCAAACTCTTCTCTCTGTTTTTTTCTCCAAAGTGATTGAACTTTGGGGAACAAGCCTGTTGGACAGCTATTCCAACGGAGTTTTTTTGTCTCTCCCCAAACTATAAGTGTAGAAATATTAATCCCAATTTTTTTGCCATAGGAAAATGATGCTCCTCACATTATTTCTCTGATAATGAATACATCCAACACTGGATGGAACCAGGATGTGGTTGGTAATCTTACAAAGAAGAATTACTTGACCACAATTCATTATTAGATCTCCTGGACGGGGTTTCTTAGAACGCTTATTTTGTTTGCTTGTTTTATTTCCTAAACTTTTTTTCCTTTCCCCCTGCGGTAGACGTTAAAGTTTTACGAAAGCTATTAATTTGAAAGGAAAACAAAACGAAACCTCCCCCCCAACCCCACCCCCATCAAATGGAAGGCAGTTCATTTTGGCCACCATATCACTCACAAATTGAAGCATTATAGAAAAGCTAAACAATGCCAAATGGATTTTGCCGAGATCAAAAGCCAAATATATTTTGCCTGCTTTCATCTCCACTGTTCCATTTACTAGGAGCCTGACCTTAGTCAAACATCTATTAAAGTTAGCTTTTTGATCTTTCTCCCTCTCCGGTTCCCCCCCCCCCCCCCCGCCTTTCCTCCCCCCCAATTCCTTTTTGAAAAAAAAAGATAGAAAGAAAGGGGGGAGAAACAGTCAATCTGAAGAAATCGTTTTCCAAAGACAATCGTACTACTGTGTTAAGACATTCCAGCGGCATCTAAGTAAATAGGACTCATGAACGCATGTGATAGAACTCTGGTGTGGCTTTTTTTGTGATTAAGACAAGATTAAAAAGGAAGCGTACTTCAGAGGCTCTTAAATGGAACAAGAATTTTTCCCCTCAGGTTATTGGAAATCTGTTAAATGGTCAACCCTCTCCCTGTTTGGTCCTTTGATTGGGGGGGTGGGGGGTGGAAACCCCCATCTGCTTTGAAATTTGATAACAGGTAACTTCGTCAATTGTGATACTTTTCCTCCTTCATGGCTCAAAGTTTTTTTTTGTTTTTGTTTTTAATTAGGAAAACCGGATGGCCAGCTACTAAGGGATGAGTTCTATGGTCAGGTTTCACAGGGCTTCTAAAAAAGATCTCTTCAGTTTGGAGGCCATCGAATAGTTAGTTGGGCTACGATCCTGTCAGACTGACGTGAAGAGAATAGAATGGAGCTAGCAGAATAGGATGGAACTATCAACTGAGGTGTGCAAAGAACGGAAACTATATTTCTTTTGAATTATTTCAAACTAGTGTTAATCGATGGGAGGAAATCTTAAAGATTTGCTAGAGATGTGCTTGTGAAATCTAGTCTTCTAGCCATAGAATAACAGAGTAACAGAGTTGGAAGGGACCTTGGAGGTCTTCTAGTCCAACTCCCTACTCAAGCAGGAAACCCAATACTATTTCAGATAAATGGTTGTCCAGTCTCTTCTTTAAAACTTCTGCGGTTGGAACACTCAGAACTTCTGGAGGCAAGTTGTTCCACTGGTTAATTGTTCTCACTGTCAGGAAATTCCTCCTTAGTTCTAGGTTGCCTCTCTCCTTGATTCGTTTCCATCCATTGCTTCTTGTCCTGCCCTCAGGTACTTTGGAGAATAGGTTGACTTTCTCTCCTTTGTGGCAGTCCCTTAGATATTGCAGTACTGCTATCATGTCACCCCTAGTTCTTCTTTTCATTAAACTCGACATATCCAATTCCTGCAACCATTCTTCACATGTTTTAGCCTCCAGTCATCTTTGTTGCTCTTCTCTGCACACTTTCTAGACTCGCAACATCTTTTTTACATTGTGCCAACCAAAACTGGACACAGTATTCCAAGTGTGGTCTTCTTACCAAGGCATCATAAAATGAAAAGCATAAGAACTCAAAACAAAATTTGAGTTCTTTGTCTCCTTTTCTATAAAACAAACCTCTGTGGGCAACAAGTGATAATGGTAACCTTGCTAATTGCTGCCAACCTCCCAACCTACAGAAAAACTAGCCAAGGGAAAGATTTTATATCTTCTAACATTAAAATAGTGAAAATGGTGGAAGAAGAGTTTTAGCACTATTTTTTAAAATTTGGCTAAAAAACACGGTGGCTCAGCGGCTAAGATTCTGAGCTTGTCGATCGAAAGATCGACAGTTCAGCGGTTCGAATCCCTAGTGCCGCGTAATGGGTTGAGCTCCCTGTTCCTTATCCCAGCTTCTGCCAACCTAGCAGTTCGAAAGCACGTAAAAAATTCAAGTAGAAAAATAGGGACCATCTTTGGTGGGAAGGGAACAGCGTTCTGTGCACCTTTGATGTTTAGTCATGCTGGCCACATGACCACGGAGACGTCTCCGGACAACGCTGGCTCTTTGGCTTTGAAACGGAGATGAGCACCGCCCCCTAGAGTCGGCAACGATTAGCACATATGTGTGAGGGAAACCTTTACCTTTAGCAATTTAATCTCAACTTTCGAAAAGTTTCAAAAGCTTTTGTGTAGTTCTGGCACAAAGTTGTCCCCCTGGGCTCTAAAGAAGCTCCCTGCCCCATAGGGCCTCTGGTGGCTCAGGCTGGTAAGACAGTCTGTTATTAACAGCAGCTGCTTGCAATTACTGCAGGTTCAAGTCCCACCAGGCCCAAGGTTGGCTCAGTCTTCCATCCTTTATAAGGTAGGTAAAATGAGGACCCAGATTGTTGGGGGCAATAAGTTGACTTTGTATATAATATACAAATGGATGAAGACTATTGCTTGACATAGTGTAAGCCGCCCTGAGTCTTCGGAGAAGGGCGGGATATAAATGCAAAATATATATATATATTTACCTTGAAGTATGGAAATAGCTAATCAATCCCCTGTGAAAAGACTTCCCTATTAGGAGGGTGGTCAGTGGTAGGAAAGCTTTGGTAGCCAAGCTTTGCTCTCCTTTGCTTTTAATTTGTTCTGCCCGAAGTTGATTCTTAGTTATTTTGAGTGTTTCCTAGAAGGAGGAAGATGACATACAATCTGCCTTCTGCTTCACTGAACTGCGAATATAACAACAGAAGCCAGATCTCTTTGTTCCTTTGGAGCAATCTTTCTCTGTCTCTTGGTAGATTAGAGACAGGAGATGGTTTACCCAGTGGAGAAACACTAGGCAAGAGTGAGATGTGAATTTGGGGTGGGACAGGTGAAGCATTCGAATCCACAATTTAAGGAGAAAGGCCGCTGACTCTTCGGTGTGGCGCTTTGACCTTGAGGGGCAACTTTGAACACAATCCTAGCCCTTCTGCATCATATGGGCCCTCTACACCAAGGGTGTCTAACCTTGGCAACTTGAAGACTTGTGGACTTCAGCTACCAGAATTCATTCATTCATTCATTCATTCTTTCTTTCTTTCTTTCTTTCTTTCTTTCTTTCTTTCTTTCTTTCTTCCCTCTTTTCCTTCCTTCTTTCCTTCCTTCTTCCCTCCTCCCTCCCTCCCTCTCTTTTCCTCCCTTCCTCCTTCCCTCCCTACCTCTTTTCCTACCTTCCTCTCTCCCTCCCTCTTTCCTCCCTTCCTTCATTCCTCCCTCCAACTTGTATTTCTCTGTCTCTTTTTTTCTCCTTCTCTCCCTCCCTCTCCCCTTCTATCCTTCCTCCCTTCTCTCTCCTTCCTCCTTCCTCCCTCCCTCCCTCCCTCCCTCCCTTTTCCTTCCTTCCTTCCTTCCTCCCTCCTTCCTTCCAGGATTTATTCAGATTTCATTCAAATTTTTGGGATTTCCTTGACATGCAAAACATTACAGCCATGGCTTCAGTGTAATACAATTATGTAAAATATTATAGGACAACCAAGTGATTTCAGAGGTTTTCTTCTCAGTTGGGGTTTCCTTCCAGTCTCTCTCTTCCTCCTCTATTTTCCCCCTTTGGTTTTTCTTCCCTTCCGAAGTTTCACATTCTTCCTAGTGATCCTAAACGTCCAATAGGTCAGGGGGTCAACTCTGCAGAATAAGAGAACAGTCGCTGGAGTGGAGAGCTCATGAAAAGTATTAAGTTTACAACCCTGACAAATCATTTCCATAGCTGAGGCTCTGTAAGAAATGAAAGTTGTCATGAAATCAATCAACCATTAGAAACAGGCCTCCGAAAGGAAAGGAAAGGAATATTTGTGTTTATGTGCGTGTAGCTGCGTGAATACAATCCATGCATGCTCTCTTTTTGGTCCTTGTGGCTTCTTTCAGCAAAAGTATGTTTTATTTTTCAGTGTGACGTCGGTCTTCAGGCCTCTCACGCATTATTCTTCTCTACGTCGTCAATATAATTCTACTAATTTGATTTTTGTTACATTAGCAAGGGCCAAAATATGCAGCTAGGAACACACAGTCACTTTTTCTAGGTTCAAAGGTTTTTGTCTGCCTGTCTGAAGATTGTAGATGCACCTGAGAAAGTGCTGTAACCCTAACACCTCAACATACTTCTCGGTTATATACCTTTCCATTTTTTCCCCTCTGTGCTGTCCAAAGTCCTGAAATCTGAGCTGCCATCTTAGGCCTCCGGTATGAATTGGTAGAAGCTTGAGGTGAAAAGCATTCTATTTTTAAAAGCATCATTGCTTTTTAAAAGTCCTTTTTTTCCCCTTCTGGAAGTAAAAATACCTAGCACAAGGATGACAAACTGGATTTCTTCGAGGGCCAGATCAGCATTGTAGTTAGATTTAGATTAGATTTAGATTTATTAGATTTTTATACCGCCCTTCTCCCAAAGGACTCAGGGCGGTTCACAGCCAGAATAAAACAATAATTATGTACACAATAAAACAATAATGAAAAAACTTACTGAATATCAGGCCAAAATTAAAACCATTTAAAACCATAAAAACCCCATAAAATTTACATCAAAATATAAAAACTACTAAAAATTTCTATGCCAGTCCTGCGCGAGTTCTCCTCTGCGGGCCACGGGGAGGGGGAATGGGGGGAGGTGTATGACAGGATGGAAGCCTGCTGTAGCACCCCGCACCATGTTTTTGGCCTCCCCAGCCTCCAGCAGCACTCTGGCGGCCAAAAAACGGGCCCTGCGGAGGCCTCGCAGGGTCTCTGCGCGGCCCATTTTTGGCCAGCAGAAGCTTTGGCTGGTCCTTTGATACTTCCAGGCTGGCCCCGTGGGCCACATTTAAGCACCCCATGGGCCAAATCCGGACCATCCACAGCCTTGACCTTGCATATCAGGCTGGACCTGCAGCAAAATGCAGGCGTGTATGTAAAAGCAGGGGTAGGCAATTAATTTTCCCAAGAGGTCACATGAGAAACTGGCATTATTGTGGAGGTCCAGACCAATTGGTCTGAACATGTGCAGACATGTCTGCACCTATGTACACTGGGGTGTGTGTGTGGAAATCAGCCACCTTTGGAATAAAAGCAAGACAGTTGAATTGTGTACCTGATGTAAATTTATTTACATTTGATGTCTAATTTCTGATTGACTTCCTTCTGGCTGGTAAGGGAGAGCCAGAGGGCCGTAGGTGGCCCAAGGGCCATAAAATACGCAGGTCTGATTTAAAGGAAACCTTAAATAACAGATGGACGTCCTTGACTTGATATAGAAAACTCACTGACTCGTTCTCCCACGCCCGATTTTTAGTCTTTCATTACCGTTTATTATTAAGATAAAACAAAAAAGAGAAACAAAAAAGGCCCAAGGTTGACTCAGCCTTCCATCCTTTATAAGGTAGGTAAAATGAGGACCCAGATTATTGGGGGCAATAAAAGTTGACTTTGTATATAATATACAAATGGATGAAGACTATTGCTTAACACAATGTAAGCCGCCCTGAGTCTTCGGAGAAGGGCGGGATATAAATGCAAATTTAAAAATTAAAAATTTTTAAAAATAAAAAATAAAAAAAATTGAGAAAGGAAAAAGAAGAAAAAAGTGTAGAAGGAAGCGAAAAAGGAAGAAAAAAGTAGTTCCACCCTATAAAAAGCAATGGATGGAAACTAATCCGGGAGAGAAGCAACTTAGAACTAAGGAGAAATTTACTGACAGTGAGAACAGTCAACCAGTGGAACAACTTGCCTCCAGAAGTTGCGAATGCTCCAACACTGGAAGTCTTTAAAAAGAGATTGCACAACCATTTCTCTGGAATGGTATAATGGCTTGAGCAGGGGGTTGGACTAGAAGACCTCCAAGGTCCCTTCCAACTCTGTAATTCTGTGGTTCTGTTTATGATTTACAAGGGGAGCAATGGGCATTTGAACTAACAGTTTCACTATTTATTTATTTATTTATTTATTTATTTATTTATTTATTTATTTATTTATTTAATCACATTTGTATACCGCCCTATCTCCCAGGGGACTCAGGGCGGTTTACAGCCTAATAAAAACATACATATCAATACAGAATAAAACACCAATTTAAAAAACTTATTAAATAAGGCCGAATATTAAAAATTGCAATAAAAATAATAAAACCCCATTTAAATTAAAATTTAAAATTCTAGTCCAGTCCTGTGCAAATAAATAGATGTGTCTTAAGCTCGCGGCGAAAGGTTCGAAGGTCGGAAAGTTGACGAAGACCTGGGGGAAGTTCGTTCCAGAGGGTGGGAGCCCCCACAGAAAAGGCTCTCCCTCTGGGTGTCGGCAGTCGGCACTGCCTGGCTGATGGCACCCTAAGGAGTCCCTCCCTGTGAGAGCGCACGGGTCGGTGGGAGGCAATCGGTGGCAGCAGATGGTCCTGTAGATAGCCCGGCCCTATGCCATGGAGCGCTTTGAAGATAGTTACCAAAACCTTGAAGTGCACCCGAAAGGCCACAGGTAGCCAGTGCAGTCTGCGCAGGAGAGGTGTCACATGGGAGCCACGAGGGGCTCCCTCTATCACCTGCGCAGCCGCATTCTGGACTAACTGGAGCCTCCGGGTGCTCTTCAGAGGGAGCCCCATGTAGAGAGCATTGCAGTAATCCAGACGAGATGTCACAAGAGCATGAGTGACCGTGCATAGGGTATCCCGGTCTAGAAAGGGGCGCAACTGGCGAACCAGGTAAAAAGCTCTCCTGGAGACAGCCGTCAAATGGTCTTCAAAAGACAGCCGTCCATCCAGGAGAACTCCCAAGTTGCGCACTAAAATTCCCTTTCAAACCCTCGCCAGAACTTGTGGTCTCTCCAGACAAGAGTCCAGACCAGAACTCTGTCAAAATCAGGGTGTCAGACCCTGGGGGGTGTTTTAGAGCTATCTTTCCCCGCTCCTGTTTTCGGTGGTGTCACACATTAGTGCTTTATCTTGCCAGATGTTTCACTGTCCTTCCATTTGAAACAGAAAATGGATTAAACATTTGATTAAACATCAAATGGGTTTGAGCCTGCCTCCAGCGAGTTCAGATGCCATCAATGAGCACAACTGAGTCTCACGCAGCAATGGACGCGGCTTAGAATTGAAAGAATAACCGAGCCACACTGGTTGTACTGTTGTCAGCTTCCCCATTCCTTTTTTTTGGCTTCAAGAGCTGCTCGCTGCAAATTGTTGTCTGTTAATTTAATATAATGTTTTGTTTTAGTATGAGGAACCGTACGGCAATGCTGTGTCTTGGCGTTCGATTTTAATTAAATGCATACTTCCAGATTTGATTACTCATAGCTCCTCTTTCGTTAATTTACTCATTTGTAGTTTGGACCGAAATGCTTCCGACTTAATGCAGAGCGATGGGGACTGTGTCTAACCAATTACAGACTGGGGGGGGGGAGAAATAACTTTATTGCAAGGGTATTGTTTGGTACTGATGTCCTCCTGTGGCGCAGAGGGTGTGCTGATCCTGTCAAAGCCTCCTCAAGAGTAGCTTTCTGATAGTCATTGTTTTTGGCTGCCATATTTGCATACTGGCCAATAGCAATGGCACTTAGACTGCTTCACAGTGCTTTACAGCCCTCTCTAAGCTTTTACATAGTCAGCCTATTGCCCCCAACAATCTGGGTCCTCATTTTACCGACCTCAGAAGGATGGAAGGTTGAATCAATCTTGAGCTGGTCAGGATCAAACTGCTGGCAGTGGACAGAATTATCCTGCAATGCTGCATTTTAACCACTGGGAGGGAAGGAAGGAAGGAAGGAAGGAAGGAAGGAAGGAAGGAAGGAAGGAAGGAAGGAAAATAAATAGCAATAGTGTTTAGACTTATACACCGCTTCACAGTGCTTTACAGCCCTCTCTAAGCTGTTTACATAGTCAGCCTATTGCCCCCAACAGTCTGGGTCCTCATTTTACCGACCTCGGAAGGATGGAAGGTTGAGCTGGTCAGGATCAAACTGCTGGCAGTGGACAGAATTATCCTGCAATACTGCATTTTAACCACTGGGAGGGAAGGAAGGAAGGAAGGAAGGAAGGAAGGAAAATAAATAGCAATAGTGTTTAGACTTATACACCGCTTCACAGTGCTTTACAGCCCTCTCTAAGCTGTTTACATAGTCAGCCTATTGCCCCCAACAGTCTGGGTCCTCGTTTTATTCGACCTCGGAAGGATGGAAGGCTGAATCAGTCTTGAGCCTGGTGAGAATCGAACTGCCAAATCGTTAGCAGTCAGCAGAAGTCGCTTGCAAATACTGCATTCTAACGACTGTGCCACCACGGCGCACCATGGCCAAACTATTCCTGTGGGTATTGTGCAACTGTGTTGAACACTTTACGACCAATTTTTTTTTTAAATTTGAATTTATATCCCGCCCTTCTCCGAAGACTCAGGGCGGCTTACACTGTGTCAAGCAATAGTCTTCATCCATTTGTATATTATATACAAAGTCAACTTTTATTGCCCCCAACAATCTGGGTCCTCATTTTACCTACCTTTATAAAGGATGGAAGGCTGAGTCAACCTTGGGCCTGGTGGGACTTGAACCTGCAGTAATTGCAAGCAGCTGCTGTTAATAACAGACAGTCTGCTGAGTCTGCTGAGCCACCAGAGGCCCTTTTGATGGTGAGCAGTTTTCCCTTTGTGTGGCAATACTTTTGAGCAGGTCTCATCAGGTTATATCCTTGAACTATGATCATACCATCAAACTAACAGAGTGCTTTAAAAAACAGATAGCATCCCACTTTTTTTTTTTACTGTGTTCTTCGATGGATGAGAAGTTTTTTTTTTTTGTTGTTGTTGTTGCATCTACTCGGTGGGTGGAAGTTTGTAATCCTTTGCTCCTCCTATGTGCCTTCACAAATAAACACATTAGGTTCTTTGTGCAGTTAAATAGATTGGGGAAGGGGATTCATTGGAAAGAGAGAGAGAAAGAAGGAGGTGAAAAAGGAGATTTGTCCAAAAGAGTTCTACTATTTTTTTTCTCCCTATCGGTTCTCACTTAGTTGTGTTTTTTTTACATAATATAACACTCAAAGTTTATTATATTTTATTTTATTTTTTATTTTTTTATTTTTTTTACATTTATATCCCGCCCTTCTCCGAAGACTCAGGGCGGCTTGCAATGTGTAAGGCAATAGTCTCATTCTATTTGTATATTTACAAAGTCAACTTATTGCCCCCCCAACAATCTGGGTCCTCATTTTACCTACCTTATAAAGGATGGAAGGCTGAGTCAACCTTGGGCCTGGTGGGATTCGAGCCTGCAGTAATTGCAGGCTGCTGTGTTTTAATAACAGGCTATCTTACAGCCTGAGCCACCACGGCCGTTTCATAACCTTCTATAGGTATTCTATAGGTTTCATAACCTTTCATTTTGCTTCATAACCTTCTATAGGTATTGTATTGTTTTCCAAATAAAATTTTCATGGGGAACCATTTCATAAATTGTGTGCTATAAGGACAAATAGAATAATTGGCATTGGCTATTTTATTCAGCAATTCATTTGAAACTGTACATGAATAAACCAGTATATACTGAGTTCTCGCTCGGTTTTAATGATCCTTTTCATTCATTACAATTCAAAGCAGACCTTTTCACAGATGGGAAAATGGCACTTGTTGAGTTGTTTAGCTTAGTGGCCAAAAAAGATCAATGTGAATGTTCCCATTTTGCTTTGTCCTCCAGTGCTCTGCAACCTCTCTAGCTCCCAGCACTTTCCGTAATTCCCTAAGGCAGGAATCTGCAAACTTGGCTCTTTTTAAGACTTGTGGACTTCAACTTCCAGAGTTCCTCAGCCGGCTGAGGAACTCTGGGAGTTGAAGTCCACAAGTCTTAAAAGAGCCAAGTTTGCAGACCCCCCTGACCTAAGGAAAGGACCGTTTCCATGGGTTTGCTAGGGGTTGGCCGTGGAGAATTCAGAACGAGGTAAAAAAGGGGCCACGGAAGAAAGTAGCAACCATCACCTCCAAAACCTCACTGGGAAAAATTAAAAAAAGAAAGAAAGTGGACTGAGACAGGTAGAAAAAATACCTGAGGGTTTAAAAAAAAAAAAAGACCTCTAGAGCAAAGGTGTCAAACTCGATATCATTGAGGGCCGCATCAGTGTTGTGTTTGACCTCAGGAGGCCGGGGTGGGTTTGGCCAGAGCGGGCGTGGTCAGCATGACATCACTTGTGTCAGGGGGTGCGCCTGTGGTGGCCCGAGTGCTCTGCCAGTGAGAATGGGCTCCTGAGCTCCGTTTTCAGCTGCGACGGCCTCCTGCAACCCCCTGCCAGCGAAAATGGAGCTCGGAAGGGCTACGTGTGACCCTCACAAGCTCCATTTTGGCTGGCAGAGGCACTGCAGGCCGGTCCTTCTCCAGGGTGGCCCTGTGGGCCAGATCTACCGTATTTTTCGGAGTATAAGACACACCTTTTTCCCCCAAAAAAGAGGGTGAAAATCTGGGTGCGTCTTATACTCCGAATGTAGCCCCACCCAGCTTCTCAACGGGAGGTTTCAGAGGCTGAAAAAAGCATCGGAAAGGAAGCTTCAGAAAAGAAGCCCCCAAACACAGCTTCAGAAAAGAAGCTCCCAAACTGAGCTTCAGAGGCTTTTTTTCTGAAGCTCTGTTTCAGAGGCTTTCAGAGGCAGAAAAAAGTTTTTTCTGAAACAGAGTTTCAGAGGCAGAAAAAAAAGCAAAAAATAAAAAGCAAGGCACAGAGCTCACAACCAAGGAACCTGTTGCTAAAATTCACCTCTGGAAACAGCTGATTGGGGGTATTCTGGGAGGCCAATCCACCTGCCAATCAGTTTTTTTCTTATTTTCCTCCCCAAAGTGAATTTAAGCAACAGGTTTCTTGGTTGTGAGCTCTGTGCCTTGCTTTTTGTTGTTGTTGTTGTTGTTTCCTGCCTCAGAAACTCCATTTCAGAAAAAAAAAATTCTGCCTCTGAAAGCCTCCAAAACAGAACTTCAGAAAAAAAGTCTCTGAAGCTCAGTTTGGGAGCTTCTTTTCTGAAGCTCTATTTGGGGGCTTTTTTTCTGAAGCTCTGCTTGGGAGCTTCTTTTCTGAAGCTCTGTTTGGGAGCTTTTTTTCTGAAACTCTGTTTGGAGGCTTCTTTACTGAAGCTCTATTTGGGGGCTATTTTCTGAAGCTCTGCTTGGGAGCTTCTTTTCTGAAGCTCTGTTTGGGAGCTTTTTTTCTGAAGCTCTGCTTGGGAGCTTTTTTTTTGAAACTCTGTTTGGAGGCTTTTTTACTGAAGCTCTATTTGGGGGCTTTTTTTCTGAAGCTCTATTTGGGGGCTTTTTTTCTGAAGCTCTGCTTGGGAGCTTCTTTTCTGAAGCTCTGTTTGGAGGCTTCTTTACTGAAGTTCTGTTTGGGGGCTTCTTTTCTGAAGCTTCTTTCAGCCTCTGAAACCTCTGCTTGAGAAGCTGAGTGGGGCTACATTCGGAGTATTAAAACACACCCAGATTTTCACTCGTTTTTGGAGGAAAAAGGTGTGTCTTATACTCCGAAAAATATGGTAAACAGTAAATGATAGAGTTTCCTAAAAGTCTAGACTAGAGGGAATGTTTCAAAGCAGCTGAAGAGAAGTTAGGAACGATGTTCAGTTTTGCTATGCTTTGTCTTTTTTTGGAAGCCTGTCTCTGTGTAATTAGAGCGAACAAATATGTCATCCAGGATCATCCATGTCTGTAGGATAGACAGACAGTTGAAAAGCACTCTGGCCAAAGTTAATAGTAAAACCATTTTTGTACAGCTGCTCCCAAATCCCGCACAGTTGGTGTCCTAGGTCAACTCAACGAGGCAATGAACTGAACCCAACGTGCCCTTCATTTTTCTGTTCTTCTTCCAGTCTACTGGTGCTGGAACACCTTGGCATCTAATGGAGATAGAAACTGTAAGGCAAGGTCTTCCTAGTGACAATTTAAAAAATAGCTGCCTATGAGAAAGCATCAATTTGGCTTATCTTCCAATGGGCGCAATATATAATTTACCGCTTGTTCAAAGACTTGTTTTAAACAAATTCCATCAGTTCTAGGTAGCATCTGCCGTGTCTTTAATATCCATCTGCTCAATCATTAATATCATTAATAATCCATCCGTTAAGTTATTTGCTCCATACATTTGTTTGGAATAATCGTATTAATGCTTCTAACTGATATTAGTTTTAATTTCCACTAATTGTTCTGATTAATTAATAATGGATAGCCTCGATTAATCTGCAGATTCCCTTTTCTTTACTGTGTGTGGTTTTTTTTGTTTGAAGACTCTTGGAAATAGTTCTTGTGAAAATGCAAATTTTTCACTGTGTATGTGTGCTTAAAAGTTATAACTTGCTCTTATAAAAAAGTAGAAAGGAAGCAAATGTTTTCTGTTATGTAGCTTAGATTGTGGGATGGTCTAGGACAGTGATGGCCATTGCGTGCCAGGAGTGGGGGGGGGTAGTCACACACACGTGTCGCCACACCCACAATTCTATGTGCCCTGCCCCTGTGCACTTCCGGTGAAGTTGGCAAACAGGTCGTTTTCGGCCTCGGGTGGGGTGGAGGGTTTGGGAAGACCGTTTTCACTCTCCCCAGACTCCTAGAGAGGCTCTGGAGCCTGGGGACAGCAAAAAACGGGCCTTTCGGTCCCACCGGAAGTGGCAAATGTGTCGTTTCCAGCCTCCAAAGGGCCCCTGGAGGGTGGGGAGGGCCGTTTTCACCCTCTCCAGACTCCTAGAAAGGCTCTGGAGCCTGGTGAGAGAGAAAAATGGGACTTCCCCACTAACAGCTCGTTTCCCTACTTCTAGTGTGCCCAGAAGGCCTTAAAATTAGCTGGCTGGTGTGCGCATGCGCACTGGACCTGAGCTCGCGTGCCCATCAATATGGCTACGCGTGCCACCTGTGGCACGCGTGCCATAGGTTCACCATCACGGGTCCAGAAATAGAGGAGAAATGGCTCATATTTTATTCACATTTTAAGGTAGAAGAACCAAAGTTGCCGTTCCAAAATATATAATGAAGCAGGGTTCACAATCATGCCAACATTTACCATTTTGGGGATCTTCCTAAATGTGTATTAAAAGTGCACATATTACAGAAAAAAAAGCACACACACAACCCCCTAAATTAGGTAAAAATTGTTTGGCAAAAAATAAGACCTCTAGGAAAAATATACACAATATATCTGTGAAGGGATCCTTTCTAGTTTTCTGGAGAGTTTTCTACAACCATTCCAGCTGATCTCTAACGAGCAGAGTCAGAAAAGCATGAATTTGAATTGCTTACAAATTCTGATCTCAATTGTGGTCATATATTGAGGATGATTCAAAGTGTTATGGATGTTGAAATCTGGTCAAAACTGCAAGATTAGTAATGTTTGGAATCAAGTCTGATTAGTTAATGTAAGCTTAATTCTCTTTCTCTCTTTTTCTTTCTATTTCACTCTCTCTTTCTCATTCTTTCTCTCTTTTCCTTTCTCTTTCTCTCTCTTTCTCTTTCTCTCTCTTTCTCATTCCCTTTCTCTCTCTTTTTCTCTTTGTTCCTCTTTTTCTTTTTTCTCTCTATTTCACTCTTTCTCTCTTTCTCATTCCCTTTCTTTCTCTCTTTCTCTCTTTCTGTTCCTCTACTTTTTCTTTTTTCTCTCTCTCTTGCTCCTTTCCTTTCTCTCTCTCTTTCTGTTCTTCTTTTTCTTTTCTATCTCTTTCTCTTTCACTCTTTCTCTCTCTTTCTTATTCCCTTTGTCTCTCTCTTTCCCTCTTTCTGTTCCTCTCTTTTTTCTCTCTTTCTCTTTCCCTTTCCGCCTTTACAAACAGGCCTCACAGCCATGGCTGAAGCAATGAAGTTGCAGAAGATTAAGCTGATGGCCATGAACAGCCTCCATGGAAGCGGAAGTCAGAATGGGACCGAGTCGGAGAACGAAGAACTGAATTCAAATGCAGGTAAAGCAAGTCTCAACTGTGAACTGTTTGCACAATTGCACGTTTGTGGAGATTCTCAGACACCCAGGTCATGGTTGTCCCAAAGGTGCTTTTTTCCCAGAAGGCAACTGGACTTTTATGTAGGATGGCGTAAAATATAAAAAGGGGTTTTATTTTCTCTTCGTTGCTATTTTGGATAAAGATGCCCCCTTTAGAACAGTTATTTTAATTGGGAAACAGGGAAGCACATCATACCTAAAGCAGTTACAGGAATGCAGAGTGGAAGATGACTTTCCATGATTGTCTTAATGCAACATGAATTACCGTATTTTTTGGAGTATAAGATGCACCTTTTTCCCCCAAAAAAGAGGGTGAAAATCTGGGTGTGTCTTATACTCCGAATGTAGCCCCGCCCAGCTTCTCCAATGGAGGTTTCAGAGGCTGAAAAAAGCATCAGAAACGAAGCTTCAGAAAAAATTCCCCAAACAGATCTTCAGAAAAAAAGCCTCCAAACAGAGGTTCAGAAAAGAAGCCCCCAAACAGAGCTTCAGAAAAGAAGTCCCCAAACACAGCTTCAGAGGCTTTTTTTTCTGAACCTCTGTTTCGGAGGCTTTCAGAGGCAGAATTTTTTTTTTTCTGAAACAGAGTTTCAGAAGTTTCAGAGGCAGAAAAAAAAACCAACCCCCCCCCAAAAAAAACCCCTAAGGCACAGAGCTCACAACCAAGGAACCTGTTGCTAAAATTCACACCTGGGAACAGCTGATTGGGATATTCTGGGAGGCCGATCCACCTGCCAATCAGTTTTTTTCTTATTTTCCTCCCCAAAAACTAAGGAGTGTCTTATACTCCAGTGCATCTTATACTCCGAAAAATACAGTATGCTATTTTTTTCCTCTTTAAGAAATCACCTGTAATTGGCAAGAAAACCCCTACATGCATAGGAGATCCCCTGCCGAGCGCCACTGGCAGGTTTTTTTTTTTCTCTCTCTTCCCAAGGCTTCAAAATGTTCCTTTTTTAGTGCTGCGCGCACTCGGTAGCAGACTTCAGAGGATTTCACCCCTGCAGGTGACTTTTTCCCCCCACATGTACAACCATTGCAGCGTCCCCATGGTCACATGATCGAAATCCAGACGCTTGGCAACTGACTCATACTTAAGACGGTTGCCGTTCCCCAAGGTCACGTGATCGCCTTCTGTGACCTCTTGACAAGCCAAATCAACGGGGAAGCGAGATTCACTTAAGAACCGGCCTTGCTAATTTTTAGCCACTGCAGCGATTCACTTAACAACTTGTGGCAAGAAAGGTCGTAAAAATGGGGCAAAACTCACTTCACCACTGCCTTGCTCAACGAAACAAATGTCGGGCTCAACGGTGGTCGTAAGTCAAAGACTACCTGTATCTGTGTAATAAACCAGAGTTGCTGCGTAACGTATCACTCAAGATTTGTGAGGTGAGGTGATAATACATAAGGTATTCAACCCGTTAGTTTACCTCAGGGCTGAAAATGAATAAAATGGTGAGGCAAACCAGAAACATAAAAGATCGTATTTTGAAAGTCACTTCGTCTGAAATCGGCACACACATACACATATACACACACACGCAAACACACACAAAAGCAGTAAGCCACGTTCACTGAGGCAAACATTTTATTTTAAGGAGGCAGACCTACAGTTTCTTTGATTCGAGGTTGCATTTAATAGCTTCTCTAATGGTTGCAACATGACCGCGCATCTTGATTCCAGCATGAATAACAACCCGTCCGTGTTTCATTTAGTTCCAAATGAGAAATTCTGTCTTTTTATTGTTTTAGGAAATTAGTCTGTGTACTATTGCTCCTGAAACTTTATAATTAATCACGAAAGGTTACGGCTTAGGAGAGTTTGGGGGGGGGGCAGGAGGAAATAGGTGCTTGAATGATTATAACTGTAGCTGTCAAGTCAGAAATATGAGCCTTCCCGTTTGTTTTGAACAGTGTATCTTGCATTCTTTTGAAGATATACTGCTAACACACAAACACACACAATGTGCACACCTACACACTTCAGTGCAGAATTGCAAAGAGTTTGAAGCTGCCGGTTGACTTTTGAAAAACGAGAGAGAATGCTTACTCCTCTTCCTGAGTTTGCCATAGTGCCTTTTTCGCTAGAGAGATAGAAAACATATACAGATAGTTCTCGACCATTTGTTTAGAATAGAAGAATAGAATTTTATTGGCCAAGTGTGATTGGACACACAAGGAATTGTCTTGGTGCATATGCTCTCAGTGTACATAAAAGAAAAGATACGTTCATCAAGGTACAACATTTACAACACAATTGATGATCAATATATCAATATAAATCATAAGGATTGCCAGCAACAAGTTATAGTCATACAGTCATAAGTGGAAAGAGATTGGTGATGGGAACTATGAAACGATTAATAGTAGTGCAGATTCAGTAAATAGTCTGACAGTGTTGAGGGAATTATTTGTTTAGCAGAGTGATGGCCTTCGGGAAAAAACTGTTCTTATGTCTAGTTGTTCTGGTGTGCAGTGCTCTATAGCGTCGTTTTGAGGGTAGGAGTTGAAACAGTTTATGTCCAGGATGCGAGGGTTTAGTTTAGATGCGAGGGTTTAGTTTAGATGCGTTTAGTCAGCAATCGAAGTTACAACGGCAGTGAAAAATTGACACGACTGTTTTTAGACTAGATTAGAGTGGAGTGGAGTGGAGTGGAGTGGAGTGGAGTGGAGTAGAGTAGAGTAGGGTAGGGTAGGGTAGGGTAGGGTAGGGTAGGGTAGGGTAGGGTAGGGTAGAGTAGAGTAGAGTAGAGTAGAGTAGAGTAGAGTAGAGTAGCTGAAGTAGAGTAGAGTAGAGTAGAATAGAGTAGAGTAGAATAGGTGGAGTGGAATGGAACGGAACGGAACAGAACAGAACAGAACAGAGCTGGAAGGGACCTTGGTGGTCTTCTAGTGTAGTTTTTCACACTTACAACCATTGCAGCATCCCCATGTCACGTGATCAACATTCAGCTGACTCATATTTATGACGGTTGCAGTGTCCCGGGGTCACGTGATCACCTTTTGCAACCTTCTGACGAGCAAAGTCAATGGGGAAGCCAGATTTCACTTAACAGTTGTGTTACTAGCTTAACAACAGCAGTGGTTCGCTTAACAATTGCAGCGGGAAAGGTCATAAAATGGGACAAAACCCACCTAACCACTGTCTCGCTTTGCAACCACAAAGAAATTCTGGGTTCAACTCTGGTTGTAAGTCAAGGACTACCTGTACCATCATTCATGTTTACAGAATATTATGTTTGGTTTTGGTTTTGCTGGCATTGGAACCCTCCATAACGGTTGGGCCTCATGGTAGACTCTTTTTTCTGTAGCCAAAACACAGTCCTACCAAACTCTCCAAACTGCAGTGACTGAAAAATTGGTGGTGTGGTTTCCGGCTATGTCCGATCCCAATTGTGGCCGTATGTTGAGGACAAACCTGCAGTGAACTTGGTTCTTCTTCTTCTTCTTCTTCTTCTTCTTCTTCTTCTTCTTCTTCTTCTTCTTCTTCTTCTTCTTCTTCTTCTTCTTCTTCTTCTTCTTCTTCTTCTTCTTCTTCTTCTTCTTCTTCTTCGCCTTCACCTTCTCCTTCTCCTCCTCCTCCTCCTCTTCCTCCTCCTCCTCCTCCTCCTCCCTCTCCTTCTTCTCCCTCCTTCCTTCCTCCTCCTCCTCCTCCTTCTCTTCTTCTCCTCCTCCTCCTTCTCTTCTTCTCCTCTTTCCTTCCTCCTTCTCCTCCTCCTCCTCTCCTTCTTCTCCTCCTTCCTTCCTCCTTCCTCCGCCTCCTCCTCCTCCTCCTCCTCCTCCTCTCCTTCTTCCTCCTCCTCCTTCCTCCTCTTCCTCCTCCTCCTCCTCTTCCTCCTCCTCCTCCTCCTCCTCCTCCTCCTCCTCCTCCTCCTCCTCCTCCTCCTCCTTCTCCTTTTCTTTGATCCTGCAAATCAGTACCTGTAAAAAATATTCCATCCTTTCTTTGAATCACAGAGCAAGTCATGCTTCCTAAACATTGCAGCAACTTTCCTTTAGGACATTATTCTTGACTCCCAAAACAAAGTGAGAGGAAGCATAATGCTTAAGCCCTGCGTGGAGAAACCTCTTTTCTCTTGCTTTGCTTCTATCTGTGGTTGGTTTATGTGTGTGCGTATGCATTTCCCCCACCTCCCACTCTGTACCTGCCACGTAGGGTTTTATGATTATTATTTCCCCCCCTTGTAAATGCAAACATCCTTCACGATCTGGTTTTGTGTTGTTTTGTTTTAAAAAAAACACACACCCACAAATACATCACTCCAAGGAATATTTAAAGGAGCATCAGGAGGGGGAGGAATTCATTGGTTTAATGGAATGCTGTCAAGGAAGATCAGCATCACAAATGACACGAGGGGGCAAAATTGATACTTCTGCACTGACCCGCTAAAAGAAAAACCCTATGCATTATTTAGAAAACCCTCGAAAATCTGTCAGCGGATTGCCGAGTTAACAGAAGTGGGGTTGGAGCAGAAGGAGGTTCGGAGTTGAAGAGGTGTGTGGGATTGTAACGCTTGTAACTTTTCATGCTCAGCCCCGTCCACGCAGACCTGGTGATTACCTGGTCAGCAATTCTCTTCCAAGCTCTTTTAAGTGTTTTCAGTTAAAAGAGGTTTTTTTCTTTCTAAAAAGTAGTTTGTTTGTGCTACAATTGGCTTGCAAGTTAATGAGCGGATGATGATGATGATGATGAAGAAGAAGTAGAAGAAGAAGAAGCGAAGGAAGGAAGGAAGGAAGGAAGGAAGGAAGGAAGGAAGGAAGGAAAAAGAAAGAAAGAAAGAAAGAAAGAAAGAAAGAAAGAAAGAAAGAAAGAAAGAAAGAGGGAAGTAGGAGTAGTGGTGTGTTATGTGACAGACAAAGGCCAACTCGTTTTAAATCTAAGATTTACAAGACAACCATCTGCCCTGTTGCACTGTGTGGCACTGAATGCTGGGCAGCCACAACAGGGACCGAATGCTCTCTCCATGCCATGGAATGCAAAGGCTCCATTGGATCTCGGGCATCTCCCTTCTTGACCACATCACAAATGACACCATCCGACAGCATTTTGTGGTGGCACCAGTTATAGAGAAGGTGAGAGAAGGCTGGCTCCACTGGTATGGACATGTCCAGAGAGCAGCACATTCCACCGGGGCCAAGGCTGTGTACCAACTAGAAGTCAATGGCTGACGTCCTCACGGGCATCCAAAACAGAGATGGCAAGACACTGTCAACAAAGATATGAAAGCCATGGGAATGCACCCTGGAGATGCAGTTGGCCATGCAAAGTAGCATTCAGTGATCCGAAAATACGAGGAGGAGGAGGAGAGGAAGGAGAAGGAGGAGAGGAAGAGGAAGTAGAAGAAGGAGGAAGAGGAGAAGGAGGAGAGGAAGGAGAAGAAGGAGGAGAGGAAGAGGAGAAAGGAGGAGGAGGAGGAGGAGAAGAAGAGGAGGAAGGAGAAGGAGGAGGAGAAGAGGAAGGAGGAGGAGAGGAAGAGGAGGAAGGAGGAGAAGAAGAGGAGGAAGGAGAAGGAGGAGGGAGAAGGAAAAGGAGGAGAAGAGGAAGAGGAGAAAGAGGAGGAGGAGAGGAAGAGGAGGAGAAGGAGAAAGAGTGGTGGAGGGGAAGAGGAGAAAGGAGAAGAAGGAGGAAGGAAGAGAAGAAGAGGAAGCGGAGGAGGAGGGAGAAGGAGAAGGAGAAGAAGAAGAAAGAGGAAGGAGGATAGGTAATCCTGTGAATCGCTTCCAAGATCTGCCGCTTTCCTGCTTTATTTGTCCTGGCAGCAAAGGATGCAAACACATGTGTACAAACAAACAAACAAACAAACGAACAAACCCTGTCTTTGTTTTCCTTCTTTAATCACATCGCTAATATAGGGGAGCGAAGGTTTATTTCAAGATGAGTCAGCAGGGTATTGAGGCTCGGTAATACGTAGTCTGGGAGATACGCCAAACGTGAGAAGCTAGGTGTGTGTTTTAAGAACAGCATTTCTCACATCTCCGGAAATTGGTCTCCCTTTTTTTTTTTCTTTTTGGGGGAATTTTTTCACAACCTCCTTGCATTCCAAGTTACCCGGATCTAAACTTAGATAAAGACTTTTCTTTGATCCCGAGTACGGTGGAAGTACAATAGAAGGGAATAAGACAACAGGCATTAGAAGTTGTGAGTTCTCTGTCACTGGGCGTTTTCAAGAAGAGATGTGGATAGCCATTTGTCTAGAATAGTATAGCATCTCCTGCTTGAATAGCGGGTTGGGCTAGATGACCTCCAAGGTATCTTCCAGCTCTGTAATTCTGTTACTCTTTTTCTCAATCTTAGAGCCTGTTTTATTCATCAATTCCAATTGATCATTTTGCGTTTTTAGTTAAAATAGTTGTCTTTTGCTTCTTAATCTTAAATCTTACTATGGTATCAAATTCTTTTAGTTTTTTTTTCTTTTTTCATTAGCAATTCTACCCCTTTCTATGGATCTTCCGGGAAGACAATGGGCGTTCTAACTTGAGCTAAAATATGAAATATGACCTTCCTCTGATCTTCATAATTATGAAAACATTAATTCTCTTGGGATCAGGGATGAAATCCAGCAGGTTCTGACAGGTTCTGGAGACCCGGTAGCAGAAATTTTGAGTAGTTTGGCGAACCAGAAAATACTACCTCTGGCTGGCCCCAGAGTGGGGTGGGAATGGAGATTTTGCAGTATCCTTCCCCCAGGAGTGAGGTGGGAATGGGGATTTTGCAGTATCCTTCCCCCAGGAGTGAGGTGGGAATGGGGATTTTGCAGTATCCTTCCCCCAGGAGTGGGGTGGGAATGGGGATTTTGCCGTATCCTTCCCCCAGGAGTGAGGTGGGAATGGGGATTTTGCAGTATCCTTCCCCTAGGAATTGGGAGGGAATGAGGATTTTGCAGTATCCTTCCTCTGCCATGCCCACCAAGCCACGTGCACAGAACCGTGGATTTTACCAGTGTTTGGATCATGACGTGATCTGATACCTTTGTTTTTTTAACCGGTTGCCGCTACCTGTTTTCCCGTGGGCTCCTTCTTCTTTGTAGTGTGCTTTGTTACGTCACTTTTTATTGATTTTAATAAGTGTTGGTTACTTTCATCCTACTCATTCAAGAGATGAGCAGGATCAAAGTCATTGCCTCAAAAGAATACCCTCCCCCCTCCTTTTTTTGGACCCAGGTTGTCAGGGTTCCAAGTAAAACCCCCAACGAAAGAACTCGCCAAGGCTTGAGTTTCCTCCAAGTTCCATTTTATTAGAGATGTCATATTGGCACATCTGGGAAAACCCAAATCTGAAAGCTTCCAGGTTTTCCCCACCCAAAGGAAAGTCCAGGTCCCTGCCCAATACCCACAAGTTCATCATCTGAGCTTAGGACCTTTCGTCGCGAACTTAAAACCTATTTATTCCGCCTTGCTGGACTGGCTTGACTTTTAAAATTTTAATTTGATTTTATGGGTTTTAAATTTTGGTCAATTTTATAGGGTGTTATTGTATTTTAAATTTGGCCATTTGAATAAGTTTTTTAAGGGTTGTTCTTAGTATTGTATGTATTGTTCCTTTTGTATTTTATTCTGGCTGTTCACCGCCCTGAGTCCTTTGGGAGAAGGGCGGTATACAAATTAAAATATTATTATTATTATTATTGTTATTGTTATTGTTATTGTTATTATTATTATTATTATTATTATTATTATTATTATTATTATTATTATTATTATTATTACATGGTCCAATCAAAGCACCAACTCAATTGGAGATGCCTCCCAGTCACACCCCTCCAGGTGCAGATCAAATCATTTGGAAATCCTGAATTCTTCCAATACTTACCGTGTTTTCCCCAAAATAAGACCGGGTCTTATATTAATTTTTGCTCCAAAAGATGCATTATGGCTTATTTTCCAGTTAGGTCTTATTTTTTTGGGGGGGGGGAGGAATACAATACTAAATGCCTCCATCTGCTGACAATCTTAACTAGAGCTTATTTTTGGGGTAGGGCTTATATTATGAGCATCCTGAAAAATCATGCTAGGACTTATTTTCCGGTTGGGTCTTATTTTGGGGAAAATACGGTACTAAATACATCTACCTGGCTGACAATCTTAACTGGGGCTTATTTTGGGGGTAGGGCTTATATTACGAGCATCCTGAAAAATCATGCTAGGGCTTATTTTCCGGTTGGGTCTTATTTTCAGGGAAACAGGGTATATGAGGCGTCTTATTGGGCGGGGGGGGGGGAAATCTCCTGCCTCTTAATGCTTTCTATTCCTTCCTCCATTGTTTCTTTAGAACAAAAACATACAAGTTTTAATGAGAGTTGAGGTTGTTTAACGTCATGAAACTCTAGCTGTGCATCCATTCAGGGTTTTGTTTTATTTTTCACTCCAAATCGCCCTTAAGAATGAATGCACGGCGAAAGGGTTAGCGATGAGGTGCTCGGAACGTAGTTTTCTCCTTTTTCTTTTCTTCGTGGTAAAAGGGCTGATGAAGAAATGTTCAGAGCGTACTTTTGTTGTTTTTTTATTTTCTTTAATCCAGTTTAGGTTCTCAGGAACTGTTTACATTCATGAACCTTTTTCTCCTTTTCTTTCACAAATTTGTAGTATCCAACAAATCCGGGTGCCAGAGGTCTTACCTCTTCAAAGCTTTTAGTGGGGGGGAAAAATACATTCAGCATGGACTAATCTTCATTTTTGCCCCCCTATCTTCTTACAGCAGCACTAATGGAAATGTATTTTGTTTAATGACTCTGAAATCCTGTTTGTAATTAGATGTGGGAATTGGTCTTACTTTGTAACAGATGATACTGGAATAATAATATGAGAGAAGCTACACCGAGGCCGCTCCCCTCCAAAATCTATATCATTTTTCACACTATTGACAGGAAGCGTGCCGGAGAAGAAGAAAAAAAGCAGAGAAAACATAGAGATTGATTTTATTTTAAATAAAGCAGCGGGATTGTGGCGGATCCAGTCCTATTCGCCATAACGTTATTTATGGCTTTGCCTTGCAGGCCTATTTGTTTTCTTTTCTGTATCAAATTGGAGTACGGCTGGATATGGTAGGGTAGGAAATTTGGTAAGGAGGCTTTTTTTTTTGGAAAGTGTGAGGTTTTATTCTAACTCCCTCTTACGACTCATCCCCTGGCTGTTCTTTGCATGGTCTTAATATCCCCCCCCCTTTTTTTTTTTTTGAAATAAAGCAATTTTCTAAGATCCATGCCATATTTGTGAACATACCCTGATGGAAATCTAATGAGACCCATTAATTGAAAAAAAAATTGCATTTGTTTCCCTAGAGTTCCCTTCCTTCCTTCCTTCCTTCCTTCCTTCCTTCCTTCCTTCCTTCCTTCCTTCCTTCCTTCTATCCCTCTCTTTCCTCTCTCTCTTTCCTTTTCATCCTTCCTCTCTTTCCTTCCTTTCTTCCTATCTCCCCTTCCATCCATCCATCCATCCACCCATCCCTCTCCTTCCTTCCTTTCTCTTCCTTCCTTCCTTCCTTCCTTCCATATATCTCACTCTTTCCTCTCTCTCTTTCCTTTTCATCCTTCCTCTCTTTCCTTCCTTTCTTCCTATCTCCCCTTCCTTCCATCCATCCATCCACCCATCCCTCTCCTTCCTTCCTTTCTCTCTCTCCCTTCCTTCCTTCCATATATCCCTCTTTCCTCTCTCTCTTTCCTTTTCATCCTTCCTCTCTTTCCTTCCTTTCTTCCTATCTCTCCTTCCATCCATCCATCCACCCATCCCTCTCCTTCCTTCCTTTCTCTCCCTTCCTTCCTTCCTTCCTTCCTTCCTTCCTTCCTTCCTTCCTTCCTTCCATATATCTCTCTCTTTCCTCTCTCTCTTTCCTTTTCATCCTTCCTCTCTTTCCTTCCTTTCTTCCTATCTCTCCTTCCATCCATCCATCCACCCATCCCTCTCCTTCCTTCCTTTCTCTCCCTTCCTTCCTTCCTTCCTTCCTTCCTTCCTTCCTTCCTTCCTTCCTTCCTTCCTTTCTTTCTTCCTTCCTTCCATATATCCCTCTTTTTCCTCTCTCTCTTTCCTTTTCATCCTTCCTCTCTTTCCTTCCTTTCTTCCTATCTCTCCTTCCTTCCATCCATCCACCCATCCCTCTCCTTCCTTTCTCTCCTTCCTTCTTTTTCTTCCTTCCTATCTCTCCTTCCTTCCTTCCTTCCTTCCATATATCTCTCTCTTTCCTCTCTCTTTCCTTTTCATCCTTCCTCTTTTTCCTTCCTATCTTCCTTTCTTCCCTTCTTTCCATCCATCCACCCATCCCTCTCCTTCCTTCTCTCCTTCCTTCCTCCCCTCCCCTCCCCTCCCCATAATCCTCAAACCAGCATATCAATTGCAATCCTGATGGAGGGGTGATGGGAGTTGTAATTTTAGCATCAGATGGGTAAGAGCACTCTGAAATGTCAGCTTTACATTTCTTGAATAAGGTATTTAAATCTAAAATGTTGCTGTGCTCCCCAGTACAGCCTTTGTCTAGGTTGCATTGAAAGGTTATAGGCCAAAGCAGAAGGAATAAGCATACCAATAAAGGAGAATATTTGTAGCTCAGGGTTGCAATGAGGGGGTCCTTGGTGTTCTCTGAGATTGGTTGCTTTATTGCAGACGTTACATCACCCAAACTAGGTAACATCATCAGTGCTACTATAACAAGCATAATTTTGCTTTCATTGTCCATTGACATGGGGTAAACTCCAAGGTTCCTGGATTGACAGCCAAAGGTCTGTGCTGCTTTGATATATTTGTGGTACAAGATTTCTTTATAATGGAGATGTGGTGGTGCAGTGGTTAGAATGCAATATTGCAGGCTACTTTTGCTGACTGACTGCAATTCAGCAGTTCAGTCCTGACTGGCTCAAGGATTGACTCAGCCTTCTATCCTTCCGAGGTTGGTAAAATGAGGATCCAGATTGTTAGGGGACAAGAGGCTGACTCTGTCAATAGAATGGAATGGAATGGAATGGAATGGAATGGAATGGAATGGAATGGAATAGAATAGAATAGAATAGAATAGAATAGAATAGAATAGAATAGAATAGAATAGAATAGAATAGAATAGAATAGAATTCTTCATTGGCCAAGTGTGATTGGACACACAAGGAATTTGTCTTCGGTGCATAGGCTCTCAGTGTACATAAAAGAAAAGATACCTTCATCAAGAATCATAAGGTACAACACTTAATGATAGTCGTAGGGTACAAATAAGGCAATTAGGAAACAATCAATATTAATATAAATCGTAAGGATACAAAGCCACAAAGTTACAGTCATACAGTCATAAGTGGGAGGAGATGGGTGATGGGAAT
Organism: Ahaetulla prasina; assembly: GCF_028640845.1. Classification (NCBI taxonomy): domain Eukaryota; kingdom Metazoa; phylum Chordata; class Lepidosauria; order Squamata; family Colubridae; genus Ahaetulla; species Ahaetulla prasina. The sequence continues at coordinate 15,371,430 of NC_080549.1, read as the reverse complement.
GATGAGAAGATTAATAGTAATGCAGACTTAGTTATTAGTTTGACAGTGTTGAGGGAATTATTTGTTTAGCAGAGTGATGGCATTTGGGAAAAAAACTGTCCTTGTATCTAGTTGTTCTGGTGTGCAGTGCTCTGTAGCGTCGTTTTGAGGGTAGGAGTTGAAACAGTTTATGTCCAGGATGCAAGGGGTCTGTAAATACTTTCACAGCCCTCTTTTTGACTCGTGCAGTATACAGGTCCTCAATGGAAGGCAGGTTGGTAGCAATTGTTCTTTCTGCAGTTCTAATTATCCTCTGAAGTTTGTGTCTGTCTTGTTGGGTTGCAGAATCAAACCAGACAGTTGTGGAGGTGCAGATGACAGACTCAATAATTCCTCTGTAGAACTGAATCAGCAGCTCCTTGGGCAGTTTGAGCTTTCTGAAACCGTTTGGAAAGGGCTGTAAAGCACTGTGAAGCGGTATACAAGTCTAAGCCCTATTGCTTTTGCTACTGTTTTAGCCTCTTAAAAAGGAGCTCAGGTTTCTTAGGCATGTTTTGTGACTTCCAGATGTGCTAGACTACAGTTTGCATGATTGACCAATAGAAAAATCTTTATCTGTAACAACGTGAATTATAACACATCTTATCTGCAGGGTACCCAGGTTGGGACAGATAGTACTGGCCATTTTCTCAGCATCACACTAGGATTCATGGATTCATTTTGGATTCAGAGATCCATTTGTTAAACTCCAGCAGTGGCTGATTTCTATGCCGTCTTAATAAAGGTTATGTGCGCATGCATAACCATAGAATCATAGAATAACAGAGTTGGAAGGGACCTTGGAGGTCTTCTAGTCCAACCCCCTGCCCAGGCAGGAAATCCCACACCACTTCAGAGAAATGGGTATCCAACATCTTCTTAAAAACCTCCAGTGATGGAGCATTTACAACTTCTGGAGGCAAGTTGTTCTACTGATGAATTGTTCTAACTGTCAGGAAATTTCTCCTTAGTTCTAAGTTGCTTCTCTCCTTGATTAGTTTCCACCCATTGCTTCTTGTCCTGCCTTCAGGTGCTTTGGAGAATAGCTTGACTCCCTCTTCTTTACGGCAGCCCCTGAGATACTGGAACCAGTCAGAGTCCATTTGATATTACAGGAAGCCCTCAACTTAGGACCACAGTTGAGCCCCAAATTTGCGTTACTGAATGAGACATTTGTTCAGTGAGTTCATCCTGCTTTTTACGACTTTTCTTGCCACCGTTCTTAACCCTGCAGTTGTTAAGTTAGTAAGACGGTTGTTAAGTGAATCTGGCTTCCCCATTGACTTTGCATGCCGGAAGGTCACAAAAGGGGGATCACATGACACACACACACACACACACGGGACACTGCAACCGTCGTAAGTACATGCCAGTTGCCAAGCATCTGAATTTTGATCGCATGACGATGAGAATGCTTCAAGAGTCGTAAGTGTGAAAAATGGTCATAAGTCATTTTTTTTATAATGTAACTTTGAACGGTCACTAAACGAACTGCTGCAAGTCAAGGACTAGCTATATTTTCAGAACCAGAGAAAGAAACAACTAGCAGGTAAGGTGAGAGGGCAGTAAGCTGGCGCGAACGTGGAAAAAACGCTCCTCGGAATCAAATGTTTTCAAGTGTTTATTGTCCTGATCAATCCCACGCAAAAGCAAGACCAGGAGAACCATTATCGTTCCTTTGGTTTTGCACCTCCCATGCTGAGTCAAAAGACATTTTCTTCCAGCTATACAGCTGACAACAGCAGGAGCCCCATAAATGCCAATTTTAATCAGAGTTGATTTTATCAAACCCATGTGCAGCCATGTAAAAAAAAAACAAAAAAAAACCCTGATTTATGTGGAAGGCAAGATGTTACCTGACAATCTGAGCATTTAATTGTTTCATTGATTGCTTCTTTATGTATATGTAGATGGACTCAGCTGGTGCTGGGCTCTTGAAAAGCTCTGGGTACAAAATCTATCCAGGGATCCCGGCAAAACCGGGAAGCTAGAGTCACCAACTCAAGATTTTTAGCGTATGCTTTCAATTTGCACTGAACTAGTACCCAACTATACATCTTATCAGCTTTTCGTTTCAGCATTCAGACTTCTCTTTCTTTGGAACTTTTACTGCAACCCAATGAGCTAGGAAATATTTTTGCATTATCAGGGAGAAAGCAGCTAAGAGGCAGTGTCTGTTTTGACTTGGTGGTATGAAGCACACTTCGTATTATATCAGAATATAATACAGAATAAACAGAATTGGAAAGGACCATGGGGGTCTTATAGTCCAACACTCTGCTCAAGCAGAAGACCCTGTGTTGTTCTGGACAAATGGCTGTCCAATCTCTTATTAATGTCTTTTTTCCCTTCCCTATCATTTTCTAATTTCCTTTCTTCCTCTCACTTTTCTCCCTTCCCTTCCCTTCCCTTCCCTTCCCTTCCCTTCCCTTCCCTTCCCTACCCTACCCTACCCTACCCTACCCTATCATTTTCTAATTCCCTTCCTTCCTCTCACTTCTCCCTTCCCTTCCCTTCTCTTTCCTATCATTTTCTAATTCCCTTTCTTCCTCTCACTTTTCTCCCTTCCCTTCCCTTCCCTACCTACCCTACCCTACCCTACCCTACCCTACCCTATCATTTTCTAATTCCTTCCTTCCTCTCACTTCTCCTTCCTTCCTTCTCTTTCCTATCATTTTCTAATTCCTTCCTTCTTCCTCTCACTTCTCCCTTCCCTTCCCTTCCCTTCCCTACCCTACCCTACCCTACCCTATCATTTTCTAATTCCCTTCCTTCCTCTCACTTCTCCCTTCCCTTCCCTTCTCTTTCCTATCATTTTCTAATTCCCTTCCTTCCTCTCACTTCTCCCTTCCCTTCCCTTCTTTTTCCTATCATTTTCTAATTCCCTTCCTTCCTCTCACTTCTCCCTTCCCTTCCCTTCCATTTGCTAATTTCCTTCCTTCCTCTCACTTTTCTCCCTTCCCTTCCCTTCCCTTCCCTTCCCTACCCTACCATTTCCTAATTCCCTTCCTTCCTCTCACTTTTCTCCCTTCCCTTCCCTTCCCTACACTACTCTACTCTACCCTATCATTTCCTAATTTCCTTCCTTCCTCTCAGTTTTTTCCCTTCCCTTCCCTTCCTTATCATTTGCTTATTTCCTTCCTTCCTCTCATTTTCCTCCCATCCCATCCCATCCCATCTTTCAAAAGTTTGTCAAATTCTGTTTTGACATAAGCTACAGATACTTCCTGGTTACACACCTGTTGGACTTCCTGCCTCCTGAGTAGATCAAGGCACCTGGATGACAATGACAGAGCATCCATTGTGTTCCAGAATAGTCCAGTTTGATGCAATTGGATGCAATTACCTTAAAATACCACCAGCTTTTGTAAGCTTAATTGTATATGTGTGATACTTTTCTAATTCAATTAAGACTAACTATTCCACATTAAGCTTTCTGTTAAAATCCATGCAGTGGTACTATAAAAAAGTCATTAATTTGCTAATATCAATTTAACTAGTTTTAGCTCATTAACCTTGACACGGATGGTGCAAGTGAGAATAACCTTTCCACTTTCAGTTGTTCTCAACACAATAACCTGGAACTCTAAAGGCCCCTTGAAAAGCCAAGTTCATTATTTTAAGGCATCAGTTACAGAATTATATCTGTGCATTGGAATTACAAATAGGGGAATATATACTATCCAATCTCCTTCAGAGGTTCATAGCTCTGTTTTCCATGAATTTATTTTCTAATCCAGTTCCTGCACACTTAAGTTTATGTTTTGATGCATAGCGTACTCCTAACCTGTTATTAGAATAGAATACAGAGTTGGAAGGGACCTTGGAGGTCTTCTAGTTCAACCCCCAGCTCTGGCAGGAAACCCTCTACCATTTCAGATAAATGATTGTTCAATCTCTTCTTAAAAACTTCCAGTGTTGGAGCATTCACAACTTCTGGAGGCAAGTTGTTCCACTGGTTAATTGTTCTAACTGTCAGGAAATTTCTCCTTCATTCTAAGTTGCTTCTCTCCTTGATTAGTTTCCACCCATTGCTTCTTGTCCTGCCCTCAGGGGTTTTGGAGAATAGGTTAACCCCCTTCTATTTTGTGGCAACCCCTGAGATATTGAAACACTGCTATCCTGTCACCCCTGGTCCTTTTCATCAAACCAGACATACCTAGTTCCAGCAACTGTTCTTCATATGTTTTAGCCTCCAGTCTTTATTACTCTTCTCTGCACTCTACATCGTGACAACCAAAACTGGATGCCATATTCCAGTTTTGGTCGCCACGATGGAAAAAAGATGTGGAGACTCTAGAAAGAGTGCAGAGAAGAGCAACAAAGACTGGAGGCTAAAACATACGAAGTACGGCTGCAGGAACTGGGTATGTCTTGTTTAATGAAAAGAAGGACTAGGGGAGACATGATAGCAGTGTTCCAATATCTTAGGGGCTGCCACAAAGAAGAGGGAGTCAAACTATTCTCCAAAGCACCTGAGGGCAGGACAAGAAGCAACGGGTGGAAACTCATCAAGGAGAGAAGCAACCTAGAACTAAGGAGAAATTTCCTGAGAGTGAGAACAATTAATCAGTGGAACAACTTGCCTGCAGAAATTGTGATTGCTCCAACACTGGAAGTTTTTAAGAAGATGTTGGATAGCCATTTGTCTGAAGTGGTGTAGGGTTTCCTGCCTAAGCAGGGGGTTGGACTAGAAGACCTCCAAGGTCCCTTCCAACTCGGTTATTCTATTCTATTCTAACTAGTGAGGAAGAGAGCATTCCAAAGCCTGTGTGTTGCCATCAAGAAGTCTTCTCAACCGACTGGAATTGAATGATGGAAGATCTACAAGATGACAGACAAACACGTTTGGGGAGAGATTATGAATCCTGCAGGTTCTCAGACCCCAGACTGTGAAAAAGCTTAAATGTTAAGACGTTTAATAGAAAACATTTTGAGCTGGCCCTGGAAATAAGCCGAGAGCCAGTGTACTTTGACAAAAACCCAGCATAAAATGCTAAGGAAAACCTCCTAAGACCCATTCTTAATATGTTTTTCAGAAGAGAGTTAAACGAGAGTTAAACAACTTCAGTAAAGCATTTGATAAAGTAGATCATAACCTACTACTAGATAAAGTAGAAAAATGTGGGTTAGACAGCACCACCACCAGATGGATTCGTAACTGGCTGACCAACCGCACTCAACGTGTAGTCCTCAGCGGAACTACATCCACATGGAGGGAAGTATGCAGTGAAGTACCCCAAGGCTCTGTTTTAGGCCCAGTACTCTTCAACATCTTCATCAATGACTTGGACGAGGGGATAGATGAGGAACTCATCAAATTTGCAGATGACACCAAGCTGGCAGGAATAGCCAACACTCCAGAAGATAGGCTCAAATTACAGAAAGATCTTGACAGACTTGAACATTGGGCGTTATCTAACAAAATGAAATTCAACAGTGAAAAAAGTAAGGTTGTACATTTAGGCAAAAAAACCAAAATGCACAGGTACTATATATGTGGTATCTTGCTCAATAGTAGTACCTGTGAGAGGGATCTTGAAGTCCTAGTGGATAACCATTTAGATATGAGCCAGCAGTGTGCAGCTGCTGCTAAAAAAGCCAACACAGTTCTGGGTTGCATAAACAGAGGGATAGAATCAAGATCACGTGAAGTGTTAATACCACTTTATAATGCCTTGCTAAGGCCACACTTGGAATACTGCATTCAGTTTTGGTCGCCAAGATGTAAACAAAGATGTTGAGACTCTAAAAAGAGTGCAGAGAAAAGCAACAAAGATGATTAGGGGACTGGAGGCTAAAACATATGAAAAACGGTTGCAGGAACTGGGTATGCCTAGTTTAATGAAAAGAAGGACTAGAGAAGACCTGATAGTAGTGTTCCAATATCTCAGGGGTTGCCACAAAGAAGAGGGGGTTTGGCTGTTCTCCAAAGCACCTGAGGGTAGAACAAGAAGCAATGGGTGGAAACTGATCAAGGAAAGAAGCAACTTAGAACTAAGGAGAAATTTCCTGACAGTTGGAACAATTAATAAGTGGAACAACTTGCCTCCAGAAGCTGTGAATGCTCCAACACTGGAAGTTTTTAAGAAGATGTTGGATAACCATTTGTCTGAAGTGGTGTAGGGTTTCCTGCCTGGGCAGGGGGTTGGACTAGAAGGCCTCCAAGGTCCCTTCCAACTCTGTTGTTGTTATTGTTATTGAATGTTAAAGCAAGTTCCCCGTCATCCTGGTTTGTTTTGTTGAGTTCACAAAATATGATTTAGAAAAGACTAAACGAAAGGGGGAGGGGTGTGTGGAAATCTGATGATTCAGAGGTTGCTGTGAATTCATAGCTAAGAATAAATGAAATGAAGGTCATATTAACCCTCGTGATACTCGTTAGTGTAATCACACCCCAGAAGTAGACATTTTTGAAATGTGGTGATGGGACACTGGGAAATGTGCAGGAATAAGAACGCAATGACTCACCAAAGCTCAGATTTTACTACCCACCAAATTTATGTCAGGACAAAAATCCTGCATTAGATTTCCTGGATATAATAATAGCAATAGCACTTATATATTGCTCCATAGTGCTTTTACAGCCCTCTCTAAGCAGTTTACAGAATCAGCATATTCCCCCCCCCAAAAAAAAACATCTAGGTCCTCATTTTATTATAAAGAAAGTTTTATTTCCATTTTCCAACAACCTATTCAATGTACAGTCTCTTATTCAACATTAATCATTAACTTTCATTTGTTAGTTATTCGGGTCTGCCCAGCTACCATTTCCTTCCTTAGCACAACCTTTCCTCCTCCCTTCTCTACCTTCTTCTACTTTCTTTCCTTCCTCTCCTTCACTTTTCTACTTCCTCTCCTCCTTCCCCACTCTTCTCTTCATCCACTCTTTCTAACCCTCTCTCTTTCCCCTTTCTTCTTCCCCTCCTTTCCCCCTCTTCTACCTATCTCTTTCTTACCTACTTTCTTCCTTCACTCTCTCTACTCCTCTCTCCCTTTCCATTCCCTTCTAAAATGGCAGCTGAGCAGCCCCGATTTCATTTCAAATTATTTCTATTTTTTAATTACATATCTTCAATCAGTCCTGTACATTAAATCTAGGTCCTCATTTTACTGACCTCGGAAGGATGGAAGGCTGAGTCAACCTTGAGCTGGTCAGGATCGAGCTGCTGGCAATTTTTTAAAAAAATTTGCATTTATATCCCACCCTTCTCCGAAGACTCAGGGCAGCTTACACTATGTTAAGCAATAGTCGTCATCCTTTTGTATATTATATACAAAGTCAACTTATTGCCCCCCAACAGTCTGGGTCCTCATTTTACCTACCTTATAAAGGATGGAAGGCTGAGTGCAATTCTGCAATCTAGCCACTGAGCCACCAGGGCTCCTGATAGCAACAGCACTTAGACTTATATACCACTTTGTAGTGCTTTACAGCCCTGTCTAAGTGATTTACAGAATCAGCCTATTGCCCCCAACAATCTGAGTCCTCATTTTACCCACCTCAGAAGGATGGAAGGCTGAGTCAACCTTGAGCCGGTCAGGATCAAACTGCTGACAGTGGGCAGAGTCAGCCTACAATACTGCACATTAATCAAGATTCTTGATGCCTCTGAACATACTACAACCATGCGCTGTTCTCAAGAACCTGATATCCAGGAGCTGATATCCAAGGATCGATTAATTCTGATACGGGTTGCAATTGGGACCAGAATTTCCTTTGTTAAGCAAGGCAGTTGTTAAATGAGTCATCTTTTTTTGTTAAGTGAATCATGCTTCCCCCTATTAGACTTTGCTTGTCAGAAGCCAGCCTGGGAAGGTTACAGAAAGCTATTATATGGCCCGCAAGATGCTGCAACCATCATAAATGCATTGTCGTGTCCCACTCTTCCGCTGAAGGCCGGGTCAGGGAAATCCGAATCAGGCTTGCCTCTGCAGCTCTGCCCAAAGTCCTAGCAAAGTCCTCAGAGCAGGCAGGAGACCAGTAAGTGACTTCAGCAAGATAAGTTCGACTTTTGCCTGACTCAGAGACTGCCAGAAAGCAGATCCTTTATATAGGCCATGGGGTGTGGCTCCATGACTCAGCACTCATTAAGGCCTGCCCCTCCCTTCCTTCTGTTGCCTCCGCCTATCCAATCTTCTGATGTGAGGGTCACTCCAATCAGCTGTTGGAAGTAAACTTTCCTCAGGCTCACATGCTGTGGAGGAGGGAGGGTCTAGCTGCTCCGTTTGCCTGGGATGGAGCCAGGGCTGGGGCAGGATGCTCCCTCCTCTGCAGCCTGCTTGGGCATGGAGCCAGGGCTGGGACCGGGAGGTGCCCCCTCCTCTGCAGCTTGTCTGGGCATGGAGCCAGGACTGGGGCCGGGAGGCATACATTCCTCCGTGTTCGGGAGCAGATAAGCAGACCCTGGCTGCGGTGAGAGCGGACAAGACACAACATACATGCATGTTGCCAAGCGCCCAATTTTTGGTCGCATGACCATTGGGAATGCTGCAACGGTTTTAAATGACAAGACCGGTTGCAAGTCACATTTTATAGTGCCGTCGTAACGGTTGTAAATTGAGGACTATCTGGGCGAAACATGACGAACATGCATCCAAAGCAGGGGTGAAATCCAGCAGGTTCTGACAGGTTCTGGAGAACCGGTAGCGGAAATTTTGAGCAGTTCGGAGAATCGGTAGCGGAAATTTGGAGTAGTTCAGAGCAGGGGTCTCCAACCTTGGCAACTTTAAGACTTGTGGACTTCAACTCCCAAAATTCTGGGAGTTGAAGTCCACAAGTCTTAAAGTTGCCATGGTTGGAGACCCCTGGTTCAGAGAATTGGCAAATACCACCTCTGGCTGGCCCCAGAGAGGGGTGGGAATGGAGATTTTGCAATATCCTTCTCCTGCCATGCCTAACAAGCCACACCCACCGAGCCACACCACGCCCACCAAATCACGCCCCATAGAACCGGTAGTAAAAAAAAAATTGGATTTCACCACCGATCGAAAGTAATCGCTATTTTGATCAAACCTAATATTTGCGATAGGCTACTTCATGAGGGGGAAAAAAAAGAATTATTGACCAGACAAAGAAAATAAAAACAAAGGTTTTGTTTAGAAAGCATAGACAGAGAGGGGGGTGGGGCTGAGGTCCCCATCCAAGCTAAGAAGTAAAACGAACAGAAAAACAATAAAGTCAGCAAGCACCGCGATGTATTTAACAGCGATAGTAAAAATAAAGCATTAGAGAACTTAAGCCAAAAAATCCAATACTTTTACTATCTAACTTTGCTGTTACATTTAACAAAACAACTTTGCCATCTGATTCTGCCAACTGCCATTTTTAACCACAGCTCAAAGCGCTTCAACCAATCCTTCTGCTTGATTAAATAAATAAGGTTTCAAATATCTTTCAGCAAATCCAGACCTGTCTTAAAGCTGAAATAAGGGGAGAACAGAATTACTTCGTCGAAACTCAAATCAAGATCATAATCCTGATCTTTGACAAGTATTACAATAAGGCAGGCCTCTTAATGAATAAAGGGATGCAGTGGCTAAGATGCTGAGCTTGTCGATCGAAAGGTTGGCAGTTCAGCGGTTCAAATCCCTAGTGCCGCATATAAAGGGGTGAGCTCTGGTTACTTGTCCCAGCTTCTGCCAACCTAGCAGTTCGAAAGCACGTTAAAAATGCAAGTAGAAAAAATAGGGACCACCTTTGATGGGAAGGTAACAGCGTTCCATGTGTCTTTGGCATTGAGTCATGCCAGCCACATGACACGGAGACATCTTCGGACAGTGCTGGCTCTTTGGCTTTGAAACTGAGATGAGCACTGCTCCCTAGAGTCGGGAACAACTATCTCATATGTGCGAGGGGAACTTTACCTTTACCTTAATGAATACATGTTCTCTTTTTTGTCAGATTCCCCTTTTGATCCAAAAAGACTTACTTGCCTGCAGATCAACTCGTCATGTAGGTTCCCCATGCTGGCTAGGAGGCAAATCATGGTTTGCACAAACCTTGGCTATTACGACTTAGTCCACTTTGTTCATACCAGGAAAGGCGATAAGAAATGAGACGACAGTGGGGTGAATATGAAAACATGCATGACAAAATTGTGACTTCCAGCATTCTGTTGTAGAGTTTGGAAGCCAACTGTGATAAGAAGTTAAGAAAGAAGTCAATGATGCACAGAAATGAAAGGGTCCCCTCGATCCCCACAATGGATGAATGGCTACAAAAACTGATGGAGTTAGCAGAGATGGCTAAATTGGCTGTTTTGATTAAAGGGGGAAAAAAAACACAAATACCTTTATTTCTATTTGGAAACCACTTTTGGGCTTTGTACTTGGGATGGGGGGAAAAATGAAACTTTGATTTGGGGTTTTACCAATGAGATAAATCTGTTGTTACAGAAATGGCTAGTTTCTATTATTATGAAAAAGTGAAAAGTTGAGGGTAGATCTTATATTTTGCTGCACCAAAGAAGTCGGAAGTCAATGCCTTTTTTCTTTCTTTCCCCCCCCCACTATCCACTTCCCTTGTTCCTTTCCTAATTCCCCTAATATTTGCTTTTGTGTTCTCTTTGTGTGTCATATTATAAATTAATAAAACTATTTGAAAAAGGAAAAAGAAAGAAGTTGATGATATAATGTACCCTCCTCTGCACAGGGGCTTGTGATGTATTGCTCTTTAAGAAAGTAGTAATTTTATTACCGGGGGTTGTCAAGAACAAACATCAACTTTCTTCCCAAAATGAAGAGCTCGGGGAAGTGAGCGTTTGTCATTATGTTTAATTTGTGCGTACCTCGCCATTGGAAAGGCCAAGGGAGCTAGGCCGAGAGCACAGCTGTACGGGCGCCTCGACTAATTGCCTCTCCATCCTCAACCTCATTTATCTTCATTTCTTCCCAATTATGCCACATTATCAATAGTCTCTGTTGCATCCGAGTCTTAATCCCCTTTATTCAGGCAGCATTAGACAGTGGCAGATGACTTCTTGGAGGTAGACAGAATAAACAGCTAGGAAATGCCACCCCTGGCAGATGGCGATGCTTCGCGAGAGATGGGCACAACGTTTTGGAAACACGTTGCTGGGCTAGTGGTAGAAGGAGGCAAGCTGTCAATATTTTTATAAATGATCATCAAAAGTGCAGCTTGCTTAATATCAACGGAGCCACCGGCCAAAATCGGTAAAGTTTGAAAACTGCTTCCAAGACTGCGTTGCTGTAGGTTGGGAGGCCTTTTATCAGAAGAGCATTGGGTTCAAAGACACCTCTCTTGACTTGAAGCATGTCCTTCACCCATATCAGAGACTTCGATTGCTTTCCATCTTCTGTAGGTTGGGAGGTCTTTTATCAGAGGAGCATTGGGTTGAAGGACACCTCTCTTGACGTGAAGCATGTCCTTCACCCATATCAAAGACATTGATTCTTTCCATCTTCTGTAGGTTGGGAGGCCTTTTATCAGAAGAGCATTGGGTTGAAGGATACCTCTCTTGACGTGAAGCATGTCCTTCGCCCATAGTAGAGACATTGATTGCTTTCCATCTTCTGCCTCCATTTTTGTTTCTGGGAAGGACACCTTTGGAGCCCACTTGGAGTTAACGATATTCTTTAGATTCTCGTTCTCTAAGTGAGGGTTGAGTAACTTTCTGTTGAGTGCTACATCTGTGTGCAAGCAAGATCCTGGCCTGGATTCAGTGGGCTGGTCAGAAATGGACATTTGGTTTCTTCTTGACATCCTTCATTCCCCACTTTTCTCATTCTGAATTTTTCTTCACTTTCCTTTCTTCCTTATACCCCTCCTTCCCACCCCACCCCTCTTTCCCCTTGCAGCAGACAAGAACAGATTGAGCCTTCAATGAGATGGGTGGTTATATAAATTCAATAAATAAATAAAATTAGGCTGAAGGCTGCATATGTATTATTTAATCCACCTCTTCTCTGTGCAGGAGTGAATAGTCTCTCTAGTACATGTACAGTATGCAATAAATGCTGGCCCAACTACATTTAGCTACAATCAGACGTTCTTCATAGTAACCAAATTCACACTGAGTAGTAAATTAGGTTTCTGGTGTGTCCTAACTTGCTATTAGGCAGAGTGTTCATGCAGTTAGCCTGTTTCCTCCTAGCTTGCTTTTCACACTAGATTTAAGAACTTCGTAAAACATAGTTGGCTTTCTTAGTGTACGGTGAAGCCCCCAAATCTCGGGTGTCTTCTTCCTTTTTTTCAAAGAAGATAAAGTTCATGAGCTAACAAGTCTTGGCTTGCAAAGAGAGCAACATTCTGAGATCCTGAATTTGCGGTAATTAATGTAAGATGAAAATTTTCAAGTTTGTTTTTTTGCTACATGTGCTAAGGAGAGGAATCGAGCAAGAGCGAGTTGCTTCCTGTGTAATCATGTTTCATTGTTCATGAGTGGCTTACAAATGCTTAAGAAGTAGGGTATTATCATACTTCAGCTTCAACCACAACAATACACGAACAAATAATAGATACAAACTCAAGGTAAACCACTCCAAACTCAATTGCAGAAAATATGACTTCAGTAACAGAGTGATCAATGCCTGGAATGCACTACCTGACTCTGTAGTTTCTTCCCCAAACCCCCAAAACTTTAACCTTAGACTGTTTACTGTTGACCTCACCCCATCCAAGATAGCACCACCAAAGGCTGCTTCGGTGAAATGCTCTCTAATATCATTAAGTGTTGTAAGTGTTTACCTTGATGAAGGCATCTTTTCTTTTATGTCCACTGAGAGCATATGCACCAAGACAAATTCTTTGTGTGTCCAATCACACTTGGCCAAAAAAAATTCTATTCTATTCTATTCCTAAGAGGTCTGTAAGGGGCGTGCATAAGTGCACCCGCGTGCCTACCGTCTCTGTCCTAATATTTCTTTTTACTTACTCTTTTCATGTATCCACATTATATTTATACTTTTACCTGTTATCTTATATATGATTGACAAAATAAATAAACAAATAAAAATAAATAACTGCAACGAAACAATGGATTTCTTTATAGGTTGAGTAAGGTTATATCTCATCTGTACTCCAGGAGTTCAAAGTACTGTTCATAAAACTGTTTTCTTCATTCCCCACAATAATCTTGTGATATAGGTTGGGTAAAGGTAAAGGTAAAGGTTATCCTCGCACATACATGCTAGTCGTTGCCGACTGTAGGGGGTGGTGCTCATCTCCGTTTCAAAGCCGAAGAGCCAGCGCTGTCCGAAGATGTCTCCATGATCATGTGGCTGGCATGACTCAACGCCAAAGGCGCACGGAATGCTGTTACCTTCCCACCAAAGGTGGTCCCTATTTTTTCTACTTGCATTTTTACATCCTTTCGAAACTGCTAGGTTGGCAGAAGCTGGGACAAGTAACGGGAGCTCACCCCGTTACACGGCAGCACTAGGGACTCGAACCGCTGAGCTGCCGACCTTTCGATCAACAAGCTCAACGTCCTAGCCCCTGAGCCACCGCGTCCCTTAAATAGGTTGGGTAGTAATGTCCAAATTGATACCGATGTGATGCGATAACAGAATGGAGAAAACAATTTGTTTGTTACGTTGTTGTTGTTTTGCATACTGGATTGGGGCTGGAGGCATTTTTACATGTGATAAAACTTGTACAAAGCTGAGCATACCAGTTTTGTCTATTTCTAGCAAAAAGTGGCAGAGATGTCCATATACATTGATTCTTCAATGCAAATTTGGGCAGTGCGGCCTTAAAAGTCGACAAAAATAAAAAATGGGGGGGTCTTGATAGCCATATGTACCCCACAGTTTACAGATTGTTGCTTCCGATCCTTCGCAAGGTAAATCATTAGTAAAAATCTAAATTAAACATTTTGGCTTTAGCACTGTTCTAGTTCATTTAAGTTAGTCGACCATCCCAGCCCTAATTTTTCTCACTCAAAGTTAGGATTAGTTTTCACAAAGTTGGAGAAAATCTGGGTGCTTCTCCCCACCCCCACCCCCTTATCTATTTATTATACAATTATCAACAGATTACCACACCTAAGTCGTGATGGACATATTTTTTAAGTATGACTGACTGATGGACAGACTGGGAATTGCTGAATTAATGGGCATACTTCAAAGGCTTGGCAGAGCCGAGCAGTAATTACATCTGCTGAGGCAGTTGATAACTTTTTGGAAATAGACCAGCAGACGGCCTTCACTGGAGTTCTCCATTTTTAATATGTTATTTTTGTGGCTTACTTGGAATGTACAATATTGCATCCTGTTAATGTGAATATAAAAAGCAAATCATCAAATGTGAGGGGTCTTTTGATAGCTCGTTCATATTTGTGTTTTCATTTTAAAAGACAACTAGATTTTTGGAGAAATTTCTTCATAGAATAGAATAGGAATTCTTTATTGGCCAAGTGTGATTGGACACACAAGGAATTTGTCTTTGGTAAATATGCTCTCAGTGTACATAAAAAGAAAAGATCTTCGTTAAGAATCATAAGATTCAAGACTTAACGATAGTCATAGGATACAAATAAGCAATCAAATCATACTAGGAAATATAAATCGTAAGGATATAGCAACAAGTTACAGTCATAGAGTCATAAGTGGGAGGAGATGGGTGACAGGAACGATGAGAAGACTAATAGTAATAGTAATGCAGACTTAGTGAATAGTTTGACAGTGTTGTGGAAATTATTCGTTTAGCAGAGTGATGGTGTTTGGGAAAAAACTGTTCTTGTGTCTAGTTGTTCTGCTGTGCAGTGCTCTATAGCATCGTTTTGAGGGTAGGAGTTGAAACGATTTATGTCCAGGATGTGAGGGGTCTGTAGATATTTTCACAGCCCTTTTTTTGACTCATGCAGTATATAAGTCCTCAATGGAAGGCAGGTTGGTAGTAATTGTTTTTTTTCTGCAGTTCTAATTCATGGGCTTTTAGTCATCTTTACCCCTTCTTTTTTCAAACTGTCTTGTCCTTCAAATGATCAGGTGTATTTTAGGCAACCACTACAAGTTGCTGTTAGTTTTCAGTTATCATTCATTGAAAAGTCAGAATACAGAATAACAGAGTTGGAAGGGACCTTGGAGGTCTTCTAGTCCAACCCCGTTTCCAGGCAGGAGACCCTATATCATTTCAGAGAAATGGTTGTCCAATCTCTTCTTTAAAACCTACCGTGTTGGAGCACCTACAACTTCTGGAGGCAACTTGTTCCACTGATTAATTGTTCTCACTATCAAGAAATTTGTCCTTAGTTCTAAGTGGCTTCTCTCCTTGATTCGTTTCCACCCATTGCTTCTGGTTCTACCCTCAGGTGCTTTGGAGAATGGCTTGACTCCCTCTTCTTTGGGGCAGCCCCTGAGATATTGGAACATTGCTGTCATGTTTCCCCTAGTCCTTCTTTTCATTAAACTAAACACACCCAGTTCCTGCAACCGTTCTTCATATGTTTTAGCCTCCAGTCCCCTAATCATCTTGGTTGCTCTTCTCTACACTCTTTCTAGAGTCTCAACATCTTTTTAATATCATGACAGCCAATATTGGATGCAATATTCCAAGTGTGGTCTTACCAAGGCTTTATCAAGTGTTTTAAAATCAGTCCTATTTTTTGTAGCAAACATTTAAAAGAGCAACCTTCTCATCTTCTGTATTTTTACTAAGGATTATATAAAAAAACAAAAACAAGCAAACAGAAGACACTGCTATATTGATCTGCATCTACCATTTATATTTATACTCTGATTTATTTTATTATTCCAACTACTGAACTTTCGGGCTGTGAAAAGAACTATTTCCTGTTTATATAGACACACACATACACACACACTTACTTCTGAAAGCTTCCCCAATCCTTTATTTTTATTTTCTAGACATTTGCTGAAAAGTTTGATTGTTGTCATTCTTTTGCCTGTAGTTTCCTTTATTGAATTAGGTTTCGTTTTATGGGTAACCATTAAAATGTATCTTTCACCGCTACAAGACTTAAAATAGCCATTAACCTGGACATCTTTCAAAGAAGAGTAGACAACTTTATGAAGGACAAGGCTATTAATAGCTCTGGATGAGTAACAGTATACTTAAGAGGATAGGAAGGAGATGCTGTTTTTGTCAGTGTCCAGATTCAGGGATACGGGAAGTCTTACAACAGTTCATTTATGAGCCGTGGTGGCGTAGTGGTTAGAGTGCAGTGCATTAGAAACTTCTTTATATACAATACCATACAGCAGAATTCAGCTTACAATATCAGGAACACAGAAGCAATATTCATTGAAGCAAGTCATTACAGAGTAGGGAGCTACAGAGGCTAATGTATTGTACAGAGGCTGCAAAGTTACAGAGGCCAAACCAATTCTTATATACAGTTCAGCAAGTCTAAGCCACGCCCAGACTCCAAACTGTCTCTTATGGCTCCATACAGACAAATACTATGTTCCAGTTACCAAACAGTCCCCATTGGCTGACCTGTTGCCATGTCTATCCAAACAGTCCCTATTGGCTGACCTGTTATCATGTCTATCTGAACAGTCCCCATTGGATGACCTGTTGCCATGTCTATCCGAACAGTCCCCATTGGCTGACCTGTTACCGTGTCTATTCCAGTCTATGAACATTCATACTCTTAACGTCAATGCAGTTTGACTTGAAAATTTTATTCCGCTACTCATCATTTGTTTAGTACTTGTCACACCAGCTAGAACAGGTCGGTGTCAGTTGCCTTGTGACTCCCTACATTATTCCTTACGGGAAAAATCTGTTTGGTACTCATCATGCCACCTGGAACACATTAATTACGAGTATCTGCAGAGTTAGCTCACAACGACCAAATCCATTGGAAATTTAGAAGTGGAAAGGCCATGCGAAGCAGAGTTCATAATTGTCGGGAATCAATGTTCCTAAATAAGATAAAGCCATCTTGCTACCCTCCAGCATTAATTCCGTTATCCCAAGCCAACATGGCCACTGACATGGGATGGTGAGAGTTGTAGGCCAAAACAACTGAAGGGCATCAATTACGTCCCTCTGTTTTTTCCTCTTGTATGTGAAGGTTCCTGCCATAATGTTCTGCCTTGATGTAACTTCAGGAAATTTGTGGAATGTAAACCTGGTGATGCGATGAGGTCTTAGGAGCCTCCTCACAAATATACTGGAGTTTGTTTGCCTTTGAACAACCTCGAGGCCACCAATAAGTTAAAACAAATGTAATAAAATGAGAATTACAACGTCTCGAAAAGCAAAGCAGCTGTTAAAACAGTTGGGCATCTTCCAGCAGTAAAAACACTGTGTCAGTACAGCAACTTAAAAACAAATCAGTCTTCGTATTTTAAAAGTATTCTTGGTCTCAAAGCTATCAGGCAGAGGGCTGTTAAGAAGGAGACAAGGAGACCCCTAGGATTATGGCTAGACCTCCTAGATGGCAGAAGTCACAATGCTTCTGAAATGCAGCCTTCGTATTTTTGCATTCATCATTCAGAAATGAGAGTTTTCCTTTGCTTAGTAGTATATTTGTTTTTATTTTCTAGACATTTGCTGAAAAGTTTGATCGTTGTCATTCTTTTGCCCGTAGTTTCCTTTATTGAATTAGGTTTCGTTTTATGGGTAACCATTAAAATGTATCTTTCACCGCTACAAGACTTAAAATAGCCATTAACCTGGACATCTTTCAAAGAAGAGTAGACAACTTTATGAAGGACAAGGCTATTAATAGCTCTGGATGAGTAACAGTATACTTAAGAGGATAGGAAGGAGATGCTGTTTTTGTCAGCGTCCAGATTCAGGGATACGGGAAGTCTTACAACAGTTCATTTATGAGCCGTGGTGGCGTAGTGGTTAGAGTGCAGTGCATTAGAAACTTCTTTATATACAATACCATACAGCAGAATTCAGCTTACAATATCAGGAACACAGAAGCAATATTCATTGAAGCAAGTCATTACAGAGTAGGGAGCTACAGAGGCTAATGTATTGTACAGAGGCTGCAAAGTTACAGAGGCCAAACGAATTCTTATATACAGTTCAGCAAGTCTAAGCCACGCCCAGACTCCAAACTGTCTTTTATGGCCCCATACAAATACTCTGTTCCAGTTACCAAACAGTCCCCATTGGCTGACCTGTCGCCATGTCTATCTGAACAGTCCCCATTGGACGACCTGTTATCATGTCTATCTGAACAGTCCCCATTGGCTGACCTGTTGCCATGTCTATCCGAACAGTCCCCATTGGCTGACCTGTTGCCATGTCTATTCCAGTCTATGAACATTCATACTCTTAACGTCAATGCAGTTTGACTTGAAAATTTTATCCCGCTACTCATCATTTGTTTAGTACTTGTCACACCAGCTAGAACAGGTCGGTGTCAGTTGCCTTGTGACTCCCTACATTATTCCTTACGGGAAAAATCTGTTTGGTACTCATCATGCCACCTGGAACAAATTAATTACAAGTATCTGCAGAGTTAGCTCACAACGACCAAATCCATTGGAAATTTAGAAGTGGAAAGGCCATGCGAAGCAGAGTTCATAATTGTCGGGAATCAATGTTCCTAAATAAGATAAAGCCATCTTGCTACCCTCCAGCATTAATTCCGTTATCCCAAGCCAACATGGCCACTGACATGGGATGGTGAGAGTTGTAGGCCAAAACAACTGAAGGGCATCAATTACGTCCCTCTGTTTTTTCCTCTTGTATGTGAAGGTTCCTGCCATAATGTTCTGCCTTGATGTAACTTCAGGAAATTTGTGGAATGTAAACCTGGTGATGCGATGAGGTCTTAGGAGCCTCCTCACAAATATACTGGAGTTTGTTTGCCTTTGAACAACCTCGAGGCCACCAATAAGTTAAAACAAATGTAATAAAATGAGAATTACAACGTCTCGAAAAGCAAAGCAGCTGTTAAAACAGTTGGGCATCTTCCAGCAGTAAAAACACTGTGTCAGTACAGCAACTTAAAAACAAATCAGTCTTCGTATTTTAAAAGTATTCTTGGTCTCAAAGCTATCAGGCAGAGGGCTGTTAAGAAGGAGACAAGGAGACCCCTAGGATTATGGCTAGACCTCCTAGATGGCAGAAGTCACAATGCTTCTGAAATGCAGCCTTCGTATTTTTGCATTCATCATTCAGAAATGAGAGTTTTCCTTTGCTTAGTAGTATATTTATTTTTATTTTATTATTTATTTTTATTTTATTTATAAAACATGTACAAGATAGGTATAAATATGAACATGGACATGAACAAAGGAAGTAAATACAGATAAATAGGGACAGTAGGACAGGGACGGTAGGCATGCTGATGCGCTTATGCACGCCCCCTTTTTACGGATCTCTTAGAAATGGGATGAGGTCCACGGTAGACGGTTTAAGGTTGGCACTTTGATGGTTTGAGGCAGGGGTGGGTTCTACTTACCTTTACTACCAGTTCGCATCCTGCCCGCGCGCGGTGAAGCTTCTGCGCATGCATGGAAAAGTTTTGATGACGTTTGGGTCAGTGGGTGGAGCCTCCCGCCAGATTTACTACCGGTTCTATAGAACCGGTCCGAACCGGGGGCAACCCACCACTGGTTTGAGGATGTAACAATGGAGTCGGATGGAGCGTTCCAGGCATTGACCACTCAGTTGCTGAAGTCGTATTTTCTACAATCGAGTTTGGAGCAGTTTACCTTGAGTTTGTATCGATCATTTGCCCAGGTATTATCGAGGTTAAAGCTGAAGAAGTCGTTGACAGGTAAGACATTGTAGCAGACAATTTTGTGTACTATGCTTAGATCAGACTGCAGGGGGCGCAGTTCCAAATTGTCCAAGCCCAAAATTTCAAGCCTGGTGGCCTAAGGGATTCTATTGTGAGTAGAGGAGTGGAATACACTTCTTGTGAAATATCTCTGGACTCAATCAATCGTATTAATGTCCGATATACAATGTGAATTCTAGGCAGACGAGCTGTATTCGAGAATTGGTCCGGCAAAGGTTTTGCATGCCCTCGTTTGCAATACAGTGTTACCGAAAAAGAAGCTCAAATTTAATCTCAGATTTTCTGGCTGTATGAAATATAAAAATAAAGCAACATTATGTAACATAATTTAAAAAAAGGAGGGAAGGGAATTGAAGAAGGAAAGGGAAGGATGGGAGGGAGGGAGGGAGAGAAGGAAGGAAGGAAGGAAGGAAGGAAGGAAGGAAGGAAGGAAGGAAGGAAGGAAGGAAGGAAGGAAGGAAGGAAGGAAAGCATTGTGTATTTCATATAACACAAATGACATGCATACACCAGCGTTTGAGAATTTTCTGTGCAAGGACACTGACATTATTATTGTGTTCAGCAAGAGAATTCAATTCTTTTCTCTCCCAGAAATGTATAGCCACAAATCAAATGTCAGATGCAGATAGATGTAGTGGACAGTGTGAATTTCATTTAGAGACATCTCACCTTTTTAAAAAAAATAAATAAATAGATAGATAGAATGAATCTGAAACCAAAGGAGAAAACAATGTCAATTGATTGAACTTAAAGTAGTTTTTGTA
Organism: Ahaetulla prasina; assembly: GCF_028640845.1. Taxonomy (NCBI): domain Eukaryota; kingdom Metazoa; phylum Chordata; class Lepidosauria; order Squamata; family Colubridae; genus Ahaetulla; species Ahaetulla prasina. The sequence goes on along the minus strand of NC_080549.1, from coordinate 15,350,945 downwards.
TGTTGCAGACTTTCTTTCTATAAATAGAAAGAACCAGTTTTAAGAGATAAATCTAGATGGTGATCCCCTAATCCAGGGGTAGTCAACCTTTTTATACCTACCACCCACTTTTGTATCTCTGTTGGTAGTAAAATTTTCTAACCGCCCACCGATTCCACAGTAATGCGCCATATATCATTATCTGCGCATGCCTCTCGCGCATTGTGGATTGGGGTTGGTGGGGGGGTGCCAGCTACCAGCTCTGCTTGTCTGTTACACCTGGGCGATGTGGGGGGAGATGCGCGAGCTATTCTGGGACGAGGCTCTTTTGTTTGCGGTCGCACTATAGCGCCACTTACGTAACGTGAACTAAACTTATGCGTGGGCAATACAAATAGTATATTTTCAGAAATTTAAATTGTCACAGGGAATTTTATGAAAACCTAATGAAAATGTTTTTAAATAATGCTATGAATTTTTTTTAAAAAGTCAATTAAATTAAAAAAAAAGGAAAGTGCTTCAGTATCAGACAAAACCCCTACTGCCCACCATGAAAGCTGGAACGCCTACTAGTGGGTGGTAGGGACCAGGTTGACTACCACTGCCCTAATCCTTTAGCAAGAAATCCTTTCCTGAGAGATACCCCAAAGTGCCTTTAGAAAGTTGACAAAATTACTGTCCTACCAGCTATCTCCCACTCTAGCTGCCAGATGAAAAGTTTTCCAATCAAATGTGGTATTTGATATGTACTAGTTGTTCCTGACTCTAGGGGGCGATGCTCATCTCTGTTTCAAAGCCGAAGAGCCAGCACTATTTGAAGATATCTCTGTGGTCATATGGCCAACATGACTAAACGCCAAAGGCTCAAAGAACGCTGTTACCTTCCCACCAAAGGTGGCCCCTATTTTTCTACTTGCATTTTTTACGTGCTTTCGAACTACTAGGTTGGCAGAAGCTGGGACAAGTAACGGGAGTTCGCCCCTTTACGCGGCAGGAAGGATTCAAACCGCTGAACTGCCGACTTTTCGATCGACAAGCTCAGCGTCTTAGCCACCGAGCCACCGCGTCCCCCTTAGACAGGTGCATAAGTCACATCATCTCTGCAAAGCAACATGGCACATTTATTGTCATTTGCCCTCTCGATGGATGCCCGTGATTGTAAGAATAATTGCAGCCTCTGACAACATTGTGCATTAGATGTTCTTTTCTTCTGCATGTAAAACCATTTTGCATCCCCGTTAACTCTGAGAATTCAGTAAACCGAATGGAAACACTGGCATAAATTGTTATAAAGGGAATTCTTTCCTCATATTAATTAAGAAGCTAATGTCCAAGGGGCTGGCTGGATTAAACTGAGAGTTGGCTTGATAGCGGGTTCAGGATTTGTAGTTTAATTTATGTTTAAAAATGTCAAGAGAGTGGCATTGAGGAACAAAAAAATAAAGTCCATAAAATCATTGACTGACTTATACATGCAGTGATTTCTTTGAAAGAGTTGGCTTTCGGTCTGCAGGTATACCCGGATCACTTAAGTATCATATAATCTCACAGAGAGACACATACATACATATATGTGTTTGTATGTGAGTGATCAGACCATGCCTTTCATGTAATACAACTGAGAATGGCGAAAAGCAACTCTCATCCCTGATTGGTGAATATTAACATGTTCTCCTGGATAGAACATGAGTATATTCAAAATGCTCCATACACAAAACACATGCACAACACATCTAATTGAATTCACCCAACCGTTTCTCTAAGCATAAAAGATGACTCTTCCAAACATTTTGGCAAACTGTATATTTCACTGTAGGCATTAACCTAACACATGCCATCAAAAAAAAAATTAAGCTGGTTGACATATCAACATCATTAATAGCTAGCATTTATTATAGGTAAAGGTAAAGGTTCCCCTCACACATACGTGCTAGTTGTTCCTGACTCTAGAGGGCGGTACTCATCTCTGTTTCAAAGCTGAAGAGCCAGCGCTGTCCGAAGACATCTCCATGGTCATGTGGCCGGCATGACTCAACGCCAGAGGCGCACGGAACATTGTTCCCTTCTCACCAAAGGTGGTCCCTATTTTTCTACTTGCATTTTTTACCTGCTTTCAAACTGCTAGGTTGGCAGAAGCTGGGACAAGTAATGAGAGTTCACCCCATTACGTGGCAGTAGGGATTTGAACCGCCGAACTGCCGATCTTTCGATTGACAAGCTCAGCATCTTAGCTACTGAGCCACCACGTCCCTATTATACTCTTATTATACTCTTATATAAAAGGTGGTTTATAGCCTCCTTAAGTGGATAGAACCTCATGGTACATCCCCTGCAGAGTTCATAGTCCTTGGTGCTTTCTAAAGTTGGTTGTTTGCTTGCAGATGTCTCATTACCCAACTTGGTAACATCAGCAGTACAAAGGAGTGTAGGGTTTGCTGTCCGTATACCGTAGTTAGTGATGATGGGGTTCTTTTCTTGGTAGTTCCTTGATTAGGATATTAGATGCATTTAATGGTTTGTATATAACTGGATGTATTCAAACAGACACAGGGGCTAGGACGTTGAGTGGCTCAGGGGCTAGGACGTTGAGCTTGTCGATTGAAAGGTTGGCAGCTCAGTGGTTCGAATCCCTAGTGCTGTCGTGTAACGGGGTGAGCTCCCATTACTTGTCCCAGCTTCTGCCAACCTAGCAGTTTCGAAATGTAAAACGTAAAAATGTAAAAATGCAAGTAGAAAAAATAGGGACCACCTTCAGTGGGAAGGTAACAGCGTTCCATGCGCCTTTGGCGTTGAGTCATGCCGGCCACATGACCACAGAGACGTCTTCAGACAGCGTTGGCTCTTCGGGTTTGAAACGGAGATGAGCACCACCCCCTTGAGTCGGCAACGACTAGAACATATGTGCGAGGGGAACCTTTACCTTTACTTTATCTTATTCAAACAGAAAAACCTGAGAGGCTTAGATTCAGATTCCAGCACAGAACGGGGTGGTATGGATGCTCTCAAAGGATCCTTTCGGCTCTAGGATTCCGTGAAATAGAACAGGCACCATCTCTGCTCTGTCCAACATAGCGCCTTGTTTTCCTTCCTCAGCATCTATCAAGCAGACATTCTCTGGAACGAGTCCAGAGATGGATCATCATCTTAATTTACGCATTGCATCTACTGTTTAGTAAATGATGCGGACCTGTAGTGGTGTTAATTATGATTAAAAACATGCTTGTTTGTTTGTTTGTTCTTTCTCTGTCTTCTACCCAGCCATGAAAACTGATTCATCTTGACAGGCAAAATGTTTCAGCACCAAGTTTGTCTTGGTCATGAATCCATTTAAAACATCTGTGCTTCTCCTCAACCTTTGGTAGATGTTAAGACAGAGGGGGATGTGGCACACTTGTCCCGCACGTTGGGCCGTTACCCTGCTGAGTCTCTCATCTTTCCTTATTTAGTTGTCAGATATAAAGGGTAGTTCCCAAAAATGCTACCTGTGTTTGGACAGTCAAGTCTTGTTGTTCAAAATCACAACTCTGGGATCAGGCCATTTTCCATTACCTCTTATCAGGAGCAAATAACCAGGAGCATTCGTAGAGTTCGAAGCACAAGAGAGTTTATTGTTGTTACCTATACACAAGAATCTGGCCAACTAACAATCAAAGCTAAATTGGTGCTAGATAAGAGCCAATGGAATTCAAGGGTGGGGGTTGGACTTGGATCTCTTAGCCAATGCAATGATTCCAAACTGATGACGTGTTTAACCCCACCATCTAGCTTGGACGTCTACCTCTTTGCTGGCTGGGGAATTCTGGGAGTTGAAGTCCACCAGGCTTAAAGTTGCCAAGGTTGGAGACCCCTGGACTAGTGCAACCCCCTGCCTAGGCATCGTCTTATTTGATGGGAATGTCCTTAGCCTTTGTGTCTTTCTTATGGCTTTCCTTGATGGGATTGGCTTTCCAATATTCTCTTTGTACTTGGACCTAGAGGGGGGCGGGAAACACCATTTAACACTGATTAAAACTATCTTTGTCTTCTTAATACTTAGCACCAGTGGTGAAATTCAGTTTTTTTTTAACTACCGGTTCTGTGGGCGTGGCTTGGGCTTGGTGTGGCTTGGTGGGCATTGCAGGGGAAGGATACTGCAAAATCCCCATTCCCTCCTCACTCCTGGGGGAAGGATATTGCAAAATCGCCATTCCCACCCCACTCCGGGGCCAGCCAGAGGTGGTATTTGCCGGTTCTTCAAACTACTCAAAATTTCCGCTGATGGTTCACCAGAACCTGCTAGATTTCACCTCTCTTTAGCACTCATATTTAATACAAGCTTATTTTTATTTTTAATTTCATTCTAAGCTCTTCTAAGACGTCTTTATTTTCAGCTAGCAAAGGGATATCATCGACATATCTGAAATGGTTAACGTTTCAGGCCTCCTCTTTTGATTCCGGCTGTCATCCTGCCATTTGTATAAAATATTTGCTGCCTAAGATAAAAAAGATGGGAGGAAAATATCTAAGTGTAAATAATTTGTTTGGACATTATGCTTCAATATAGGCTTTTTTCTTCCCCGTTATACCCCTGAAGGATCTCTTGCCCAAAGGCCTTGTAATATGTGAGCAGGGGGGAATATTTATGCTCTTTGCCCACCCAAGAAAAGTTTTCATAACCGAGAAAAAAAAATATTAATAAAATTGCAACGTGGATGAATCTCTTGAGCTCTCCCAGTTGCTTCTGACACAGCCAAGTTCAGCAGAAGAGATGGAAAGAAAAAATTGTCACATTCCACAAAATGGAATGCAATTTTCCATTTACCGTATTTTTCGGAGTATAAGACGCGCTTTTTCCCCCCACTAAAAGAGGCTGAAAATGTGGGTGTGTCTTATGTAGCTCCGCCCACCCGCCAGCCCCCACCCTTCGGTCTCCGCGTGTCCTCTTCCTGGCTGCAGAGATTGCCACAGACAATGGCTTGCGTTTTTGGGCTCCGCACCTCACGTTTTCAGCCTCCAAACGCTCCGTTTGAGAGCCGTTCAAGGCTGCAGGGATCGCCGAAACACATCACCACACATCGCCGCTTCCGCACACACTCACAACCAGCGAACTAATGTGCTGAAGCTGACCAGGCTAAGGACGCTAGCCAGATGAATACCTGGTAGGCAGAGGCAGAGTTTTTTCCCCCCCTATTTTCCTCCCCAAAAACTAAGGTACGTCTTATACTCCAGAGCATCTTATACTCCGAAAAATACAGTATCTACTCATGTAGGAAAGCGATAACACACCCTGTTTGGTGTTGACTGTGTGTGCAGCATCTAGCTAACATTTTTTAGGTAGGGGAAAAAACATTCAGGAAGTAGGATATAATTACAAAATAACATGTTGGTGTCAAATAACCATGATCCCACTTTTGGGGGGGAACCAGAATTAATGACTAGGTGGAAAGTGTTTTACATGCTGAAGCGTCTTGCCATCTCCCTGGTGAAGCCAGTAAATATGTAACACCAAGTGGTTTATTGCATTCTCACACTGAATTCTCTGTATTCTCAGAGTTACTGGGGGATGGAAAGTAGTTTTACATGTAGAAGAAAAGAACATCTAATGTACCGGTACAAGATTGTCAGAGGCTGCAATTATTCTTACAATCACGAGCGTCCATAAGAGAGGGCAAATGACAATGGATGTGCCATGTTGCTTTGCAGAGATGATGTGACCTATGAACCTGGTCTCAGTCTGCAGACAGAGGCTCGGTGGCTTCATGATGCTGGAGAGATGGTCTTTGCCCTGGCAGTTCGAGTCCTAGCACTGGTGGCAGGGTGAGCTCCTGTCACTAGCCTCAGCTTCTGCTCACTACCAGTTTGAAAGAGCATGTTTTATGCAAGCAGAGAAATAGGTACCACTTTGGTGGGGAGACAAGCCGGCACTTCGTACAGGTGGTTAGAATCATGTTGGTACTGAACCTTTCTGGTTGTGACACCCATTTACGGTGGCTTTGGTGGAGGAAGGGGGCTCCAGATGAAGCTGCCTTCCCTCCCTCCCTTGTTTGTATCCCACCTTGGTTATTTTTACTAATAACTCAAGGCAGAGAACATATACAGTATAACATATCTTCCTTCTCCTGTTATTCCCAGAACAACCCTGTGAGGTGGGTTGGGCTGAGAGAGAGAGTGCCTGGCCCAACCAGCTTTCATGGCTAAGGCAAGACTAGAACTCGCAGTCTCCCACTTTCTAGCCTGGTGCCTTAAACCACTAGACCAAACTGGCTTTCCATATGAGGGTGTACAAAATTCAAGCGGAAATCCAAAGGATTTTCACTTGAAAGCGCATCTTTAAAAGTCTCAGGACATGTATCTAATGTCAGGGTTCCAAGGAACACCCCCAAAGAAATAAGGCTCTGGGGCTTGAGGTTCCTCAAAGTTCCAATTTATTAGAGATATCATGTTGGCACAGCTGGGAGAACCCGAAACTGAAAGCTTCCAGGTTTTCCACACCCAGTTGACAGTTCTCAGCCCTGCCCCACACCCACAAGTTCATCACATTGTCCTATCAACTCTTCACACTCAATTGGATACAATCTTTAGGCAGTCTCCATCAGATGCAGGATGTCCTTGAATACGGAATGTTGTTATGACTAATTTTCTGCCACTCCAACAACAACCCCCTCCCAACTTCCCCAGCTAAAATATGTGGCAGTTAAGAAGCAAAAAGAAAATTGCCTTCCAAAACTGACATCTAGAACACTGTCTCCCAATCTTAGCAATTTCTAGGTGTGTGGACCTCAAATCCCAGAATTTCACAGGCAACCTGGCCATTGATGACAATTCTGGGAACTGAAGACCACCCTCTTAAAAGTTACCTGCCAGGGTTCCAAGTAATAGACCCATAGCAAGCAAAACTCTGAGGCAGGTGAATTCCTCAAAGAATAGTTTTACTGGATATATCATATTGGCACAGACCTGGTGAAAACTAACTCTGAAGGTTCCCGCAATTTTCACCTAATTAAAAGAGGAAGTTTTCCCCAAACCGTCAGTCACATGGTCCAATCAAAACGCCGTCTGGTTGTCTGGTGACCTCACACCTCCTTCCACAGTCCAGGTGTGAGAACATCCTTGGTTCTCAAGAAAAAGTATTTTATTTTGGCTACACAAACCCATCTATCTCTAACCTCCCCTCCCTTTTCCCTTAGCTCCAGTGTGGCAACACTGAAGCTCCAACATGACTCTGGTCAGCTCAGCTTCAGGGTTGACACAGACATGAAATGCTCCCGGTTCGGACCAGATCAGCAGATCCGGTAGCAATGGCGGCGGGTGGTTCGGAGAACCAGTAGCAAATATCCCTGCCCCCCCCCATGTCCAGCTGAGCCATGCGATCGTCGGAGCCTCTTCTTTTTTTAACTTTTAAAAGTATTTAAAAGTATTCAGCCGAAGAGATTGTAAAAAAAAATGCTTTTAAAGGGTTAAAACAAGGCTTTGACATCAGAGGCTTTTTTTTTTTACTTTTAAAAGCATTTTTTTAAAGGTAAAAAAGCTGAAACCTGCTAGGCAAAAAATGGGGAGTGAGGGCAAAAAATCGGGAGGTGGGGGGGTTCATTTGAGAAAGAGAGAGGGAGAGAGAGAAAGAAAGAGGGAGGGAGGAAGGAAGAAGGAAGAATGAAAGAAAGAAGAAAAGAAAGAAAGAAAGAAAGAAAGAAAGAAAGAAAGAGGGAGGAAAGAAAGAAAGAGGGAGGGAAGGAAGGACTACAAGACGCAGCTTCAGAGGATAATCCAGGGCTGGAAGGGACTCGGAGGTCATCTAGCCCAACCCTGCTCCAGCAGGAGATTGTTAGTGAGTTTCCGTCTTTTGATCCCCCAGTCACATAGCCACGCCCACCCAGTCACATGACTGCCCACCAAGCCACGCCCACAGAACCGGTAGGAAAGAAATTTAGATTTCAACACTGGGTTGACATTATGACATTACAACTATTGGCAAACACTGATTTAGATACTGCACTGCATGAAGCAATACTGTCTTAGGACATATCTTTTATATTTGGGGAGTATTTTCTTTTTACTGAAATGAGGAGAAGGTTAGCCCTCCCACACCCAAATGTGGGAATTAAACTGTTAAAGAAAACAAGTTTCCAAGCAAATCAGCTTCTACATTTTCAGAGCTGCTTGGTACTGTTGTGACCTGTTTCAGCTCTACATTCTGGAACGCTGTCATTTCTCGAAGATATATATCTGGAGACAAGGTCTGAATTGCACCCCCTTTCAGTCAATATGGATTTGAGGTCATCCTTGTAAAATGTGTGGAATTTATGACGGCCCAGCTGACACAAATGCAGCCGTACCATTGAACTCCACTGCAATTACGCCACATTATATTAGAACATATGATATAATTTAACTTGGCATAAACGCATCTTTCTTTGCCTATGCAAAGCTCATCGTTTTTGCAAATTACACATTTGCACTAGTAAAGATAATTCATCGCTCGGCTGTGAGCATAAAAATGATGGAGCATTTCCCCTTTTTGGCTCCGTCATTGATCTTTCGGATTTTACTGTTTGATAACATGAATCACATTTATTAGCCAAGTGTTCATCATAAAGAATGTAGAATGCTTCTCTGCTGTTATCTTCAATTAAGATACATTTATCCCCCTGCCACTCTCTCTTACATGTCAATGAAATATTATGGATTCTAATTGGAAATCTAGTTAATGAATTCCTGGCATTGTCAATAATCCAGACAGATTCTCTCAACCGTACCTTCCTTTTAAAGGTAAAGGTTCCCCTCGCACATATGTGCTAGTCATTCCCGACTCTAGGGGGCGATGCTCATCTCCATTTCAAAACCAAATAGCCAGCGCTGCCCGAAGACGTCTCCGTGGTCATGTGGCCGGCATGACTCAATGCCAAAGGCGCACGGAACGCTGTTCCTTTCCCACCAAAGGTGGTCCCTATTTTTTCTACTTGCATTTTTTACAAGCTTTCGAACTGATAGGCTGGCAGAAGCTGGGTCAAGTAATGGAAGCTCACACCATTACACAGCACTAGGGATTCGAACTGCTGAACTGCCGACCTTTCAATCGACAAGATGAGCGTCTCCTACCCACTAAGCCACTGTGTCCCTTTTACCACTTCACAAAATAATGGAAGGAGCAAAAAGAGAGAAAGACATTTCTTAGAGTAAAAATCTCCTAAGAGTGATTTGATTTATATGTCCCCCCCAAAAAATGGGATTGGGTTTAAACCAGAACATCTCAACCTTGGCAATTTGAAGACGCATGAACTTCAGTTCCCAGAATTCCCTAGCCAGTTATGCTATGCAGGGGTAGAATTCAAAAATTTTAGCAACCGGTTCTCTGCCTGGTTGCTGGATGGGTATGGCCATGGTGGGTGTGGCCTATTCAGCCTCCTGCACCATGGCGGTGGGGCATCCAGTCCTTGCAACTACCGGTTCGGCAAACTAGATGTAAAATTAGCATCTGGTACACCCGAACCATTGCGAACCGGCTGAATCCCACCCCTGATGCTACGCCAAGCCAAAGTTGTCCAGGTTGAGAAATACTGGTTTAGAATGTAGTTAAGATGAAGCAGTGTTTGGTTCTTGCTTATTTTTACATCAAGAGAAGAGTGTTGTGAAGAGTTGGCCAGGTTGAAGGGAGAGAGTGAATTTTCTTCCGGGATAGTTTGTAAATCAAATCAATCTTTATAAAAGTCATAGGCCAACATCAGAATGTCAATAAGGATTGTATATACTGGCCTTATATAGAGATTATTTATAGATATTGGCGGAGTTCATATGTTGCATCAAATGTTAATAAGATTTATTTTTCTTTGGCTTAAAGTACACTGCAGAACCATTCATTGGTGATATATAAACCATGATTCAGGGTTTAGTCTGTTCTGGGAGCCTAGCCCTGGCAGTGGTGAAATTCAAACTTTTTTACTACCAGTTCTGTGGGCATGGCTTGGTGGGCGTGGCAGAGGAAGGATACTGCAAAATCCCCATTCCCACCCCACTCCAGGGGAAGGATACTGCAAAATCCCCATTCCCACCCCACTCCAGGGGAAGGATACTGCAAAATCCCCATTCCCTCCCCACTCCTGGGGAAGGATACTACAAAATCCCCATTCCCACCCCACTCCAGGGGAAGGATACTGCAAAATCCCCATTCCCTCCCCACTCCTGGGGTCAACCAGAGGTGGTATTTGCCGGTTCTCCGAACTACTCAAAATTTCCACTACCAGTTCTCCAGAACCTGTCAGAACCTGCTGGATTTCACCCCTGAGCCTGGGGTAGCTTAGTTCAGTACAATACAGTTCAACCATGACTGATTGCAACTTGTGATGCAACAGAGACATTACAATAGAAAATGTATCCAACCGATTGCGTTAGATGACAGACGATGACTCAGATCTGTTAGTCTCTACATTTTATCTGCAGCTCACCCTCCTACCCCAGCCCCCCCCCCCAAATCTAACCACTCTGCCTGGATTGTTGAAAAATTACTAAGAAAGTCTGAATTGTTGAACGTATAGAAAATGCTTTTATGTCAACAGCACCCATGCGCTTACTGATTTTCATGGTTTTCCATTGAGAAATAAACGTGCCCTGGTTGGTGGGTATTCTTCCCTGCTCTGATTTGCAGTTTTTCTTAAATTCCCATGTTGTAAATAACACAGCGGGCTCTTTTCAGCCAATGAGAAGGTTTGCAAATTAATTACACTTGAAAGATACTTCAAACCAGGGCTCCTGATAGGTATGTACTAGGGCTAGCTGTTTAGAGCCAGATTGTTCTTTTGGCTGGACCCATGGTGACCGGACTACTACTACTACTACTACTTCCTCCTTTTCTTCTCCTTTTCCTTCTCCTTCTCCTTCTCCTTCTCCTTCTCCTTCTCCTTCTTTTTTTTTTTTTGTTTTTTTGTTTACATTTATACCCCGCCCTTCTCCGAAGACTCAGGGCAGCTTACAATGTATAGGGCAATAGTCTCATTCTATTTGTATATATTTACAAAGTCAACTTATTGCCCCCCCAACAATCTGGGTCCTCATTTTACCTACCTTATAAAGGATGGAAGGCTGAGTCAACCTTGGGCCGGGCTCGAACCTGCAGTAATTGCAGGCTTTGTGTTCTTAATAACAGGCCTTACCAGGCAGAGCTAAACCGGCCCTTCTTCTTCTCCTCCTTCTCCTTCTCCTTCTCCTTCTCCTCCTCCTCCTCCTCCTCCTCCTCCTCCTCCTCTTTTTCTGCCATATCCGTCATCGGACATTGGCGATCACGTTGGCAATCCTATTTTTGTCAACATCTGCATGAAAAAGTGCTGCTCAGTTTTGTCCAAACCACTCCCTTAAGGTTTCAAAGCCATGATGTTCTTCTTCTGCCTGGACCTCATTTGCCTTCAGAGAAAGAGGGAGCTGCATACCAAACCACACATAGACTGACCGTTATGAAAACATTTTGCCTGAACCTGATTAGTTACATGAAAATGAGCAATGAGAGACAGCTAAGGGAAGGAAACATTGAACTTAGGAATTTGGGCGCACAATTCTCAGTTCTGACTTTGTAATGCTGCAGTACACTTAATCTCTAATAAACTATACCTGTTCTGTCCCCCCTCGCCTCCGTCCGAGCGATGGCTTAATTAGCCAGCACTATCAGCTCTGGCAGCAAACTAGCGAGCGTATGCCAAGTGACTCTGTTATCTCCTTTGATGCTGATGTGTCACCCAGGAACAAACAGTACTTCAGCTCTAGTTAAGCAGTTGATTTGCCTGCTACGAAGAGGCATAGCAGCCCTCGCTGATTTTATATCCTGTGGAGTGTGGCTCCATGACTCAGCACTTTCTAGGCCTGCCCCACCCCTGCTTCTGTTGTTCCCGCCTCTCCTGCCTACGAAACCAGGCCTGACTGCCATCAGCTGGGTCTGGAGGCGTGGCCTGGGGGAGGAAAAAGTCAGGGGACGGAGGCCTCGTTATCTCCTCCACCTAGCCTGCCTCTGGCTCCTGGAGCTGAGCCAGGGAAGCCGGTGCTCCCGAGGTAAGTCCTGATGGCCCTTCCCCCTCACTTTCCAAGTCACAAGACACAACAATACCTTTCTCAACAAATGGAGCCGGGGATTGTTTCTATTTAGAGGTATAAGTTGTGGCAGGTTTGACAAGTTATCTTTAAAAGAGGGGAACAATCAATGTTCTGTGAGCTGTTTTTTGTTTTTTTTTAGGTGGAAGTGAATCCTCATGGGATAAAGAGAAGCTTCAGTCGCCGATCCCGACAGGATCTCATCATGGGATTAGCCACGCAACACTGTCAGGGCAGGCCAATTTGGGGAGCGCTCACCCACTTAGTCCTCTGCAGCAGAACCATCTGCTCACAAACAGTACGTATGCAAACACAAACATTCCAGCATCTTGGCATGTTCAGAAATGTTCCAGGGCCGGCCTTGCTGTTAAGCGGAGGGAGATACCCTCTTTAAAGGTAAAGGTAGAGGTTCCCCTCGCACATACGTGCTAGTCGTTCCCGACTCTAGGGGGCGGTGCTCATCTCCGTTTCAAAGCCAAAGAGCCAGCGTTGTCCGGAGACGTCTCCGTGGTCATGTGGCCAGCATGACTCAACGCCAAAAGCGCACGGAACGCTGTTACCTTCCCACCAAAGGTGGTCCCTATTTTTTCTACTTGCATTTTTATGTGCTTTCGAAACTGCTAGGTTGGCAGAAGCTGGGACAAGTAACGGGAGCTCACCCCGTTACATGGCAGCACTAGGGATTCAAACCGCTGAGCTGCCGACCTTTCGATCGACAAGCTCAATGTCCTAGCCCCTGAGCCTCCACGACCCTGCCCTCTTTAGCTTTTGCCATTTCTTATTTCACTGGCAAGAAAAGGAAGAGCGACTTACGGAATTGTGGTGCCCAAGTTAACCCGAGCACTCTATTTTTTCACCTATTAGGGGAGGCAGAACTATTGATTGCCCCACATTAAACACAGCATGTGAAGAAAGCTGCAAATGGAAGAGTATATTCTAGTGTGGGGTGTCAAACTGGATTTCATTGAGGGCTGCATCAGGGTTGTGTTTGACCTTGGGGGAGGATTGGGGGGGCATGGCCAGGATGGGCGTGGCCAGCTCAATGTCACTTGTGTCGAGGGCACCTGTGGTGGCCAAGTGCTAAGGCAGGACTTCCCTCAGACCTTCCCTTACATTATAATCTGCCTGCCTGCCTGCCTGCCTCCCTCCCTCCCTCCCTTCTTTTTCCTTCCCTTTCCTTCTCCTTTCTTTTCCTCCCCCTCTTTCCTTATTTTAACTTCCTTACTTTCTTCCCATCTTTCCTTCTTTTTCTTTGACTTTCCTCTTTCCCTTTCTCCTTTCCTGTCCATTCTTGGATGCACAAATGCAAAAGGGGAAACATTTCTCCTTTTCTTTTCTTTTTAGTTTGTTTTGCTAGCCCTCTGCCAGCGAAAACAGAGCTTGGCCGGGGGGGGGGGTGTGGCACTGTTTCCAGGGCGACCCCGCTGGCCAGATCTAAGCACCCTGCAGGCCGGATTTGGCCTGGGGGCCTTGAGTTTGACACCCCTGGTCTAGTGATTAAGGCGCAAGGCTAGAAACCAGGAGACTGTGAGTTCTAGTCCTGCTTTAGTTATGAAAGCTGGTTGGGCAAATTCAGGCTAGTGACCAGGATATGGAGAGTTCTAGTCAAGCCAAGATAAGAAAACTGAGTGAGTGACTTTTTTTATTATTATTATTATTATTTGCATTTATATCCCGCCCTTCTCCGAAGACTCAGGGCGGCTTACACTGTGTTAAGCAATAGTCTTCATCCATTTGTATATTATATACAAAGTCAACTTATTGCCCCCAACAATCTGGGTCCTCATTTTACCTACCTTATAAAGGATGGAAGGCTGAATCAACCTTGGGCCTGGTGGGACTAGAACCTGCAGTAATTGCAAGCAGCTGCTGTTAATAACAGACTGTCTTAGCAGTCTGCGCCACTCAAGGACTTTGGGCCAATCACCAGGAGACTGTGATTTCTAGTCCTACTTTAGGCATATAAGCCAACTAGGTGACTTTGGGCCAGTCACTCTCTCTCAGCCCAACCACTTCAGAGGGTTGCTGATGTGGGCATATTAGGAAGAGGAAATAGGAGTTACGTTTATTTATATTTATTTTTTATTTTATTTGTCAAGCATGTATTAGTTAACAGATATAAGTATAAACATGTTTATGAATACATGAAATGGATACAAATAAATGGGGACAGAAGGACAGGGACGGTAGAGACATAAGTGTGCTTATGCACGCCCCTTATAGACCTCTTAGGAATGGGGTGAGGTCAACAGTAAACAGTCTAAGGTTAGAGTTTTGGGGGTTTGAGGAAGAAACCACAGAGTCAGGTAGTGCATTCCAGGCGTTGATCACTCTGTTGCTGAAGTCGTATTTTCTGCAAACGCGTTTGGAGCGGTTTACCTTAAGTTCGTATCTATTGTGTGCTCGTGTATTGTTGCGGTTGAAGCTGAAGTAGTCGTTGACAGGTAGGACATTGTGGTAGATAATTTTGTGTACTACGCTTAGATCAGACCAAAGGCGGTCCCTATTTTCTACTTGCATTTTTATGTGCTTTCGAAACTGCTAGGTTGGCAGAAGCTGGGACAAGTAACGGGAGCTCACCCCGTTACATGGCAGCACTAGGGATTCAAACCGCTGAGCTGCCGACCTTTCGATCGACAAGCTCAATGTCCTAGCCCCTGAGCCTCCACGACCCTGCCCTCTTTAGCTTTTGCCATTTCTTATTTCACTGGCAAGAAAAGGAAGAGCGACTTACGGAATTGTGGTGCCCAAGTTAACCTGAGCACTATATTTTTTCACCTATTAGGGGAGGCAGAACTATTGATTGCCCCACATTAAACACAGCATGTGAAGAAAGCTGCAAATGGAAGAGTATATTCTAGTGTGGGGTGTCAAACTGGATTTCATTGAGGGCTGCATCAGGGTTGTGTTTGACCTTGGGGGAGGATTGGGGGGGCATGGCCAGGATGGGCGTGGCCAGCTCAATGTCACTTGTGTCGAGGGCACCTGTGGTGGCCAAGTGCTAAGGCAGGACTTCCCTCAGACCTTCCCTTACATTATAATCTTCCTGCCTGCCTGCCTGCCTCCCTCCCTCCCTCCCTCCCTTCTTTTTCCTTCCCTTTCCTTCTCCTTTCTTTTCCTCCCCCTCTTTCCTTATTTTAACTTCCTTACTTTCTTCCCATCTTTCCTTCTTTTTCTTTGACTTTCCTCTTTCCCTTTCTCCTTTCCTCTCCATTCTTGGATGCTCAAATGCAAAAGGGGAAACATTTCTCCTTTTCTTTTCTTTTTAGTTTGTTTTGCTAGCCCTCTGCCAGCGAAAACAGAGCTTGGCCGGGGGGGGCACTATTTCCAGGGCGACCCCGCTGGCCAGATCTAAGCACCCTGCAGGCCGGATTTGGCCTGGGGGCCTTGAGTTTGACACCCCTGGTCTAGTGATTAAGGCGCAAGGCTAGAAACCAGGAGACCGTGAGTTCTAGTCCTGCTTTAGTTATGAAAGCTGGTTGGGCAAATTCAGGCTAGTGACCAGGATATGGAGAGTTCTAGTCAAGCCAAGATAAGAAAACCGAGTGAGTGACTTTTTTTTTATTATTATTATTATTTGCATTTATATCCTGCCCTTCTCCGAAGACTCAGGGCGGTTTACACTATGTCAAGCAATAGTCTTCATTCATTTGTATATTATATACAAAGTCAACTTATTGCCCCCAACAATCTGGGTCCTCATTTTACCTACCTTATAAAGGATGGAAGGCTGAGTCAACCTTGGGCCTGGTGGGACTAGAACCTGCAGTAATTGCAAGCAGCTGCTGTTAATAACAGACTGTCTTAGCAGTCTGCGCCACTCAAGGACTTTGGGCCAATCACCAGGAGACTGTGATTTCTAGTCCTACTTTAGGCATATAAGCCAACTAGGTGACTTTGGGCCAGTCACTCTCTCTCAGCCCAACCACTTCAGAGGGTTGCTGATGTGGGCATATTAGGAAGAGGAAATAGGAGTTACGTTTATTTATATTTATTTTTTATTTTATTTGTCAAGCATGTATTAGTTAACAGATATAAGTATAAACATGTTTATGAATACATGAAATGGATACAAATACATGTTTACTGGACCCGTGCCCTTCCTGGTTAGTGCTGGCTGCTCAGGAAGTGACACGAGGCTGGCTCCAGGGGATTATAAATGCTTCTTTGATGGAAGGGGTTTTCCCCGCCGCCTTGAAGGAGGCGGTGGTGAGACCTCTCCTCAAGAAGCCTTCCCTGGACCCAGCTATTTTGAGTAATTATCGTCCAGTCTCCAACCTTCGCTTTGTGGCGAAGGTTGTTGAGAGTGTGGTTGCATGGCAGCTCCCCCGGCACCTGGAGGAAACTGTCTATCTGGACCCGTTCCAGTCCGGCTTCCGACCCGGTTATAGCACGGAGACGGCTTTGGTCGCGTTGGTGGATGACCTCTGGAGGGCCAGGGACAGGGGTTGCTCCTCTGCCTTGGTCCTATTAGATCTCTCAGCGGCTTTCGATACCATCGACCATGGTATCCTGCTGCGCCGGTTGGAGGGATTGGGAGTGGGGGGCACCGTTTATCGGTGGTTCTCCTCCTATCTCTCTGACCGGTCGCAGACGGTGTTGACAGGGGGGCAGAGGTCGCCCCCGAGGCGCCTCACTTGTGGGGTGCCTCGGGGGTCGATTCTCTCGCCCACCCTGTTCAACATCTATATGAAGCCGCTGGGTGAGGTCATCAGTGGTTTCGGGGTGAGTTATCATCTGTACGCTGATGATACTCAGCTGTACTTTTCCACCCCGGACCACCCCAACGAAGCGGTCGAAGTGCTGTCCCGGTGCCTGGAAGCTGTACGGGTCTGGATGGGGAGAAACAGACTCAAGCTCAATCCCTCCAAGACGGAGTGGCTGTGGATGCCGGCATCCGGGTACAGTCAGCTGCATCCGCAGCTGACTGTTGGGGGCGAGTTAGTGGCCCCAAAGGAGGCGGTTCGCAACTTGGGTGTCCTCCTGGACGGACGGCTGTCTTTTGATGAACACCTGGCGGCCGTCGCCAGGAGGGCCTTTTACCAGGTTCGCCTGGTTCGCCAGTTGCGTCCCTTCCTTGATCGGGATGCCTTATGCACGGTCACTCACGCTCTGGTTACGTCTAGGCTGGATTATTGCAATGCTCTCTACATGGGGCTGCCCTTGAGGTGCACCCGGAGGCTGCAGTTAGTCCAGAATGCGGCTGCGCGAGTAGTAACGGAAGGCGCTCGTGGCTCCCACGTGACATCGCTGCTCCGTAGCTTGCACTGGCTTCCTGTGGTCTTCGGTGCGCTTCAAGATTTTGGTAACTATCTTTAAAGCGCCCATGGCTTAGGACCCGGTACTTACGAGACCGCCTGCTGTTACCTTTGCCTCCCACCGACCCGTGCGCTCGCACAGAGGGTCTCCTCAGGGTGCCGTCCGCCAAACAGTGTCGGCTGGCGGCCCCAGGAGTAGGGCCTTCTCTGTGGGGGCAGTGACGCCTGGAATGAACTTCCCCGGTCTCGTCAAGTGCCCGATCTTGGACCTTCCGTCGTGAGCTCAAAACATATTTATTCATTAAAGCGGGACTGGCATAATTTAGTGATGTATTTTAATTGGGGTTTTAATATTTTTTAACTTTTTAATTTAAATTTTAATAATCGGCCTTTAAAATTTGCTCTTTTTAATTGTTGTTTTAAACTGTATATATCTTTGTTTTTACTTTGGCTGTACACCGCCCTGAGTCCTTCGGGAGAAGGGCGGTATAAAAATTTAATAAAATAAATAAATAAAATAATAAATAAATTCCCACCCCACTCCAGGGGAAGGATACTGCAAAATCCCCATTCCCACCCCACTCCAGGGGAAGGATACTGCAAAATCCCCATTCCCTCCCCACTCCTGGGGAAGGATACTACAAAATCCCCATTCCCACCCCACTCCAGGGGAAGGATACTGCAAAATCCCCATTCCCTCCCCACTCCTGGGGTCAACCAGAGGTGGTATTTGCCGGTTCTCCGAACTACTCAAAATTTCCGCTACCAGTTCTCCAGAACCTGTCAGAACCTGCTGGATTTCACCCCTGAGCCTGGGGTAGCTTAGTTCAGTACAATACAGTTCAACCATGACTGATTGCAACTTGTGATGCAACAGAGACATCACAATAGAAAATGTATCCAACCGATTGCGTTAGATGACAGACGATGACTCAGATCTGTTAGTCTCTACATTTTATCTGCAGCTCACCCTCCTACCCCAGCCCCCCCCCCCAAAAAAAATCTAACCACTCTGCCTGGATTGTTGAAAAATTACTAAGAAAGTCTGAATTGTCGAACGTATAGAAAATGCTTTTATGTCAACAGCACCCGTAAACACTGATTTTCATGGTTTTCCATTGAGAAATAAACGTGCCCTGGTTGGTGGGTATTCTTCCTGCTCTGATTTGCAGTTTTCTTAAATTCCCATGTTGTAAATAACACCAGGAGACTGTGAGTTCTAGTCCTGCTTTAGTTATGAAAGCTGGTTGGGCAAATTCAGGCTAGTGACCAGGATATGGAGAGTTCTAGTCCTGCTTTAGTTATGAAAGCTGGTTGGGCAAATTCAGGCTAGTGACCAGGATATGGAGAGTTCTAGTCCTGCTTTAGTTATGAAAGCTGGTTGGGCAAATTCAGGCTAGTGACCAGGATATGGAGAGTTCTAGTCAAGCCAAGATAAGAAAACTGAGTGAGTGACTTTTTTATTATTATTATTATTATTATTATTATTATTATTTGCATTTATATCCTGCCCTTCTCCAAGACTCAGGGCGGTTTACACTATGTTAAGCAATAGTCTTCATTCATTTGTATATTATATACAAAGTCAACTTATTGCCCCAACAATCTGGGTCCTCATTTTACCTACCTTATAAAGGATGGAAGGCTGAATCAACCTTGGGCCTGGTGGGACTAGAACCTGCAGTAATTGCAAGCAGCTGCTGTTAATAACAGACTGTCTTAGCAGTCTCGCCACTCAAGGACTTTGGGCCAATCACCAGGAGACTGTGAGTTCTAGTCAAGCCAAGATAAGAAAACTGAGTGAGTGACTTTTTTATTATTATTTGCATTTATATCCCGCCCTTCTCCAAAGATTCAGGGCGGCTTATACTATGTCAAGCAATAGTCTTCATTCATTTGTATATACAAATTATATACAAAGTCAACTTATTGACCCCAACAATCTGGGTCCTCATTTTACCTACCTTATAAAGGATGGAAGGCTGAGTCAACCTTGGGCCTGGTGGGACTAGAACCTGCAGTAATTGCAAGCAGCTGCTGTTAATAACAGACTGTCTTAGCAGTCTCGGCCACTCAAGGACTTTGGGCCAGTCACTCTCTCTCAGCCCAACCACTTCAGAGGGTTGCTGATGTGGGCATATTAGGAAGAGGAAATAGGAGTTACGTTTATTTATATTTATTTTTTATTTTATTTGTCAAGCATGTATTAGTTAACAGATATAAGTATAAACATGTTTATGAATACATGAAATGGATACAAATAAATGGGGACAGAAGGACAGGGACGGTAGAGACATAAGTGTGCTTATGCACGCCCCTTACAGACCTCTTAGGAATGGGGTGAGGTCAACAGTAAACAATCTAAGTTTAAAGTTTTGGGGGTTTGAGGAAGAAACTACAGAGTCAGGTAGTGCATTCCAGGCGTTGACCACTCTGTTGCTGAAGTCGTATTTTCTGCAAACGCGTTTGGAGCGGTTTACCTTAAGTTCGTATCTATTGTGTGCTCGTGTATTGTTGCGGTTGAAGCTGAAGTCCTTGACAGGTAGGACGTTGTAGCAGATAATTTTGTGTACTATGCTTAGGTCAGACCAAAGGTGGCGTAGTTCTAAGTTGTCTTAAGCCCAAAACTTCAAGTCTGGTGGTATATCTGTTTGGCACCTTGACCTATTTATGAAAAGTAAGAAAGGTAGATTCAAAATAAATAAAACCATTCATGAGTTGCATATGTTTTCTTTCCACGCTTTCCTTGTGGACGTGTGGATTGGTGAATTGGTGGCTTCCAGAGGGCCCGATGAACTTTAATGGAGATGGTATATTTCAGTGATGGCTAACCTGTTTGCTGTCATGTGCCAAAAGCGGGGGGAGCACAGGGGGGGGTCATGTGCGTGCATGCCCACACCCATAATTCAATTCAATTCATAATTCACACGCGACCCCCCCATGGTCCCCCCACTTTTGGCACACAATCGTCCTCCTCAGGCTCTAGAGCAGTGGTAGTCAACCTGGTCCCTACCGTCCACTAGTGGGCGTTCCAGCTTTCATGGTGGGCGGTAGGGGTTTTGTCCACTACTGAAGCACTTTCCTTTTTTTTAATTTAATTGACTTTTTAAAAAAATTTCATAGCATTATTTTAAAACATTTTCATTAGATTTTCATAACATTTCCCGAGACAATTTAAATTTCTGAAAATATACTATTTGTATCGCCCGCGCATAAGTTTAATTCACGTTACGTAAGTGAAACTAAATGGCGCTATAGTGCGACCGCAAACAAAAGAGCCTCATCCCAGAATAGCTCGCGCATCTCCCCCCACACCACCCAGCTGTAACAGACAAGCAGAGCTGGTAGCAATGTGCAAGAGGCATGCGCAGATGATGATACACAGTGCATTACTGTGGAATCAGTGGGCGGTTAGAAAATTTTACTACTAACAGAGATACAAAAGTGGGTGGTAGGTATAAAAAGGTTGACTACCCCTGCTCTAGAGGCTTTCTTGGAGCCTGGGGAGGGCGAAAATGGCCTTCCTCACCTACCTGGCCTGTTTCCAGACTTCTGGTGGGCCCGGAAGGCCCAAACATCAGTTGGCTGGCACTTAGCACTGGAGCTGAGCTAGGGCTATGCTTGCAGGCCCACCAATATGGCTATGCTTGCCGACTGTGGCATACATGCCATAGGTTCGCCATCACAGGTATATTTGAAAATATGAGATAGCCAAGCTGCTACTTTCTAAGCATAACCCTTTTTTTTTTTCAATTGTCCTCAGGCAGTGCAAAGAAAGGACTCAGTTTTATTTAAGCACCTGGTTTGGGAGTGTGACTCACGTCTGTTTACCTCAGGATTTACTTAAGATTGCCTGAAGCATCTTTTGAGTAGCTTCTTAGAAGCTGTCTTTACCCTGGTTAACACTGATTCATGTTAAACTTTGGGGAAGAGGATTCCTTACCACGCTTTGTTAATGTAACCCATTTGGTGATTTCAGAACTATTTGGTTGTTAATATATTGTGCTAATCCAACAAATTGGTTAATTCAGGAACCAGTTAAGCATGTTGTGTTAATGGCACCGTTGAGATGTTGGCATTCAACAGGGAGTTCTCCAGTGATGTCATAATCTCTGTGGGACCATGAGGTCATTAAAAGCCGGAACATTTCAATCCCATTTTTCAATCTTCTTCTTCCATTCTCTCTCTTCTCCCCGTGGATTTACAGTTGGAATTTAGGTATTATTTTTTTTTGTATGTGCAATATGCTAAATGGGAACTTATCAAAGAGAGATCCAACTTAGAATTAAGAAGACATTTCCTGTCAGTGACAACAATCAACCAGTAGAACGGCTTGCCTTCAGAAGTTGTGGATGCTCCAGGATAGAAGCATCCACAACTTCCACCCACAAGCATGGAAGGCTGAGTCAACTTTGAGCTGGTCAAACTCCTGGCTGTGGGCAGAGTTAGCCTGCAACACTGCACTCTAACCACTGTACCATGCATACATACATACATACATACATATTTACATATCAGCGGTGGGTTTCACATTATGTTACTACTGGCTCACTTCATGTGCATGTGCGCCTGGTTCGTGCATGCACCTCCCTTTTGTGCATGTGCTTTGCTTTTTCACGTGCCTTCCACGCATGGGCCCGGCCTCAAAAATGTGTCTAAATAGGATGGCATAGAGGTGGGGCAGGTGGGCAGGCCCATCTGCAATTTCCGTTACCGGTTTGAGTAAACCGGTCCGAACCGGCTGGATGCAAACTGATAGATATATAGAGACATACATACTTCTTGTAACTGTTCGGTGCACTCTTCAGTGTGGTCTCGCGCAGCAGAAACCACTTGGTGTCCCTGCAAAGTCCACAAAAATATTTTGTTCTACTGCCCAACCCGCTGTATATCATTATGTTGCTGTTGTTGTTGTTGTTGTTGTCTTCCGCGTGGTGTTCAGAGTGTTCATTGAATAAGAAATAATTCTGCCCGATCTGCAAGAGTGGCAGATGCATTTTTCTTCTCTTTCCTTCCTGCTCCTCTCCCCCCCCGCCGCCCCCGACCCCTTTTGTAAAACCTTTGAGACATTGTCCCTTAAAACAACGAAGGGTTGTTACATTCTGTTTGTCATTTGCATGTTGTTTGCATGTCAATCGGATTGTAAAGAGATGAGCAGCCCCGTTCAGACAGATGGTGTCTGGAAGCACTAAAACTCTACCGCGTAGAAGGAAAAGATTACGACACTGCAGGGGAAGAGTTAATGAGTGGACAAAGACTGCCATTAGCAATTGATGTGGGCTGGACGGAGTGTGTGAAACAAGAGATATCACAACGCGCATTCTTTCCAAACCAATCGTAGCTCTTGGTGTATTGTGTAAATATAAATCTAGAGGTAGATATAAGGATTTTCCCAGCATCTGTTCTGGCGTCGTATCGTCTTCCAAAGATGAATAGTCCTTGACTTATAAGCATGATTGAGAGCAGAATGTTACACCGTTAAGCAAGGCAGTTGTTAAATGAGTCAGTTTTTTTGGCCGCGGCTGTTAAGCGAATCACTGCAGTTACTAAGGGAATCGTGTGGTCTTCAAAGGGAACCAGGCATTTCCAAATTGGCTTTGCTTGCCAGAAGTCAAGTCATCCAGCCAACAGTCTTAAAATTGAATCTTTTGAATATTATGTTCAAGTCAAGTCACAAGAGCCTTTTGAAAGATGCCAATTACAGTATTTCTACTCTGTTTCCCCCAAAATAAGACATCCCCTGATAATAAGCCCAATCGGGCTTTTGAGCGCATGGCAATAAGGCCAAGCGCTTATTTCAGGGTTCCAAAAAATATAAGACAGGGTCTTATTTTCAGGGAAAATGTACATTTTCTCGTTGCTCCCATGTAACACCAATCCTGCGCAGTTTGCACTGGCTTCCTGTAGTCTTTCGGGTGCGCTTCAAGATTCTGGTTACCACCTTTAAAGCGCTCCATGGCTTAGGACCCGGGTACTTACGGGACCGCCTGCTGTTACCTTTTGCCTCCCACCGACCCGTACGCTCACACAGAGAGGGCCTTCTCAGGGTGCCGTCCGCCAAGCAATGTCGGTTGGCGGCCCCCAGGGGAAGGGCCTTCTCTGTTGGAGCTCCTACGCTTTGGAATGAACTTCCCCCTGGTTTACGTCAAGTGCCTGATCTTCGGACTTTTCGCCGTGAGCTGAAAACGCACCTATTCATTCAAGCGGGACTGGATTAAATTTTTATTGGGGTTATTTGTATTTTAAGATTTTAAACTTTTTTAAATTTTCGGCCACAATATAATATGTTTTCTTTTAATTTCTTTTAATCTGTATATACTGTATTTTTACTTGGCTGTACACCGCCCTGAGTCCTTCGGGAGAAGGGCGGTATAAAAATCGAAATAAATAAATAAATAAATAAACATCAAGAATATTTTAGCAAAACAAAAACAAAAAAAACCCACCCCAGAATTAATTCTTTTTTTTTTTTGTCGTAGATTGCTAGATAGAGAAGTGTCTTCATTGATTTGTGCCCTTTGATGATATATTTAATTTCAATACGGGGGTAGTCACCTAAGGATTATTTCCGGTTTTTTTATATTAAAAAAAAAACAAAAAATCTGCCCTATTTTTCGTCTCTGTATTAATACAAATCTATTTTTCCGGTTTATTCTTGAAGCTAAATTTTAACTGCAAATCGTAGAAAACGTTTCAAGCTAATTATAGTCCTAATTGAGTCGGTTCCATTAAACTTTCACCCTCTTTTATGGGTGAAAACCCTAGGAAATCACTGCTTTTAAATTATTTACGGGCTGCTGTTCTCGTGTTTCAGGGATAGACCTGCCATTTATGATGATGCCCCATCCTCTTCTTCCGGTTGGCCTGCCTCCTGCTTCGGTAGCAATGGCCATGAATCAAATGAACCATCTCAATACTATCGCCAACATGGCTGCAGCAGCCCAGATGCACAGCCCACTTTCAAGAGCCGGAGCATCGGTAATTAAGGTAAGAATCTGAAGGTAGCTCACTGTCAGTGTTGGATTACATTATGCCATTTCGGCAGGAAGTAACATTTCACTTATGCACATTTCCTGTACTCTGAAAACCAGCTGGAGAGATGTTTGTATCCTGTAGGACAGGAGTCAGCAACCCGCGGCTCTGGAGCCGCATGTGGCTCTTTCATCCTTCTACTGTGGCTCCCTGTTGCTGGTCGGCTCCACAATTGATAGGGCTATCGGTTAGGACAGGTTGAGGAAAAAGGATGCTGCGCTAGGAGGAGACTCTATGATGGGGGAGCTGGACTTCCGGTCGGCTCCAGAATTGAACAGGGTCTTCTGGTTAGGACCTTTGTGGCTCTTTGAATGTTTAAGGTTGCCAACACCTGCAGTAGGAGAAGAAGAGGCAGAGTCTGAGGGGCGGAGTCAAGAGAGGAAGCAGTTTGGAGTCATTATGTTCCCACAAGCAGTCCAAGTGCAGCCCCCATTGAATTCTGTTAACTCTTAGGTAAAGGTAAAGGTTCCCCTCGCACATACGTGCTAGTCGTTCCTGACTCTAGGGGGGCAGTGCTCATCTCCGTTTCAAAGCCAAAGAGCCAGCGCTGTCTGAAGACGTCTCCTTGGTCATGTGGCCGGCATGACTCAATGCCAAAGGCACACAGAACGCTGTTACCTTCCCACCAAAGGTGGTCCCTATTTTTCTACTTGCATTT
This sequence comes from Ahaetulla prasina, assembly GCF_028640845.1. Lineage (NCBI taxonomy): Eukaryota > Metazoa > Chordata > Lepidosauria > Squamata > Colubridae > Ahaetulla > Ahaetulla prasina. Next base: position 15,325,970 of record NC_080549.1, on the reverse strand, counting down.
TTTTACGTGCTTTCGAACTGCTAGGTTTGTAGAAGCTGGGACAAGGAACGGGAGCTCACCCCGTTACACGGCAGCACTAGGGATTTGAACCGCTGAACTGCCAACCTTTCGATCGACAACCTCAGCATCTTAGCCCCAGCTTCTGCCAACCTAGCAGTTCGAAAGCACATAAAAAATGCAAGTAGAAAAATAGGGACCACCTTTGGTGGGAAGGGAACAGCATTCTGCGCGCCTTTGGCATTGAGTCATGCTGGCCACATGACAACGGAGACGTCTTCAGACAGCGTTGGCTCTTCGGCTTTGAAATGGAGATGAGCACCATCCCATAGAGTTGGCAACGACTAGCACATATGTGCGAGGGGAACCTTTACCTTACCTTTATACACAAGAAACTAGTCAACTAGCAGTTAGCACTAAATTGGCACTAGATAAGAGTCAATGGAATCCATTGGGTTGGAATTGTGGGAATGTAATGACTCGAGGCTGATTCCTCTCTTGACTCCAGCCCCAGGTTCCTCTCTCTCTATATATATATATATATATTTGTTGTCTTTCTGATGTTATAGGTTCGTTTCTCTCTCATGTTAGGTGGGATTGAAGTGTATAAAAATGAATATTGTGGGTTAAGAACAAGAACAGAAATGGCCACGTTAAGGAGGAAACCACAACCCTTAACAACAGAAAACACAACTCAACAAAGTAGGGAGTCACATGTCACACAGCACTGCCTGTGAGAAGATCCAGCCGCTTTAACCTCTCTGGAAGGACAACCCATTTGGGGTTGTATGGATCTCAGGGAGAGTGTTGTTCTGGAAGGCAGGTGCCTTCTGGACTTCACAAGACCCTGTTGGGCCTCAGGATCTAGTGGTTCTATCATGCCCTGAGTCCTCCTTCCTAGCTGGCATGGATGTCTCCAGGAATGAGATCTTCAATTCTCACCATTCCTGTTTGCTGGAGAATTCCAGATGTTCACATTGGAGAAGGCTGATCCAGCCAACTTTGGAAGAAGTGAAAATGACGGTCCCTGAGACTAGCATTCAAGGAATGCAAACCCAAGCATTTCCACAGGCTCCATCAGAGCTTTGTCTGGTGGCATTCGGGCAGAACCTTTCCATGAATATCTTCATTCAGCCATTTATCTTTCCGAAGCCCTTTTCTGTAAAGCTTTCGCCAAGCTGCTTCTCTGCCACCAGAAGATCTTGGCTCCCTCTAAAACTCTTTGAACGAAATGATGCTGTCCTGTACCTCATCCATCACATTCACCATCTAGAACAAAGCTGTCCATCTCCATCTCCTCTCCGCAGTATCCCACCACCTGTCTCTCAAAGGTGCCTGCTCAGCAAAGTTAACATTTAGTATCTGTGGATAGAAATGTCACAACTATGAAATTTGATTTCCCCCGGACAAGAACACGATAAATTAAGCAGAGCCGCGCTAGCCAGGATTCAAAAGACTTCCTTGCCATCTATAATCTTAACTTAATGTGATTAAGCAGCTCCTACTGCCACTTCCATAGTTAAGGATGCTGTCAAAAATTCCGTTATAAATCTCTGCCTTCAGGGATTTACAGTCCCGCCGAGGAAACTTTCTCAGCTGTTTGAAACTTTGGTTCACCGGGAGTCATCCGCAGGATCAGAATTTTAAACAAAAATGTCAGGTGGGTTTATTTTTCAAAAATCTAAAGTGGACGGAGCAATAAAAAAAAAATGGCCCACTTTGGGGAAAAGCTAATGTTTTTTTTAAACAGATGAAGCTATTGGTCTCAGTCAAGGTTGAACCTTCCCCTCTTCCAGACCTCTAGAAATGACTAATCAGTTTAATTTTTTTTATGAATCAATCTCTATATATATAAACGCCAAATCCACTCACTCATCACGAAATCTCCAGAACGGTAAAGCCTACAAACAGCAGCACTGATTACAGGTCTTTGTTTTTGAAGTATTTTATGCCCACCTCTAAATGCTACAGTTCCTTGGGGAAATAGACCCCCTCCCTTTTGCATTCCAGTGTTGGTATGTGTTGTGTTTGTGTTTTAATTAAAGTGAAGGGAGAACAGAAAGTTTGAAGAGAGGTTGACTTCCTTTCTGTCTTCCTTTTCTGAGACAGAACCTGAAAGAGATGAAGAAATAAGGTTTCTACTTCAGCCATTCATGTCTTTTCACAAAAATATTAACTGCCCACTCAGAGCTAGGCAGATATTATTGGACTATAAAGATAAAGGTAAAGGTTCCCCTCGCACATACGTGCTAGTTGTTGCCGACTCTAGGGGGCGGTGCTCATCTCCATTTCAAAGCCAAAGAGCCAGCGCTGTCCGAAGACGTCTCCGTGGTCATGTGGCCGGCATGACTCAATGCCAAAGGCGCGCGGAACGCTGTTCCTTTCCCACCAAAGGTGGTCTCTATTTTTTCTACTTGCATTTTTATGTGCTTTCGAAACTGCTAGGTTGGCAGAAGCTGGGACAAGTAACGGGAGCTCACCCCGTTACACGGCAGCACTAGGGATTCGAACCGCCGAGCTGCCGACCTTTTGATCGACAAGCTCAGCGTCCTAGCCCCTGAGCCACCGCATACACACACACACACACACACACACACACATACTGTATATGACTATATCAGGGGTGAAATCCAGCAGGTTCTGGAGAACCGATAGCGGAAATTTTGAGTAGTTCAGAGAACTGGTAAATACCACCTCTGGCTGGCCCCAGAGTGGGGTGGGAATTGAGATTTTGCAATCTCCTTCCCCCTGGAGTAGGGAGGGAATGGAGATTTTGCAATCTCCTTCCCCCAGGAGTGGGGTGGGAATGGTGATCTTGAAATATTCTTCCCCCAGGAGTGGGGTGGGAATGGGGATTTTGCAGCATCCTTCCCGTGCCATGCCCACCAACCACACCAAGCCCACCAAGCAACACCGACAGAACTGGTAGCAAAAAAGTTTGGATTTCACCACTGGACTATATAGTTCCCATCATCCTTCAGCCTGGCCAATGGTCAGGGATGATGGGATTTGCATACCCGCAGTATCTAAAGAACCATATTTATATATATCAGGGGTATCCAACCTTGGCAACTTTAAGACTTGTGGACTTCAGCTCCCAGAATTCCATAGCCAGCATGGCTAACTCGGGAATTCTGGAAGTTGAAATCCACAAATGTTAAAGTTGCCAAGGTTGGACAGTCCTGATATATAGCTTATTCAGCATTTTTCATGGACTCACTGGGGTGTTCCGTTTCCCTAGGAACACAGTAAGAGTCTGAACATTGTAAAGTAATGATCAGGAAACACCTTTCCAAATGACTTGTATTTTGTTTGTGATTGACTGTGTACCAGGATCATCTGAAGTTCTGTTAACTTGTTTTGTTGTTGTTGTTTATCTGAGCAGGTGGCAATTAACAACTTGGTGAGAAATGGTCACCATGCAGGGAAATTAGTAAGTGAACAGCTGGTATTAAAGACTAATTGATGCTGAAAGTAGGGTAATTTTTCAAGACACGTAGATAATATTGTCGATTTCTATAAAAGCCTCTTTGGATGGGCCATAGTTCAGCATATTGTACATATAAATGATCCTGTCTTTAGCCTCCTCCCCAGTTCAAAATGTAGCAAATAATGGGAACCATTTTTTTGCTGATCGGATGAAATAATACTTGGAAAAATGTACCAATAATTCATCCCTCGGCCTACACAGTTGATTGTCAATTTAAAATAGAAAGTGATCCCTGAAGACATTGGCTTCATACATCCCATTAAATACAAAGTCATAGGCTAGGCTTGTAAATACCGAGCCAACAATATTGAGCAAACATATAGTATTACATTTAGACCAAAAAAAAAAAATGCACAGGTACCGGATATGTGGTACCTTGCTCAATAGTAGTACCTGTGAGAGGGATCTTGGAGTCCTAGTGGACAACCATTTAGATATGAGCCAGCAGTGTGCAGCAGCTGCTAAAAAAGCCAACACAGTTCTGGGCTGCATAAACAGAGGGATAGAATCAAGATCACGTGAAGTGTTAGTGCCACTTTATAATGCCTTGATAAGGCCACACTTGGAATATTGCATTCAGTTTTGGTCGCCACGATGTAAAAAAGATGTTGAGACTCTAGAAAGAGTGCAGAGAAGGGCAACAAACATGACTAGGGGACTGGAGACTAAAACATATGAAGAATGGTTGCAGGAACTCGGTATGTCTAGTTTTATGAAAAGAAGGACTGGGGAGACATGATAGCAATGTTCCAATATCTCAGGGGTTGCCACAAAGAAGAAGGAATCAAACTATTTTCCAAAGCACCTGAGGGTAGAACAAGAAGCAATGGGTGGAAACTAATCAAGGAGAGAAGCAACTTAGGAGAAATTTCCTGACAGTTAGAACAATTAATAAGTGGAACAACTTGCCTGCAGAAGTTGTGAATGCTCCAACACTGGAAATTTTTAAGAAAATGTTGGATAGCCATTTGCCTGAAATGGTGTAAGGTTTCCTGCCTCGGCAGGGGGTTGGACTAGAAACCTCCAAGGTCCCTTCCAACTCTGTTATTATATTATATTATTATATTATTTATTTACCAATTTGATTTGATTTCTCTAGCCACCCATCTTAGGTTTGGGTGAGCTGGGTGGTCATGAAGAAGTTTCCTAAAAAGAACTATCGTATCTTCTTAATTCCCTTTGGGAAGTCCATCTTGAGATGGCCAAAAGAACCAAAGAGATACCGTAGACATGATGCCATATCATTCATGAGCTAAATTTAAAAACGTGTTAAGATAGTTTCCACATTCATCCCCATAAAATCAGAAGTTTGTGTCCTGCTTTTGACCCTCAGACCAAATCTCGGACTGGAATATTTCTTCCATAGTTTGCTGCTTCCTTTTTTTCATCAGGAATTTAATGTGCTGCCCCACGGCCTGCCCATCTGATTTGTAAAGAAGTTTGGAAACAAACTGTGTGAATAAAATTTCCAATATTCTGAAAGAACTGAAAAAAACATTCCCGTTGGCAGAGAAATGCCATTAAGTCCTTTAGGAACTCATTAATAGATTAACATTTGGGCAAGTAATTATAGCCGCAGTGCAAATAAAAATAAACAAGGCAAGCCAGTAGGTCACAATTGCTCTGAATGCTTGGAGATCGATACTATGAAATATCACATCTGAAGGACGAAGGTCAAGTAGATTGTGCCAACACTAGGTAAGCTGTGCGTAGACAGAGAGAGAGAGAGGGAAAAAAATCTGCTGTGAGGTTGGCTGGGTTGATTACTGTGAATGGGAGGTGGACAAATTTGGAATGAAAACAGGATGTTTTGGATATTTTGGATCCAATGGGCAGCTGAAGCGATTGAGAACTGAAATCCAAAACACCTGGTGCACAGTAAGTTTGTTCATTAAATTTAGCAAAGGTAAAGGTTTCCTTGTCCAGTTGTGTCTGCCTGTAGGGCACGATCCGTGTGGAATCTTGTTACTGTCCCATCGAAGTGGTACCTATTTGCTTGCTTTTGCTTGCTTTTGTACTGCTAGGTGGGAAGGAGCTGGCACAAAGAACGGGAGCTCATCCCCTTTTGTGGCACTCGGGTCTCAAACCCAGGCTGTCAGTTTTGCAGCTGACTAGCTCAGCATGATCAACCATTGAGCTGTCGCACCCCTCTTTATTGAATTTGTGCTCTGCCCTATTCAGTAGACTCTCGGTAGCTTAGAGCAGAGGTCCCCAACTCCGGGGACCGGCAGCGGGCCGCAGCATGCCAGAAACCAGTCCATGCAAACAAGCAAAGCCCCATCCACGGGATGCCGGCAGCATGCAAAACCAAGCCGCCTCCGATCCACAGAAAAATTTCTTCCCATGGAACCGGTCCCTGGTGCCAAAAGGATTGGGGGGAGCCCGCTGGCTTAGAGTGAATACAACAAAACTATAACTCAAACAATGAGGTAGAATATCAATATAAACACCTAGCCTTCCATTCAGTATAGATAACAGTCAGGGATTTAAAAAACGTGTCGGCCAAAAACATCTACAGATCTGGGCATTATTAAGCATACTTAATGGAAAGCGGTTTAATGCACATCAAAAAAAAAAAGTGGTACCTTGGACAGCTCCCCAGAATGTTCAAGTCTGTAAGACTGTGAACTTCCAACTGTTGAACAATTTCCACTCAGCTATAGAGATTCAATCACATTTTGATGTAAGAAAACCTGTTTGTATTTAAAGGGTGCATCCTATTTTATAACCACCTTCTGAAAGAGTGAAGTCTGGAACTCATTTCTTCTGTATGTCTTCGGAACTAGTCTTCGGACTAGACTATATGTCTTCGGAACTAGTCTCCTCATAGTCTAATAATAGCAAGCTATCCTGTTCATACCAAAGGAATACAAAATCATGAGCTCTTTTTGTTTCTGAAGAATGGAGTTTTTTTGTGGGCATTTCTTCTAGTTTGATTTATATACTATTAAACCTCTTGTCCCAAAGGTGGTTTTTCAAGAGGCAACTGGACGTTCTGGTTTGTTTGTTTTTTTCCTAGCAGATATTTCACTTCTCATCCAAGAAGCTTCTTTAGCTCTGACTGGATAGTGGGGAATGGAAGGATTTATACTTGCAGACAGCTGGTCATCTGCATCCTTTTAGCGGTCATTAAGGTCACCTGGAGGTTTATCTGTGTCATCGTGGTTACCTGAGTGGTGCAAATATTAAAACCCTTGTATCTGTTAGTGTCAGCGTTCCAGAAAAGCCCCCTCTTGCACAAAAGACTCCGAAGCAAACATCTTTCAAAGTTCTTTTACTAGCATAGGTAAACTGGCACAGTTGGATGAAATCCAAATCTGGGGATCCGGTTTTTTTCCTCAGTAACTCCAAAATCCCCACCCTCTTGACCTCTCTGCCAATCACATGCTCCAATCGCCAACTGTTCCATCTCGAGACATCACTCCGGCCACTCCTTCTCCAGATGTAGGCTCGGCCTGACCTTGACCGGCAGAAGGAAGGTTATTATGTCTTATAGCCCCTCCTACCAAATCCCCCCTCCTACTTTCCCACACATTGGAAAGTGGCAGCGCCGAAGCCTTCGGCCTAGTATGGCTTCCAAAGCTGAAGTTATTGTTTGTAACCCTTAGTTAGCCGTATGTTGCTACTGATTCGCCGTGTGCCACACACTCGCTTCATGTGTGTGCCTGGTGAGCGCATGCATCTGCCTTCCACACAGATGTCCGGCCTTCCGTGCATGCACTTTGCTCACATATGTGCCTTCTGCGCATGCACCCGGCCCCAAAAACATGCCTAAATAGGATGGCATGTAGCCTGGGCAAATGGGTGGGCGGGCCGCTCCCGGTTCGGGCGAACCAGTCCAAACCGGCTGAATGCTACCTATGGAAACAGTGCGTCATAAAGCCACAATTTTTGAATCAATATATCTCAAACCAACTAACTTACAAAATGAGTCCAGGATGATGTAATATGTTACATATTGGTGTATGTAACATATTACATACATACTATGGATGTATTTATTTATTTATTTATTTATTTATTATTTTAATTTATATACCGCCCTTCTCCCGAAGGACTCAGTGCGGTTTACAGCCAACTAAAACAAGAAATCACAAAAATTAAAAACATTTTTAAAAACTAATTCAATTTGGCTAAGAAACTAAAAACTCTAATAAAAAACCCCCATTAAAACTATATTAAGCCAGCCCTGCGCGAAGAAACAAAAATGTCTTTAGCTCGCGTCGGAAGGTCCGGAGGTCAGGGAGTTGACGTATCCCTGGAGGCAGCTTGTTCCAGAGGGCAGGAGCCCCCACAGAGAAGGCCCTCCCCCTGGGGGTCGCCAGTCGACATTGTCTGACCGACGGCACCCTGAGGAAACCCTCCCTATGGGAGCGCACTGGTCGATGGGAGGCAATTGGTAGCAGCAGGCGGTCCCGTAAATAACCCGGTCCTATGCCATGGAGCGCTTTAAAGGTGGTAACCAGCACCTTGAATTGCACCCGGAAGACCACTGGAAGCCAGTGCAGCTTGCGCAGGAGGGGTGTTACATGGGAGCCTTGAATTGCTCCCTCTATTACCCGCGCAGCCGCATTCTGGACCAGTTGGAGCCTCCGGGTGCTCTTCAAGGGGAGCCCCATGTAGAGACCGTTGCAGTAGTCCAGTCCAGTAATATATTAGATGTATATATGTAATATGTTATGGACCTGACCACTATGTTCGTGGTCAGGTCCACATACAGACTGTGGAAGCTCTGGATGTCCAGACTATATTGGACCAGTAATTAGCATTTTCAGCACTCTTCGGTCCTTCAAGAGCAATGATAAAATCTATATTGTGGTTTTTGTTCAGGTCACATAAATATTTTGCCCCTGCCGCAGTAACAATACAACCTTTGCAAAGCTGGCTTAATCTGAGTTGGAAACTCTACCTTTAACACATCGGGATGTTAATGTCTGTGTGCACACAGGTGTATGACTATCCGCTCCCCAGAAGGTGAGTTTATATTTCTGGAGTTAGCTGGACAACAGCTAATTTTAGACGAGAACTAAACTACATGCAAAGAGTGACAGGGAGCTGTAAAATCCACAAATGACAAAAAATGAAGTCATCAACGGGCAAAGATGCTTAGCCTATCAGGTCTGCCATTTTCCAATTGCAACGTCCTCATTGATTTGTTACAAATACTGTTAACCCTGTGTTTGGAAAATGCCAGGAACATGATTGCATGTGTTCTCATTTGTAATAAAATAGATTAACTCGCTGTGAAATTTTAACTAGACGGAGACACAACAGTAGCTACCTAATGAACCACAACTCATTGCTGTTAAGTAGCTTAATAGAAGCAGACTGATTACACTGCTGAAAAATGGATCTGTTTATGTGCAGAGAAGAGACCACTAGCATACATTATAGTAAAAGATAGCCACAACTATCTTCCATGCTGGAGAGGAGTTTATTGGGTACCCAGGATTACCTTCCCATAGCTGGCATCATCTGAATGACAGTACCCACATGGAGCTGAGCCATAATTTCAAGATTTGTTGAATAAACCACTGTTGGCAGGTATTACACATCGGACTAAGCCATAAATCGGCCAGGTTCGGGGGCTGGAGCCACAACACTTGTTTACAAACTGCAGTGCTGGGTTAATACCCCCACCCCACCAGAAAATGCAGTTTGTGTAATGAACTGTGGTGGCGCAGTGGTTAGAATGCAGTATTGCAGGCTACTTTGCTGACTGCCGGCTGCCAGCAGTTCACAGTTTGACTCTCACCGGCTCAAGGTTGACTCAGCCTTCCATCCTTGGGTAAAATGAGGACCCAGATGGTTGGGGGCAAGAGGCTGATTTCTTCCTTCCTGAGATTTCTTCCTTCCTTCCTTCCTTCCTTCCTTCCTTCCTTCCTTCCTTCCTTCCTTCCTTCCTTCCTTTCCTTTCTTTTCCTTTCCTTTCCTTTCCTTTCCTTTACTTTACTTTACTTTACTTTACTTTACTTTACTTTACTTTCCTGTTGTGCTCTGCCAGCAGCCTGTGGAGCTGGTAATGGAGTCGGAGAGCGATGAGGCTGAGGTGAGGCCAGGGCCATTGAGGAGTGAGGTGCGGACTCCAGAGCCTCCAGAGACTGATAGTAGTGAGGCAGAGGAACAGGAGGAGCATGAGAAGAGCTGCCAAAAGGCAAGAGCAGTTCAAGCAAAAAAGAAGACTCGGGAGTAGGGCCAAGAGATGATTGGCGCCTCCCATAAGGCTTAAAACAGACCAGCAATGGCATTTGGGCTTTGCCGGAAAACAATGTTGGTAGCTTCATCTTCTGCTTCGTCTACGTCTTGCATTTGTTTTTGTGACTTCTGAACATTTGCCAAGAAATTAGCAGTTTGCCTAATTGGACCAAGGTTTGTGATAGGACTGAGGAATTTGTGTTGGGAGGAATTTATTTTAATTTGAGTTAAAATTTGATGCTGGGAATGAAGTAATTCTCAGCTGTTTGGATAAAGTTTGTTTTTTCACAGCTGAGTTTCCTACTGCCTACTTGGGTCTAGGTCACAACATTTCCTTTCCTTTCCTTTCCTTTCCTTTCCTTTCCTTTCCTTTCCTTTCTTTTCCTTTCCTTTCCTTTCCTTTCCTTTCCCCAACACAATTCGCAGGTCTCCAGCAATACCTACCCATGTCCTGAAAAATGACCTTGATGAACGTATCTTTTCTTTTATGTACACTGAGAGCACATGCACCAAGACAAATTCCTTGTGTGTCCAATCACACTTGGCCAATAAAATTCTATTCTATTCTATTCTAAACTGTTTCAACTCCTACTCTCAAAACAACGCTACAGAGCATTGCACAACAACTAGACACAAGAACAGTTTTTTCCTGAAGGCCATCACTCTGCTAAACAAATAATTCCCTCAACACTGTCAAACTATTTACTAAGTCTGTACTACTATTAATCTTTTCATCGTTCCCATCACCAATCTCTTTACGCTTATGACTGTATGACTATGTTGCTGGCAATCCTTATGATTTATATTGATATATTGACCATCAATTGTGTTGTAAATGTTGTACCTTGATGAACGTATCTTTTCTTTTATGTACACTGAGCATATGCACCAAGACAAATTCCTTGTGTGTCCAATCACACTTGGCCAATAAAAAATTCTATTCTATTCTATTCTTTTGTTTTCAACTGCTTTAAATCAAAAACTCCCTCAAGATATACCAAACCTGAAAGGCCAAGAATAGAATTACTATCTGCTTAAGCTTAACAAATATTTTTAATTAGTAGGCTAACAGTAGAGCAATTAAAGGCTTCCCTTTTAAGTTTTATTAGTTATTGTATGTTCATTAACTAAGAGATAATTAGTTAAGAAAGCAGCTCCGTTGAGGATTATCCACTGCATAATAGATGCGCATCTGTGATTTTGAGGTTCACCCGCTATTGAATGTCCAATAACTATCCTATTAAAAACACATTTGAGGCAGGGTTTTCTGAACAATTCATTTAGAACAGACCACACAACATACTCTTGATAAAGGCCCCTTGTCATAAAACTCTCTGTGCAACCTTCAAAAGGTTTTGCTTGAAATACGAGGCCTAGAAAAAGCTTGCTCTGAAGTACAGAACTCCAAGGTAGGGTTAAAAGCAGAACCCAGAGATGGCTCTGGATGAAATTAGAAGTCAAAGCCAAATCTTCCTTGATGCACTAAAAGGTGAAGCATAGCAAATTTGGAACAAATCTTTGGCAGAGTTGTAGAAAGATAACTTCACGTCACTTTCTCTTCACTTTCAACTTCCTTGTCAGCCCTGAAGTTGGCCTGACTGAGGCCGTGTTCATTTTCTCCCTTGCTGCTTCAGAGCTGACACAGGCCAGAGCTGAGGGGGAAGGGAGGGAGTGAAGTAGAAATAGCTGGGGATGCTGTAGCCAAAATAAAATTCTTTCCCCTGGGAACCAAAGACATCCATGCAGGTGTGAGGAAGGAGGAGGCTGAATCAGCGTAACAACTGGACTGTGTGCTGATTGGCCCATGTGACCAATTACTCTGGGGAAGGGATAAAACTTTTACTTAGGTGAAAATCGGGGGGGACTTTAGAGCTGGTTTTCAGCAGGTTTGGGCCGTTATGATATATCCCAATAAATTGTTCTTTGAGGAAAATGCCTGCCTCGGAGTTCTTGTTGTGGATGTGTTACTTGAAGCGCTGACATTCACTTTTGCTTAAGTGTCCTTCAGATGAGTTTCTGTCCCCCTGGGAAAAAATAACTTTGCATGAAGGGAAGTCAAGGCAGAGGTGAAATCCAGCAGGTTCTGACAGGTTCTGGAGAACCGGTAGCAGAAATTTTGAGTAGCTTGGAGAACCAGTAGTGGAAATTTTGAGTAGTTTGGAGAACCGGTAGCGGAAATGTTGAGTAGTTCAGAGAACCGGCAAATACCACCTCTGGCTGGTCCCAGAGTGGGGTGGGAATGGCGATTTTACAATATCCTTCCCCCCAGGAGTGGGGGGTGGAGAATGGGGATTTTGCAGTATCCTTCCCCTGCCATGCCCACTAAGCCACTCCCACCAAGCCACACCACGCCCACCAAGCCACACCCACAGAACTGGTAGTAAAAAAAAATTGGATTTCACCACTGAGTCAAGGTTAGAAAGGGTTACAAGTAATCCTTGTACCTTATCTTCTTCTCCCTCATTTCTTTTTTGGATTTTCTGCCACTCCGATGGATTATTATTCTGGGATCCCAAGATATTATAGTATGTTCTGAAGGTGGCTTGATCATTCAGGTTGATTGGCAGTGATGACTTTTGGGTGCTGGAGCAGAGGTGGGGTTCACTTATCTCCCCTACCAGTTCGCAAATGTGAGCGCGCGCATGCATAGTAGTCGTGTGTTACCTCCAGGTGGGTTGGCGGAGCCTTCTGCAGTCGCCGCTACTGGTTTGCACAATCTGGACAGAACCGGCTGAATCCCACCACTGTGCAGGAGGTGTTTAGTTCCTCTCAATTGAAAGTATCAATTCAATTAGATTTTTTTTTCCAGAAAATCAGATCATTTAGCTTTGGACATCCAAATTACATTGATTCCACTCAAACTTCTGAATTGGTTTGGGAAGAAACACATGGAAGGATCCAACTTCCTTAAACTAATCAAGGAGAGAAGCAACCTAGAACTAAGGAGAAGTTTCCTGACAGTTAATCAGTGGAACAATTTGCCTCCACAAGTTGTAAATGCTCCAGCACTGGAAGTTTTTAAGAAGATGTTGGACAACCATTTGTCTGAAGTGTGGTTTAAGATCTCTTGAGCAGGGGGTTGAAGGCCTCCAAGGTCCCTTCCAACTTTGTTATTCTATTATTATTATTATTATACAAACTGATGTGAAGGCTTCCGGTTCTATTCCATTTTTTAGTTTCATTTGGGAAGTCAAGGTAGAGATCCATTTGGATCACCTTTGAATGAAATCCCAAAAGAAAATGCAATTAGGTACTTGAACCAATCTTCTTGGTTATATGACTGTATGACTGTAACTTTGTTGCTTGTATCTTTACAATTTATGTTGATATTGATTGTTTCCTGATTGCTTATTTGTACCCTATGACTATCATTAAGTGTTGTACCTTATGATTCTTGATGAACGTATCTTTTCTTTTATGTACACTGAGAGCATATGCACCAAGACAAATTCCTTGTGTGTCCAATTACACTTGGCCAATAAAAAAATTCTATTCTATTCTATTCTATTCTATTCTATTCTATTCTATTCTTCTTTGTACCCTATGACTATCATTCAGTGGTGTACCTTAGAATTCTTGATGAACATATCTTTTCTTTTATGTACACTGAGAGCATATGCATCAAGACAAATTACTTGGCCAATAAAAAAGTTCTATTCTATTCTGTTCTGTTCTGTTCTGTTCTGTTCTATTCTGTTCTATTCTATTCTATTCTTATTTGTACCCTATGACTATCGTTCAGTATTGTACCTTAGAATTCTTGATGAACGTATCTTTTTTTATGTACACCGAGAGCATATGCACCAAAGACAAATTCCTTGTGTGTCCAGTCACATTTGGCCAATAAAAAATTCTATTTATTCTATTCTATTCTAACCAATCTTCTTTCTTTCTTTAAAGGAAAGGATCCAAGACAGCCCTTCGCCTGCTCCATCTGTAGAAGAGGGCCAGCGACCCGGAAGTCATGCCTCTTCACACCAGAGCAGCAGTGTTTCAAGTTCTCCATCCCAAATTGACAACACACCAGATAGAATTGGTTTGTACCGTTTCACTGTTTGACCGTTTCGGATTTAGGGAACAGCCCTGTGGAAAACGAAAGACATTCATACACACACGCATACACACTGTGTTTGTCAGAAAATAAGACCGAGTCTTATTTTCGTTTAGACTTGAAAATAAGCACTTACCATTAATGGTATGTAATGTTCAATACGTTATGTCTTGATGTGTTCTGTTTTTATATATGTCTGATTGTTTTTTGTGTTGTTTTTAAAGACAAATAGTTTAATCAATAATATTTTTTTTAAAAAAAAAATAAGCACTTGGGCTTATTTTTGAGGCAGTCTAATTTTTTTTGAGGTGCAGCAAGCCAGACTCGCTGAGCTGGACACGCCTTGGACGCACCGTCGCCTCTATTCTGAACCTTCAGCGTTCGGAATGGAGGCTTTTTGGTGAATGGGAGGAAAATGGGGAGGGGGTTTTTTCCTGCCTTTCATCCATTCCTCAAGCTCAGCACAGACTGAGGGAAGGATGGCAGGCAGGAAAAAAACCCTCCCCATTTTCCTCTGATTTGCCAAAAAGCCTCCCGCGAGCTTTCCAAAAAGCGGCTGGCCGCGGCGGGTGCCGGCTTCGGGAAAGCGGCCCAACAAATAGAAGTGCTGCGCCCAGAAAGAGGACAAAAGCGGTATTTGCACTGCCCCAAGGGACCAGCGGGCTGCAGTTGCAGCTGGACAGTTCCCCCACTCCATGCCCGCGCTACCACTCATGGCCACACCCATCCCGCCCCCAGGCTTATTTTTGGGGTAGGGGTAATATTAGGCCCACCCCCAAAAAATTAGGGTTGGGCTTATTATTGGGGTAGGTTGTGTTTTTGGAAAAGCCCGGTAACTAATTTTATCCTTATTTCTCTCCCTTCCCTGCGCACCTTCAATTTTCTTTCAGGTCTGTTATCAAATATTAGAGAAGGAGAAGCAATAGATCAAGAATCTGGACCCAACCCCAAAAAACTCTCAAAGGAGAAAGGTGACACCATTTTTTATTCTTCTCATGTCAACATGACTCTTAGACTTTTTTTTTTTTTGCTGCGGCTCTATATCTGTATGTTGAAATCAGAAGGTTTGTTTTTAGATTACAGCATGCTGTAATTTGGAAAATGGTTTGGAATGGATGATGTTTGCATTCACCTCCAGTATTTTGCCATGTAACTGGAGGGGGGGGAGCAGCAAGACCCCCCCCCCACCTTTCTACAAAAGGATAATTTCAATCTTCCAAAGTCCCCACTACATGGTCCCATATCTGGTAGAATTTTATTGGATGGGCGAAGTCCTACTTGTTACTCACTGTGTGCTCAGAAATGTGGTTCTTTCGCTCGGTTTTCTTCACTGTTTATTTAATTTTTGATTGATTGATTGATAAGTCTTAGAGGCCACCTGACTCCCAAATAACTGTAGGCAGAAACTTATTGGTTGATTGGATCCCAGTATCAGAATTTAATCCTGGTTTTGCTGAAGCTCCTTGACTTCTATAGATTCGGTGAGGAAGCCCCATTAAACCTGATTTCTTTTTAAAAAATGATAGTAAATTGTTCTGTAGTCTATAATACGAATGGGTTAAATAAAAAAAAAACACCCCACTGTTTTTATACATCCTGAGGATGGTTTAAGTCACACATACTTGATTATAACTCTGGTAGTTGGCAGACAGTTGCATTCTCAGACTTTCTGTAACATCCAGTTTTGCTGATTCAGATTAAGTCTGCAGAATAACGCTAATCGTTCTGGCAAAAATAAATTCACACGCCATCTTATCCAATCATCTGTCAGTTCAGAAATACTTAAGAGCGCTCACGTCAGGGTTGCAGCTTCAGTAAGTTGTTCAACTTCTTCGTGTTTGCATTAATTGCATTTTACATTTGTAATGAATTGCGTTTCACGTGAAGGGAATGAACTAACCGTATTAATGCATTTGCATTAATTATAGCGTGCCTCTTGCATTTTTGAATTTCAATTCAATTGCTTGCATTTTATTGATTTATTATATGCATTTTAGCCCCTTTGTTCTTTTGTTTAAAAGGCGGCTTGAAGTCATAAAACCATCAAGGAAAAAAAAAATAGCTTCTACAGCTTTTATCTTTATCAACCCCAATATTGATGATGACGATGATGAAGATGATGCTATCATCATCATGGATTTAGGAATTCATTATTGAGGGGATATGTAGTTAACACAAAAGTATCGACGTTTATTAAGTATGGCATTGGCAAGTCAGCAATTTACACAGGCATGGTAAACATATGTTTTCACATCTGGTTTCGGTAATATCATCATGATTTTGAAAATGATTTATAGCTCTCTGAGCCATAAACTGCCAATTTTGCTGTAACTTGGAGTTTTCGGGAGATTGAGCTAATTATTCATCCCAATTTTTTTTTATTAATTTTACTACAACAACGCAACACAACACAAACATATATAACACAAACACATGCGTTTTCTATTTACACGTCAGTTTCGTTCCACATACTTTCTGCTTTATGTATTCCCCATTTTTTCCCCTCTTTTCTTATCTTTATCTTTAGAATAGAATAGAATAGAATAGAATAGAATAGAATAGAATAGAATAGAATAGAATAGAATAGAATAGAATAGAATAGAATAGAATAGAATAGAATAGAATAGAATTTATTGACCAAGTGTGATTGGACACACAAGGAATTTGTTTTGGTGCATATGCTCTCAGTGTACATAAAAGAAAAAGAAAAAAAAACCTTCATCAAAGGTACAACATTTACAACACAAATTATCATTCCTTTATATCTAGTTTTATTCATTGACAGTATTTTATACATTTACCACCTTCTCTTCTCCATCATTTATTCATATTCACTTTTCCTATTCTCTAGCCAATCGTACCACTTAATTCGTACTTGATAGTATTCTGTCTCTTCTTTTTCTTTTCTTTTATTTCTTTCATTAATTTATCCATCTCTGCACAGTCTAGAATTTTTCTTGATTATTTCTTCCTCTGTTGGTACCTTTTCATTTTTCCAGAACTGTGCGTAGACAATCCTTGCAGCAGTAATTATGTGTAATATCAAGTATTGAGTTTCTTTACTGTAAGCTCTGTTTAATGCCACGATGTAAAAAAGATGTAGAGACTCTAGAAAGAGTGCAGAGAAGAGCAACAAAGATGATTAGGGGACTGGAGGCTAAAACATATGAAGAACGGTTGCAGGAACTGGGTATGTCTAGTTTAATAAAAAGAAGGACTAGGGGAGACGTGATAGCAGTGTTCCAATATCTCAGGGGTTGCCACAAAAAAGAGGGAGTCGGGCTGTTCTCCAGAGCACCTGAGGGTAGAACAAGAAGCAATGGGTGGAAACTGATCAAGGAAAGAAGCAACTTAGAACTAAGGAGAAATTTCCTGACAGTTAGAACAATTAATCAGTGGAACGACTTGCCTGCAGAAGTTGTGAATGCTCCAACACTGGAAATTTTTAAGAAAATGTTGGATAACCATCTGAGTGAGATGGTGTAGGGTTTCCTGCCTGGGCAGCGGGTTGGACTAGAAGGCCTCCAAGGTCCCTTCCAACTCTGTTGTTATATTATATTGTATTATAATATTCCTAATAAAAACATCTCTGGTTTCAAGTCCACCTTGAAATTGAGATTGAGCTAATTATTATTATTTTTTGTAAAGTTTTTTATTTTATAGACAAACAGACATTTAAAACATCAGCAATTCCTTCCGTGTGATGTCTCGGTGTTTTCTTCCTGGCTCCATTATTTTATTGTTTCTTCTTTCTTCACTTCAATTTGAACTATTACCATTTTTCCACAAATACATTATTATCATTTTCTTACATAATTATCCATTGCTTATCTATACCGTTCTTCTAACCAATGGTAAAATTTATCCCATATCTTAAAATATTCTGGATCCTCTCTTTCTTTAATCATCAAGGTTAATCTATTCATTTCTGCACAATCTAAATTTTTTCTAATAATTTCTCCTTCCCAGGGGTATTTTCTCTGCTTTCCAATTTTGCGCAATTTTATGACGTGATCACACATGGTCTAAGTCTTGAATTCTTTGCAAGTTAGGGGAAGAGAATGATCAGATAAGGCAGGGCTCAGCAACCTTAAACACTTGAAGAGCCACAGAGGTCCTAACTGGAAGCCCCCCATTCAATTCTGGAGCTGACCAGAAGTCCTGTTCCCCCACCATAGAGTCTCCTCCTAGCATGGTGTCCTTTTTCCTCTACCTGTCCTAACCAAAAGTCCAATCAATTGTGGACCCGACCAATGACAGGGAGCCGCAGCAGAGGGATGAAAGAGCCACATGAAGTTCCAGAGCCGCAGGTTGCTGACCCCTGAGATAAGGGAATGCTTAGGGAATGATCAGACAAGGGGTGGAGGAGTCCGCAACTACATAACAAACAGAGAAAGAAGCTCGGAAAGAACAGTGGGAGAAGAGGTTGCAACTGGAGGTGGAGCAGGGGCGAAATGCTACCGGTTCACTCTGAACCGGTAGCAGTAAACCGGTAGCAGTGGCGAGCGTAGTTTAGCGAACCCGTAGCAGCTGCATCATGAGGCTCCGCCCACCCACCCTGATGTCATTACTTCCTGGTTTTAACCAGGAAGTAACCTGTTTTTGACCGTCTGCACATGCACAGAAGGCTTTGCGCATGCGCAGAGGGTCCAAAATCGGATGTGAAGATGGCATGCGCGCCATGCACACAGCATGTGCACTTCCAAACCAGTAGGGAACGTAAGTAGATTTCAACCCTGGGGTGGAGTCAAGAGAGAACTCAGCCTAGAGTTGTTGCGTGATCACAAATGGTCCTCTCTTGAATTCCATTATCCCTTATCTAGAACCAATTTAATACTCAGCCTTAGTTGATTAGATTCTTGTGAATAGGCGTAGCAATCATTCTTCTGATTTTGAATTTACACACCTGACATTAACTTCTCACTTAATGACTACAACAGCTCACGACCCGCTGTTGACCTTGGAAGCTGGAGAAGTTACAAATCGTAGGATTTTGCACACGGGTGTATTTCTCTGCCATTCTTTCTTGGGAGATGCTTTGTTTACAGTGAGGACTGGTGGGAAAACAACGCTGATGTGTTTTCTACTTCGAGCTCAATTAAGCACGTTTAGAATAAAATAGAATATTCTTTATTGGCCAAGCGTAATTGGACACACAAGGAATTTGTCTCTGGTGCATAAGCTCTCCGTATATACACAAGCAACAAAGTGATAAATCATAAATCATAACATTGCCTGAATAATTGGAAATCCTCTTTCTCTGCAACCGAAACACGTAAGGTGAAAAAGGGAGGGGTGGAATAAAGAAACAAAGTACATTGATTTTGGATGAAAACTTGAAATACTAGAGGGACTTTGGGGGGGGGGGATTGTTAATTGTGTGAAATTGATGCAGGGTTGACTGGTTTTTAGAGAGGAGGATTGTGACTGATTCCCACTCCCCCTAGTTTCCCTGTTTCTGTCGTGTCCCACTCCTCCGCTGACGACCGGGTCAGGGAAATCCGAATCAGGCTTTCCTCTGCAGCTCTGCCCAAAGTCCTAGCAAAGTCCTCAGAGCAGGCAGGAGACCAGAAAGTGACTTCAGCAAGATAAGTTTGACTTTGCCTGACTCAGAGACTGCCAGAAAGCAGATCCTTTATATAGGCCATGGGGTGTGGCTCCATGACTCAGCACTCATTAAGGCCTGCCCCTCCCTTCCTTCTGTTGCCTCCGCCTATCCAGTCTTCTGATGTGAGGGTCACTCCAATCAGCAGCTGCTGGAAGTAAACTTTCCTCAGGCTCACATGCTGTGGAGGAGGGGGAGGGGTCTAGCTGCTCCGTTTGCCTGGGCATGGAGCCAGGGCTGGGGCCGGGGGATGCTCCCTCCTCTGCAGCCTGCTTGGGCATGGAGCCAGGGCTGGGACCGGGAGGTGCCCCCTCCTCTTCAGCTTGTCTGGGCATGGAGCCAGGACTGGGGCCGGGAGGCATACATTCCTCCGTGTTCGGGAGCAGATAAGAAGGCCCCGGCTGCTGTGAGAGCGGGCAAGACACAACAGTTTCCCTGAAAATAAGACCCAACCAGAAAATAAGTCCTAGCTGTTGTGGTCCACCAGCACCCTGCGGAGCTGGCAGCAGAGTCAGACAGTGAGGAGACTGGGGAGGACAATGGGTCAGTCCTGGAGTCAGGGGAAGGCCCAGACAAGGGATCTGCATCGGAGGCAGAGATAGGGCCAGGGCCATTTGGGAGCGATGCACGGACTCCGGAGCCTCCAGAAGCAGACAGCAGAGAGGCAGAGGAACAGGAGGAGCCTGTTCCTAGTGCACGCATGCGAAGAGCTGCCAGAAGGCAAGAGCAGCTAAAGCAAAAAGGACGACTTGGGAGTAAGGCCAGAAGATGATTGGCTCCTCCCATAAGGCTTAAAAGAGCAGCAACGGCTCTTGGGCTCTTTATAGGAAAGCAACGTTGCTACAATTATTTCTAGTCGGCATCTCTTGTTTCTGAACTTCATGGGGCTTTGCCAAGAAAAGCCTTTGGCAGGGTGCCAAAGAAGACAAAGGTTTGTGATAAGGCCGAAGGACTTTTTCTGAAGGATTTGTTTTGGAATTAATTTGGACTAAGATGAGAATGAAGTAATTCTCAGCTGTTCTAATAAAATATGTTTGTTTAGGACTGATTGTGTCTGGTAATAACTACTTGGGCCTAGCTCACAACACTAGCATGATTTTTCAGGATGCTCATAATATAAGCCCTACCCCCAAAATAAGCCCCAGTGAAGATTGTCAGCCAGATGGGTGCATTTAGTACTGTATTTCCCCAAAAATAAGACCTAATGCGTCTTTTGGAGCAAAAATTAATATAAGACCCAGTCTAATTTTTGGAGAAACACTTTGTTTTTCCTTGAAGAGGTTTCACTTCTCATCCAAGAAACTTCTTCAGTTCTTCAGTTCAATCAGAACTGAAGAAGCTTTTTGGATGAGTAGCAAAACCTCTTCAAGAAAAAAATAAACTCCAGTTGCCTTTTGAAAAAGCACCTTTGGGACTAGCATGACCTAGATGACTGAGAATTTCCATAGACACAGACACACCCCCTAGTCAGTTTATTTTATTATTGAAAAGATAAGAATATGTTTGTGGAAACACAAACATATTCTTGTGGGCCTCTGTGGCTCAGACTGGTAAGACAGTCTGTTATTAACAGCAGCTGCTTGCAATTACTGCAGGTTCAAGCCCCAGCAGGCCCAAGGTTGACTCAGCCTTCCATCCTTTATAAGGTAGGTAAAATGAGGACCCAGATTGTTGGGGGCAATAAGTTGACTTTGTATATAATATACAAATGGATGAAGACTATTGCTTGACATAGTGTAAGCCGCCCTGAGTCTTCGGAGAAGGGCGGGATATAAATGCAAATATATATATATATATATATATATAAATTAAAGGATTGAATTTGGACATAAGTTATCATTAGATTAAAGGGGGGAGGAAACCCCCCCCCCCGTACAATATGCTAATTTTTGGAAATCTGTCTTCATTCCATTCAAAATATTTGGCTTGCACCAACTTCCTTCACACCGGGTGTGTGTTCCTTTTAAAGGTTTTATTTTGCGCAATATTACCATGTTTAATTTTACTTTCAACCGTCCCTAGCATCTGTTATCACCGCTTTCAAAAAAAAAAAAAAAACTTTTGGAAATCATTTTTGGGAAGACGGGAGGAGGAGGGGGAAATTAATAACACTCTTTTAGACCAATCGGTTCTATTTTATTTTATTTTTTTGAGTGGGGAATGAAAATTAATGAGTCAAGATAAGAAGAGACCAGTGTTTTGGCTTGGGGATGTAATTGCTTTTGGGTTTTGTTTTGTTTTTAAAAAAACTTTCCTATTGATGCTGGACGCCATGTGCTGTTTCATGTGCTTGCGCGCAGCAGATTGTCCAAGACGAATCAGCCATTACGGACAAATATATTAGCATATGTCTTTTGTTTCTCATAAGGCAAGCGGAGAAGAGCAACGGAGTACCTATGCAACAGGCTAAACCCTAGGGACTAGCAGATGGAAAAGGGGAACAGATATTCCAAGGTTTTGTTCCAACCAAAATGTGGTGTTGATAAAAAAACAAAACAAACAAAAAAACTCCAGCTAGCCTTTAAAGGTACAAAGCTTTGTAGTAACTACTGTTTTGTTTTCTCCCTCTTTTTTTTGGTTTTGTTATGAAAATATTTATCTCTCATCGTACAACCGCAGAATGTTGGGCGTAAGGCTACCCATAAGGTTGAATCGTATCCGTAATAAAAGAGCTTTTCTTAAAATAAAAAGGACCTAAAAGATCAACAATCAGGATGCGGTGGCTTAGTGGCTAAGACACTGAGCTTGTCGATCAAAAGGTCGGCAGTTCAGCGGTTCGAATCCCAAGTGCTGCGTAACGGGTGAGCTCCCGTGACTTGTCCCAGCTTCTGCCAACCTAGCAGTTCGAAAGCACACAAAAAATGCAAGTAGAAAAATAGGGGCCACCTTTGGTGGGAAGGTAACAGCGTTCCGTGCACTTTTGGCATTTAGTCATGCCGGCCACATGACCACGGAGACATCTTCAGACACCGCTGGCTCTTCGGCTTTGAAACGGAGATGAGCACCGCCCCCCAGAGTCGGGAACGAGTAGCACATATGTGCGAGGGGAACCTGTACCTTTAAAGATCTAAAGAATTTCTTAGCTGTCCTTGAAGAAAAACCTGCCTCCCTGCCATCCTTCCTTAGAGAAATGACTGATAAGTAATCGACACGATTGTTTTCCTGCAGGTGAAACATTTTTATTTTTACTACGATATTAGTTAGACATACATTTCCAGAAAGAATATAAATGCGTTTAGCCTCCCCCCAAATATCGGCTTGTGTAGAAATGTTATATTACCCACTTGGACGTAAAAGTGTAGGTGACATAGAGCAGAGAGCCGGCTTTGCTTACAAATCAGTCGGGTGATGAGGTTGCAAAAGTTTATATTTTCCCCGCTTTCATTGGTAGAATTTATTAGCTTCTTGGAATTGATTCTGGATGCCTTTCATTTGCCATTGGGCTAAAGTCACGAACAAAATGATGATATACCGCGTTTTTGCTCACTCATCTTTTTATTGCCTAACTATTGTTATTGAGTAAAAAGCATTCAATATATTTCATGAAAAGAGGCACAGAGCAAAGGGGGAGACGGGGAGCAGGACATGGCTCATTATCCGTTCTTCCCCTCCTCATTTTAATCGACATTGGATTCTCTCGCTGCTAGGTTGGCTGGCCGTAGGGCAAAGAAAGTGCCTGGGAGTAGCATAGGGTCAGGGGTGGGCTTCAAAAATTGTAGCAAGGGAGTCTCTGCCTGGTTGCTGGGTGGGCGTGGCCACGGTGGGTGTGGCCTAGTTGGGCTCCTGCACCACAGTGGGGGGGTGTTTTTGCCCTCCCCAGGCTCCGGAGGCTTTTCTTGAGCCTCCAGGAGGGCAAAAATGGCCTTCCCAGGCTCCGGAGGCCCTCTGGAGGCCTTCCCAAACTTCCAGTAGGCCCGTTTTTCTCCTTCCCTAAGCCTCCACGCGCGCCCTGCGCTTACCTGCATCCAAAACGGGCCACGTGAGGACTCCTGGCAGGGGAGGGTCAGGGTGGGTGGGGCCAGCCAGGAGTGGGATTTGGGGGTTCTCCAAACTGCACAAAATCTTAGACAGAGGTTCTCCCGAACCCCTGTGAAGCCCCAGGAGCCCACCCCTGCATAGGGTCCCTTGAGAAGATTTGCAGCTCAGGGTTGAACTGCGGAGTCCTTGGTGCTCTCTCAGCTGAGTCGTTTTGTTGCGATGTTTCATTACCCAACTAGGTAACATCATCAGTGCTAGAAGGACATAGGGTGTGTGGAGTGGAGGAGAAAATGGAAGGGGAGGAGGATGAGGATAACAACTGTGGGATCCTTATTGCTCTCTGAACTTGGTTGTTTTCTTGCACACGTTTCTTTACCCAACTGTATAACATCATCAGTGTTGGAAGGCACGGAATGGGAGGTGGGGGCTACTCTTTCTTTATATACAGTAGCTCACACAGTCAGTGTTGCTTGGAGTATTTTCTTCTTCGGTAGTTTCTTGATTACTCAATTTTTTTGCTGTTTGATTGTCTGAGTTGGCAGCTCCTTGGTTGGGGTATTGTTTAGTGCTGGATTGTTGGTCTGGTATGAATCCTTGATGCTAGATGACAGGACCTAGAAAGACTGTTAAACAACACGGGGTTGGGTTATTTGCCCGAGGAGAATCGGCTCTAGCAAAGTTTATATTACAGCACGGTAGAAAAGTCTCAGGGTCGTTATCTCTGAGAAGATAATGTTAACTCAGCAATATCATTGCTTTGATCTTTGGTTACACTCTGAAGAAAACTAGATTGTCATTTGACTGACAGCCTTGTCAGGGAATGAATGAAGAGTGACAGTCCAATATTGAAAATGCAGCATTTACAGAACTTTTCAAGAGTCCTAAGTTTTCTCATGACACTGCTTCTTTTGTGCAAGACTGAATTTTACATTTTGGTTGGGTTTTTTTTTTAAAAAAATAAAAATAAAATAAAAATGTGTTTATTGCTAGCTGCGGTGAAACCTTATGATTTTTAGTCTTATTTTTTTGAGTCTCCTGGATGGTAAAAAAAACGTGTATCTCCCTTGACAAAGTTGTTGTTGATGTGTTCACGCTAGCAATACAACCAAACAATTTTAACTTGGCAATGCTGGGATTTATCGCTCGGAACAGACACTGCTCTGGCGGTTTTCAGGAGTCAAACCAAATTATGAATTCTGCTGCTCAGGCGACTTGTGTTTTCCCCACTGTGAGACTCTTTTTATCATTTGTTATTGTTTTATTTCAGGTTTTCTTTTCTTGATTTCTAACCTGCCGAATCTCCAGAGCTGAGAAAGAGATAGCAACAAGCAGAGTGCGGAGACGGTTTAATTCAGGTGGTCCTTGACTTAAAACAGTTCATTTAATGACTGTTTAAAGTTACAACGGCACTCGTATCTATGACGGTTGCAGTGTCCTGAGGTCACGTGATTCTCTTTTGCGGCCTTCTGACAAGCGAAGTCCATGGGGAAGCCAGATTCACTTAACAATCAAGTTACTAACTTATCAATGGCAGTGATTCACTTAACAACGGTGGCAAGAAAGGTCGTAAAAGGTGGGGGGAAACTCACTTAACAAATGTCTCGCTTATCAACAGAAATGTTGGGCTCCGTTGCAGCCATAAATCGAGGACTACCTGTCATCGACCCACTTAACAACAGTTGTTAAGTAGAGCTTTGCCCCATTTTTACGACCTTTCTTGCCACGGTTTTCGAGTGAATCGCTGCCGTTGTTCAGTTAGTAACCAGGTCGTTAAGCGAATCTGGGCTTTCCTCGTGGACTTCGCTCAATAGGAGGTCACAAAAGGGGATCACGTGACCACAGGACATTGCAACCGACATAAGTACATGCCAGTTGCCAATCGTCTGAATTTTGATCCCGCGACCATGGGCGATTGTGTCAAAAAATTTTGCCATGTCGTCGTAACTCCAAACGGTCACGAAACGGACGGTTGTAAGCTGAGGACTACCGGCTGGTCTCGGGCGGCTCTTCTCCTGGAATTGCTGACCCAGCTGCCTCTTCTTATACACCTTCAAGAGTGAGATGTGCTGGAATCCAAAGTTGTCATAGCAGGACGATCCTCGGCGCTGTGTTCCCTGAGTCAGCTTTGTTCTTTTCTCATGGCTTTTAGATAAATACGCTCAAAGGATATGCGAATATTTCTCTGCTGGGAAATGCAGTATATTTACTTCCTCCCCTGCTTCGGTTGTTTTCGGTTGTTGCTTTTTAAATCTAAACCATTTGGAGCATGCTTCGAGGTTCTTATTTATCACGGAAAACAAAACCAGATTATTTGAAAGCCATTAGAGGACTATTATCCCAGCAAAGCTTTCTCGAAGATCGATGGTAGTTGACTGTTCTAAATTTGTACATATGTAGCAGTGGTGGGGATTCAGATAATTTAACAACCAGTTCTCTGCCCCGATGACCAGTTGGGTGGGCGTGGCCATGGTGGGTGTGGCCAAGGGGTGTGACAGGCAGCACTCGGCCTCCTGCACCGCCCTGGGAGCAAAAACAGGCGGCAGGGGGGCACCGCCTCCCCACGCCTTCTTTTGGGTCTAGTAGGCCTCCCTGCACTTAACTGGGAGCCAAAATGGGGTGCGTGGGGACTCCTGGAAGGGGAGGGGAGCGGCAGGGCCACCCAGCAATTTAACTACCAGTTTTCCCGAACCGGCTGAATCCCACCACTGTTATGTAGGCAGCTATGAGAAGGAGTTTGGGGCATCGGTGAAGATGCTAGGCTATGGAGAGGCAGGTTCGAGTCTTCCCTTAGGCACAGAAGCCTCTAGGGCAGCGTTTCTCAACCTGTGGGTCGGGACCCCGTTGGGGGTCGAATGACGATTTGCCAGGGGTCGCCTAAGACCATCGGAAATATGGGAAGTATACTTGCGAGTCGAAGAATCGCACTCCATTGGTTAACTCCACAAGCCAGCTGCAGGCTCTTCAAATCGCTAGCCGAATTCGGCTTCAGGCACGATGAATTAAAAAAGAGAGAAATCTTTGCTGTGATGTCTCCCTCTCAAGCCAGCTGCAATCACTCCCAATCGCTAGCCTAATCTGGCTTCAGGCGCAATAAACTTAATAGGGGAGGAGTCTCCGCTTTAATGCCTCAGTCCTCAAGGCAATCGCAAGCAGTTCAGATCGCTAGCCAATACGGCTTCAGGCGCGATAAATTCAAAACGAAAATAATTTTATGGTTGGGGTCGCCACATCGTGGGGAATTGTATTAAAGGGGTCGCAGCACTATAAAGGTTGAGAACCACTGCTCTAGGAGGTCTCTGGGCCATCCCTCCCTCTCATCTCAAGGACTAGTATGGTGCAATAATGAAGATACTGGGAAGTTCTATGGGGTGGTGTTTGGAAGGGGAAGAGGACTACAGGGTTCTTGGTGCTTTCTGAGCTTAGTTGTTTCCTTGCAGATGTTTCGTTACCAAACTAGGTAACATCATCAGGTGCGGAATGCAGAAACCTCTGCGAGAAAACCACCAAGCTTAGAGAACTATGGAAAGAGCAAATTTGTAGCTCAGGGTTCAACGGTGAGGTCCCTGGCGTTCTCTAAGTTTGGTGGTTTTCTTGCAGACTTTTCTGCATTCTCCACTGATGATGTTACCTAGTTTGGTAATGAAATGTCTGCAAGAAAACACTACAAGCTTAGTTTGAGTCCTCTCTTTGTCAGGAAAGCCAGCTGGGTGACCTTCTCAGCCCTACTTACTGTCAGGCTCTGCAACAAGCCAGCTGAAAAATAAAACTTCTTATCGTAACAGGTATTGATAGCTTCGCTACAAGAACCGCAGCGAACCCAGTGCAAAATTAGCGTGACTGAATAGGACAAAGACCATGAAATGTACACATTCAGATACGTATTGTATTGTTCCTTACGATACTGAGAACAAAGCTAGTATTAACCAGAGACTCAGGTTGGTCCCCCACCCTCTCCAACTCATTGGGATTTAAGAGGGAGTGGAGGCAGATCACAATCAATCTTGCAAAATTATCTGGTAGCCCACCAGAGTATAGGCTAGCCATGCTGTGGAGTTGATGTTGGGTCTGTTCTGCCTTTTATGGCTGACACCTTCCTCATTCTCAAAGCTCACCTCCTCCTCCTCCCCCCCCTTCTTCTTCTTCTTCTCCTTCTCCTTCTCCTTCTCCTTCTCCTTCTTCTTCTTCTTCTTCTTCTTCTTCTTCTTCTTCTTCTTCTTCTCCTCCTCCTCCTCCTCCTCCTCCTCCTCCTCCTCCTCCTTCTTTGTCTCAGCCTTCTCCTCTTCTTCCTCCTCCTCCTCCTCCTTCTTCTTCTTCTCCTCCTCCTTCTCCATCTCCTTTTCATATCAGCCTTCTCCTCCTCCTCCTCCTCCTCTTCTTCTTCTCCTTCTCCTTCGTCTCAGCTTTCTCCTCCTCCTTTTCTTCTCCTCCTCCTCCTTCGTCTCAGTCTTCTCCTCTTCCTCCTCCTTCTCCTTCTTCTCCTCCTCCTCCTTCTCCATCTCATTCTTCATCTCAGCCTCCTCCTCCTCCTCCTCCTCCTTCTTCATCTCAGCCGTCTCCTCCTCCTCCCCCCCTTCTTCTTCTTCTTCTTCTTCTTCTTCTTCTTCTTCTTCTTCTTCTTCTTCTTCTTCTTCTTCTTCTTCTTCTTCTTCTTCTTCTTCTTCTTCTTCTCCTCCTCCTCCTCCTCCTCCTCCTCCTCCTCCTTCTTCACCATCTCTGAGCTACGTGCATTCTCCTCCCCAAATTCCTGACACCCCCCTTCCCAAAAAAAAGAGACTCCTACATTGGTTTTACCAGGCTGAGTGTTTTCATTGGTTTTTACATATTTACTTAGGGCCCAAGCAAGGAAAAGGCCCCCGCCTGCCTTTTCCCGAGATTCCAGAACAAAGCACCTGATAAATATACTGACCGAATTGTGATAGCAAATAATTGATTCCCTGTACCAGGCAGGCTCCATTTGCCACAAGAAAAGCAGAAAGGAAAAGCCATCGTTGCTTTAAAATATTAAGGCTTTGAAGAGGATTAAAAAGTAGACCCTGCCAAAAAAAAAAACCCCAAAAAATGTGGGCTGAAAACAGCAAGGCTCAAGAAATGAATTTGCTCGGTTCCAAGGGATGCTATTTGGAGGGTGACGGCGGTTGTCCTGAACATTGAAAAGGGACCAAGTAGCCTGTCACTAATGAACTCCGACAATCATTGTGACACCTCGCAGAAAAGCAAAGTTTTAATTACGGGGAAGAAGCTCTGATGGCCATTTATTTTATTAAATGAAAAGGGGCTTTGATCGGTTGGCAACTTTAAATAAAGAAGTGAGGGGGAGTGGGAGGAAGTTTAACCCTTTACCCACACATTATTTTCTGATTCAAGAGCCACCGCGGGGAATCTGCAGAGAGAAATGACGATTTGGAATGTCTTTGGACTGCAGAAATGTAGCTGTTGGAAAAATTTTAAGCGTCTGCTTTTGATTTCAACCGGTTGGTGGCCATGTTGAATTCCTTTGCCAG
Source organism: Ahaetulla prasina (assembly GCF_028640845.1). Lineage (NCBI taxonomy): Eukaryota > Metazoa > Chordata > Lepidosauria > Squamata > Colubridae > Ahaetulla > Ahaetulla prasina. The sequence continues at coordinate 15,297,153 of NC_080549.1, read as the reverse complement.
GCAGCCTGGGCAAACTCTGGTAGTAGTACGGAGGTTAGGGCCTCTTCAGAACAAATCTATCCCACAAGAGCAACTCGCTGGTGACCCAATTTTTCTATGGTCCTCAGAATCATAGAAAATGACAAGCAGGAAAAGTTTCCAGTCGTGTTCAAGTGACGGCCAAGATATCATATTTTTCAGGTCATTTATGAGAGCTTGCTTCTCTGAATATTCAGTGAGGCATTAGCTTTTTAGTACTCAGTACTCAAATCTATTTAGTACTCAAATCTATTTAGTATTCGGCTGATAAATAACAACAACACTTAGACTTGTATGCCGCTTCACAGTACTTGACAGCCCTCTCTACAGTAAGCGGTTTACAGAGTCAGCCTATCGCCTCCAACAATCTGGGTCCTCGTTTTACCAGCCTCGGAAGGATGGAAGGTTGAGTTAACCTTGAGTCAGTGAGGATCGAACAGCTGGCAGTCGGCAGAATTAACCTCCAATACTACATTCTAACTACTGTGCCACCATGGCTTAGACAGTAATAGCACTTAAGATTTATATACAGCTTCACAGTGCTTTATAGCCCTTTCTAAGCGGTTTACAGAGTCAGCCTATGGCCCCCAGACAATCTGGGTCCTCATTTTACCCACCTTGGAAGGATGGAAAGCGGAGTCAACCTTGAGCAGGTCAGGATTGAATTCCTGGCAGTGGCCAAAGTTAGCCTGCAATACTGCATTTTAACCACTGTGCCACCATGGATCCATAAATGCTTTATATTAAGTTTCCCCAGTTTCTAACCATAAACCAAGTGATTCATTATTATTAAAGTGACTGAAAATTGCTTCTTATGGTTTAATAATTAAAAAAACGTACCCTGGTCTATCCATAGAAGCTGGAAGTCAAGCTACAACTTTCATATATGAAGGCAACTATTGTGGCCTGTTGGCCGCCAACCCCTCCAGCAGCCAAATCAGATGAGGAGGCAGTGTGGGAGTCAGGGCCAGCATCAAGGCAACCTGAGAGCTCCAAGGGGGAAGAGGGAATTGAGCTGTCAGAGAGAGATAGAGGCAGAGGCAGAGGCAGAGCCTGGGCCATCCATAAGCCCTCAGATGGAGAGTCAACAGCCCCCAAATCTGGAGGTGGCTGATGAAGAAGAGGAGGAACAGCTGGGTCCAATGCCTGACACATGGATGTGCAGAAGGCAGAGGAGAGGAGAGCAGTGGAAATCTATGGGCCGATCCTTGGGACGGAAGAGCCACCACTGCTAGCAAAGCCCCACCCTAGCTCTGGAGATAAAAGGCAGGGGGTGGAGATGAATAGGTGTGGCAGACAACTATTCACCTTCTGGACAGACAGACTTATTAGCCTGCATTGAGAGAGAAACTTTTTGCTGGGGCTGCTGGCACTCCTAATAAAGGAATCATTGATTTAACTACAGAGCATTTGTCGTGTTTGGTAGCTGGGTCAGAATAGCAGCGTTCTGTCACCGGTCTACCGCAGTTCTGTCGTAGCTAGACTTGAGTGGAATTCTAGATTTGGCCATTCTAGATTTTGTTGTCTTTCCTCTTGAATGTGGGTAGGAAAATTACTGGAGGTCTGATTCTCTTCCTTCAAGGGCACGCTTCGATCAGGAGTAGTATTCACTTACCTTCGCTACCAGTTCGCAAATGTGAGCTCAGGCACCACCTCTGCACATGCACAGAGCCTTCCGCGCATGTGCAGAGCTTCAAAAACGGGACGTGATGACGTCCAGGCGGGTTGGCGGAGCCTCCTGCAGCCGCCGCTATCAATTTGCCCAAACCAGATAGAACTGGCTGAATACCACCACGGGCTTCAATCCAGCTTTTTGTTTTCTCGCAACACAATCCTTCCCATTGACTAGCTACAGTTCAACACTGAGGTTCAAGATTGAGGGAGGTTCCGCATCAAATCTTCCCGTTCTGTCGCTTTTGTGACCACGGCAAGCGAGTTCCCAATTTTCACCTGGAGCTACAGAAAACGATCTGTGGAATGGCAACCATTAGGCTACCTCCGTCCGGAACAGAAAAGGGAGACTGAATTCCTAGAAATAAACACTATTGGTCAAATGTCCTTTATTTCTCCCAGTAGGTTCTGCAGACCACATTATTATAGCGGCCCGGCCTTCGTGGCACTAGGGAAATTAATAGATCATGTCCTCGGTGGGTCTCCGAGGAGCGAGAAGGGAGAGGCGTCCATCTCACCTTAAAATTATTTAAGCAAGTGCTGCGGGGAAAGCTATTGCTTTTATATGACTCTTCAAATGTTTACAACTAAACATTTTTTTTCCCTGTGATTGAATTTTTCACAGTGCTAAAATACCGTCGAGAAATATGCTTCCTATCAGTTTTATTGCTCCCCGGATGGTTTGTCGAGAAACCTTGTCTCTGCTCGGACACAAACTCTCGGATTGCGAAAAGACATTTTTGCTTCTTTTTAACAAGATGCGGCCGCTTGGAAAGGCGACACCCAGCACAACCAGCGGGAATGTTAGCGCCTTAAGAGTAATATCATTTTAAGGGTACAATTTTATTAAGGCAGACTTGAGTAATTTGTTCCTGACTCTTCTATGCCCCGCATTTTATTAAGAGTATTTTACATCTGCGAGGGAAGACAACTGCTTTATTTATTTTCTCTGCGGAAAAACTAAGGCTTTCATAGAGGACATAAGATATCATTTATTAAAACAAGTGGCTAAGATGCTGAGCTTGTCGACCCAAAGGTCAGCAGTTCAGCGGTTCGAATCCCTAGTGCTGCGTAATGGGGTGAGCTCCCGTTACTTGTCCCAGCATCTGCCAACCTAGCAGTTTGAAAGCACGTAAAAAAAAATGCAAGTAGAAAAATAGGGGCCACCTTTGGTGGGAAGGGAACAGCGTTCCGTGCACTTTCATAGAGGACATAAGATATCATTTATTAAAACAAGTGGCTAAGATGCTGATGTCGATCCAAAGGTCGGCAATTCAGCGGTTGAATCCTAGTGCCGTGTAACAGGGTGAGCTCCCGTTACTTGTCCCAGCTTCTGCCAACCTAGCAGTTTGAAAGCAGGTAAAAAATGCAAGTAATAAATTGGGACCACCTTTGATGGGAAGGGAACAGCGTTCCATGCGCCTTTGGCGTTGAGTCATGCCAGCCACAAGACCACGGAGACAACTTTGGACAGCGCTGGCTCTTCGGCTTTGAAACGGAGATGAGCACCGCCACCTAGAGTCAGGAATGAGTAACACATATGTGCGAGGGGAACCTTTACCTTATTAAAACAAGGGGGGAAATGATCTAACAGGGGAGACTCACCTTGTAATGTTAGATAATTAGGGGGGAAAAGTGACTTATGATTGTTTTCCACACTTAACAACCATTGCAGCCTCCTCATGGTCACGTGATCAACATTTGGACGCTTTGCAACTGACTCATATTTATGACGGTTGAGGTCTCCTGGGGTCACGCGGCCCCTTTTGTGACCTTATGACAAGTAAAGTCACTGGAGAAGCCAGAATCACTTAACAACCCTATTACTAACTTAATGACAGTGTTTCACTTAACAACTGTGGCAAAAACGTACTTAATGTCTCGCTTAACGATGGAAATATCGGGTTCATTTGTGATCGTAACTGGAGGACTATCTGTATAAGACAAACTTTAGGAAAAAAGCTAAAGTTTCCTTCCTGCCCTCCATATATCTTTAGTGTTATAGGCAGGTAGGCCTTGACTTACAACTATTCATTTAGTGACTGTTCAACAGCACTGAAGAATGTGACTTACAACCGTATTTCACAGTTACAGGCTCTGCAGCATCCCCGTGATAAAAATTCAGATGCTTGAAAACTGGTTCATACCGTTGTTGTGTCCCAAGGTCATGTGATCACCATTCCCATTGACCAAACCCAATGTGAAAACCAGATTCACTTAACAACTGGGTTACTAACTTATCAACCACCCAAGCAGGAGACCCTACACCATTGCTGACAGATGACAGTCCAGTCTCTTTTTGAAAGCCTCCAGTGATGAAGCTCCCACAACTTCCGAATGCAACTTCTGTTCCACTGGTTGGTTGTTCTCACTGTCAGAAAATGTCTCCTTATTTCCAGGTTGAATCTCTCCTTGATCAGTTTCCACCCATTATTCCTTGCCTGGCCTTTGGAAAATAGCTTGACCCCCTCCTCTCTGTGGCAGCCCCTCAAATATTGGAAGACTGCTATCATTGTCTCCCCTGGTCCTTCTCTTCACTAGACTAGCCATGCCCAGTTCCTACAACTGTTCATTGTATGTTCCAGCCTCCAGTCCCCTAATCATCCTGGTTGCTCTTCTCTGCACTCTTTCTAGAGTCTCCACATCTTTTTTATAGTGTGGTCACCAAAACTGGATGCAGTACTCTAGATGTGGTCTTACTAAGGCTTTATAGAGCGGTATTAGTACCTCCCTTGATCTTGATTGTATCCCTCTGTTAATGCAATTTAGGATTGCATTGGCTATTCTTGGCCACTGCCGCTGCACGCTGCTGGCTCATATTTAATTGGTTGTCCAGTAAGACTCCAAGATCCCTCTCACAGTTCCTGCTATTACGCCTGGTTTCACCCAGTCTATATGTGTACTTTAGGTTTTTCTTGCCTAAGTGTAAGACTTTACTTCCCTCTACATTGAATTTCATTTTGTTAGATAGAGCCCAGTGTTCAAGTCTGTCAAGATCCATCTGGATCTTGAGCCTATCATCTAGGGTGTTGGCTACTTAAAACTTGGTTTTGGCCGCCATTTCAGCAGTGGGTTGCTACTGGTTCATCCCGGTTCAGGCGAACTAGTAGCGGCAGCGGTAGGAGGCTCCACCTACCCGCTCGGCCGGACGTCTCTGTACACGCGCAGAAGCATCCCGTGCACCCATGAGCACGCCCCCGCGCACCCACGAACAAACCGGTAGCAACGAGATTTGAAACCCACAACTGCCTCATTTGGTTTTGTGGACCCTGCAGACAATCCGTCCGCTAGTGTTCCCCAAAAGGTTTAGATGGGATCATACTGTTCCAATGTAAATGTCACCTGCCGTATGCCGTTCTCTGAATTTTGCTACCAGATCCTAAGCATCTCACTTTGCAAATTTAGAAAATTCCTAGTTTTCCTTCCTGTCCCTATTTTGTTTATTTTGCACACAACAAATATTTGCATCTCGAAACTGGAACAGTTTGGATTGAATCTTGTTCAAGCTGTTAGATTTCTTCTACTGTTCTGCCTTTCGAGAGGGCTGAGCTGCGATCTATGCTAGCAACGTTTTCTTGCCTGGAAGTGCGTGCTAAGATATATTTTTTTTATTCAGGTGTATTTTAGTCGATTCTCAAGATATTTTGAGAAGGTGACGGAAAAGAAACTGATTATATTCCTTGCTCTGTTGATTCCCTCCCCCCACCTCCTGTAGTTTGTATCCTCTCTTCGGCCTCTGACAAGTTATCTTCCATTGAGGAAGACTTCTCAATATTATTGGGCCTATCAGAAGGTTGATAAAGGGAAGTTGAGATGATACTTCTCTACAGAACAGCAAATCGTGGTAGATGGCAGTCCAATCTCTTCTTGAAAGTCACAAGTGATGAAGCTCCCTCAACTTCCGAAGGCAACTTCTGTTCCATTGGTTGATTGTTCTCACTGTCAAAAAGTTCCCCCTTATTTCTAGGTTGAATCTCTCCTTGGTTAATTTCCATTCCTTGCCTGTCTGGTACTTTGGAAAATAGCTTAACCCCCTCTTCTCTGTAGCAGCCCCTCAACTATTGGAACTCTGCTGTCTGTCTCCCCTGGTCCTTCTCTTCACTAGACTAGCCATGCAGCCTAGCCTGCAACTGTTCATCGTATGTTTTAGCCTCCAATCCCCTCATCCTCTTGGTTGCTCTTCTCTGCACTCTTTCTAGAGTCTCAACATCTTTTTTATAGTGTGGTGACCAAAACTGGATACAGTACTCTAGGTATGGTATAACTAAGGTTTTATAGAGTGGTCTTAGTACCTCCCTTGATCTTTGGATTTCATTGGCTTTTTTGGCTGCCGCTGCACACTCCTGGCATGTTGTGGAATCATTAATAATGGTCTAAAATGTAAACTTGTTTGGGATAATTTTGTATGCTGGAATCCCTAATCAAGTAGAGATGTGCCTGGAATGCAGAAAAGGGCTTGGAAGTATTTAGAAATAGGCAACAAGGTCAGGTTGTTGACTGCAGTTTTCCCAGGAATAGAAAATAAATAAACAAACATTTGGATTTTACAGTCTTCCAGAACATCATAAATGTTGATCTGAAGAGTGAAATTTAAAAACAGTAATTACCAGATACATCAGTCTTAATTCCCAAATGAATGCATACTTTTTTTTTCCAGTCAATTCTTTTTTTAAAAAAAATCCTCTTATTTCATGGGAGGTAAATATTAGAGAATGTATAATTTATCTCATCAGCAAAATAGGAAGTCAACATTTCGGGGTTTTTTCCTTCTCAGGCACAATATCCAGAAGTTTCTTCCAAGTAGAAATAAAATTGGATATATTCTTTTCTTTGATTAAAGGTAAAGTTTGCCCTCGCACATATGTGCTAGTCGTTCCTGCCTCTAGGGGGTGGTACTCATCTCCGTTTCAAAGCTGAAGAGCCAACGCTGTCCAAAGACGTCTCCATGGTCATGTGGCCAACATGACTCAATGCCAAAGGCGCACGGAACGCTGTTCCCTTCCCACCAAAGGTGGTCCCTATTTTTCTACTTGCATTTTTTACATGCTTTCAAACTGCTAGGTTGGCAGAAGCTGGGACAAGTAACGGGAGCTCACCCCGTTACATGGCACTAGGGATTCGAACCGCTGAACTGCCGACCTTTCAATCGACAAATTCAGCATCTTAACCACTGAGCCACCACATCCCTTTTTTTCTTTGATTAGAGCAGTTAATTTAGCCATCTCTGCTAGTCCCATTGGTTTTTCCAGCCATTCACCCATCATGGGAAATTAGAGCAGATTTCTACTTTTGTGCATAAATCATTCTTACTACTGTCAACATATACAACAACAAAGTTTCAGATTGTTTTTCAAATTCTTTGTCCATCGAGCCTAGAAGAAAAAAACCCTCTGATTTAATTTTTATATTCACTTTAAGAATTTTGTGTATTAAAATAATGAAACTTGGCCCAATATTTCTTTGTTTTATCACAAGTCCACCAAAGTTGGTAAAAGGTTCCCTCCTTCCATTTACATTTCCGACCTATATTTGAAACACCCTTGTACGTCTTTGACAATTGATCGGGTGTTAAAAGTACCAGTGGTACATCATTTGATTTTTAAAAAATCAAATAAGGCTGTGATGGTGACCTAGGACACGCGTGACAAAGGTGGTACGCAGAGCCCTCCCTGTGGGTACGCACACCGTCGCCAGCTGGTCTTTGGGTTTCCAGCGTGCATGCTGGTCTTCGTGGGCACTGGAGCACCAGAAAATGCTGAGAACAGCCCGAAAAATGGCCAAGCATGGCCAAAAAACAGGCTGCTTTCAGTTCGTTTTCCAGGCTATTTTCAGGCCGTTTTTGGCCCAAAAATTAATTAATTAATTAATTAATTTTGTCATAACAGTATATATAAGCATAAGTATGAAAGTAACTATATAATATATAAGCATATATATATAAGCATAAGTATGTAATAACTATATTGATTGGATATAATGAAAGAAAACAATAGGACAGGAACGGTAGGCACATTTGTGCTCTTATGCACGCCCCTTACGGACCTCTTAGGAATGGGGTGAGGTCAATAGTAGACAGTTTTTGGTTGAAGCTTTTGGGATTATGAGAAGAGACCACAGAGTCAGGTAATGTGTTCCAAGCATTAACAACTCTGTTACTGAAGTCATATTTTCTGCAATCAAGATTGAAGCGGTTAAAATTAAGTTTAAATCTATTGTTTGCTCTTGTATTGTTGTGATTGAAGCTGAAGTAGTCTTTAACAGGAAGGACATTGCAATAGATGATTCTATGAGTTAAACAGAGGTCCTGTCGAAAGCGGCGGAGTTCTAAGTTCTCTAAATCCAAGATTTCAAGTCTGGTGGCATAAGGTATTTTGTTGTATTCAGAGGAGTGGAGAACTCTTCTTGTCAAATATTTCTGGACATGTTCAATTCTATTGATGTCTGAAATGTGGTATGGGTTCCAGACAGGCGAGCTGTATTCAAGAATCGGTCTAGCAAATGTTTTATATGCTCTGGTTAGTAGTGTAGTGTTTCTGGAGAAGAAGCTACGTAAGATTAGGTTTACAACTCTTAAAGCCTTTTTTGCGATGTAGTTGCAGTGAGCTTTGGCACTTAGATCATTAGATATGAAAACTCCAAGGTCTTTGACTGGGTGGGGGTCATCTGTAAGGTAATATCCATCGAGTTTGTATTTAGTGTTTGGATTCTTTTTTCCAATGTGTAAGACAGAGCATTTGCTGGTTGAGATTTGGAGTTGCCAAGTTTTTGACCATTCTGACACAAAGTCAAGGTCTTTTTGAAGGGTAGCCTGAAAATGGCCCAAAAATGCACATGCACCAGCCAGCTGCTCTTCGGGTTTCCTGCATGTATGCTGGTCTTCGTGGGTGCCGGAGCACCGAAAAATGGCCTGAAAACAGCCCGAAAAATGGCCAAGCACGACCCAAAAAATTTTCCAGGCCGTTTTTGGCCCAGAAAACGGCCTGAAAATGGCCACAAAATGCCACAAAATGTGTGTGCACCAGCCAGCTGGTCTTTGGGTTTCCGGTGCTCCAGTGCACGCACATGCACGCACGTTCTGGTTTTGGCACTCGGTGCCGAGAAGGTTCACCATCACTGCTATAAGGTAAGTTTGAAACCCTTCATCCACATGTTTTTCCATTGTTCAAGCATTATGTTGTTGTTGTTGTTGTTGTTGTTAGTTGCGAAGTCATGTCCGACCCATTGTGACCCCATGGACAACGTTCCTCCAGGCCTTCCTGTCCTCTACCATCCTCTGAAGTCCATTTAAGCTCACGCCGACTGTTTCGGTGACTCCATCCAGCCACCTCATTCTCTGCTGTCCCATTCTTCTTTTGCCCTCAATCGTTCCCAGCATCAGGGTCTTCTCCATTGAGTCCTTCTTTCTCCTTAGGTGGCCAAAGTATTTGAGTTTCCTCTTTGGGATCTGGTCTTCTAAAGAGCCATCAGGGTTGATCTCCTCTAAGACTGACCGGTTTGATCGCCTTGCAGTCCGAGGGGCTCGCAGGAGTCTTCTCCAGCATCAGAGTTCAAAGGCCTCAATTCTTTGGCGTTCAGCCTTTCTTATGGTCCAACTTTCACAGTGTTGTGTCTTGTCCGCTCTCACCGCAGCCAGGGTCTGCTTATCTGCTCCCGAACACGGAGGAATGTATGCCTCCCGGCCCCAGTCCTGGCTCCATGCCCAGACAAGCTGCAGAGGAGGGGGCACCTCCCGGTCCCAGCCCTGGCTCCATGCCCAAGCAGGCTGCAGAGGAGGGAGCATCACCCGGCCCCAGCCCTGGCTCCATGCCCAGGCAAACGGAGCAGCTAGACCCCTCCCCCTCCTCCACAGCATGTGAGCCTGAGGAAAGTTTACTTCCAACAGCTGATTGGAGTGACCCTCGCATCAGAAGATTGGATAGGCGGAGGCAACAGAAGGAAGGGAGGGGCAGGCCTTAATGAGTGCTGAGTCATGGAGCCACACCCCATGGCCTATATAAAGGATCTGCTTTCTGGCAGTCTCTGAGTCAGGCAAAGTCGAACTTATCTTGCTGAAGTCACTTACTGGTCTCCTGCCTGCTCTGAGGACTTTGCTAGGACTTTGGGCAGAGCTGCAGAGGCAAGCCTGATTCGGATTTCCCTGACCCGGCCGTCAGCGGAGGAGTGGGACACGACACACAGCCATAGATTGCAACTGGGAAAACCATCGCCTTGACTATACGCACTTTTGTTGGCAGGGGGATGTCTCTGCTTTTTAGTACGCTGTCTAGATTTTTTTTTTTTAGTATTATTATTATTTGCATTTATATCCTGCCCTTCTCCGAAGACTCAGGGCGGCTTACACTATGTTAGCAATAGTCTTCATCCATTTGTATATTATATACAAACTCAACTTATTGCCCCCAACAATCTGGGTCCTCATTTTACCTACCTTATAAAGGATGGAAGGCTGAGTCAACCTTGGGCCTGGTGGGACTTGAACCTGCAGTAATTGCAAGCAGCTGTGTTAATAACAGACTGTCTTAGCAGTCTGAGTCACCAGAGGCCCTAGATTTGCCATAGCTTTCCTCCCCAGGAGCAATAGCTTTGCCATAGCTTTCCTCCCCAGGAGCAAGCGTCTTTTAATTTTTTGTCTGCAGTCCCCATCTGCGGTGATCTTGGAGCCCAGGAAAATAAAATCTGTCACTACCTCCATTTCTTTCCCATCTATCTGCCAGGAATTGAGACGGCCGGATTCCATGATCTTAGTTTTCTTAATGTTGAGTTTCAAGCCAACTTTTGCACTCCAACCATTATATGATACCCTGAATCCTTTGCCCATTGAACCATGCACCCTTATCACGTGTTCGTGGCATGTTTTTCTAATGAAATGCCATTCAGAAAGGAGTGGGGGGAAAAGGGGGTGCTATGATCTCGGCATAATGTAAGATGTGAGAAGGGTTGGTTGATTTTTAAAAGAAATGCACTGAAAACCACCTACAGTGTGACAACAAGTAGTAGGATAATTACTGAAAATGAAGTCTTCTCTGCCATGCATTTCCTTGAACATCTGCTGTTCCATATGGAGTCATAAATATTTGCTGCAAAATAGCTTTTAAAAAAAAAACAACAACCGAAAGAAATCATCACGGCATTAATATGGAAAGGCTGAATCTGCCAAGGAAACTCAAGATCTTTAAAATATATTTTTTTCCCCTCTAGGCAAGTTTTACCTACCCTTATGAGACTTAAAAAAAAAAAACAGCAAACAAATAAAAAACTTAGTGGGGAAGAAAACCAAGTATCTTATTTGGTCTGAGAACAAAAATGGAGTTGATGAGAAAGTTTGTGCTTTAAAACAAGTGGGGGATGGAGTATGATTGGACGGCAAAGTTTTGTGGAGCCTTTTCATAATCTGGAGCCCTCTATCTTGTTGGACTATATTCTCCATCCTTCTTAAATCAATATCATTGCCCATGTAAGCCCGTTTGATGATACTTGTGATTCAGTACACCTTAGAAGGTTACCAAAAGGTTGGTATGTAGGTACATAATAAAGTATGAGCTGTGAATGAGGTTCATATTTTTCACGAAACCTGTAGAAGAAGGAGAAGCAGAGCCGGGGGCAGAGTCAAGAGAGGAATCAGCCCGGAATCGTTACGTTCCCATTAAGAAGTCTTAAATTCAGCCCTTCTGTGGTGCCGCAGTGGTTAGAATGCAGTACTGCAGACCAGTGATGAAATCTATTTTTTTTTTACTATCCTTTCAGTGGTGGGCTTGGTGGGCATGGCATGGCTTGGTGGGCATGGCACGAGAAGAATACTGCAAAATCCCATTCCCACCCCGGTTTGCCGGTTCTCCAAACTACTCAAAATTTCCGCCACCGTTTCTCCAGAACCTGTCAGAACCTGCTGGCTTTCACCCCTGCTGTGGGCTACTTCTGCTGATCACCGGCTGCCAGCAGTTTGGCAATTCGGGTAGCCAAAAACTCAGAAGCCATTGTCTTTCAAAGTTCTTTACTAGCATAAGGAAACTGGCACACGATGAGTGAAATTCCAAAACTGAAACTTCCGGATTCTTTCCCCAGTTATACAAACCCCAAGAGTCCCACCCCCCTAACCCCTTTGCCGGTCACATGGTCCAACGTTCTTCCACTTTATTCGAAACCTCTTCTTGCCATTCCTTCTGCAGATGCGAACACAATCCGACCTTGACCGCTTGAAGAATGTTACCATACCCATCAACCCCCCTTCTTCCCCTCAGGGGAGAAATGTGGCAGCGTCTGGAAACCTACGGCCTAGTATGGTTTCCAGGCCTGACATCAGGTCTCACCGGCTCAAAGTTGACTCAGCCTTCCATCCTTCCAAGGTGGGTAAAATGAGGACTCAGATTGTTGGGGGCAAGAGGCTGACTCTGTAAACCGCTTAGAGAGGGATGTAAAGCACTATGAAGCGGTATATAAGTCTAAGTGCTATTGCTATATAAGAGCCGTAGTGGTAAAAATACAGTAGGGCAGGCTAACTCACTGCTCACCACCAGGAGTTCGATTCTGAATGGTTTGACTCAGCCTTCCATCCTTGCGAGGTGAGTAAAATGAGGACCCAGATTGTTGGGGGGCAATATGCTGACTCTGTAAACTGCTTAGAGAGGGCTGTAAAATACTGTGAAGTGATATATAAGTCTAAGTGCTATTGCTGTTCTTGAATTCCGTTGACTATTATCTAGTGCCAGTTTAGTGTTGACCATTAGTTGACTAGATTATTGTGTACAGGCAAGAGCAATACATCAGTTTAACTGGAACTTAATGTGTGGGCCTGATTCTTCACACTTGACAAAACCTTCATGTTTGACTTTGGCTCAGCACATTGTGTAAACCCAGCCTTTGAAGATCAGTTCACACAAAATGTATGAAGAACGGTTGCAGGAACTGGGTATGTCTAGTTTAATGAAAAGAAGGACTAGGTGAGACATGATAGCAGGGTTCCAATTTCTCAGGAGCTGCCACAAAGAAGAGGGAGTCAAGCTATTCTCCAAAGCACCTGAGGGCAGGACAAGAAGCAATGGGTGGAAACGAATCAAGGAGAGAAGCAACCTAGAACTAAGGAGAAATTTCCTGACAGTGAGAACAATGAATCAGTGGAACAACTTGCCTCCAGAAGTTGTGAATGCTCCAACACTGGAAGTTTTTAAGATGTTGTTGGATAATCATTTGTCTGAAGTGGTGTAGGGTTTCCTGCCTGGGCAGGAGGTTGGACTAGAAGACCTCCAAGGTCCCTTCCAACTCTGTTATTCTATTCTATTCTATTCTATTCTATTCTATTCTATTCTATTCTATTCTATTCTAACATTGACCTATGGTTAACTAAATGGTGGTTTATTCAACAAGCTACAAGTTTGTTCATATCAAATCAGCCAATTTCCACTAATGTTGACCATCAGCAATTTTCCAAGGTGTAAAATAGGAAGATGTTTTCCATCACATGCTCTCTGATATACAAAGGAATGCAAAACAGGTGGTCTACCATTGAGTTTCCTGATGTTTCGAATTGTTTGTTATTGTAAGTACCTCAGATTAGAGGTTGGACGTTCAGTTATTTTTTTTATTAAATATGTATCAATAATTATTGCAAATGCAGATTTTTATTGTAATTTCTTCAGTAAATATCCCATGAGCTGCAAAAATTCAGACAACTGCTGGAAGTCAGCATAGAGATTAAGAAAAAAACCTTCCAATCCTTGACTCACATTTAATCGTCATCTGTTCAGAACTGACAGACCTAGAATATTGCAACCCAGTAATACTATTAGAATTTTAGAATAGAATAGGATTATTTTTTAATTGGCCAAGTGTGATTGGACACACAAGGAATTTATCTTGGTGCATATGCTCTCAGTGTACATAAAAGAAAAGACATAGCATACATGTTACAAAAGGGAGGTTCATCCAACCTATCTTCATGTTAGAAGGTACATTATTCAGGTTTGACTAAAACACACAAATAAATTTGTGAAGGTTAGAATCTAAAAAGAATATAGGAACCTCTGCCATTTTGAGCCATGTTGGTTTACCTGTTAGTTGTTTCTAAGCTAAGCTTAGCAGCACCTTCTAGAGTCCAGACTGGGCCAATTAATGCATTCATGAAAATGTGCAGCTTCTTTGATTTTAGCGTAGTACAGTCTGGACTAAGATGATATATGATCCCAACTAATTGTGATTTATTGAACAAACTACTTAAGCAAACCATGGGTTAGGACAACACATGAAGCTCTTCCCACGAGGGATTCCTCAGAAAGCCGACTTTCTAGAATGGCTTCCTTGAGTAATCTGGAAATTGGTTTCTACAAGTACACAGATGCTGCTGCATCTATTATTTATTTTAAGTTTCACTTATGAAATTTGATCAGAAGGGAGGGTGAGTCATGTGGCAAAGGATTCACAGCAGGGCAGTGATCTTCCTTTCCAGCTGGTAGAATGACAACAGCCCACAGCCCTGTGTTAATTGGATTTCCAGTAGATTAAAAGTGTCCAGTTGATTAGGAGTAGTTGACTCCAAAGCACGTTTACTCAGGTGATGCTGAAGGATTTGCTATTTGAACCGAATTTTGATTTGCATATTTAGAACTTTGTGTACCGAATGATTTAAAAAAATAAAAAAAAGTCCTTAACCTCTACTGCTGAACTGCTACCGAAATATTACTTCTTGTATTTTTTTGTCTTGCTGCTATTATTTGATATGTATTACTTTAATCAACCGGGGAACAATACTTGGTCATCTTTATTTGAAATCAGGCAATAAGAAGGGTTGGTTCACTAGTAGGTTTCAATTTCGTTCGCTACCGGTTCGCTTGTGGGCACACACACACACGCGTGACGCTTCTGCGCATGTGCAGAGATGAGCGGGTGGGCGGAGCCTCCTGCCGCCGCTGCTACCGGTTTACTCCGGAGCGGGCAAACCAGTAGCAACCCACCACTGATGGGTTTCAAAAATGTTTACTACCGGTTCTATGGTTGTGGTTTGGTGGGAGTGGCATGGTTTGGTGGACATGGCTTGGTGGGAGTGGCAGGGGAAGGATACTATAAAGTTTCTATTCCCATCCCACTCCAGGGGAAGGTTACTGCAAAATTCCCGTTTCCTCCCAATCAGCTGGGGCTCGGGAGGCAGAGAATAGATGGGGGCGGGGCCAGTCAGAATTTTTACTACCGGTTCACCGAACTACTCAAAATTTCCACTGCCGGTTCTCCAGAACTGGTCAGAACCTGCTGAAACCCATCTCTGCAACCCACCACTGCATTGGTTGGATCTGGCTAGCATTTGGATGCCACACCATCAAGGAATATTATAGGCTAGACTGGGAATTTGAAAAACAGCCCTGAAGAAAAGAACAGCAAATGACTTCCATACTAGGAGTTCTTGGGGCTCTCTGAGCTTAGGTGGTTTCCTTGCAGAGGTTTCACCACTAGCACTGATGATGTTACTCAGTTTGGGTGATGAAACGTCTGCAAGAAAACTACGAAGCTCAGAGAGCACCAAGGACTCCTCATTGCAACCCTGAGCTACAAATATTCTCCTTTATTGACTTCCATATTGTTGTCAAGGAGGTTGTATCCATGAAGCAATCAGGAGTCATTGGCTTCAGGTCATCTACCAGTTTTAACAGTACAATAAAATAAGTTGCATTCACAAATATTTGGGCAACCGTGGTGGCGCAGTGGTTAGAATGCAGTATTGCAGGCTAATTCTGCTAACTGCCAGCGGTTTGGCAGTTTGATCCTGATGGGCTCAAGGTTGATTCAGCCTTCCATCCTTCCGAGGTCAGTAAAATGAAGACCCAGATTGTTGGGAACAACATGTTGAACTGCTTAGAGAGGGCTGTTAAGTGTTATTGCTATTTGAGCCAGATTGAATTTTTACCTTAATTTAAATCTTTAAATTTAAATTAAATCTTTAAATTTAAATTAAATTAATTTAAATTAAATTAATTAAAGAATTAAAGATCTTCTCCAGCAACAAAATGTCGGTCATAAATCCTCTATTAAATCTTTTCGTTAGCGAAAGATGTTTCCTCTCAGTCTTCTTCTCCTTCCAACATTTACAATTTCTTCCAAAACCACTTTTAAATCCAGATGGGATGTTGTATCTTTTAGGGCTTTTGTCTTGTAAATCCTCTTTGTTGTTTGCTTCTTCTCACTCCAAGTTTCCGCATGCCAATTATCCGCTAAATCGGAGAGTTTTTGAGCTTTAAAAGTTTTTTTCTTCTTACCTGCAAGTAGGCCAATTGCTGACCTGGTAACAGTACTCTGTTCTGATCTCGCCTCCTGCACAATCTTCTTGTGTGTCCGTCCCCAACTTTGGCAGCTTCTAATGGCTGCCTTTCCTGTCGTTGGGTCGAAGGCTGGATGCCAGTGCTGTAGGGAATTTGCAACTTCCCTGTTCGTGCTGGCCAGTGCCTTCTTTCTTCACTGTCCCTCCAGGACAGCTATGGTTCATTGAGAACCCCCAAAACAGCAGGAATTTCGGCATTCACCCCAGAGCCCCAGGGCACACCGTCCCCTCCTCTCAGAATTAAAGAATTAAAGATCAACATCAAGTTTCTTTATTGTCTCCCCATAAAATCGGGAAAAGAACTACTCAATGGTAGAGAACACGCTTTGCAGTCGGAAAATTCCATGTATTCTTTCTTCATCAACTCCAGGTAATTCAGCTGCACTTGGAGAATTGCTGATTTCCTGATATTCCTCAGCAGACAAGCTATTGTCTATTTTTTAAAAGCATATTTGACTAAATTACCGAAGAAGTGAGAAAGATAATCCAATAGGAGAAGACAATAATGACGCCAGTTGTGATAATTAGAAAAGCTTGCTGGCCTGAGAAGGGATAAGAAGTTATGAGATCCCAACTTGGATTAATTTGATTCTCTGTCCATACTGCTCTTAGTTACTCACCATCTCAAATCTTTTCTGAGGCACCTCCACAATTCCCGCTCCTTAGAATGTGGGTCTTCACCCACACCAAACTATACTTAAAACTGAAAGAAATCTGTTGACAGTGTGCTATGGCATCAGATTTTTATTGTGCCCATTTATATAAATAGATACAATTTTCAGTGATATTAATCCACACGGAGGTAAATGTCATGACTGTATAAATTATCTAGTCATCGTTAACGAGGGTTGGAGCACATTCGGCATGTAAATTGTCATTTTACATTCTACATGAATAGTTCTCCTTTGGCATAATTTTGTAGCGTGGCCTTGCCGTTTTCTAAAAAAAAAATAGACGCCGTTCTTTAAAATGAAACCCTTTTGACATGAGTCGATCTGTGTGGTTTTCACGTTTCCCAACCTCACACCTTGCAGATAACATTGGACACGCAGCACCCAGAATTCTCATTCTTGGGCCATGTGGGCTAGGTGTTGGGGAAGTTTTAGTCCCGACACCTAGAGAAGGACCAGGTTTTAGCAAAGCTTGTCAAAGTAACTTGTGATGTAGGAGACAACCAGACTGAGGGAGGTGGGGTCAAATGCATCATCGGTTTGGAATCCTTGCCACATTCTGTGTATTACTAATAAAGGATAATAGTTTGGTAGGGTTGATATGAGGGGTCCTTGTTGTTCTCTAAGCTTGGTGGTTTTCTTGCAGATGTTTCATGACCCAAACGAGGTAACATCAGTGACTGTTTGGGTAACGAAACATCCTCAAGCAAACAAGCAAGCTCAGAGAGCACCAAGGATCCCTCATGCTCTACGTATATCTGAAGTCTCTCTCCCTCCCTCCCTCTCCCTCTCTCTCCCTCCCTCTCCCTCCCCTCACTCCCTTTCTCTCTCACTCCCCCTCGCTCCGTCTCTCTCTTACCCTCCCCGTGTCCCTCCCTCTCCCTCCCTCCCCCCTCTTCCTCCTCCTCTCTTCCTCCCCCTCTCTCCCTCCCCTCGGTCCCTCTCTCTCTCCTCCCCTCTCTCCCTCCCTCTCTTCCTCCCTCTTCCTCCCGCTGTCTCCTCTCTCTCTCCTCCCCCTCTATCTCCCTCCCTCCCTCTCTCTCTCCTCTCCCTCTCCCTCCCTCTTCCTCCTCTGTCCCTCTCTCCCTCTCTCTCTCCCTCTCTCTCTCTCTCTCTCCCTCCCCTCACTCCCTTTCTCATTCCCTCCCCTCTTCCTCCTCTCTCTCCTCTCCCCCATCCCCCTCTTCCTCTCTCTCTCTCCTGCTCTCCCCCATCCCCCTCTCTTCCTCTCTCCCCCTCTCCCTCCCTCTCTCTCTCATGCACCTGCCCAGTACCTGTTATGTTGATATTTAAATGCACTCATCAGCCCCATTGATCTCTATTCAGAAAGGCAAAGACACTTTGCATTGCAATCTTAAATCCCCTTTCCTGGAGAGTCAGCGTCATTGAACTGGATGGGACATACGGGATTTAGACGGGATTTGGAGCCGCCTCGAACAGATAACCGACGCTCACACTCCTGCAGATGGTAGCAGCCCCAAAGGGAGTCACCATTCAGACGTGAAGACCTATTTCGAGATTGAAATAGATTTCTGACGCTCAGCTCGTTCATCTTCTCAGGATGCGATTTCAATCAGAGGGGCAACAAAATGATGAATCGTTTGACAAGACTTCTGCGTTTCCTTCCGCTCCCTTCCCACTCGCAGAGGCTAAAATGTAATACACTTCTCTCTCACACACACACACACAAACACACACACACACACACACACACACAGAGTCCTTCGTGGCTGTTACGGACTTCAACATGCAATGTGACCTTGGCCAGGCAAAGCGTGTTTGCTTAGCACAAAATCTTAATCGTGAGAAGTCGTAAGTAGGACTCTTCTTCTTTATTGCCCCCTCCGCCCCCCCACCCCCACAAGCCCTGGGCTTGGAAATTTATGGTTGGGGGGGTGGGACAGGTAGGATATGAGCAGTAGGCCAAATGGAGTAGGGGGTTATCTCATCGCTGTGAAAATGGCTCTCAGAAATCGATGTGACCTCTGCCAGGCTGTCACCGTATCCCCACCCTTGGCGTCCTATTTGTCTTTTCGGTCAAGAGCTCGGATCCGGAGGCTGTCTCCCCGGCTCTCTCTTGGGCCAGATTATCAAAATGAATCATGGCCTGCGTGGCTGTTACATTTCTATTTATTTTCCTGCTGCTGACTAGCTGGGGTGAAATATGACTTCTGTTTGCATTTGATCCTCACTGCAGCCACTGGCACCTAATTTAGCCGTGTCTATCTCTTTAAAGAAGACTAATGCTACTTTGGAACTTCAATCTGCCCTACCTTCACGTTACCAGCCATTGACTCTGCGCCTGCCGCCAGCCGGTATGAATTTTTGCGTGGTCCATTTTCGTGGCGTTGCTTTCTCCTTGCTCGGGATTGCCAGGTTGTTTTAAGACAGTGTGCTGCTCTAAATCCATTTCTTACAAACTCCCCCCCTTTCTCTCTCTCTCTCCCACCCTCCCTCTCCCTCCCTCTTTCTCTCTCCCTCCTTCCCTCTCCCTCCCTCTCTCCCTCTCTCCCTCCCTCCTCCCTCCTCTCCTCTCTCTTGGGCCAGATTATCAAAATGAATCATGGCCTGCGTGGCTGTTACATTTCTATTTATTTTCCTGCTGCTGACTAGCTGGGGTGAAATATGACTTCTGTTTGCATTTGATCCTCACTGCAGCCACTGGCACCTAATTTAGCCGTGTCTATCTCTTTAAAGAAGACTAATGCTACTTTGGAACTTCAATCTGCCCTACCTTCACGTTACCAGCCATTGACTCTGCGCCTGCCGCCAGCCGGTATGAATTTTTGCGTGGTCCATTTTCGTGGCGTTGCTTTCTCCTTGCTCGGGATTGCCAGGTTGTTTTAAGACAGTGTGCTGCTCTAAATCCATTTCTTACAAACTCCCCCCCCTTTCTCTCTCTCCCCTACCCTCTCCCTCCCTCTCCCTCCTTCCCTCTCCCTCCCTCTCCTTCCCTCTCTTCCTCTTTCGCTCTCTCCCCCTCCCTCTCTCTCCCTCCCTCCCTCTCTCTCTCCCTCCCTATCTCTCTCTCCCTCTTCCTCCTTCCCTCTCTCTCTCTTCCTCTTCCCTTCCTCTCTTTTCTTAGATTTACCTTACTATCTTGCTGTTTTAGGGCAAAGCAGTTAAAACAGTATCCATTTTTTTAAATTATTTGCATGAAATATCTAAGTAACAACACACACATAATTATAGCCTAATAAGGGAAGAATGTGTGTTGTTAAGATTAGTTTTCAAAAAGATGTGAAGTAAGATTAATTTTTTTTTTTAAAAAAAAGAGAGATAATAATAATTGGGAGGTCAGGCAAAACAGAATGGTTAAACCTTTATCTGAAATATTAACTGTAGTGATATTACAAGAAGCGTAATCTTAGCAACACAAAATAGTCTACTGTAATGTAGGATGCGGTGGCTCAGTGGCTAAGACGCCGAGCTTGTCGATCGAAAGGTCGGCAGTTCGGCGATTCGAATCCCTAGTGCCGCGTAACGGGATGAGTTCCCATTACTTGTCCCAGCTTCTGCCAACCTAGCAGTTCGAAAGCACGTAAAAAATGCAAGTAGAAAAAATAGGGACCACCTTTGTCGGGAAGGTAACAGCATTCTGTGCGCCTTTGGTGTTGAGTCATGCCAGCCACATGACCACGGAGACGTCTTCGGACAGCGCTGGCTCTTTGGTTTTGAAACAGAGATGAGCACCACCCCCTAGAATTGGGAATGACTAGCACATATGTGCGAGCGGAACCTTTACCTGTAATGTAGGCTGAACGTAGTACACTTCCTAAACAATGGTGCTCAGAACATAGACTAGCTTATATTTTTGATAAATCTTAAAAAATAATATGGAACTACAAGTACCAGCAACCCCTGCTAGCATGGCCAGTAATGAGAAATGCTGAGAGCTGAAACCAACAACTATCTGGAGAGTTGTGGTTTCTCCGTCTCTTATTTACAATGTGGCTACAAACCATTGAGGACGTCTTTAGAGCTTCCACGTTCATAAGAAGCATTATCACTTGCTCGGTGTATATTTTATAGCCTAGTCATTTAAAGGCAAAAACCAACTCACATAATTTCATGGTTTCCTCTTAAATCAGGTTAAGACAGACCCCACCAAAGGATGTATGGAGTGAAGTTTCAAGTGTTTGAATTAAATGTTTTTGGAAGGTTTCCAAAATGGGTGTGAGAGTCTGATCTGCTTCAGCAATTGCTTTGGTCCCAATGATCTAAGAGAAGACTTTGCAAAACATCTATCTTGGATCCTCAGTTCATTTAATTTTACTCGCTGTCCAAGACTCCAAAAGATGCTGAAGGGTCACTCTAGCTTGTAGTTTTATTTCCCACATTGTCAAATTGTACCCTGGAGGTCATTTGCATGGTGTCTTAACATCCTTTTCACTTCTCGCACCATTTAAAAAACATATTTTGACTATTATTAATCATTTAAAAATTGTTGGAATTTCTTGATAGAAAGGTACTGCTTAGCTGTGTTGCTCAAAAGGCATGAACCAATGGAATTCTAGTGAATTTAGGATTTCAGGTGGATGGTTATATAAATCAAATAATTAAATAAAGAAAATATAGGGCTCCAGTGGAGATAATGTGTGAGGCATGTTGACTCAGGGGCTTAAAAGACAACGGAGAAGGGCTGTGCTCCACCGCTTCAAGTCCTGACAGCCTGTGATGGGGTGAGCTCCCATTCCTGCCTCAGCTCCTGCCCACCTAGCAGTTTGAAAGCAATACAACTGCAAGTAAATAAATAGGTACCACTTTGGTGAGAAAATAAGAGCATTCCATGCTTTGCCGTACACTCTACACTGCGTTGTGATATCATATTGGCCACATGATTGCAGAATAGTTGCTGTATGAGAAGTCATTAAATGAGGACTATCTGTATGCAGAGGTACATTATCTCCAATAAAGATACAAGAGTTTCTCCAGGTTTTACTCTGCTAGTTGTAACCGACTTTAGAGGTCAGTACTAATTTCAGTTTCTCTCAGGGGTGAAATGCTCCCGGATCAGCCGATCCGGGAGCGATGGCGGCGGGTGGTTCGGAGAAAGAAAGAAAGAAAGAAAGACAGAAAGAAAGAAAGAAAGAAAGAAAGAAAGAAAGAAAGAAAGAAAGAAAGAAAGAAAGAAAGAAAGAAAGAAAGAAAGAAAGAAAGAAAGAAAGAAAGAAAGAAAGAAAGAAAGAAAGAAAGAAAGAAAGAAAAGAAAGAAAGAAAGAGGAGGGGAAGGAAGGACTACAAACCTGGCACTAGAGGCAGTTTCAGAGGATAAACTCCTTTACCTGTACTGGAGATCATGTACCTCTGCATACAGGTAGTCCTTGTTTAATGACTGCTCATACAGCAACTGTTCGATGTTATGGTGGCACTGAAGACATGGTATTTTGACTGGTCCTTGAACTTCTGTCTGTCCCAGCACCCCTGTACTCGTATGATTGGGATCTTGGGTGCTTGGCACTTGGCAAAAAGACTTTTTACCTTGTAATAAAATGTTCTTGTTTATTCTTGGGACATTTGAGGATTTGTTTCTAATTCCTCTTGATGGCTGTTTGTTTTTCCTAGCTCAGTTTACCGTAGGAGTGGCAAAGACAATTACGATTACCCTTGTTTTCTTTGTCACATTTTTTCCCATTACTCTGAACTTCTCTGCGACCTACCCTTCGTCAGCTGGAAAAAATGAAAACCCTCTCTGGAGGAGCTGCTTCCTCGTGTCTCCGGATTTAATTAAACAATCGAAGCTGACGGAGCTACAAATCACCCAATGTGGCGATTGTATAACGAAAAGATTGGCCATTTGCACAGATGGTTGACTTACTTCGTCACAGGAATAAGTGCAAGGACTCTGCATTCCACCTCAAATTCTCACTTCCTTTGAAAGAAATTTTGGCAGTCAAATCCTCTTCTGTCTAATTGGACGAGAACTGGTTGGCGGGGTGGAAATTGCAGGAGAAACTTGACATACCACATGCGATAAATCGAGTCTTTGGATTTCTGCAGAATCATTATTGGGAACGCAATCAGGAAAACCATTGTGACTTTTTGGTTTCTATGCAGGCATCATTTAAGGGTCTGATGAGCCACCGGGAAGACAGAATATTGGAATTGGGGCAAAAGTCTTTGTCAGAGTATATTCATGAATTGGACTAGGGCAGGGGTCTCCAACCTTGCTAACTTTAAGACTTGTGGACTTCAACTCCCAGAATTCCTCAGCCACCCCTGGAATAGGGCATAGCAGCAGGTCAGCCAATGAGGGCTGTTTGGTAACTGAAACATAGTATTTGTTGCATGGGGCCATAAGAGACAGTTTGGAGCCTGGGTGTGGCTTAACTGTTGTGTATATAAGCCTGAGGGCATTAGCTTCTCTCTTCTCCATTTTGCCCTCCTCCATTTTGCCGCCTCCATTTTTTATTTTTTTTTGGCCTTCTCCATTTTGTGCTTCCATTTTGTGCTGTATTTCTACTTCCTATTTCTCTTCTCTACAACGTGGAAAAACCTACAAGAGTACTGCGTGCCTTATGTGTTGTTATGTGTATAAAGACATTTGAATCCTGCTTAACAGTCTGCTTCTGTGTGCTGCAACAAACCCTGATAGTCTTCTTAGTTTTTTCCAAGTCTTAAATGTTGACCTGAATTCATCATTCCTTCTTTCAATTTATATCCCGAGCTTTCACTCAGGCATTCAAGGTATACCCCTCTCTTCTATTTTTTCCTCCCAAGGAACAGCCCCCTAGTTAGGTTGAGTTGAAAGAGTGACTGGGGGCTGAAGCAAGATAAGACCCAGTGCCCAGTGGTGGGTTTATACTGGTTCATACCGGTTCGGTTGAACTGGTAGCAGTGGCAGGAGGCTCCGTCCACCCACCCAAACATCATCACGGACGCTCTGCACATGCACAGAAGCGTTGCGTGCGTGTGAGCAAAGCAAGCGTGCGCACCCACTCACAGTTCCGAACCAGTAGCGAAGGTAAGTGAAAACCACTACTGCCAGTGGCTCTCTGGTGTCAGTCTCACCATCTTAATCCCAATCTCCATCCTCGCTTGGTGTTCCTCAAGTGACCAAATCGCTTATAACCCCTTTTGTGTCTCTTGTCTTAACAGAAGAAGTCCAGATCGCCATCCCAGTACTCAAACCAACCCTAGAAAAGGTCCAACTGGCCGGGCAGACTTTGCCCCCTGGATTTCCAGCACCGTTCCTCTTTGCTGATGGGCTGTCTTCAGTGGAAACTCTATTAACCAATATTCAGGTGAGGAAATCCTGTGATTATTCTCTTAACACTATCTGTAAATCCATAAAGGAGAGAGAGAATTAGCTGTGTTTAGAAGAATAGAATGGGATGGGATAGGATAGGATAGGATAGGATAGGATAGGATAGGATAGGATAGGATAGGATAGGATAGGATAGGATAGGATAAGGGAAGGGAAGGGAAGGGAAGGGAAGGGAAGGGAAGGGAAGGGAAGAGAATAATGGAATGGAGTAGAGTAGAATAGAATAGAATAGAATAGAATAGAATTTTTTTATTGGCCAAGTGTGATTGGACACACAAGGAATTTGTCTTTGGTCCATAAGCTCTCATTGCACATAAAAAGACAAGATATATTCGTCAAGAATCTTAAGGTGCAACACTTAATGATAGTCGTAGGGTACAAATAAGCAATCAAATCATACTAGGAAACAATATCAATATAAACTGTAAGGATACAAGCAAACAACGTTACAGTCATGCAGTCATAAGTGGGAGGAGATGGGTGATAGGGATGCTGAGAAGAACGCTGAGAAGTAATCGTAAGGCAGACTTAATGAATAGTTTGACAGTGTTGAGGGAATTATTTGTTTAGCAGAGTGATGGTGTTTGGGGAACAAACTGTCCTTGCGTCTAGTTGTTCTGGTGTGCAGTGCTCTATAGAGTTGTTTTGAGGGTAGGAGTTGAAACAGTTTATGTCCAGGATGTGAGGGGTCTGTAAATATTTTCACAGCCCTTTTTTTGACTCGTGCAGGATACAGGTCCCCAATGGAAGGCAGGTTGGTAGCCATTGTTTTTTCTGCAGTTCTAACTATCCTCTGAAGTCTGTGTCTGTCTTGTTGGGTTGCAGAACCAAACCAGACAGTTATGGAGGTACAGATGACAGACTCAATATTTTATCTGTAAAACTGGAACAGCAGCTCTTTGGGCAGTTTGAGCTTTCTGAGTTGGCACAGAAAGAACATTCTTTGTTGTGATTTCTTGATGACGTTTTTGATGTTAGGTGTCCATTTTAAGTCTTGAGATACGATAGAACCTAGAAATTTCAACGTCTCTACTGTTGATACTGTGTTATCTAGTATTGTAAGAGGTGGTAGCAAGGAGCAGAAAGAAGCTCTGAGAGGCTTACAGAATTCTGTAATTACACTCAATAACAATGAAATAGCATTCTTGTATTCCACTTTCCTGTTTTCTGACCAGGTCTACCACAAAAAAGGTTGACAGAATTCAACTTTGGTATAGAGTACAAAACCAGCTACTCTTGACACTCCACAGGAGAAAAAGACATATATTATACACTGTGTGTGTTTCCTGGAACACGAGCGAATGGCTATGCTAGGCTGTGTTTGATGGAGAGACTAAATATGAAAAGGGCTACTTGCTCTGATTCCCTGTCATCCTAGCAGGTGATAGTTTCCTTTTTCAGCTATAAAATCAACCAAGGGATGGGCCAGAATGAAAAGCAGGGGAAATATATATTTCAGAAGCATGAAGCTGAAGCCTGAAGATGACGAATGAGACTTCGTCGAAACGTCGCCAAGACACTTCCAATTTTATACGGGAGAAAACCCGAACAATCAAAGACCTACATATATATATATATATATATATATATATATATATATATATATATATATATATATATCAAAGTTCCCATTTATTAGAGTAGGTACACTGGCACATCTGGGAAAACCCAAATCTGAGAATTCCGGGTTTTCCCTCAGTAAATCAAAAAACCCCAAATCCATCTCCTGCACCCATCAGTCCATCACATGGTCCAATCGCCATCCGTCCCATCCCGAGATATCACTCCAACCACTCCTTCTCCAGATGCAGGACTATCCTGACCTTGACCGAAAAGAAGAATGCTATTTTGTCTAACTACATTCCCTCTACTAAATCCCCCCTCCTAGTTTCCCACACCCAAGAAGGTGGCAGCGTGTTAAAGATATTTTGAAAGAGGAAGGGGAACTTTAAACGAAAGAAGAAATGAGTGAGCAAGGGATTGATATAACCTGGTATTCATATGTGCAGATACAATGTACATATGAAAAAGATGTTAAAAGACAGGGATTTTACAAAGAATTAACGGAGTTAGATAAAAATTTAACAGGAACAGAAGTAAAACTAATAAAGAAATTGTTTAGCTACTTATTGGGTATAAAATTGGAAGAGGAACAAGGACAAGAGTCAATGATAGCGCGGGCAAAAATCTTTGGCCACACGATAGAATTAGATAAATGGCAGGAATTGTGGGACAGGAATTACAAATTAACGACGTCAACTGCATATAAAGAGAATTTATACAAGATGTTTTACAGGTGGCATTTACCACCGGCGAGTTTGGCGAAAACGTTTAAGGACAAATCAGCTAAATGTTGGAAATGCCACCAAATACCTGGATCATACTACCATATTTTTTTATTATTATTATTATTTTTTATTTGAATTTATATCCCACCCTTCTCTGAAGACTCAGGGTGGCTTACATTGTGTTAAGCAATAGTCTCATCCATTTGTATATTATATACAAAGTCAACTTTTATTGCCCCCAACAATCTGGGTCCTCATTTTACCTACCTTATAAAGGATGGAAGGCTGAGTCAACCTTGGGCCTGGTGGGACTTGAACCTGCAGTAATTGCAAGCAGCTGTATTAATAACAGACTGTCTTAGCAGTCTGAGCCACAAGAGGCCCCTATGTGGTAGACATGTGGTAGACATGTGGAGAAGCAAAAAAGTAGTGGACAAAAATCAAGTCACGGTTGGAAGAGATGATACAGCAACGTACTGAATTGAAGCCAGAAATATTTTTGCTAGGAATTTTATCTGAAATGTATAATAAAGAGAATGTATATTTGATTATTCATGTATTGACTGCAGCTAGAATTGTATTTGCACAACATTGGAAAGGTGAAGAGATTCCCGTTGATGAGAAAGTGATAAGGAAAAGATTAGAATGTGCAGAAATGAACAGATTAACATTAGTAATTAAGGAGAAAGAACAAACTGAATGATAGAGGGAGCTTCGCGTAGCTCCCGTGTAACACCGCTCCTGCGCAGACTGCACTGGCTACCTGTGGCCTTTCGGGTGCACTTTAAGGTTTTGGTTACTACCTTTAAAGCGCTCCATGGCTTAGGGCCTGGGTACTTACGGGACCGCCTACTGCTACCTCATGCCTCCCACCGACCCGTGCGCTCTCACAGAGAGGGACTTCTCAGGGTGCCGTCCGCCAAGCAATGTCGGCTGGTGGCCCCCAGGGGAAGATCCTTCTCTGTGGGGGCTCCCACCCTCTGGAACGAACTTCCCCCGGGTTTACGCCAAATACCTGACCTTCGGACCTTCCGCTGCGAATTGAAAACACATCTATTTATTCGCGCGGGGCTGGCCTAAATTTTATTGGTTTTAAATTTATTACTAATTTTAATGGGGTTTTTAGTTTTATATTTTTAAAGTTTTTAGGCCAACTATATAATAAGTTTTTTAATTTGTATTTTAATTGTATATTTTTGTATCGTTTTGTTTTATCTTGGCTGTACACCGCCCTGAGTCCTTCGGGAGAAGGGCGGTATAAAAATTGAATAAATAATAATAATAATAATAATAATAATAATAATAATAATAATAATAATAATAATAATAATAATAATAATGTGATATGGAGAGAAAAAAAGGAGTTTGGAAATGAAGAAGATTAAAGAGAAAGTAAAAATACATTAAGATAAAGATGTAAATAAAAAGGAAATTGTTAGTGTGTATATATAGGGCCGGTTTAGCTCACGCTGGTAAAGCCTGTTATTAAGAACACAGTAGCCTGCAATTACTGCAGGTTCGAGCCCGGCCCAAGGTTGACTCAGCCTTCCATCCTTTATAAGGTAGGTAAAATGAGGACCCAGATTGTTGGGGGGGCAATAAGTTGACTTTGTAAAAATATACAAATAGAATGAGACTATTGCCTTATACACTGTAAGCCGCCCTGAGTCTTCGGAGAAGGGCGGGGTATAAATGTAAACAAAACAATATATATATATATATATATATATATATATACATATATATATAATGAGAATAAGGATATTTAATGTTAAAATGTATTATTATTATATTAAGAAGAAAATGGAGAACATTATAATGTTTAAATATTTAATATACTATAATATTAAGCTTAGCGAAATAATGTTGTGTGAATGAGATGGAAAATGGTGAATGATGTTGCACAGAGATGTTTGTAACCAGACGATGGACAGATGGAATGTTTTGTAATTGAAAAATAAAAATAAACTTTTTAAGAAGGAGTAGGAGATGGCAGCGTGGAAGCTTCCGGTTCTAATATGGCTTCCAAAGCTGACGGGAGATTTCATCTTGGTCTGGTTTTTTTTGGTTGTTTTTTTTTACAGGGGTTGCTGAAAGTCGCCGTAGATAACGCCCGAGTGCAGGAAAAGCAAATCCAGCAGGAGAAGAAAGAACTAAAGATGGAGCTTTGCAGAGAAAGAGAATTGAGAGAGAACCTGGAAAGGCAGCTGACAGCTGAGCTGCAAAGCAGAGGTAATCTGAGAGAGAGAAGGACTGATAGGAAGAAATGTCTTACGGTCCCAAAGGTGACTGTTTTTCAAGAGGTAGCTGGGCTTTCTTGGTTTTTCTTTGAAGGCGTTTTGCTTCTCATCCAAGAAGTTTCTTCAGCTCTGACTGGATGGTGGGGAATGGAAGGATTTTATTCCTTGCAGGCGGCTAGTCATTTCCATTCTTTTTAGAGAGTTGTTGAGGCCACTTGGGGAGGTGGGGGTTTCTGTGTCCTCAGAGTCACCTGAGCACATATATCTCAACCAGCAAATGCTCTGTCTTACACATTGGAAAAAAGAATCTGAACACTAAATACAAGCTTGATGGACATGACCTTGTAGATGGCCCCCACCCCGTTAAAGACCTTGGAGTTTTCATATCCAATGATCTAAGTGCCAAAGCCCACTGCAACTACATCGCAAAAAAGGGCTTTAAGAGTTGTAAACTTAATCTTGCGTAGCTTCTTCTCCAGAAACACTACACTACTAACCAGAGCATATAAAACATTTGCTAGACCAATTCTCGAATACAGCTCGCCTGTCTGGAACCCATACCTCATTTCGGACATTAATACAACTGAGCGTGTCCAGAAATATTTTACAAGAAGAGTTCTCCACTCCTCTGATTACAACAAAATACCTTATGCCACCAGACTTGAAATCCTGGGTTTAGAAAATTTAGAACTCCGCCGCCTTCGACATGATCTGAGTTTAACTCATAGACTCATCAGTTACAATGTCCTTCCTGTTGAAGACTACTTCAGCTTCAATCGCAACAATACATGAGCACTAGATTTAGAGCAATAGATTTAAGCTTAATGTGAACTGTTCCAATCTTGATTGCAGAAAATATGACTTCAGAAGCAGAGTTATTAATGCCTGGAATGCACTACCAAACTCTGTGGTCTCTTCCCAAAATCCCCAAAGCTTTAACTAAAAACTGTCTACTATTGACCTCACCCCATTCCTAAGAGGTCTGTAAGGGCGTGCATAAGAGCACCAGCGTGCCTACCGTTCCTCTCCTAATGTTCCCTTTGATTATATCCAATTTCATATAGTTATTACATACTTATGCTTATATATATACTTATATATTGTATAGTTATTTCATGCTTCTGCTTATATATACTGTTGTGACAAATAAATAAAATAAATAAAAATAAATATAGCAGCACAATCATTGACAAAATTCCTCTTGCACGCCAGGTGCTGAACCAAACTGTCAGCGGAGGTGTCCCTCTGTCTTCAGATTTTGGGGGAGGTCCCTGTTCCTAATGGCTCTGTTGCTCTTTCAGCCACGATTCAAAAGCGCTTGAAAAAGGAGAAGAAAGCAAAGAGGAAATTGCAGGAAGCTCTGGAGTTCGAATCGAAGCGGAGAGAGCAGGTGGAACAAGCACTGAAGCAGGCTACGACAGGGGATGGTCTCAGGATGCTGAACGGTAAAAGGATCTTCTGGATCTCATTTGATCAGCTGTTGGGGGAGGGGGAGGCAGCTGAGTAAGAGTCAAAGCACTCACGGTGCTTTGAGCTTCTTGGAGGGGGGAATGGGGATGCAAGATTAAAAAAATGGGGATACTAGGTTAAAAAATGGGGATACATGATTTAAAAAATTGGGATACAAGGTTAAAAAAATGGGAATGCAAGATTTTAAAAATGGGGATACAAGGTTAAAATAATGGGGATACAAGATTAAAAAATGGGGACACATGATTTAAAAAATGGGGATACAAGGTTAAAAAAATGGGGATACAAGATTAAGAGTGGTTAGAGTGCAGTACTGCAGAGTGACGCGGTAGTTAGAGTGCAATACTGCAGGCTACTTCTGCTGACTTGTCGGCTGCCTGCAATTTGGCAGTTCAAATCTCACCAGCTGAAGGTTGACTCTGCCTTCCATCCTTCCAAGGTGGGTAAAATGAGGACCCAGATTATTGGGGGAAATATGCTGACTCTGTAAAACCGCTTAGAGAGGGCTGTAAAAGCACTGTGAAGTGGTATATAAGTCTTAAGTGCTATTGCTATTAACAAATCTTCCAATATGATTGCATTGTCTGCATTTCGTGGTTGACAGTGATATGAATGTTATGCTTGGCAGATGCTGGGATTCCGGAAATGGAAGTTGACCACAACGGCACTCAACATGAGAACGCGGCAATGCAAGGTATGTGGTCTTGCAGGATATATCCTATACGGTATTGAAGGGATGTCAGTAGGATACAGCACAATAAGCCCTCTCCGTATAAAGGACAATTAAAAATCAACATGGGTTAGAACTGAATCACTAAAACTCCAATCTCTTGGTCTTTCCAAACAAAAATTCCCACCAATGGGCTACACATGAATGTGTAGCCCATTGAATGAATGAATGTGAACTTAGTGCATTTCAACAAGGTATTCAAGACCAGGAAGTCCAACAGTCCCATCTGCTCTACCCAATAACGTTTTCTTGAGCAGGTATAAACTCCCCCCATAAACCACCGAGATATTTGTATCATATAACTGTCTCTAAATTTTAAAGGATCTAATTCTAGATTGTTGGAATGCCCTCCTCACAGCAGCCAATCCAAAAAAGTTCTGTATAAGGAAGAACTCATAACTCCTTCAATTAGAATAGAGCTGGAAGAGACCTTTGGAGGTCTTCTAGTCCAACCCCCTGCTCAAGCAGGAGAGCCTAGACCATTTCAGACAAGTAGCTTCCCGATCTTTTCTTAAAATCCTCCAGTGTTGGAGCACCTACAGTGTCTGAAGGGAAGCTGTTCCACTGGTTAATTGTCCTCACTGTTAGGAAGTTTTTCCTCAATTCCAGCTTGCTTCTGTCCTTGATTAATTTCCATCCATTTTTTCTTGTCCTGCCCCCTGACAAAATATAACCACTTAGCTGACAAAAATCAAGAAAAGAAGCAACCTAGAACTAAGGAGAAATTTCCTGACAGTCACAGCAGTTAATGAGTGGAACAACTTGCCTCCAGAAGTTGTGAATGCTCCAACACTGGAAGTTTTTAAGAAGAGATTGGATAACCATTTGTCTGAAGTGGTGTAGGGTTTCCTGCCTGGGCAGGGGGTTGGACTAGAAGACCTCCAAGGTCCCTTCCAATTCTGTTGTTGTTGTTGTTGTTGTTGTTGTTGTTGTTGTTGTTGTTGTTGTTATTATTATTATTATTATTATTATTATTATTATTATTATTATAATAAAATATCCAGGAAATTCTGATCTCTTCTACATATCATTCTTCCTGTCAAAGACATAGGCTTCTCTAAACATAGCTAACTTTTAATATAATATAATATAACAACAGAGTTGGAAGGGACCTTGGAGGCCTTCTAGTCCAACCCCCTGCCCAGGCAGGAAACCCTACACCATCTCAGTCAGATGGTTATCCAACATTTTCTTAAAAATTTCAAAAAATTTTAAAAATTTTCAAAAAAATTTTTTTGTTCTATTGCCTGTAAAATTAGGCAGACTTTGATCACTTTATCAATGATTCCATTATGCTCTTGTTTTGTTCTGTTTTATTTTAATGTTTTAATATTTATTCTAGTCTGCGACCAGAATAAAAGATTGAATTGAATTGAGAACGATCTTGCAATATTTCTGTATGGGTAGTCCTTGACTTATGACTGTTGGTTTAACACCCGTTCATAGTTACGAGGGGATGGAATTCTACTGGTTCAGACCGGTTCAGGCGAACCAGTAGCTCTGACGATCGGCTGGAAGCGAACCGGTTCGCTCCAACGATTAGGTGGGCCCGCCCAGCCACCCCTGCTCTTTACTTACCTTTATCATCTCAGCTGATTGGCGTGGCAGAGTGGATTGCCGCACCTCAGCTGTGTTATTCCCAAGTGGTAACATGGAAGGTTAGTATTTGTAAAACTGTGCATGTGCGCGAAGCCAAACGGTTGTTAAACCGGCAGCATCCCACCACTGGTTACAATGACCTGTCTGTTGTGACCCAGTCCCAAGTAGGTAGGAGGAAACTCAGTCAGTGTAAAAACAAACAAACTTTATTCAAACAGCTGAGAATTACTTCATTCTCAGCGTAGTTCAACTAAATTGAAGCAAATTCCTCCCAACACAATTCCTCAGTCCTATCACCAACTTTGGTCCAATTAGGCAAACTGCCAAAGGCCTTTCTTGGCAAAAGTTCAGAAGACACCGATACAAAATAAATGCAATAAGACGAAGCTATTGTAGTTGTTTTCCAGCAAAGAGCCCAAACGCCCTTGCTGGTCTTTTAAGCTTTATGGGAGGGGCTAATCATCTCTTGGCCCTACTCCGAAGTTGTCCTCTTTGCTTGAGCTGTTCTTGCCTTCTGGCAGCTCTTCTCATGCGTGCATTAGGAACAGGCTCCTCCTGTTCCTCTGCCTCACTACTGTCAGCCTCTGGAGGCTCCGAAGTCCGCACATCACTCCCCGATGGCCCTGGCCCCATCTCTGCCTCCAATGCAGAGTCCTCATCCGGGCCTTCCCTAGCCTCCAGGACTGGCCCACGCTCTTTCTTAGCTTCATCGCTGTCTGACTCCATTGCCAGCTCAGCAAGCTGCTGGCGGACCACAACACTGTCTTCCAAGTTATGACAATGATTTACTCATCATTCAGATATCCAATTGCCCGTCAGACGTTGCTAATCCGAAGGAAAGATTTCGATTTAAACCCTCAGGGTACTCCGGTGTCCATAATTCACTTGTAGCCAAACATGGGGACAGCAAGCATCCGTTTGTTTCCATCAACCAATCTCCCTTTCCCATAAAATAAACATCCCGGGTGTCATTAAAAGCACCTTCAGATCAATGATTTTTGCAAATGACATTCAAGGACCGTTTGAGGGCTGCCTTTTTTTTTTTCTTTTTTTTTTGCTGATAAAAGCAAATTAAATTAGCGTAACTATGAGCCGCGCTGATAAAAAAAAAAGAAACGGGGAAGCCAAAAACAGCAGCGCCATTAGCGAACAAAGTAATATTTTCTCTTTACTGCTTTCTGCCATTTAGTTATTATCCTATTGGAAATCTAATTATAATCCTTTTTACTCCCCAGTCAGACTTCACAGTTTTTGCAAGCTTAGCACTGACATGTGATTTCATTAGATTTGATCGCTTGTGCCCAGATTGACTTCACTTCAGTCGGAGACCTAAAAGGCCTCTCGGTTTCTCGGATTCCCTGTTTGCACATCAAGGCAACAGCTCCTTTAATTAATTAGCACGAAACCGCAGTAACGTGAACTGCTGAACAGAAAATAACGCCGTTTTACGAGCACCGGGAGATTTCTTCTTCTTCTTCTCCGTGTGGAGACCTTAGTTAACGTTGGCACAGCGATAGGCGCAAAGGAAGGAAAAAAAGATCACTCCTGCACATTTTTCATCTTTTTTTTTTTTAAAGCTGATGGCCTTTTATAAGGCAAGTCCGTGAGAAATGTGAGAATGTGGGGGGAACAGGGATTTGATCAGAGAGAAGCAAACTAGAGGGATAGAATCCAGCTCATGTGAAGTGTTAATACCACTTTATAAGGCCTTGGTAAGGCCACACTTGGAATATTGCATCCAGTTTTGGTCGCCACGATGCGAAAAAGATTTTGAGATGCTAGAAAGAGTGCAGAGAAGAGCAACCAAGATGATGAGGGGACTGGAGGTTAAAACATATGAAGAACGGTTGCAGGAACTGGGAATGTTTAGTTTAATGAAAAGAAGGACTAGGGGAAACATGATACCAGTGTTCCAATATCTCAGGGGCTGCCCCAAAGAAGACGGAGTCTACTATTCTCCAAAGCACCTGAGGGTAGGACAAGAAGCAATGGATGAAAACTAATCAAGGAGCACTAAGGAGAAATTTCCTGACAGTTAGAACAATTAATCAGTGGAACAGCTTGCCACCCGAAGTTGTGAATGCTCCAACACTGGAAGTTTTTAAGAAGATGTTAGATAACCATTTGTCTGAAATGGTATAAGATTTCTTGCCTAAGCAGGGGGTTGGACTAAAGACCTCCAAGGTCCCTTCCAACTCTCCTATTCTATTGTATTCTATTGTATTCTATTCTATTCTAGAACTTCAAGGAGAGAAGCAACCTAGTCCCCAGCCCCCGGTTTATGGAGCGGGACTGGTCAACAACCGGTCCGCCCAAACAAACAAAGCCCCATCCGTGGGATGCAGGCAGCATGTGAATCCACGCCCCTTCTGGTCCACGGAAAAACATTTTGTCCATGGAACCTGGTCCCCAAACAGTTGGGTGCCACTGACCTAAGAACTAAGGAGAAATTTCCTGACATTTAGAACAATCAATCAGTGGAACAGAAGTGGTGAATGCTCCAACGCTGGAGTTTTTTTAAGAAATGGAGTGTGAAATGGTGTAGGGTTTCCTGCCTAAGCAGGCAGTTGGATGAGAAGACCTCCGTTATTCTGTAATCAGAACTTCAAAGGCGATTGTAACTCCCTTGTCCCAAGTAACTTTGAACGGCTGCTAAGTGGCCGGTCGTAAGTCAAAGGCTACCTGTATAGCAGACTATATTGCAAATCCAGAATCGGGCATGCTTTCCTTACGCAGTCTTGATTGGGGTGCTAAGAGAGAGACATAACTCTGAAGGTTAAAAGTTCCCACTTCCCACTCTGGTTCTATTTTTCCCTTTGTGATTCCAAATATAGAACATAGGGACAACATCCAAATATTATTAACACAGGATAGTCGCATCTGGCCAAGACCGGCAACATACAAGTTTTCATACCTAACTCCATAAAAACGAAATAAATGTATTTGGATTAAAGGCAAACAGGTGAGATCTTTCTTCAAGTTATACAAGGTAGTTATCTTTTTCTAAATGTCTTGCTTATTAAGGCAGTCGTGCATTTCATGGCAGGTTATAAAAGTCTATCGTGCACTGGGGCCTCGTAAGCATATTTTAGTGTAAGGGAATATCATTTACACCTTTTTATACTGTCAATAGGATCTCTAGAGATTTCCCTTCCATCTAATGTAAACCCATTCTTTTGCTCACCTTTGTCTAATTCCCTTTTTAAAGGAGCGAGTGAATATTTGATTATGGCATAAAGCTAAAAAGAGAGTACATTTATGGCCCAAAGATTTATTTAAAATCTTGTCTGCGTGCAGGCAGTCCTTGACTTAAAGGCAATTTATGTAATAATGGTCCAGATTTACAATGGTCTTCCCCACCCTTCCTGAGTCACCTCGCCCTCCTTACCTGGGACTCTGTCCACTTAACGACCCACAAAATCACGTAACAATCATTACTGGGAGTTCCAGGATTCATTGAGAGAAGCAGTCATGCGTCTGTCTCTGATTGCTTCACTCAACAACTAAAATTCCAGTTCTATTTGTGGTTGTAAGTTGAGGGCTACCTGCACAGGTGAAATGTAAAATTTGTTACTACCGGTTCTGTGGGCATGGCTTGGTGGTGGTGGTGGGGGGGGAATGTGACTGGGTGGGCGTGGCCAACTTTTTTTTTCTTTAACTTTTAAAAGCATTTTTTTCTACAACCTCGTCGGCTGAAAAGGTTGTAGAAAAAATGCTTTTAAAGGGCTTCTGACGATCCCAGCTGAGTTGCCTGATCGTCAGAACCCTTTAAAGCAGCGGTTCTCAACCTGTGGGTCGGGACCCCGTTGGGGGTCGAATGACGATTTGCCAGGGGTCGCCTAAGACCATCAGAAATATGGGAAGTATACTTGCGAGTCGAAGAATCGCGCTCCAATGGTTGACTCCACAAGCCAGCTGCAGGCTCTTCAAATCACTAGCCGAATTCGGCTTCAGGCGCGATGAATTAAAAAAGAGAGAAATCTTTGCTCTGATGTCTCCCTCTCAAGCCAGCTGCAATCACTCCCAATCGCTAGCCTAATCTGGCTTCAGGCGTGATAAACTTAATAGGGGAGGAGTCTCCACTTTAATGCCTCCGTCCTCAAGGCAATCGCAAGCAGTTCAGATCGCTAGCCAATACGGCTTCAGGCGCAATAAATTCAAAACAAAAATAATTTTACGGTTGGGGTCGCCACATCGTAGGGAATTGTATTAAAGGGGTCGCCACATCGTGGGAATTGTATTAAAAGGGGTCGCAGCACTATAAAGGTTGAGAACCACTGCTTTAAAGCATTTTTTACAAACTCTTCAGCCGAAGAGGTTGTAAAAAAAATGCTTTTAAAGGGTTCTGACGATCCCAGCTGAGCAGCGGGATCATCAGAGGCTTTTTTTTTTACTTTTAAAAGCATTTTTTTGGCCAAAGAAAAAATGCTTTTAAAAGAAAAAAAAAACTGGGAGCATTTCACCCCTGGAAGGCACACCTGCACGCAAAGCAAAGAGGTGGCACGCGTGCTCACATTTTCAGTGCTGGGCAAACCAGTAGGTAAATTATGTGAATCCCACCTCTGGTTGCCCCCCATTTTTGATCTGGGGTAAGGGGAGAAAAAAGGGTTGTGTGTGGAAGAGTTCCATCATAACCTTCTCTTGATATTAAAGCAAAGGCAGAGAAGCTGTAAACTAGTAAGAAAAGTGATTACCCAGTGGAAAACAGAATGCTCACCCGTCCTTCTCAGCCAACTCATATTTAAGGTAAAACTGAGAAGCCCATCAAAACGTCCTTCTCTGAAAGAAATATTGAAAGGAGGGTTGGTGTTTTTTGGTGGGGTTTTTTTTTTTGGCCCATCACATTGAATGATAGCAGTTGCAAAAAAAAAAAAAGCAACGCTTGAATGTTGTCACTTGAGAAGGAAAGAGAGAGAGACAAAGACGTTGATCTCTGAACACCAGTTCCTTCACAATTTGAGATGGGAGATTCAGTCCCGCTCAAGGAATTCTAAACTGGCAGGTTTTTCGTCAACGTGATGCCCAAACGGCAGAAACGGATCTTCCCAAAACATGGGATGTGAATAGGAAATCGCAAGAGTGGATAGAGCAGGGGTGTGAAACCCGATTTCATTGAGGGCCGCGTCAGGGTTGTGCTTGACCTCGGGGAGTCGGGTGGGTGTGGTCAGCTCGACGTCACTCATGTCGTGGGTGCCTGTGGTGGCTTGAGCGCTCTGTCAGCTAAATCAGAGCTCGGGAGGGCCGCACGCAGCCCTCCCCAGCTCCATTTTCCCTGGCGGACACACCGCGGGCCAGTCCTTCATTGTTTCCACGGTGATCCCGCGGGCCAGATCTAAGCACTCTATGGGCCGGATCTGGCCTGTGGGCCTTGAGTTTGACACCCCTGGGATAGAGAATATTTAAACTTTTTTTTTTCCATTTCTTTTTTTTTAAATTTCTTCTAATACAAACATTCTATCTTTCATTAAACAGTGTGTCATCTGAGTATAAAATTCTTTGTGTCTTAACAATTAAACTTGCCACCATGTTCATTACTTACATTCATTCTTATATTAATACTAGATAATAATAATAATAATAATAATAATAATATGACATAACCCTAGCATTTCTCTTAACTTATCTAATCTTACAATATATTGCTCTCATATTTATTCTCTAACCATTGATAAAATAACTCCCATATATTATAATAATCTTGATTCCTCCTTTCCTTGAATTGCAAGTGTTAATCTATTCATTCCTGCACATTCTAATATTTTCTTAATCACTTCGCTTTTCCAGTTTTGTGCAAATGCAATTCTAGCTGCGGTTACTACATCAATAATCAGATATACAATTTCTTTACTATAAGTTCCCGATGAGATCCCCAACTGGAATAGTTCAGGTTTTAAGTCAGTATGTTGTTGCGTCATCTTCTCCAACCACATGCGAAGTACCTCTTTGCTCCACACCTGTCTACCACACAGGACCCTGGTATCTGTTGACATTTCCAACATGTAGTTGCTTTATCTTTAAACATTTTTGCCAGTCATTTGGGTGATAAATGCCGTCTATAAAACATATAAGTTTTCCTCGTATGCAGTTGACAGTGTTAATTTGTAATTCCTATCCCATAATTTTTATTTTTATTTTTCATTTCTAAGTGCCTCCGAAGCCCAGTTCTGTCCCCTTTCTCCATCCTAAATTCTCAGGCTTCTGGACATTCCTGAGGCATTAATTTGTCTGTGATATTTATTCGTGTTTACGTTCAGGCTCCATGTTGGATCATTGCCGTTCCATGAGGCCAGGCCTTCTTTAAAACATGAAACGTTCAATTCCTAATTAGCCATTTCCTGTTTGTAATGGAGCGAACATGCTGGATAGCGGATTGAAATTCAGCTCCTGCCCTCGTCTGTTTATCGTTCCAGATGTTTTTGTTTTAGCTAGGAGTTGACTTTGACAGCTCCCGTTAAATGATAAATCACTCATATTATAGCTGAAATGCATTTTAAAATTGAAATGTAACAAAAGTTGGCAATCGCTCTGAGGATATGTGTCATTTAGCTGGTCACTATAGGTTGCGTCCTAGGCAGCGGTGGGATTCAGCCGGTTCACACCTATTCGGGAGAACCGGTTGTTGGAAGACATCTTCTTTTGTTTTTTTCCACTTTGCAGGGCTAATCCTATAAGGAAAGCAGGAAAAAAACATTCTGGTGTTGTTTCTAGCCTAATCTTTATTGCCCTGCTTACAGAAACTGCCTCTCTGGTTAACTCTTATTACATTGTAACAGCTAAGGCGAAGCGCCCATTGAGGTGAGTGATGTTGAGTTAGCCATGCCCACACGGTCACATGACCACTGAGCCACGCCTACACAACTGTTCATTAGGGCCGAGAACCAGTTGTTAAATTATTTGAATCCCACCACTAGTCCTAGGGTAGATTTAGTATTGGCACATGCAAATCCAAAAGGCGAGATCAGTTGATTCTTGGCCCAAGCTTAGTTGGGTTGATCATTTTCACTGTGGTTTCTAAAATCAGAAGTCAGTAGCTAGAGCTTTCAATCTGTTGGAAAAACAAATGCAGATTCCTTTGTTTCTTTAAATGATTTTATTTATTTTTTCCTTTGACTTTCAAAGCAATAGCAATAGCACTTAGACCTATATACCGCTTCATAGTGCTTTACAGCCCTCTTTAAGCAGTTTATAGAGTCAGCCTATTTGCCCCCCAACAATCTGGGTCCTCATTTTACCCACCTCAGAAGGATGGAAGGCTAAGTCAACTTTGAGCCAGTCAGGATCGAACTGCTGACAGTCGGCAGAGTTAGCCTGCAATTTCAAATAACTGATAACTTTGTAACTGATTCGTATTTATGATGAAGTGCCCCATGGTCATGTGATCCCCTTTTGTGACTTTCTGACAAAACAAAGTCAGTGGGGGAAGCCAGATTGACATAAAAACCTGTCCCTAATTTAACAACGGCAGGGATTTACTTAACAACGGTGGCAAGAAAGGTCATAAAATAGGGCCAAACTCAGTTCGCAACGGTCTCCCTTAGCAACAGAAAATGTTGGGCTCAATTGTGATTGTTAAGTCGAGGCCTGCCTGGTATTAGCCTTGACACCGTCCATTGCAGGGGTCTCCAACCTTGGCAACTTTAAGCCTGGAGGACTTCAACTCCCAGAATACCCCAGCCAGAAAAGCAAAGCAAAGCTGGCTGGGGAATTCTGGGAGTTGAAGTCCACCAGGCTTAAAGTTGCCAAGGTTGGAGATCCCTGGTCTGATGTGTATGTCGTCTTCATAAAAAACAAACAAACTTGCATTCCAGCTTTCAAGAACTTCACGTAAAGACAATGGAATGGCAATATCCTTTTCCTTCTCCCCCCCCCTCTTTTTTTCTTTTCCAGAAAACAGAACATACATCAAACCAACCATTATGTACTGAAGATGCCTAATTTGACATGTTTGTGTGGGGCGGGGGAGGGGCGGGGGACATGTAACAGTCACTTCTGAAGATTATAAAACTCCTGCAAAGAAGTCTCGTTTTTTTCAATCCTGGATAGCCTTCGGTGCGCTGTGAAGACCCAGACGTCGTAACACGGACTCTTAACAACTCCTGTGTTGGAAAACCGTTGTACCGTCACAGAGAAATGTGGAGACTCGCGAGCTTGGCCATCCCAAAACCTTTTGCAGCAGAATATTTCTAAGTCCTAGGAAAAAAACAGAACGGGGAAAGAGTTCCATTTTACCATTTTTTTAAGCACATAATAGGTATGAGTCCCTGGAAGAATTGCCTCTGTGGGAGGAGCAAGGGGGGGGCGACGATGACACCCCTGTGATGATGTCATGATGCAAATTCCTTGCATCGTCATGATGCCATTACATACCCGTGTTTCCCCAAAAATAAGACCCTGTCTTATATTTTTTTGAACCCCGAAATAAGCACTTGGCCTTATTTTCAGGGAGGTCTTATTATTTTGGGACGCATGGAGCAAGACGGGGCTCCTCTTGCCGTCTTACCTAATTTCCAGCTCTGTCTCCCTAACCCTAACCAGAGGAAATGGCGGGAACCGGCTGCGCATGCGGTTAAATATTTTCGGGAGGGCTTATTTTGGGGGGGGTATTTTCAGGGGAGGGCTTATTTTCAGGGGAGGGCTTATTTTCGGGGAAACACAGTATTCACCCCTGGTTTTGCAAATGAGGTTACGACACGTGTATCATCGTATTGATGTCATCATGGTTTGTTACGGTGCGTAACAGCCCCCAAGCTTTACCGCAGCCTTCCCCAACCTGGCACCTTCCAGGTGGGAGTATATGTGAAATTGAACCAGGTTGAAGGTGGCTGTAACAACTGTTTTAACAATGGCACAATTAATTTAAATAAGCTGCAGTGGTTCTTTCTGGCTGTATAACCTACATGTCCAGTTTTATCACTAAAACAGTTCACTACAGAGCTGTTTCAGTTGTGTTTATAAATTTAAGCTTTGTTTACTGAAGCTGAAAACTCAATATATATTGCGTTTTGAAGAGAAAAAAAAGTATGTACATTTTTTAATATGATAATGTAAAAAATTGTCCTTCCTTGGATGACCAACTAAAAAGTGTGAACTAAATTCCAGTATTCAATGTAACAAAACTGATGCTTTTTTAAGAAGAAAAAAATAATAACTCAGTTCTGCTTGGTTTTTAGTCTTTTCACACCAGGGGACAAAGGAAGGATGAACATATGGTAGGATGTTAGATAATGGAAACTTTAAAATATAGTTTCTCTGTTGTATCATATTAAGTTAAAAGTACACATTCTTTGTTAAAATGTTCTTGCTAAAAAACTACAGTATTAAAACATTTTTGTTTGACTTTGGAAATGGCTTCATTTTTTTCATCATGTATTTAATGCTGGATTATGGTTATATGAATGGGACACGGTGGCTCAGTGGCTAAGACGCTGAGCTTGTCGATCAAAAGGTCAGCAGTTCGAATCTGTGGTGCTGCGTAACGGGGTGAGATCCCGTTATTTGTCCCAGCTTCTGCCAACCTAGCAGTTCGAAAGCAGGTAAAAAATGCAAGTAGAAAAATAGGGACTACCTTTGGTGGGAAGGTAACAGCATTCTGTGCGCCTTTGGCGTTGAGTCATGCCGGCCACAAGACCACGGAGACATCTTCGGACAGCACTGGCTCTTCGGCTTTGGAATGAAGATGAGCACTGCCCCCTAGAGTCGGGAACGACTAGCACATATGTGCGAGGGAAACCTTTACATTTACCTTTTATGGTTACCAGATATTCATTTTACATTTTCAAGCAAATCATCTGAATTAGCTTTTCACACACCTACGGAAACAGTAATTTTGGGGTATTCACACCTGTCCAAATTTTGCAAATATTATTTGCAAAAGTTACATTTTTAAAAAAGCAGCCTTTATTTTAGGACTTGATGCATAGAAAAAAAAGCCTTAAAAATACTTCCAAAAATTATGCAAGGCATTAAAACCTTGATTTAACTGACTATTCAGGGAGAAGGAAGTCCATTAAATCTGAAAGTCTGTTCTATCCAAATCTACATCATCCCTAATTTACCTTAGTCTGCTTGCATAATTACATCATATACATTTAATTAATAGTATTGGAATTATACCCCACATATTGGATCTCAAAACCCCTGTATTTAACGCTTCTCACTACCTACAGGAGGTGATCAGAGGTCAAGAGAGAGGTCAAACTTGTCATAAATCCCTGCGCACCCCACAAAAGATCTAAGCCAGCTCATCTTGAATGCCTTTCTTATCTCCCACTCATTTCCCTTGACTGTTAGTTGGCCAGATTCTTGTAGAGAGCTTAAGCTTGCAATAAATCTTTATGCTCGTTTGAACTGCCTGAATCTTCTGATTTACCTGGTGCCTGACATTTTTTTTTTTAATTTACATTTATATCCCGCCCTTCTCCGAAGACTCAGGGCGGCTTACATGTATAAGGCAATAGTCTCATTCTATTTGTATATTTACAAAGTCAACTTATTGCCCCCCCCAACAATCTGGGTCCTCATTTTACCTACCTTATAAAGGATGGAAGGCTGAGTCAACCTCGGGCCGGGCTTGAACCTGCAGTAATTGCAGGCTTCTGTGTTCTAATAACAGGCTTCTTACCAGCCTGAGCTATTCCGGCCCTTATTCCAACATTGCCTTCCACTTTAACTGGAGCCAATGCCCTATTTAAAAATAGGATGTCACTTTTGTCTCCCTCTCCTCTGAACATCATGAAGG
The DNA here is from genome assembly GCF_028640845.1 of Ahaetulla prasina. Taxonomy (NCBI): domain Eukaryota; kingdom Metazoa; phylum Chordata; class Lepidosauria; order Squamata; family Colubridae; genus Ahaetulla; species Ahaetulla prasina. The sequence continues at coordinate 15,254,162 of NC_080549.1, read as the reverse complement.
CCACTAGACATTATAGCTTCAATTTTTGAAAAGCTCTGAGAAGGGTTAATAAAAACCAATATTGTTAAAATCGAACAACTCGTTTCAAAATCCAACCCATACTGCAGAACAAATGTGATCGTTTTAAAAGATAAAAGTCATCTTAGCATTTTTCCTCCTCCTCAAAAGCCCAAGCTACTACATTTGTATTAGCTTGGTGAACACTTCATTGATTTCCTCATTTGCCCTTGCAAGAATAGTTTTAAATGTCAAAGTACCTGGCAAATGAGATTTAAGGAATTAAGAAACTCCCAAGAATGAATCTGTTGTAAAGTTGTTATTAGCTAGTGCCTGATAAATATTGAGTAACCAAAGCATCAGACTTTCATATCTCAAGCCAGTGTGATGTGTTGTGCTGGTAAGTAATGTCACATTTGAAGGATTTGTAGAAAGTTAATTCATTGAAGAAATGTCTAATTTAAGAATCCTGGCTAGCTGATGTCTAAATAAAATGTCCAACCAAGTTACAAGTTTCAAATATTTAGAAATGGAGTTCCAGCTACACCACTTATAGAAACTATACTGGTATTATGCAGAATCTTCATGGTCAATTCCATAACCATGAAGGTTCAAGCACAACACAATATGGTTCCATCAAACATCTGGTGCCTTTTTCATCCCAGAAGACATAAAACTCTGCTCAATTCCTCAATTATCATATGGTGGCCAGGTAGAACCGTACCGTAATGGCGCCCCTTTAGAGACAGTTCAGTCTAAATTGTTTGGGAAAATATTCCGGGTCCCTAGAAGTTCCCAGATATCTGAGAAACTAAGGAGAAGAGCTGCACTGCTTAAAAAAAAACAAAAAACAATTACGAGGCCAGCCTTTCTGCGTTTTTCATTTTAAAAATATGTTTTACCAGGTTGGCCTGATTCAACAGATACTAGGCAATAACTCCATCACACATTGGAGAATAATAATGGAAAACAAACTCCATTAATTAGGATTGTCTTGGGAAACTCTCTACACATGCTAACCTATAATCAGGCAGGCAGAAAGATAAACTCATATATTAGATGCAGAATGACAAAATAGCTCAGCCTCCTTATCTAAGCATCTTCTCTTCAGCAACTCTGCCCGTGTGTGGAAACCAGAAAGTCACTTTAACTATAAAACAATGCCTAAATATTTGATGGTTCCTCACCCTGGTCAGCTATGCCTACTTGAAGGGAAATCCAGAAGTGTCCATTATAAATACAAATTACGTCCCTTTAGATCAGGGGTCGGCAACCTTAAACACTCAAAGAGCTACAAAGGTCCTAACCGGAAGCCCCCCATTCAATTCTGGAGCCGACCGGAAGTCCGCTTCCCTCACCATAGAGTCTCCTCCTAGCATGGCATCCTTTTTCCTCTACCTGTCCTAACCGAAAGCCCCATCAATTGTGGAGCCAACCAGCGACAAGGAGCCGCAGCAGAGGGATAAAAGAGCCACATGCGGCTCCCAAGCCGCAGGTTGCTGACCCCTGCTGTAGATTATAGGGAGGCGGTGGCTCAATGGATAAGACACTGAGCTTGTCGATCGAAAGGTCGGCAATTCGGCGGTTGAATCCTTAGTGCCGCATAACAGGGTGACCTCCTCTGACTTGTCCCAGCTTCTGCCAACCTAGCAGTTTGAAAGCAGGTAAAAAATGCAAGTAGAAAAAATAGGGACCACCTTTGGTGGGAAGGTAACAGTGTTCCGTGCGCCTTTGGCATTGAGTCATGCCAGCCACATGACCACGGAGTCGTCTTCAGACAGTGCTGGCTCTTCGGCTTTGAAACAGAGATGAGCACCGCCCCCTAGAGTCGGGAACGACTAGCACATTTGTGTGAGTGGAACCTTTACCTTAACCTTAGATCATAGTGGGATCTCTAAGACAAGTTTTATTAGACTGCCTGTTCTACAGAGATCTTGGGAGCAAGTACATTGCTTTTTTTAATTGACTTACTAACCTGTATGGACCTTTTAAAAAAAATATTCAACTATTTCTGGCTAATCAGTAGAATCTTAACATCTCTGACAATGATCAAATCTGCTTTTCTGCCTTTAAAATTAGATTTAAAATTCTGATCCAGGCAAGAGAAATAACTGCCACCACATTAAAAAATTCCTTTTTTATCATTTTTCTTCTTTCACTGTATTTTTCTTTTAGTCAGTCTTTAAACAACAATGAGAAGAGTATTCTATTATTTTTCTTTCTGAATATTCTGGCCTTTCAACATAAATTGATTTTTAAAAGAGAGAGAGAGAGAGAGAGAGAGAGAGTTGTGCAACAGATCGAACCAAGTTGAGTTAAAACTCCCATCTTGTGTCTCCAGAAACTTAGGAAAAGTTAAGGGTGGACCTGTTGCACCTGCTATTGTCATGTGAATGATAGGCTTACTATCAGCATAGTTTTACCAAGATCACATATCTTAGGATACTGGACCAGTCCCCCCAGTTGTTACCAGCTATGTTCATTTGCTTCTTCTGCTTTCAGTCATAGTCTATTACTTTGATGTAGTAAGGGTGAATTCCTTGCACATTCAATAATGCCTTTTGGTGATCTCTTAACGCAGGGGTCCCCCAACCCCCCCAGTCCGTAACCCCATCCTGGGCCGTGACCCGTTGGGAACTGGGCCATGCAAGTGACAGGCAAGTGCTTGGCGCTCCATTTGTACAAGAGGTGGGCGTGCACACAAAACCATCCCCTCTCCTAGCCCCCACCCCCATCCTCCTGCTGCCGCCACAGCTACTGCCAGTCCGTGTAACTGGAAAAATCGAGGCCACTGCCTTAATAATGTCCATCCCTTAACTACTTTTTGACCCTGGAATCACTACGATAGGGTTTGCGCTTGATTGATACTTTAATGACAGTTTCAATGGAGATGGCATTAAATGGATTAAAATATGCCGAAAGCATCAACATCAACACGTTGTCAACCCTGATTCAGCAAAGTGTGCTTCAACTGCAATGTGTAATTGTCTTTTTTTTTTTTTTTTTTGCTAGATGGAGGGTGACGATGATGATTATGTGCTATCAACTCATCGCCAATGCTTAGCAACCATGTAGATTATCTCTGTGACATCTATCCATAACCTGTTATTTCAAGTCTCCCAACAGTACTCTACTGCCACTTAAACCGAGTCCAGTCTATGACCTTGCTCTTGGTGATCCTCTCTTCTCTTCTCTTCTCTTCTCTTCTCTTCTCTTCTCTTCTCTTCTCTTCCTTTCTACCTTTCCCGGCTTTCTGCACACAGCTAGGTCTTTACATAATCTGTCTGAAGTAGGAGTATTGGAGCCTGGTCATTTGTGCTGGAATCAAAGGGGACACGGTGTTGCAGAGGCTTAATGTCACTGGAACTACCAGCCAAAAACGGTCTGCCCTCTAGCAGTTTGAGCCCCGCTCTGTGAGATGGAGTGAGCTCCCGTCGCTCAATCCCTAGTTCCTACCCACCCAGCAGTTCAAAAGTAGACAATATTGTGAGTAGATAAACGGGTACCACTTCAGTGGGGCGGGGGGGGGGAGAAACCTAGCTACATTCCTGTGTGTGGAATGCAGAAGCCAGCATTGGACGTGAGGCATTGCAATGCAAGGCGAGGCGAGATCGGTGGAGTAGCATGGAAGAGCCGGCAACCCGAGTGCCACTAGCTAATTGGTATAATGCTAGTTCCCCCCTGTGATGCACCCAGGATAGGTGTGCAAGTCCTAAGCAAAATGAACTAGCATTCTAGGCTGTCAGGATTGCATTCTGTCCAGCACAATGGTGGTTCATCTGGTTCTATCCGGTTCGGGCGAACTGATAGCGGTGAGACGTCATCACATCCCGTTTTTGATGCTCTGCGCATGCATGGAAGGTCTTCTGTGTGCGCTCACATTGATGAACCGGTAGCGACGGTAACTGATTATCACCCCTGGTCCAGCATGTGTAAATTTCTCTGACCTTGTATGCCATATGCTAAATAATATGTTGGAATGACCCTCAAAATGCTGAGGAAAATGCCATCATAAAGAAGAAAATTAAGCTGTATGTTCTTGCTAATTCTTATTAGCTTCTGCTAATAATCTAATAATAATAAGCTACAAATCGTGGTAACGTTTAATCAAGAACAGAGCTACTTCTAGCTGTCAAGTTACCTTTATCCCAAACAATTTAAACAAAGTTCATATCTTCTCTATTAATGAGTTGAGGGTTAGGCTAACTACACATGAAAGCCATAAGGACCTATAAAGTTCAGGAACTAGCACAAAAGAAAGATCAATTTGCTGGTATCCAAATTACCGGCAAGCCAAATGACCCATAACTGGTCTCCTATTACTATTATTGCAAACGGTAATACGATGCAATGGAACTTCACCTGATACAATCTTGAAAGTAGGAGACCGACTCTAGCAGCCGATTACAAAAGAAGAAAAAATAAGATTGGAGTTGATGCTGTTGACCTTTCGCCACTTCCTTGCCAGATCCATCGTAGCCACATTTGTTATTTGTCCCATTTAGGTAAAGGAAAAGGTTCCCCTTGCAGATATGTGCTAGTCGTTCCCAACTCTAGGGGGCGGTGCACAACTCCGTTTCAAAGCCGAAGAGCCAGCGCTGTCCGAAGACGTCTCCGTGGTCATGTGGCCGGCATGACTCAACACCAAAGGCGCACAGAACGCTGTTCCCTTCCCACCAAAGGTGGTCCCTATTTTTCTACTTGCCTTTTTTACGTGCTTTCGAACTGCTAGGTTGGCAGAAGCTGGGACAAGTAATGGGAGCTCACCCTGTTACGTGGCACTAGGGATTCGAACCGCTGAACTGGCAACCTTCTGATCAACAAGCTAAGTGTCTTAGCCACTAAGTACCCCTACCTAATTGGGGTTTAGTGAAAATAGTTAGTTTTGACCTACCTGGAAGTTGGTCAATTTTGAGACCAAGACCTCCATACCTGATTTAAAATTAAAATCAGGGTCTCCAAACTTTAAAACTTCGACTCCCAGAATTCCCCAGCCAACATGGCTGACTTGGAGAATTCCGGGAGTTCAAGGAGACAAGTCTTATGGTTGCCAAGACTGAACCAAGATTTGAGTTGGTTCAGCCCCAGAGAATGTAGGTACAGTAGATGATTTTTCAAACCCAATGGAGAATTGATGAACTGGTAGAAGGCTTCCTTAAAACTAATAGGTTATTTGGATGTAAGATCCTACCGGTAGTAGAAATTTTCTCTAGATAGTCTAAACCAGGAGTCTCCAACCTTGGCAACTTTAAGACTTGTGGACTTCAACTCCCAGAGTTCCTCAGCCAGGCTGAGGAATTCTGAGAGTTGAAGTCCACAAGTGTTAAAGTTGCCAAGGTTGGAGACCCCTGGTTTAAAGTGCTACAGCTGTGAGGGAGGTGTGGCTGTAAAACCCAAAATTTTTGCTGGTTAATTTTGAAAAGGTCTTTGAATTCACTTCAAGAGCCTCCTGTTTCTTGATCTCTCTGATGCATCTCCTGATTTCTGGAAGCTGCTTAGACTCTGAGTTGGTTTGCTGTTTGATGATGGATCCTGGCTTGTTTTCTGTCTGTGCTTCCAGCTGACTGTGAGTATATAAATATACATACACACACACTCACTAAGAAAGCTTCTTTCAAGCTTTCAAGCTCACTAAGAAAGCTTCTGATCAAAGTCTCTCGGTTTAACCTCCAACAGCATGCTCTTGAGAAAGGTGGAAACTAATCAAGGAGAGAAGCAATTTAGAACTAAGGAGAATTTTCCTGACAGAACAATCAATAAGTGGAACAACGTGCCTCCAGAAGTTGCGAATGCTCCAACACTGGAAATTTTTAAGAAAATGTTGGATAGCCATTTGTCTGAAACAGTGTAGGGTTTCCTGCCTGGGCAGGGGGTTGGACTAGAAGACCTCCAAAGTCCCTTCCAACTTTGTTATTATGTTAAAGTCTTCAGGCTGAAATCTTAAGATAACAGTAAGAGAATTGGAAGGGATCTTGGAGGTCATCTAGTCCAACTCCCCCACAGGAGACCTGTATTAGGGATTTGAACTGCCAAACTGCGGTTCTGATCGACAAGCTTTAGTGTCTTAGCCACTGAGCCACCTAGCCAGGCACTCTTGAAAACTTTGATGCTCAGCAGTGACAATAAACAAGCTTCATGGGTTCAAAAATGGGCCTCTGGTGGCTCAGCAGACTGTCTGTCTGTTATTAACACAGCTGCTTGCAATTACTGCAAGTTCAAGTCCCACCAGGCCCAAGGTTGACTCAGCCTTCCATCCTTTATAAAGGTAGGTAAAATGAGGACCCAGATTGTTGGGGGCAATAAGTTGACTTTGTATATAATATACAAATGGATGAAGACTATTGCTTAACGCAGTGTAAGCCGCCCTGAGTCTTCGGAGAAGGGCAGGATATAAATGCAAAAAAAAAAAAAAAAGCAATTTCCCATTTGGACCACTACAGTATCTCCTCTGAATTGGGAGTATTGTAATCATAGCTGTCCCCTATGTTTAAAAGGGGGTCATGAAAAAAAACAACCTACTTTTTAGATGAGCTTCTCCTCAGCCATATTTGACTTCTAACGCATCCCAACCGTTGACTTCGCAATGAATTAGAAAAGGTGGTGATTTTCTGGTTTGGCTTTTGTTCTCCTAGTCTACCCTGCAGCTAAGAGATTTTAACCTCCTATTAAAACACTAAAATAAAAATAATAAAATAAAAATGTGCTACAGCTGCTAAAAAAGCCAACACATTTTTAGGCTGCATTAAACAGAGGGATAGAATCAAGATCACGTGAAGGGTTAATACCACTTTATAGGGCCTTGTTAAGGCCACACTTGGAAAACTGCATCCAGTTTTGGTCGCCATGATGAACAAAAGACATTGAGACTCTAGAAAGAGTGCAGAGAAGAGCAACCAAGATGACTGGAGGCTAAAACATACGAAGAACAGTTGCAGGAACTGGGGATGTCTAGTTTGATGAAAAGAAGGACTAGGGGAGACATGATAGCAGCCTTCCAATATCTCAGGGGCTGCCCCAAAGAAGTGGGAATCAAGCTATTTTCCACAGCACCTGTGAGTAGGAAAAGAAGCAATGGGTGGAAACTAATCAAGGAGAGAATCAACTCAGAACTAAGGAGAAATTTCCTGACAGTTAGAACAATGAATCAATGGAACAACGTGCCTCCAGAAGTTGCGAATGCTCCAACACTGGAAATTTTTAAGAAAATGTTGGATAGCCATTTGTCTGAAACAGTGTAGGGTTTCCTGCCTGGGCAGGGGGGTGGACTAGAAGACCTCCAAAGGCCCCTCCAACTTTGTTATTATGTTAAAGTCTTCAGGCTGAAATCTTAAGATAACAGTAAGAGAATTGGAAGGGATCTTGGAGGTCATCTAGTCCAACCCCCCCACAGGAGACCTGTATTAGGGATTTGAACTGCCAAACTGCGGTTCTGATCGACAAGCTTTAGTGTCTTAGCCACTGAGCCACCTAGCCAGGCACTCTTGAAAACTTTGATGCTCAGCAGTGACAATAAACAAGCTTCATGGGTTCAAAAATGGGCCTCTGGTGGCTCAGCAGACTGTCTGTCTGTTATTAACACAGCTGCTTGCAATTACTGCAAGTTCAAGTCCCACCAGGCCCAAGGTTGACTCAGCCTTCCATCCTTTATAAAGGTAGGTAAAATGAGGACCCAGATTGTTGGGGGCAATAAGTTGACTTTGTATATAATATACAAATGGATGAAGACTATTGCTTAACGCAGTGTAAGCCGCCCTGAGTCTTCGGAGAAGGGCAGGATATAAATGCAAAAAAAAAAAAAAAAGCAATTTCCCATTTGGACCACTACAGTATCTCCTCTGAATTGGGAGTATTGTAATCATAGCTGTCCCCTATGTTTAAAAGGGGGTCATGAAAAAAAACAACCTACTTTTTAGATGAGCTTCTCCTCAGCCATATTTGACTTCTAACGCATCCCAACCGTTGACTTCGCAATGAATTAGAAAAGGTGGTGATTTTCTGGTTTGGCTTTTGTTCTCCTAGTCTACCCTGCAGCTAAGAGATTTTAACCTCCTATTAAAACACTAAAATAAAAATAATAAAATAAAAATGTGCTACAGCTGCTAAAAAAGCCAACACATTTCTAGGCTGCATTAAACAGAGGGATAGAATCAAGATCACGTGAAGGGTTAATACCACTTTATAAGGCCTTGGTAAGGCCACACTTGGAATACTGCACCCAGTTTTGGTCGCCATGATGAAAAAAAGACATTGAGACTCTAGAAAGAGTGCAGAGAAGAGCAACCAAGATGACTGGAGGCTAAAACATACGAAGAACAGTTGCAGGAACTGGGGATGTCTAGTTTGATGAAAAGAAGGACTAGGGGAGACATGATAGCAGCGTTCCAATATCTCAGGGGCTGCCCCAAAGAAGTGGGAATCAAGCTATTTTCCACAGCACCTGTGAGTAGGAAAAGAAGCAATGGGTGGAAACTAATCAAGGAGAGAATCAACTCAGAACTAAGGAGAAATTTCCTGACAGTTAGAACAATGAATCAATGGAACAACTTGCCTCCGGAAGTTGTGGATGCTCCAACACTGGAAATTTTAAGAAAATGTTGGATAGCCATTTGTCTGAAAAAGTGTAGGGTTTCCTGCCTGGGCAGGGGGTTGGACTAGAAGACCTCCAAAGTCCCTTCCAACTTTGTTATTATGTTAAAGTCTTCAGGCTGAAATCTTAAGATAACAGTAAGAGAATTGGAAGGGATCTTGGAGGTCATCTAGTCAACTCCCCACAGGAGACCTGTATTAGGGATTTGAACTGCCAAACTGCGGTTCTGATCGACAAGCTTTAGTGTCTTAGCCACTGAGCCACCTAGCCAGGCACTCTTGAAAACTTTGATGCTCAGCAGTGACAATAAACAAGCTTCATGGGTTCAAAAATGGGCCTCTGGTGGCTCAGCAGACTGTCTGTCTGTTATTAACACAGCTGCTTGCAATTACTGCAAGTTCAAGTCCCACCAGGCCCAAGGTTGACTCAGCCTTCCATCCTTTATAAAGGTAGGTAAAATGAGGACCCAGATTGTTGGGGGCAATAAGTTGACTTTGTATATAATATACAAATGGATGAAGACTATTGCTTAACGCAGTGTAAGCCGCCCTGAGTCTTCGGAGAAGGGCGGGATATAAATGCAAAAAAAAAAAAAGCAATTTCCCATTTGGACCACTACAGTATCTCCTCTGAATTGGGAGTATTGTAATCATAGCTGTCCCCTATGTTTAAAAGGGGGTCATGAAAAAAACAACCTACTTTTAGATGAGCTTCTCCTCAGCCATATTTGACTTCTAACGCATCCCAACCGTTGACTTCGCAATGAATTAGAAAAGGTGGTGATTTTCTGGTTTGGCTTTTGTTCTCCTAGTCTACCCTGCAGCTAAGAGATTTTAACCTCCTATTAAAACACTAAAATAAAAATAATAAAATAAAAATGTGCTACAGCTGCTAAAAAAGCCAACACATTTCTAGGCTGCATTAAACAGAGGGATAGAATCAAGATCACGTGAAGGGTTAATACCACTTTATAAGGCCTTGGTAAGGCCACACTTGGAATACTGCACCCAGTTTTGGTCGCCATGATGAAAAAAAGACATTGAGACTCTAGAAAGAGTGCAGAGAAGAGCAACCAAGATGACTGGAGGCTAAAACATACGAAGAACAGTTGCAGGAACTGGGGATGTCTAGTTTGATGAAAAGAAGGACTAGGGGAGACATGATAGCAGCGTTCCAATATCTCAGGGGCTGCCCCAAAGAAGTGGGAATCAAGCTATTTTCCACAGCACCTGTGAGTAGGAAAAGAAGCAATGGGTGGAAACTAATCAAGGAGAGAATCAACTCAGAACTAAGGAGAAATTTCCTGACAGTTAGAACAATGAATCAATGGAACAACTTGCCTCCGGAAGTTGTGAATGCTCCAACACTGGAAGTTTTTAAGAAGAGGTTGGACAACCATCTATCTGAAGTGGTGTAGGGTTTCCTACCTGAGCAGGGGGTTGGACTAGAAGGCCTCCAAGGTCCCTTCCAACTCTATTATTCTATTCCAGGGGTGTCAAACTTGATTTCATTGAGGGCTGTATCAGGGTTGTGTTTGACTTTAGTGGCCAGGGTGGGCAGGCCCAGCTTGATGTCACTTATGTCGGGGCCATCTGTGGTGGCCTGAGCACTGTGTCAGCCAAAACAGGCTCCCAAGCTCCGTTTTCAGCCGCAACGGCCTCCTGCTGCCCTCTGCCAGTGAAAATGGAGCTTGGGTGGGCCGCATTCGAGCTCCTAAGCTCCATTTTTGTTGGCAGAGGCACCGCAGGCCAGTCCTTTGCTGCTTCCAGAGCAACCCCGTGGGCCAGATCTAAGCACCCCGTGGGCTACATCCGGTCCCCAGGCTTTGAGTTTGACACCCCTGTTCTAGTCTATTCTACTAACTAGGTTGGAATCGTCTAGCTTTTTCAGGAACACTAAATACTACCCTTAGCAGTCCAAATCTCCTTTCCACTGCAACCTCTGAAAGCTACCGTGTTTCCCCGAAAATATTATTATTATTATTTATTATTATTTTATTAGATTTCTAGACCGCCCTTCTCCCGAAGGACTCAGGGCGGTGTACAACCAAGATAAAAATAAACAATGTACAATTAAAAATAAATTAAAAAACTTATTATACAGTTTGGTCAATTAAAATATATAAAAAATCTAAAAAAAACCAATTTAAAACTTAAATAACATTTAAATTTAAAATCTAGACAATTTAAGAAAGCCCCACGCGAACAAACAAATATGTTTTCAGTTCGCGGCGAAAGGTCCGAAGGTCAGATATTTGGCGTAAACCCGGGGGAAGTTCATTCCAGAGAGTAGGAGCCCCCACAGAGAAGGATCTTCCCCTGGGGGCCGCCAGCCGACATTGTTTGGTGGACAGCACCCTGAGAAGTCCCTCTCTGTGTGAGCGTACAGATCGGTGGGAGGCATGAGGTAACAGCAGGCGGTCCCGTAAGTACCCAGGCCCCAAGCCATGGAGCGCTTTAAAGGTGGTAACCAGAACCTTGAAATGCACCCGAAAGGCAACAGGTAGCCAGTGCAGTCTGCGCAGGAGAGGTGTTACATGGGAGCTACGTGGAGCTCCCTCTATCACCCGCGCAGCTGCATTCTGGACCAACTGAAGCCTCCGAGTGCATCTCAAGAGGAGCCCCATGTAGAGAGCATTGCAATAATCCAGACGAGAGGTAACGAGAGCATGAGTGACTGTGCATAGGGCATCCCGATCAAGGAAGGGGCGCAACTGGCGAACCAGGCGAACCTGGTGAAAGGCTCTCCTGGAGATGACCGCCAAATGATCTTCAAACAACAGCCATGCATCCAGGAGAACCCCCAAGTTGCGCACTCCTTCCTTTGGGGCCAATAACTCGCCCCCAACAGTCAGCTGCGGCTGCAGCTGACTGTATCGGGGTGCCAGCATCCACAGCCACTCCGTCTTGGAGGGATTGAGCTTGAGCCTGTTTCTCCCCATCCAGACCCGTATGGCCTCCAAACACTTCGACAGCTTCGTTGGGGTGGCCCGGGGTGGAAAAGTACAGCTGAGTATCATCAGCGTACAGCTGGCATCTCACCCCGAAGCCACTGATGATCTCACCCAACGGCTTCATATAGATGTTGAACAGGAGGGGCGAGAGAATCGACCCCTGTGGCACCCCACAAGTAAGGTGCCTTGCGGTCGACCTCTGCCCCCCTGTCAACACCGTCTGCGGCCATAATAAGACCATATATTAATTTTTGCTCAAAAAGACACATTAAGGGCTTATTTTCTGGTTAGGTCTTATTTTGGGGGGGAAATATGGTCCTAAATGCATCCACCTGGCTGACAATCTTAACTGAGGTTTGTTTTTGGGGTAGGGTTTATATTATGAGCATCCTGAAAAACCACGCTAGGCCTTATTTTCCGGTTGGGTCTTATTTTCGCGAAAACAGGGTATATGCACTTGCTTCTCTATGCAGCTACAAATCCTTTCCCCCTTTTTTTAAAAAAAAAGGAAAGGAAATGTCCTCTTTCTAAATGGTTGATCCTGCTTTTAATTAGATCTAGCAAATCGCGAAAGTGGGAGCAACTTAAAAACAAAAAAATTAGAAATCGCAGAACGTTAACTGAGGATGGAAACAATAATTCAGTCAAGAATAACACCGTTGGACCCATAAACAATTTTAAAGCTGTTTATTTAGGTTTGTGTGGGAGGACCGCTGTGGCTCAGGCATCCCATAATCCAGGCAGCAAAGGAAGAAGGGTGGCCCAGTCTTTCCGCTTTGTGAACAGTAAGACCCAAAACACAACCATGAAGCATGTTGTGTGCAAACGGCATCATCTCTATGCGCATTTATCCCACCCCACCCCATCCCCAACATAAAAGCCGTTGATGTCTATTTACAGGGCCTCACTGAATAAATATGTGATGAATCATCCATTGGCATTTTCTTCCTTGAACCATTAAACAATTAAAACCCCACATACACACATCTACAGAAGCTATCGGTTATTATTTCAAATGGAAAAATTAATTGTAAATAACTGGAAGTCAATTAAGGCAGGGTTCTGTCGGGTAATGCAAATCTTTTATAGTTTTGCTTCAGTTAACTGCCTCATTAATGATTTATAGATGCGTACGCAGCTGTGGGATCCGCCGCATTATCTAATGCACTTTGAGGATAATTACATATGAAAAGAGACGCACAGTGTGGCGCAGGCCTCTCTGAAATAACTTCCCCACTGTTGGTTCGACTGTATTAAAAATGAACAATCATTAGAAGAAGATTAGGAGGTTGTTAGCGTGGTTGAGGCTTCCACTATTTCTATCTCTCTGTAGACTAGGTAAGGTAAAGGTTCCCCTCGCACATTTGTGCTAGTCGTTCCTGACTTTAGGGGGTAGGTGCTCATCTCTGTTTCAAAGCCAAAGAGCCAGCGCTGTCTAAAGACGTCTCCATGATCATGTGGTCGGTATGACTCAACACCAAAGGCTCACAGAACGCTGTTCCCTTCCCACCAAAGATGGTCCCTGTTTTTCTACTTGCATTTTTTATGTGCTTTCGAACTGCTAGGTTGGCAGAAGCTGGGACAAGTAATTGGAGTTCACCCCATTACACGGCAGCACTAGGGATTCGAACCACTGAACTGCCGACTTTTCAATCGACAAGTTCAGCATCTTAACCATTAGGAAGTGGGGGGAAAATAGCTGTCTTCCAACCAGCACTTGACCAACTTTGTAGATGATGGTCCTTCTAAGTGAGATTGGTCTGCCCCAATCACTCCAGCAGAAGGGGCTTACTACGGATACCATTGGTCCAGGGATTTTGGTTGGTGGGATCTAGGAGAAGAGCCTTTTCTGCCTTGACTCCTGCCCTCTGGAACATCCTGTCACTGGAGGTGAGAGCCACCACCAACCACCCTTTCTGGAAGGACCTCTGTTGGTTGGCTTGGGGCACCAGTGGGGGTGCTGTAGGATGGAGACAGTTGGGCATGGCAAGTCTACTGAAGAGAAGGACCAGGGGAGACATGATAGCAGTCTTCCAATATTTGAGGGGCTGCCACAGAGAGCAAGGGGTTAGGCTATTTTCCAAGGCACCTGAAAGCCAGACAAAGAATAATGGATGGAAACTGAACAAGGAGAGATTCAACCTGGAAATATGGAGAAACTTCCTGACAGAACAATTAATCAGTGGAACAACTTGCTTCCAGAAGTTGTGAGTGCTCCAACACTGGAAGATTTTAAGAAGGTGTTGGATAACCATTTGTCTGAAGTGGTGTAGGGTTTCCTGCCTAAGCAGGGGGTTGGACTAGAAGGCCTCCAAGGTCCTTTCCAACTCTGTTATTGTATTTATATTTCTAAGTTATATATATTTAGACCTTGGAATCTTAAACCATCCTGTCTGTAGCAAATTAAAGCATTGTTGACAGATGGCTATCCAAGCCCTTCACCATCTAGCAAAGGACAGCCCACCATGCTGTTAGATCATTAGTCCTGTCAAATTGTTCTTACTAGCTAAGCATCATTTTCCCCGTTTCTTGCCTTCCAAATAGGTGGTCTTGAACTTTCCTGCTTTTTAAAAAACTTGTTTATAATATAAAATACAAAAACAAATAGTAGGGAAAATAGGGGAGGGAAAGGGGGAAGGGAAGAGTGTAGAAAAGAAGGAGAAAAGAAAGAAAAAGATGTTGACTTCTGACTCCAGTAGAATAAGATAATAACATCAAACCTCAACTTTTTTACTTTTACCTAGTCCTATAAGCTAGCCATTTCTATATTAACAAATCTATCTAATTGTTGTGTCTTTGGCTCCCGAGCCTGGCCTCTTGGCAGAGAGTCACAGAGAGTGAGGGGGAAGAGCCGACAGGGCTTCCCTCTGCAGGACCTTCCTCTCTGACTCCGCTCCAGGTTCCAGAGGCAGGCCAGGAGGAGGAGATGATGAGGCCTCTTTCTCCCGCACCTTCCCCCTCCCAGGCAATGCCTCAAGACCCAGCTGCTGACAATCAGTCCTGGTTAAATCCCAGGCATCGCAGAAAGGAGAGGCGGGAACAACAAAAGAAGGGGTGGGGCAGGCCTAGAGAGTGCTGAGTCACGGAGCCACACCCCACAGGGTATAAAAGCATGAGGAGCTGCTCTATAGCTTCATGTGACAGACAAAAAATGAATCTTGGAAACTTTGGCTGCAATATTTCAAGACTAAGAATTTGTCTTCTGGATTTCTGTTTATTTCTGAACTCTTGGTTGTTCCAGCAACGAACTGCAGTTACGTTGGCTTCTGAGGAGATAAGAGAACTTGGCAGGCAACTGCAGGTTCGTTGCCAGAACTGATAGCTGTCGTAGGAATAAATTGCTGGCAAATATAGTCAGCTGGCGTGTCTTCTTGGTTGTGGTTGGGGGGGACAGAACACTAATCAGTAAAACCCAAAATCAAAGTTTCTGTCAACTCTGAATCAAATCGAACCTGGCTGAAGCTATCTTTTGCTGCTTCATAGTTGTCCCGTAATATAGGGGAGGATCAGGGGCAAATAGCTAGACCCAGGGTGGGCTTCAAAAAAATTAGCAAGGGGTTCTCTGCCCAGTTGCTGGGTGAGTATGGCCATGGTGGGCGTGGCCTAGTCAGCCTCCTGCACCATGGGGGGGAGTGTTTTTGCCCTCCCCAGGCTCCAATTGTTCCAATATGGCAGACATGGTTGCTTATCTCAACCGCATCATGACACCGAATAATAGATGGCTTAGTCATTCATGTCTGTTTTTATCCCCTGAGTGTCCCCCTTGAACACAGTGTGTGTGATGTGAATTCCCTGCCCTTACAAGTGACAATGTTCATTTCTTTTATTTCTTTTTGCCCTGCGACAGCCCCCCCTCCCCCACGACAGCTTATAAATAACCCCACAAAACCTGGGAGCATATTTACTGTATATATCAGTGGCACTTCTTTTAAGAAGTGAGGAAGGTTTAGTGTTTCACTCCCTTTGCTATATTAAAAGGGTAGGGCCCTTGGGTTCAGAGACAGACAGAGAGAGAGAGGGAGAGAGAGAAGGGAAGGGACCCAAGTTAAGAAATGCAGTTCTATAAATTATTAGAACATTTTGCTGGAAGGTTGAGTAGCTTCACGGGAATATCATTTAGATCCCTTATCTATTCTCCTCAAATGTTTGCAGGGCAACGGGTCCAACAAATCTATTGCACTTTTGAAGCTGCTCTATTTCAGTTGAACATAAATTTCACTAAATTTAGAGCCATCAAGACTGCAGGCCATTAATATGTTCAAATAATCTTCTGCTTAAGATTTCAGATGTCAGGTTTTGAGGTAAGCAGAGGCTGAATTTAGTAGCGGTTGCAAACACATGGAAGCTCCCAACTTTAGGAGAATCTTATCTTTAGCTCTCCCCGTAGCTGTCCCAGAAGCAAAATATAGGAAAACCCCATATGAAACTAGATACTGGCCCTTTGATATAAATACCAAGAAGCCACATCTCTGTTTTTTTCTGTACTGCTAATTTCAGGAAGATTTGTGACTCCTTGGTTATCCCTATTTTATGTAACTTTCCAAGGAATTCTGGTTTAAGTTTTATTTGCATTGTTAAACAAGATAAATTTATTTCTCTAAAAGGAGGAAAATTTGGAATAGCGTGTGTAAGCTTTGACCACAAATTGTTACCAGCGATTCTTGTTGTTAGGGGATAGTTTTCTGTTGTTTGTTTTAATTGAACGTACTGTTATTGATCAGCGATTGAAATAAAGTATCTGTTTGTCAGCTTTTGGATATTCCAATTTTGTGCGGAGAAAATATATTGATATTTTCTAATGAATTTTGACCAATGGATTTGTAATTACAGCCTGCAAGACATATTATAATTTATATGAATTCTGTACAGTGCTTAGCTACACCTGTGGTATGTGTATACATACTTATTTTGCTTTAAACTGCATTAAAAAATAATAATAAACTACCAAGAGATATTGGTAGTTGATGATATGAAAGGCTAGTAAATAAAAATCAACATTTGCTGGGGAGGGAGGTTATAAATTCAGCAACAACTAAATCTTTAACTGATTATTAATACATAACTATTTGGGATGTTGTATAACCGCAAGACAAAACTGCATTATATCTGTGTCCGACTATAGATACTATAAGGGACACGGTGGCTCAGGGGCTAGGACATTGAGCTTGTCAATTGAAAGGTCGGCAGCTCAGCGGTTCGAATCCTTAATGCTGCCGTGTAACGGGGTGAGCGCCTGTTACTTGTCCCAGCTTCTGCCAACCTAGCAGTTTCGAAAGCACGTAAAAATGCAAGTAGAAAAAATAGGGACCACGTTTGGTGGGAAGGTAACAGCATTCTGTGCGCCTTTGGCATTGAGTCATGCCGGCCACATGACCACGGAGATGTCTTCGGACAGCGCTGGCTCTTCGGCTTTGAAATGGAGATGAGCACTGCCCCCTAGAGTCGGCAACGACTAGCACGTATGTGCGAGGGGAACCTTTACCTTTACCTTTACTATAACCGCAAGACAAAACTGCATTACATCTGTGTCCGACTATGGATACTATCAATGTGATTAGCAAGCATAAAGGTGCTTCGTTTTTCTTTTTTCTTTTTGTTTAATTAAATACCAACACAGCAGGGAATTTTTATAGCAAGCAGAGTTGGAGACAGTAGCTGTGCACTGCACCGCTGTGTGTCAACAAATACTGGCCCCTTAGATAGGTAGATGTTTAATATCAGAATTAGAAGTCCACTGCCAAAATCTTCCATGCAAAGCTTGGTTTACAGTTTTCTGTTTTTATTTACAAGCTCGAGAATGTCTTTTCAGATTCCGCTCCATGCGGCTTTTGAGCTTAATGGTCGGAGATGGCTCTGAATTAGGGTGTTGATGGCGAAGGTTCTGTTACAGATCTCCCTCCTGATCAACAGAGTTGGAAGGGACCTTATAGGTCATCCAGTCCAACCCCCCCACTTAAGCTAGAGGCCCTACACCATTTCTGACAAATGGCAGTCCAGTCTCTTCTTGAAAGTCTCAAGTGATGAAGCCCCCACAACTTCCAAAGGCAACTTCTGTTCCATGGGTTGATTGTTCTCACTGTCAGGAAATTTCTCCTCATTTCTAGGTTGAATCTCTCCTTGTTTAGTTTCCATCTGTTAGTCCCTGTCTGGCCTTCGGGTGCCTTGAAAAATAGCTTGACCCTCTCCTCTCTGTGGCAGCCCCTCAAATATTGGAAGACCACTATCATGTCTCCCCTAGTCCTTCTCTTCAGTAGACTAGCCATGTCCAGTTCCAGTTTTGACTATCCCTGAATTATTGTGGAGAGAAAGGAGAATGTCAGGATGGAACTGGCCTCCAGAAACTGCGGGTGCTCCATCATTGAAAGCTTTTAAGACAAAACCGTGCAACCACTTGTCTGAAATGGGTATAGGGTTTCCTGCTTGAGCATTTATTATAAATTTACCACCGAATTGTTGGAGATGTGGTTACAAGCTAGGCACATACTACCATATATGATGGATGTGCCCCAAGATAAAAAAAAAATTGGCAAAAAATTAAAAATTGGTTGGAGGAAATTACCCAATTAAAAATGGAATTTAAACCAGAACTTTATTTATTAGGAATAATTATCCCAAAAATAGACAAATCTTTACAATATCTAATACTTCATATATTAACGGCAGCAAGGATTGCTGTTGCATATGGATGGAAACAAAACAATGTACCAGGAGAGGAAATAATAATTTGAAAAATTCTACAATGTGCAGAAATAAGATGACGCTGAAAATTAAGGAAAGGGAAGAGTCGGACTACTATAAAGTGTGGAATTATATGATTGGTTAGAAAAAAGATATCAAAATAGTAAATCGGAATGTTAATCTAATTAGGTTAAAACTAGGAAGTGTAAGTTACTGAATAGTGTTAGCCGAATAATGACGGTTCTGGAAATAGACACCAATGTAAATATAAGCACGTAGATGAATGATTGAATAAGAACAGAGAATACAGCATATATCTATGTCGATACAGCAAGCTGTAAAATAATATATGATGTAATGTTATGTTTGTTACGTGTTTTTAATGTGTTTTTGTTTTTTTGTTGTATTTTTCTTTACTTTGTTTTTAAAAGTCAAAAGTTTAATAAAAATTATTTTTTTAAAAAAGGCAAAACTGTGCAACACACTTGTCTGAAACGGGTATAGGGTTTCCTGCTTGAGCAGCGGGTTGGACTAGAAGATCTCCAAGATTCCTTTCAAACCTTGTTCTTCTGAATTTGTCCCCTTATTAGAGATTGGGAGTGGGGGGGGCACCGTTTTTCAGTGGTTCTCCTCCTATCTCTCTGACCAATCGCAGATGGTGTTGGCAGGGGGGCAGAGGTCGACCGCGAGGCACCTCATGTGTGGGGTGCCACAGGGGTCGGTTCTCTCGCCTCTCCTGTTCAACATCTATATGAAGCCACTGGGGGAGATCATCCGTGGTTTTGGGGTGCAATATCATCAGTACGCTGATGACACGCAGCTGTACATTTCCACCCCTGACCACCCCAATGAGGCCGTCGAAGTGATGTCCCGGTGTTTGGAAGCCGTATGGGTCTGGATGGGGAGGAACGGGCTCAGACTCAATCCCTCCAAGACTGAGTGGCTGTGGATACCAGCGTCCTGGTACAGTCAGCTGGTTCCATTGCTGACTGTTGGAGCCGAATCATTGGCCCCTATGGAGAGGGTCCGCAACTTGGGTGTTCTCCTGGATGCTCGGCTGTTGTTCGAGGAACATATGACAGCCGTCGCCAGGGGAGCCTTTTATCAGGTACGCCTGATCCGCCAGTTGCGCCCCTTCATAGACCGGGATTCTTTGTGCACGGTCACTCATGCCCTCGTCACTTCCCGCCTGGACTACTGTAACACTCTCTACATGGGGCTCCCCTTGAAGAGCACCCAGAGGCTCCAACTGGTCCAGAATGCGGCTGCGCGGGTGATAGAGGGAGCCACTCGTGGCTCCCACATAACACCTCTCCTGCGCAGGCTGCACTGGTTGCCGGTGGTCTTCTGGGTGCAATTCAAGGTGTTGGTAACCACCTTTAAAGCGCTCCATGGCTTAGGACTGGGCTATTTACGGGACCGCCTGCTGCCGCCGATAGCCTCCCATCGACCTGTGCGTTCCCACAGGGAGGGTCTCCTCAGTGTGCCGTCAGCCAAACAATGCCGGCTGGCGACCCCTGGGGGAGAGCCTTCTCTGTGGGGGCACCTACCCTATGGAATGAGCTTCCTCCGGGGTTACGATCACTTCTCGACCTCCGGACTTTCCGACGCGAGCTCAAGACTCTTCTGTTTCACCGCGCAGGGCTGGCCTAATATGTTAATGTTTTTTTTAGTCAGGGTTTTATTATTATTTTAATTAATTTTAACGTTAGCCAAAATTGAATTAGATTTTTTATAATGTTTTTTAACTTTATTTATTAGGAATAATTATCCCAAAAATAGACAAATCTTTACAATATCTAATACTTCATATATTAACGGCAGCAAGGATTGCTGTTGCATATGGATGGAAACAAAACTATGTACCAGGAGAAGAAATAATAATTCGAAAAATTCTACAATGTGCAGAAATAAGATGACGCTGAAAATTAAGGAAAGGGAAGAGTCGGACTACTATAAAGTGTGGAACAAATTATATGATTGGTTAGAAAAAAGATATCAAAATAATAAATCAGAATGTTAATCTAATTAAGTTAAAACTAGGAAATGTATGTTACTGAATAGTGTTAACCGGATAATGACGGTTCTGTAAATAGACACCAATGTAAATATAAGCATGTAGAGGAACAATTGAATAAGAACATATATATCTATGTCGATACAGCAAGCTGTAAAATAATATATGATGTAATGTTATGTTATTATGTGTTTTTAATGTGTTGGATTTTTTTGTATTTTTCTTTATTTTGTTTTTAAAAGTCAAAAGTTTAATAAAAATTATTTTTTAAAAAAAGGCAAAACTGTGCAACACACTTGTCTGAAACGGGTATAGGGTTTCCTGCTTGAGCAGCGGGTTGGACTAGAAGATCTCCAAGATTCCTTTCAAACCTTGTTATTCTGAATTTGTCCCCTTATTAGAGATTGGGAGTGGGGGGGGGCACTGTTTTTCAGTGGTTCTCCTCCTATCTCTCTGACCAATCGCAGATGGTGTTGGCAGGGGGGCAGAGGTCGACCGCGAGGCACCTCATGTGTGGGGTGCCACAGGGGTCGGTTCTCTCGCCTCTCCTGTTCAACATCTATATGAAGCCACTGGGGGAGATCATCCGTGGTTTTGGGGTGCAATATCATCAGTACGCTGATGACACGCAGCTGTACATTTCCACCCCTGACCACCCCAATGAGGCCATCGAAGTGATGTCCCGGTGTTTGGAAGCCGTACGGGTCTGGATGGGGAGGAACGGGCTCAGACTCAATCCCTCCAAGACTGAGTGGCTGTGAATACCAGCGTCCCGGTACAGTCAGCTGGTTCCATCGCTGACTGTTGGAGCCGAATCATTGGCCCCTATGGAGAGGGTCCACAACTTGGGTGTTCTCCTGGATGCTTGGCTGTTGTTCGAGGAACATATGACAGCCGTCGCCAGGGGAGCCTTTTATCAGGTACGCCTGATCCGCCAGTTGCGCCCCTTCATAGACCGGGATTCTTTGTGCACGGTCACTCATGCCCTCGTCACTTCCCGCCTGGACTACTGTAACGCTCTCTACATGGGGCTCCCCTTGAAGAGCACCCAGAGGCTCCAACTGGTCCAGAATGCGGTTGCGCGGGTGATAGAGGGAGCCACTCGTGGCTCCCACATAACATCTCTCCTGCTCAGGCTGCACTGGTTTCCGGTGGTCTTCTGGGTGCAATTCAAGGTGTTGGTAACCACCTTTAAAGCACTCCATGGCTTAGGACTGGGCTATTTACGGGACCGCCTGCTGCCACCAATAGCCTCCCATCGACCTGTGTGCTCCCACAGGGAGGGTCTCCTCAGTGTGCCGTCAGCCAAACAATGCCGGCTGGCGACCCCCGGGGGACAGCCTTCTCTGTGGGGGCACCTACCCTATGTAATGAGCTTCCTCCGGGGTTATGATCACTTCTCGACCTCCGAACCTTCCGACGCGAGCTCAAGACTCTTCTGTTTCACCGCGCAGGGCTGGCCTAATATGTTAATGTTTTTTTTAGTCAGGGTTTTATTATTATTTTAATTAGTTTTAACGTTAGCCAAAATTGAATTAGATTTTTTATAATGTTTTTTAACTTTATTTATTAATATTGTTTTACGTTGGCTGTAAACAGCCCTGAGTCCTTCGGGAGAAGGGCGGTATAAAAATTTAATAAAACTAAACTAAACTAACTTATTATTTGCAACACAATGCCCAACCTTTTCCCTAGCTAAAAGCCAGGCAAAAGCTTTTTTAAAAAAAAAAAGAAATCAAAAAAGCAAAGGAAGGGGACAAGAAATAGGAGAGGCCCTCTGTTCTTACAAGCCGACAGATTTGTGTGCATACATTATACATTTCCCAGTTTTGTTATTCCGGCAGAGTCAAGGTTATAAAAGATAGGTGACTTCAAACCAGGTGGAACCTTTAGCTTCATCCCACTTTGTTTACCCATAGTGGCATATGTAGGATAATTTATTGGAGAAGCAAGAGTGGCTATAGATTTTATCTGTCACCTGCCTCCACACTGCAGTTCTACGGATCCAGGTAGGGAGGGACAACCCGAACAGCAATCAGGCCATAAATGTATTCCCAAACTTCGCTTTTCACCTGGCAAAATGTACACTTGGGGAACTGTAACACAATTCCGGTGGGTCCCAATATTTTGACTCGAATCCTTTTTAAAATAGCACAATCTTCTTATTTATCCATGCACGCTTCATTGTTCGGTGGCTAAATGCTGGTTTTCTTTCTTTCTTTTCTTTAAATAATTGGTTATTTTTTTCCCTCTTACTATATTTTGCATCCCTGCAAGAACTCAAGATGAGTTCCTAAGAAGTTGCCACAGTTTTTTCCCCAGGATGAGTGTCAGGGTTATAACTCCATAGAAAGCAGAACTCTGAGGCAGGCAAGTTCCTCAAAGAACAATTTTATTGGAGATATCATGTGGCACAAGCTGGTAAAAAATGACTCTGAAAGTTCCCACGGTTTTCACCTGATTAAACAGTGAAAATTTCCCCCTTTCCCCAAACAATCACCTTGTCCAGTCAAGGTGCTGGATGGTTGCTTGGATACTGTGCTCCTCCTCTCTCCAGCCACCTATTGGAATGTCCTTGGTTCCCACAGGAAACGATTTTGTTTTGGCTACAACTCCCCCCATCTAACTATGTTCCCCCTCCCTATCCCTTCTTCGCACTGTGACAACCCTGAAGCCTCCAAAATGGCCCCAGCCAGGTTTGCTTCCGAGTTGATATTGAGTTGGAAAAGTGGGAGTCTTCTGAAGCATTTGAGATTCGGCAGCTGTTTAGAAGAACTTGATCTAAATTAGAACCAGGGGTGGGATTCAGCCGGTTCAGATCGGTTTGGGAGAACCGTTAGCTCCGACAATCAGCTGAGAGCGAACCGGTTCTCTCCAATGATCAGCTGGGCCCGCCCGCCTCTGCGCTATACTGACCTATATTTCCTTTGTTTTAAGCCCAGCTGATAGGCACGGCAGAGTGGATTGCTCACCAGAGCTGCAGTAGAAGGTAAGTTTTAGAGCTGTTTTGTTTGGCACACGTGCTCAGCGAACCGGTTGTTACACTGGCTGAATCCCACCGCTGATTAGAACGGATGAAGGATGGTACTTCTCTAGAAATAGGAAGGATGAGGTCAAGCAAAGCCCATTTCTCTATTCATTATTCTGAGCATCGGTTTTGTTACAAGGGAAAACTGAATTCTGTTCTGCTCAATTTCTTCTAAAATAACTCTTTAAAAACCAGGAAGCCCAAATGATCTTCTGGGCTTCATCTGAGATTGTTTTTTTTTCTAAAATCTCTATGCTATAATGCCAAATTAACAAATGATATCACCTATCTCCATCCACTTATGACTGTAACTTTGTTGCTTGTATCCTTATGATTTATACTGATATTGATTGTTCCGATTGCTTAATTGTAGCCTATGACTATCATTACGTGTTGTATCATTAAGTCTTAAATCTGTACCCTATGACTATCATTAAGTGTTGTAAGTGTTGTACCTTGATGAAGGTACCTTTTCTTTTATGTACACTGAGAGCGTATGCACCAAAGACAAATTCCTTGTGTGTCCAATCACACTTGGCCAATAAAAAATTCTATTCTATTCTATTCTATTCTATTCTATTCTATTCTATTCTATTCTATTCTATTCTATTCTATTCTGCCATGGCTTTTCCTGATTGAAATATTCATGGTCATATATTTATTTCGATAAGAAAATGGAAAATTGAACAAATGGAAGGTTTTAGTAAAGTCTTTATTTGTACCCTACGACTATCATTAAGTGTTGTACCTTAGAATTTTTGATGAACCTATCTTTTCTTTTATGTACACTGAGATCATATGCACCAAGACAAATTCCTTGGCCAATAAAAATTTTCTATTCTATTCTATATAAGAAAAGGCAGACTAAAGGAGACTCAAGTGCTTTCCCCCCCACACCCCCAAGAAAAGACAACTGGACTTCGTTTTTGCTTGAAGACATTTCCCTTCTCATCCAAGAAGCTTCTTCAGTTTTGACTGAATGGTGGAGAATGGAAGGATTTATATCCCTTGCAGTCATAGGGTCGTTAGAGAGTCATTGGGGCCACTTGGATATTTATGACACCACCTCTCTCCTGTTTACAACACAGTCCTTTCAGCAGTTCCATGAAAGCTCCTCACCAGGGGCGGAATTCAATTTTTTTTACTACAGGTTCTGTGGGCGTGGCTTGGTGGGCATGGTGTGGCTTGGTGGGCGTGGCTTGGTGGGCGTGGCTGAGGAAGGATACTGCAAAATCCCCATTCCCTCTCCACTCCAGGGGAAGGGTATTGCAAAACCCCCATTTCCTCCCCACTCTGGGGCCAGCCAAAGGTGGTATTTGCCGGTTCTCTGAACTACTGAAAATTTCCGCTGCCGGTTCTCCAGAACCTGTCAGAACCTTCTGGATTTCACCCACACCCATTTGCCCTATTCAGGTGACCCCCGAGAGCACGGATAAACCTCCAAGTGGCCTCAACGGCTCTCAGAAAAAGGGCTAACGCCTGATGACTGCAAGGAATATAAATCCTTCCATCCTCCACCATTCAGTCAAAACTGAAGAAGCTTCTTGGATGAGAAGCAAAATGTCTTCAAGGAAAAACAAAGTCCAGTTACCTCTTGAAAAAAGCACTTTTGGGACAACCGTGACCTGGATGACTGAGAGTCTCCATAGACCTAAAGGAGACTAAGTATTTTTGTTCAAAGAATAGAATAGAACAGAACAGAACAGAACAGAACAGAACAGAACAGAACAGAATAGAATAGAATAGAATAGAATAGAATAGAATAGAATAGAATAGAATAGAATAGAATAGAATTTTTTATTGGCCAAGTGTGATTGGACACACAAGGAATTTGTCTTGGTGCATATGCTCTCAGTGTACATAAAAGAAAAGATACGTTCATCAAGGTACAACATTTACAACACAATTGATGGTCAATATATCAATATAAATCATAAGGATTGCCAGCAACAAAGTTACAGTCATACAGTCATAAGTGGAAAGAGATTGGTGATGGGAACGATGAAAAGATTAATAGTAGTGCAGATTTAGTAAATAGTTTGACAGTGTTGATGGAATTATTTGTTTAGCAGAGTGATGGCCTTCGGGGAAAAACTGTTCTTGTGTCTAGTTGTTCTGGTGTGGATAAAGCTGGATAATGTTTATTGGTTGTTGGGAAAGCAAACTCAGCATAATCTAGGCTTATTTGGATGAAAATTGATTTTGGTTCATAATACCAAAACAACAACAACAACAACAAAAAACCCTAAACCCAAATATAGAAAAAATGAAGATAGGAAACCAACCCATTTCTGCTATCCTTTGAAATGTATTGAATACATCCCAGATAATAAATAAATAGGAGAATATGATGAAAGGTCATCAAAGCATTCAACCTTCTGGCTACTCTGACACTACTCATAAGCTTTTGAATTGTAAAAAATTAGCACCCACCCGTCTCCTAGAAGAATGAAATATTTTGAGAAATATTAAAAAGGTAGAATATTATATTTCCCTGGATGAGAAATGGAGAAACATGCTCTTGGAAAACAGCCCCCCACCACCTTTCCTAATAGCAAATGTCAGTGCTTAAGAGATAAAGAGAGAGATAGCTCTACTCATAAGCAAAATAACCTCACCCAAGATCCAACAAAGATAGGATCAGCCCTCAGCCACAATAGGAATTACCCAAAGCCCCTTCATTGCATCATCTCAGTTGCACCACCCCAAGCAGTTCAAACTTCAACCAAACCTAGCTCAGACAAACTCCTAGGATTTGTACTTTGCCTATAGAGCCAGCTATGACCCCTACATAACCCCTTCATGGGCCCATGGGAGACTGACAACAGCCAATAGAATACATGTTCTTCCACAGGAACAGGAAGCTCAAGTGTAAAGCCAAAGAGACGGTATACATAGCCCCACTCTCAACTTTATGTGATCAGCTGCACCAGTAGTACAACCATGAGGTTTTGTTCATCAATTAATGGACTCTTTTTCCAATCAGTCTCCAGCCTCCATTTTGTCTCCAGTGCCTTTTTCCTGGCTTGGAACTGAGCCAGATGGATAGTTCTTCCAACAGAATCTTAGAAAACAGAACTGAGTAATCCTTGAATTTATAAAGATAAAGGTGAAGGTTCCCCTTGCACATATGCACTAGTCATTCCTGACTCTAGGGGGCGGTGCTCATCTCCGTTTCAAAGCTGAAGAGCCAGCGCTGTCCAAAGACGCCTCCGTGGTCATGTGGCCGGCATGACTAAATGCCAAAAGCGCACAGAACGCTGTTACCTTCCCACTAAAGGTGGTCCCTATTTTTCTACTTGCATTTTTTTTTACATGCTTTTGAACTGCTAGGTTGACAGAAGCTGGGACAAGTAATAGGAACTCACCCCATTACGCGGCGCTAAGGATTTGAACTGCTGAACTGCCGACCTTCTGATTGACAAGCTCAGCATCTTAGCCACAGAATCACCGCATCCCTCTAACTTATAGAGTTATAACTTACAGGTCAGCCCAAGTTCTCTTATTATAAAAGGTCTCATAACACCAATGCTTCATACATGCAACAACCCTCATTATGTTTCTGCCAATCCCAAGAAAAACCGTACGCACGATTATCTAGAGAAGAAACTAAACTGAGCCAAGCAGACGCCATGTTACTATCCTGACGGCAGGAAAGTTAACTTTCCTTTGGAATAATTTGGGAGGCTAATGCATCGGAACGGAGCAAATGAAAACGTATTAATTTCTAGAGAGGGAGAGCTACGTGAAGTTCAGGCCAGGAGACCAGTAATTTATTTTACATTTGAAAAACAAGAGGGAGTGATTTACCAGACTGTACCCATCAGCCTTCTGGAGCTCATCGTCAGGGACAGAAAAATTGATAGAGATGTTTTAGAAGAGTTGGCATCCCTGGAGACTATCTCTTGCATTTAATAAGGGGGGGCTGGAAAAAAAAAGCACCTTTTGCGCATCCAATAAAAGTTGAGCCTCTCATGAAGATTTATACCATATTACACTGAGAAATTCAATGTACAACGATCCCCTGGTGTGCACACAGCTCAGAGTAATTCTCCTTGACTATGTGATCAACTTAGATTCGATGTCAGGTCTGCTGTATTCAATATTGCATGCTTATAGAGGGAAAAGAATATCTCCACTTCATAAGGAGGTTTACCCGTTGTCTTAAGCAAGCCAAAGTTGCTATCCTAAGCAGGTTCGCTGCTAATTGAATCCCATAAACATAATTAATGCACGGCGACCAATATCTCAAGAAGGAACGGTGGCTGCAGATTTAATACAGCGTTTATATTATCAACATCTGATTTAATTTATATTAAAAAGTGTTGAGGAAAAGAATAGCTCTGGTCAATAGCCGCCGAGAGAACTAAGTCAGTTGAGTATAACTAAACTAAGTGAAGAAATTATTTGCCAATCTTCTTCTTCTTCTTTTCTTTTGGACTGACTCTCCTTGAATTGGATGATAGTAATTTGCTTTTGAAATTTCTATCGAAGGGGTAGATAATCTTGTAGATGGAAGGTAGTGCTTTGCAGCTACTTAATGATGAGATAGCCAAGGGCTGTATCATGTCTTAATATCCTATCCTTAATGCAGTAGTCAACTTTCTAACAGCCAAGAGAATTTTCTGGCTTCTCACACATTCCCATCTCAATTCTCCCAAAGGTGCTTTCTCAAGAGACAACTTGGACTTTCACTTCTCATCCAAGAAGCTTCTTCAGTTATGACTGAATGGTGGGGAATGGAGGGATTTAGACTCCTTGCAGTCATCACTCAGAGAGAGTAAGGTAAAGGTAAAAGTTCCCCTCGCACATACGTGCTAGTCATTCCCAACTCTAGGGGGCAGTGCTCATCTCCGTTTCTAAGCCAAAGAACCAGCGCTGTCCAAAGACGTCTCTGTGGTCATGTGGCCAGCATGACTAAACACCAAAGGCGCACAGAACGCTGTTCCCTTCCCACCAAAGGTGGTCCCTATTTTTCTACTTGCATTTTTTACGTGCTTTTGAATTGCTAGGTTGGCAGAAGCCCCGACAAGTCATGGGAGCGCACCCTGTGACATGGCACTAGGGACTTGAACCGCCGAACTGCCGACCTTTCAATCGACAAACTCAGCGCCTTAGCCACTGAGCCACCACGTCCCTTTTTCTAGAGAGTACTAATGACCAGATACCTGCAAGAAATATAAATCCTTCCATTCCCGTCCAGTGAGAAGAAGCTTCTTGGATGAGAAGTGAAATGTCTTCAAGGAAAATCAAAAAAAGTCCAGTTGCCTCTTGGAAAAAAGCACCTTTGGGACTACGATGACCTGGATGACTGAGAATCTCCATAGACGTTCCCTCAGTTCCCAGGGAAATTGGCAAGAAGAATTTATCTCCTGGGGCTTTTGAATTAAGTGGCATCTAAGGAGTCTTCAGAGTGATGGAAAGCCATGTCCCAGAAGGTACCCACGTCAACAGTAGCACCTTTCAAACGTGAAAAGCTCAAACATCCACTGAGAGAAATATGTAAGAAATTCTCAAGCATCCTTAGAATCTTTATATATATATAAATGGCGCTCTCTCTCTCTCTCTCTCTCTCTCTCTCTCTCTCTCTCTCTCTCTCTGTGTGTGTGTGTGTGTGTGTGTGTGTGTTCCAGCATAACTCTGGAATGCCTTGAGCAATTTCAACCAAACTTGGTACATGGATGATTTACTCTCTGGAAAAATATACTCTGGGGGTAAGACACCCCTAACAACCCTTGGGGTGAATATAGCAGCCACGCTGCCCAGCTGATCGGTCCCGGTGGCTGCCCACAGTGGCCATGCACCACCTGCTGGGCCATTCCGGACGGTGAGGAGGACCGTTGCCACCAGATGGGTGTTTATTTATTTATTTATTTATTGTTTTGTCTGCCGAAGGACTCAGGGCAGTTTACAGCCGAATAAAACAACAATATAAAAATTAAGAACATTATTAAAAGACTTATTCAATTTGGCTAACAGCTAAAATTCAATAAAAACTAAAAACTTAAATTAAACTCCATTAAAAACCCCATTAAAACTATTAGGCCAGTCCTGCGCGACGGAACAAGAATGTCTTTAGCTCGCGTCTAAAGGTCCGGAGGTCAGGGAGTTGACGTATCACTGGAGGTAGCTCGTTCCAGAGGGCAGGAGCCCCCACAGAGAAGGCCCTCCCCCTGAGGGCCTCCAGTTGACATTGTCTGGCCCAGGCAGTTGTTGGCCTAGGCGGTTACTGTGGCGGCTGGCCATGAGCAGCCCCAATGCTGAATGGTGATTACCGGTGGGCGTGGGCAGCTGGATGAACAGGGAGTGGGGCCCAAAGACTTATAGTGATTTTGTGTATGATTTTACTTTATAATGTGTATATTGTACGTATACTTTTAAAAGCCTGGAAGGATTGGTATACATAAATACCCAGGCAATGCCAGGTTATCAGCTATAAAGAATAAAAACCGAAGCTGCTTTCATAGTAGAAATAACTCTTGTGAGAAACTGCAAGATAGATTACAACACAGCATTAAATAAAAGATTTGAGCAGGTGGCTTTAAATAAAAATCGAGGAATGTTCTTTGTGGCATCTTGTCATTGTCAGAAATTCAGTGGATATCCGTGTGATAGTGTCGCTGTATGTTCCTCTCATTTGCTGTCGCTGGCTATGATTAGGCTCTTTATGCTGCTGTTTCATGTTTGGATGCAGTCTCTGGGCTCATAATCTGTTAAGAATTCTGTTATATAGTTGAGCAGTAAAGCACATGGTTACTGTACTCTTTGTTTGCTCTGTGTGGTGCTTTACATAAACAGATTTTCTAACATAGATGTTTACTTTTGTGGCAATTCCTAAAGCATGAAAAGCCTTTTGTGAGACAATCAACAAAGGATTTTGGTCTTGATTTAAAATTCCTGTTAGTATTTTTTTTTTATTTGAATTTATATCCCGCCCTTCTCCGAAGACTCAGGGCGGCTTACACTGTGTTAAGCAATAGTCTTCATCCATTTGTATATTATATACAAAGTCAACTTTTTTGCCCCCAACAATCTGGGTCCTCATTTTACCTACCTTATAAAGGATGGAAGGCTGAGTCAACCTTGGGCCTGGTGGGACTTGAACTTGCAGTAATGGCAAGCAGCTGTATTAATAACAGACAGACTTAGTCTGCTGAGCCATCAGAGGCCCTTTAGAGACATTTATGATGTCTCTTCTTATTCCTGAACTGAGAGGCATCATTGGAGGTCTTCTACTCAGAGCCCGAGATCTTATACCATCCCGATCAAACGGTTGTTCAATCTCTTCTTAAAAACCTTCAGTGAAGGAGCACCCACAACTTCTGAAGGCAAACCATTCCACTGATTAATTGTCTCCCTTTCAGGAAATTTCTCCTTTATTTTAGGCTGGATCTCTCTTTAATATTCTTCCACCCATTACTTCTTCTCCTGCCCTCTGGTGCTTTGGAGAATAAGGCAATCCCTTCTTCTTTGATTCCTCTTCTGCTGCCTTTGGGCAGGAGGTCCTACATTTTAGTAGCCATACCTATTTCTCTGATACTTTTGCATCTGAGGGGGGGAAAAAATAGATCCAATGATGATTTATGTTTTGGAAGGCTATGTGATAGGATTTGACATTTTCCAGCTGAGGCGTGGCCCTCTTCCAACTCATGCTTCATTACATTTCTCTCCCTTGGAGAGGATGAAAAGAGTAAAAATAGCCAGGTTGTTTAAAATGTAAGAAGGCATAAATTAATTCTTACCAGATGGCCCATTCAATTGTCATCTTCATAAAAATTAGGACTGACAAACATTGGTCCACCACAAAACCAAAATGAAATCTAGAACATCATACCCAATAGAGAAGGCATTATATGATAAGCCGTATTACACCTCTGTCCAATTTCTCTTAGAAAATGTATCTATTAACTTAAATCAACAACAACAAAAAACATGGCTTGAAACTAATGTTTATACTTGTACTTGTGTATCCGATCTCACCTAGGCCTTCTCATACAGCTTGAGTGCATAAGATATAAATGAGAAATTTGGCAGCTAAGTTGTAAGCACCCTTTTTGGGTTAGGTCATAAGCTGGTTATAGTTAGTTCCATTTTTGCAACGTCATATCTCAGGATTTTTTAAAATCAATTATAGAATATAATAGAATAGAATAGAATAGAATAGAATAGAATAGAATAGAATAGAATAGAATAGTTATTCCAACCCCCTGCTTAGGCAGGAAACCCTATACTACTTCAGACAAATGGTTATCCAACCTCTTCTTAAAAACTTCCAGTGTTGGAGCATTCACAATTTCTGGAGGCAAGTTGTTCCGTTGATTAATTGTTTTAATTGTTCTCCTTAGTTCTAAGTTGCTTCTCTCCTTGATTAGTTTCCACCCATTGCTTCTTGTCCTGCCCTCAGGTGCTTTTTTATATATATATATATATATATTTATATCCCGCCCTTCTCCGAAGACTCAGGGCAGCTTACATTGTGTAAGGCAATAGTCTCATCCTATTTGTATATTTATATACAAAGTCAACTTATTGCCCCCCCAACAATCTGGGTCCTCATTTTACCTACCTTATAAAGGATGGAAGGCTGAGTCAACCTTGGGCCTGGTGGGACTCGAGCCTGCAATAATTGCAGGCAGCTGTGTTTAATAACAGGCTATCTTACAGCCTGAGCCACACCGCGGCCCTATGCTTTGCAGCATAGCTTAACTTCCTCTTCTTTGTGGCAGCCCCTGAGATATTGGAAGACGGTTATCATGTCACCCCTAATCCTTCTTTTCATTAAACTACCCAGTTCCTGCAACCGTTCTTCATTTGTTTTAGCCTCCAGTCCCTTAATCCTCTTTGTTGCTCTTCTCTGCACCCTTTCTAGAGTCTCCACGTCTTTTTTACATCGTGGTGACCAAAACTGAATGCAGTATTCCAAGTGTTGCCTTCCCGTTATATGCATTATAGGATTTTATGCACTGTGTGAAAAAAGCTGATCTTTCTGATAACGTTTTTTAAAAATCAGATCGGGTTCAACTAGCATGAGTATATTTTGGGCACGTGCATTTAGTTGTTCTTACCAGACATAGGGCGATTTCTGTAGAGCGTAGCTTCCCCCGCCCCCTCTTCTCTCACACTCTTTGTGTTTGCATGTGTCACATTCCCTGTTATGAGACATGATTAATGAGGTGAAATTTCCCCTTGGTGTTTCCTACCAATCAATACATAGATGGGCGGAAGTAGATGTTGAACAAAAAGACATTGAGAAATGTTTAAGCTGTTGCTATATTTGGGGTGCCCAATGAGGGGAGAAAATTGCTAGGTGTAACAAAGTTAGTGCTGGCCTGCCCAGGTCTTTTGTCATCTCTGTTTGAATGTCTCAACCATTCTGCTTTGCAGAAGTTCACATTGTTTACTCAAGCCTCAGGTAGAATAGAATAGAATAGAATAGAATAGAATAGAATAGAATTTTTTATTGGCCAAGTGTGATTGGATACACAAGGAATTTGCCTTGGTGCATATGCTCTCAGTGTACATAAAAGAAAAGATACCTTCATCAAGGGTCAATATATCATATAAATCATAAGGATTGCCAGCAACAAAGTTACAGTCATACAGTCATAAGTGGAAAGAGATTGGTGATGGGAACGATGAGAAGATTAATAGTAGTGCAGATTTAGTAAATAGTTTGACAGCGTTGAGGGAATTATTTGTTTAGCAGAGTGATGGCCTTCAGGAAAAAACTGTTCTTGTGTCTAGTTGTTCTGGTGTGCTGTGCTCTATAGTGTCGTTTTGAGGGTAGGAGTTGAAACAGTTTATGTCCTGGATGTGAGGGATCTGTAAATTTTTTCACAGCCCTCTTGATTCGTGCAGTATACAGGTCCTCAATGGAAGGCAGGTTGGTAGCAATAATTTTTTCTGTAGTTCTAATTATCCTCTGAAGTTTGTGTCTTTCTTGTTGGGTTGCAGAACTGAACCAGACAGTTATAGAGGTGCAAATGACAGACTCAATAATCCCTCTGTATAATGTACCCTAAGGTACCCATTAGATCCCCAGTTGGGGTGTCTTCCTAATGAACGGAGTCAAAGAATTCCCACAATTCATTGCAACGGGAAGATGATCTGGGGAATTCTGGGAGTGGAAATCCCCAAGGGGTTAGATGTTTGTCCCAAAGATGCTCTTTTCAAAGGCAGCTTTGTTTTTCCTTGAAGACGTTTCGCTTCTCACGCAAGAATCCTTTAGCCCAGGGGTATCAAACTGGATTTCTTCAAGGGTTGGGTCAGCATTGTAGTTCTCCATGGACCGGCAAAGGAGAGGGAGAGAGATGGCCTGGATGGCCTCCTGCAGCACTTTGCTAGCCAAAATGGGGTGCAGGGGGGTTGTGCGTGACGCCTGCATGGCCCATTTTTGACCTGGACAGACTCCTGAAGCACTTTGCCAGGCAAAACAGGGCCCCCCTATGCCCCATTTTGGCTGGCAAAGCAGGGGTGAAATGCTCCCGGTTCGGACCGGATCACTCGATCCTGTAGCAATGGCGGTGGGTGGTTCGGAGAACCGGTAGCAAAAATCCCTGCCCCCTCCCCAACCCCAGCTGAGCCGCGCTGGGTTTTTTTATTTTTAAAAGCATTTTTTCTTCAACCGAAAAAAATGCTTTTAAAAGTAAAAAAAAAGCTTCTGATGATCGCACAGTTCAGCTGGAATCGTCAGAGGCTTTTAAAAGCATTTTTTTCTACAACCTCTTCAGCTGAAGAGGTTGTAGAAAAAATGCTTTTAAAAGGCTCTAGCCATCCCAGCTGTGTTGCCTGATCATCAGAGGCTTTTTTTCTTTTAAAGGCAAAAAACATGCTTTTAAAAGAAAAGAAAAGCCTCTGACGATCAGGCAACTCAGCTGGGATGGCTAGAGCCTTTTAAAAGCATTTTTTTACAACCTCTTCCACTGAGGAGGTTGTAGAAAAAATGCTTTTAAAAGTAAAAAAATTTTTTGCCACACCCACCCAGTCACATTACCTCCCCACCCTACCAAGCCATACCCACAGAACCGGTAGTAACAAATTTTATATTTCACCACTGCAGCAGGAGGCCATCCACACTAAAACTGAGCCACGCAGGGGTAGCGTATGCCCCCCACCCCCTGCACCCTATTTTGGGTGCCAGAGGCACCATGGGCTGGTCGTTTGCTATTTCCAGGCTGGCCCCACGGGCCAGGTTTAAGCACCCTGTGGGCTGGATCCAGCCTGTGGGCCTTCAGTTTGATACCCCTGTTTTAGTCTTCTAGTTTTACTCATCTGAAAGGGCTATGCCAATCTCGGTAGCCAAAAGTAGTTAAAATAACTACTTTGTGGATGAGTTTCCATTGAACAAATCTTGTCCAGGGTCAAGTCCTAAAATGCGTGTATTTGTCACGGTTTTGCCCCGTTGGGTCCCTGTTGCATCCACTGCAAACCTGTTCTTCACAAATATCTGAGATTTCCTCTGATTTCCATCGAAAACTTGGTTGACCCTAGTTATGAAGTGTTGATGTCACATGTAAGCTACTATAAATCCATTTGGGTGAGTTTGTTATTGGCATTGTATAACTAGTAGATACCCCCACTTTGCCTATTTCCCAACAGGTATCTTGAATTATTTCCTTTTCTGAAGACCAGGGATATGATCATGTGTCAGAATGGTCGAACAATTGGCAACTTCAAATCTCAACCAACAAATGCTCGGTTTTACACATTGGCAACCAAAATCAGAACAGTAAATACAAACTGGGCAGATACGACCTCATAGACAACCCTCACTCTGTCAAGGACCTAGGAGTACTCATTTCCAAAGATCTAAGCCCCAGAGCTCACTGTAACAGCATTGCCAAACAGGCATTAAGAGTTCTTAAAGTTTTTTTTAAGTAGTTTTGTGAAGCTTCTTCTCCGGTAACATTGTACTGCAAACCAGGGCATACAAAACCTTTGCCAGACCAATTCTCGAATTACAACTCATCTGCCTGGAATCCGCACTGTATATCGGACATTAACACAATTGAGTGAGTCCAGAGATATTTCACAAAAAGAGTCCTCCACTCCTCTGCTTACAACAAAATACCTTATGCCACCAGACTTGAAATTTTGGACCTGGACAACCTAGAACTATGCTGCCTACGGCCTGACCTAAGCTTAGTACACAAAATTATCTGCTACAACGTTCTACCTGTCAATGACTACTTCAGATTCAGCTGCAATAATACACGAGCACATAAGCGGCGATGTGAAGGAATCTCACAGTCTGAGCCAGTCCCACTAGGTATTCTTATTTCGTGGTTTTTCTTTCTCTCTCTCTCGCTCTGTACATTAAGCAAGGTTCAGAAGCAATTGTGAAGAACTGTCAGCTATAACATAGCAGATGTTTAGCTCAAAGGAAAAGGATTTCTGTAATCTTCCAACAGATGCTTTCTTGATCAAAGAAGCTAAATTAGCCAGCAGGTCCTTCTGCTAAAGGTTTTGAAATGGCCCTTGCAAAGCACATCTGCTTTGGCCAACAAGACGGTTTTCACCCGCCTTGGTTTTTTAAGTGAGCTCGTAAAGCCGAGTTCAAAAAACCACAAGTGGTATATTAACACTATTGCCTGAAGAAGCCATGAAAAGTTTCCTTTTGAGGAGAGAGAAAAAAGGGTTTTGTGAGCCAATCCTTTTGATTTTCCTTCTCCGTTTAGAGCTGATAATGAAGCCATTATGTTTTAAGCAGTCTAGAAAAGCAATGGAAGTCAAGTTATATGCTGGTGTAGTCAGTGGTGGGATTCATATTTTTTTTACTACAGGTTCTGTGGGCGTGGCTTGGTGGGCGTGGCAGGGGAAGGATACTGTAAAATCCCCATTTCCTCCCCATTCCAGGGGAAGGATGCTGTAAAATCCCCATTCCCTCCCCACTCCAGGGGAAGGATACTGCAAAATCCCCATTTCCTCCCGATCAGCTGGACTCGGGAGGCAGAGAATAGATGGGGGCAGATCCAGTCAGAGGTGGTATTTACTGGTTCTCTGAACTACTCAAAATTTCCACTACCGGTTCTCCAGAACTGGTCAGAACCTGCTGAATATACTCAGAATACACTTCTGAGCGTAGTGTTATTGGATGGGCTTGGGCCTCCCAAAATAAGATGGTTGACTTACCACCTCCACTATCAAAACCACAAACGGAGTTGCAAGCTTTTGTAGTTTTTTGCACCAAGTCTAGTTGCCATGGGATTGAATAACCGTTGACGCAAAAAATCAGCCTCTGTCCAGCACAGACCTTATGAAATCCAAGCCTCGATTTTTCACTTTATTGTTGCTAAGATTATTTTACTCTTAGAAAGTGAAAAAATCAGGAGGGTTGCATCCATATGGTCCTCCAAACCTGGAGCTGACTTCAAAGAAGACCTTGGGCTGTCAAAGTTAAAATGATTGCTGACCTTAGATTGTAAAAAAAGGCAATAAAATTAAAAAAACGCTCTGAGTTTGAGCAGGTGATGGGATTGCAGGGTGTTGTCATGAGA
Source organism: Ahaetulla prasina (assembly GCF_028640845.1). Classification (NCBI taxonomy): domain Eukaryota; kingdom Metazoa; phylum Chordata; class Lepidosauria; order Squamata; family Colubridae; genus Ahaetulla; species Ahaetulla prasina. The sequence continues at coordinate 15,217,406 of NC_080549.1, read as the reverse complement.
ACTCATGAAAGTTGGAATGCAGATCTAGACAGATGTGAATATGGATTTGAATGGAGAGATAGATATTGCCACTTAAAAATTTAGCAGAAAATCATACCAGGTGCTCAAAATATTGCTGTTTCTTAAAGGTGTGCTTTATGCAATGAAAACTTACAGAGATGATAGATGGTAGATAGATAGATAGATAGATAGATAGATAGATAGATAGATAGATAGATAGATAGATAGATAGATAGATAGATCGATCTGAAGAAGCTTCTTGGATGAGAAGTGAAATGTCTTAAAGGAAAAACAAAGAAAGTCCAGTTGCCTTTTGGAAACCACTTTTGGGACAACCATGATCCGGATGATTGCGTATCTCCATAGATGGATGGATGGATGATTGATAGATAGATAGATGATTGAGGCATGATAGTTAGATACATGAGAGTTAGCTAATTAGCGAGGCAAAAGATAGGTGATTGATAGAGATGAATGGCAGAAGATAGATATAGAAGATAGCTATAGATAGTAAATAGATGATAGATAGATAGATAGATAGATAGATAGATAGATAGATAGATAGATAGATAGATAGATAGATAATGATAGATGATAGATAGATAGATAATAGATAGATAGATAGATAGATAGATAGATAGATAGATAGATAGATAGATAGATAGATAGATAGATAGAATAAATAGATGGTAGATAGATGATAGAAAGAGAGGGGGGGATACAGTAGATAGATAGATAGATAGATAGATAGATAGATAGATAGATAGATAGATAGATATGAGAGAGAGAGAGAGAGAGAGAGAGAGAGAGAGAGAGAGAGAGAGAGAGAATTTAGCTGAATGTATATGACCTTCCCTAAAAGAAAGCCATGATATTTATATTATCAGGCACAGGACTGTCTTTCTCCGAATTAAGTTCTCTCACCTTCAGGAGCTGCTGCCTACGTAGACCAGAATCGTGCTGCCATCTATAGGACAGAGCTGGGTGGCGGATGGAGGGAATGTACACATCCCATCAGCCGTGATTTGGATGCAGCACCTTTTCTCCCAGAACCCAAAGACCATGCAATAGAAATGGCCATGGACACCCTGCTTGCTCGCAGCCCGCGCCTGTCTCCACTGGGGATTTTGTGTGGCTTCTTCAAGTCCTTCAAAGCCGCGACACGGGTTGGAACAGAAACGACGTCAGGACAGGCTTCAATATTCAGAATATCACGTTATGCCTGACAAAGGAGATTTCCAGTCATTCTTAATACCGGTCGTCCTTGTCTTAGGACGGCAATTGGGACCATAATTTCCATCGATATACAAGGCGGTTGTTAAGGAAGTCGCGCCTGATTTTATGACCGTTTCTGCCATCCTTGTTAAGCAAATCACTGCAGTTGTTAAGTGAACCGCATGGTTGTTTAAGTGAATCGGGTTTTTCCCTTTGATTTTGTTTGTTAGAAGCCAGCTGGGAAGCTTACAAATGTAAAGACACGCCAGTGGCCAAGCTTCCCAATCTGGACCATGGCGATGCTGCGGCAGACATAAGTGTGAGGACTAGTTGTAAGTTGCTTTTCTCAGTTTGTTGCGACTTCAAATGGACACGAAACAAATGGTGGTAAGTCAAGAACCAGCTGGATGAAAATATTGAATACCTGTTCTGACCCAGCTCCCCAAACATGACAAACCCCCTGATGTGAACTCAAAGATTCCTTTATTAGGAGCATCAGCAGCCCCGGCAAAAAGTTCCTCTCTCACCGCAGGCTAACAAGTCTGTCCGGCAGGCAGATGAACAGTTGTCTGCCACATCTATTTATCTCCGCCTCCTGCCTTTTATCCCCAGTGCTAGGGTGGGGCTTCGCTAGCAGTGGTGGCTATTCTGTCCCAAGGATCAGCCCATAGATTTCCACTGCTCTCCTCTCCTCTGCCTTCTGTGCATCTGCATGTCAGGCACTGGACCCAGCTGTTCCTCCTCTTCCTCAATGGCCACCTCCAGACCTGGGGGCTGTTGACTCTCCATCTGAGGGCTGATAGACAGCCCAGTCTGCCTCTGTCTCTCTCTCTGCCAGCTCCATTCCCTCTTCCCCCTCGGAGCTCTCAGGTTGCCTTGATGCTGACCCCGACTCCCACAATGCCTCCTCCTCCTCTGATTTAGCTGCTGGAAGGACCACTGGCGGCCAACAGGCCATAAGAATACCCATCCGTATCTTAGAGTTGAGGGGCAAATCAATAGTACCACAATACCCATTACAGGTATTAGGTAATAACAACACTAACTCTACATTTTGTCTGCTTTTTATGTGCATCGATTGCAGCATTACAACTGCTTCACAATTGTTGGTGGGGCCAGAGCCATCTGAGAGTGAGGTGCAGACTCCAGAGCCTCCAGAGGCTGACAGTAGTGAGGCACAGGAGGAGCCTGTTCCTAATGCACGCATGAGAAGAGCTGCCAGAAGGCAAGAGCAGCTACCAAGCAAAGAGGACAACTCATGAGTAGGGCCAAGAGATGATTGGCCCCTCCCATAAGGCTTAAAAGACCAGCAACGGCATTTGAGCTCTTTGTCGGAAAACAACATTGATAGATTTGCTCCTTATCTTGCTGCATTTATTTCTTGTCGGCGTCTTCTGCTTCTGAACTTTTGCCAAGAAAAGCCTTTGGCAGTTTGCCTAATTAGACCGAGATTGGTGATAAGACTGAAGAATTGTGTTAGGAAGAATTTGCTTTGATTTAGTTTGGACTACGCAGAGAATGAGTTAATTCTCAGCTGTTCTAATAAAGTCTGTTTGTCTTTGAACTGATTGCGTCTTCTACTACTACCTACTTGGGCCTGGGTCACAACACAAATATGAATCAGCTGCCAAGCGGCTGAATTTTGATCACCTGATCATGGGGATGTTGCAATGGATGTTAAGTGTGAAAAGCAGTCATATAAGTCACTTTTTTCAATGCCATTATAACTTTGTCACTAAATAGAATAGAATAGAATAGAATAGAATTTTTATTGGCCAAGTGTGATTGGACACACAAGGAATTTGTCTTGGTGCATATGCTCTCAGTGTACATAAAAGAAAAGATACGTTCATCAAGGTACAACATTTACAACACAATTGATGGTCAATATATCAATATAAATCATAAGGATTGCCAGCAACAAGTTATAGTCATACAGTCATAAGTGGAAAGAGATTGGTGATGGGAACTATGAGAAGATTAATAGTAGTGCAGATTCAGTAAATAGTTTGACAGTGTTGATGGAATTACTTGTTTAGCAGAGTGATGGCCTTTGGGAAAAAACTGTTCTTGTGTCTAGTTGTTCTGGTGTGCGGTGCTCTATAGCGTCGTTTTGAGGGTAGTAGTTGAAACAGTTTATGTCCAGGATGCGAGGGGTCTGTAAATATTTTCACGGCCCTCTTCTTGATTCGTGTAGTATACAGGTCCTCAGTGGAAGGCAGGTTGGTAGCAATTATTTTTTCTGCAGTTCTAATTATCCTCTGAAGTCTGTGTTTTTCTTGTTGGGTTGCAGAACCGAACCAGACAGTTATATGAACAGTTGTAAGCCAAGGACTACCTGTGCAGTCATCATTTCTGTCAAAGGGGATAAAATTAGAACGCCAATTGGAAGCCGCCAAATTGCACTGTGTGATGTATTTAAATGACTGGTCTGGCCATGATCAGCTGTGGACTCAAAGGATAGCTTCATTGTCGCTTTACTCAGCATAATGGCCCGCTGTGATATTTAATTTTTCTTCTTGAAGAAGGCCATTGATCAGTGTCACGCCCCATGCCGTTGGGCTAGACTAAGGAAGCAAGAACTACACAGATGCCAGGAAGGCATGCCTGAATGCTAATCTGGGGGAGATACCTTGGAAAGATATTTCCAAGTTCTGTATATTTTGTTCTGAGATATTTTTCAGCCTCGTGAACAGAACTGAAGAAGCTTCTTGGAGGAGAAGCGAAACATTTTCCAAGGAAAAAAATACCCAAGGAAGTCCAAAGTTGCCTTTTGGAAAAAGCATCTTTTGGATAAACATGGTCCCCTGATGATTAAGGATCTTCATAGTCCTGTGCAGCGAGTTAATTGGAACATAGAATAACAAAGTTGGAAAGGACCTTAGAGGTTTTCCAGTCCAACTGCCTGCTCAAGCATAGCCTCCAGCGATGAAGGCAAGTTGTGCCACTGTTTAATTGTTGTCATCCTTAGGAAATTTCTCCTAAGTTCTAGGTTGCTTATCTCCATCCGTTGTTTCTGGTCTTGCCTTTTGATACTTTGGAAAATAGGTTGACCCCATCATCTTCATGATAGCAGATATTTGTTGTGGCCTGACGGCAGCCAGCACAGCTGGCAGCAGAGTCGGACAGTGAGGAGGTTGGGGAAGAAGTTAAGCCAGTCCTGGGGGCTGGGGAAAGCTCGGACGAGGTCTCTGCGTCGGAGGCAGAGAGGGAGCGGTGAGGCAGAGGAACAGCTGAAGCCTGTTCCCAGTGTGCGCATGCGCAGAACTGCCAGAAGACAAGAACAACTAAGAAAGCAGGGTCGACTTGGGAGTAAATCCACACCTTGGAGGTGATTGTCCCCTCCCATAGGAAACAAAAGATGACCGAACGGGGAGTGGGCTTTTGCAGGAAACAATTCATTCATTTGATCATTTCAAGAGTGGAAAGTTCTGATTGTGACTATAATAGGCTCTGTGCCAAGTTTTGCCTTGCCCTGCATTTGGAAACTAGTTATCTGGCAGCTTTCCAAGCGAGATAAGGTTTGTGTTAATAAATATTCCGCTGAAAGACTGTTTGCCAAGCCTTGCTGACTGTGAATGAAAGGAATTCACAGTTGTGTAAATAAAAGGGATTTTGCCACGACCAAGACTCTGCTTCACGCTTTTTAAGGAAGCCTATTCCTTAACAATACTGGAACAATATTGGAACACTATCATGTCACCCCTAGCCCTTCTTTTCATTAGACTGGACATACCCAATTCCTGCAACTGTTCTTCATATGTTTTAGCCTCCCAACCCCCTAATCATCCGTGCTGCTCTTCTTTGCACTCTTTCCAGAGTCTCAAGATCTTTTTTATGTTGGGATGACCAAAATTGGATGCAGTATTCCAATGTGGTCTAACTAAGGCTCTGTAAAATGGTATTAATATTTCACATGATCTTGATTCTATCGCTCTATTAATGAAGCCTAGGATTGCATTGGGGTTTTGTTTTTTTTTTGGACTGTTGTTGAATCTGTTTTAATTAAAGCAGAGTTTCTGGACTACTTTGAAACAATTATTTTCCAAGTTTCTCCTCACTTGGACTATGTTCTCACTGAAGAAATCAGTTGCCGGGGACTCGCCCTGTTTCTCTGATTGTCTCTGTCTATGTTTTCATTCATTCTTTTGTCAACCTTCTCAAATCCTTAACAATATTCAAGAACATCAAGGAGAGAAGCAACCTAGAACTGAGGAAAAATTTACTGACAATTAGAACAATTAATCGGTGAAACAACTTGCCTCCAGAAGTTGTAGGTGCTCCAACACTGGAAGTTTTTAAGAAGAGATTGGACAACCATTTGTCTGAAATGGTATAGGGTTTCCTAGTTGGACTAGAAGACCTCCAAGGTCCCTTCCAACTCTGTTATTCTGTTAAAAGCAAATGGAGAAGATCCCAAGACAATGGGTCAAACTCTTGTGCTGTGCACAGAACCTCAAGCGAGTGGGTTTATATAGAACAGGTTGTGTCTGATATTTCCCTTAGAATTTAATCAAAATTTGAGAAGTCACCAAAGCAATTGACCATTGGAAATACAACCGTTAAGTGAAACCACACACATCCATGCAGGTTCAACCTTGTAATTCTACAGAGGAATTATTGAGTCTGTCATTTGCACCTCTATAACTGTCTGGTTCGGTTCTGCAACCCAACAAGAAAAACACAGACTTCAGAGGATAATTAGAACTGCAGAAAAAACAATTGCTACCAACCTGCCTTCCATTGAGGACCTGTATACTGCACGAATCAAGAAGAGGGCCGTGAAAATATTTACAGACCCCCTCACATCCTGGACATAAACTGTTTCAACCCCTACCCTCAAAACGACGCTATAGAGCACTGCACACCAGAACAACTAGACACAAGAACAGTTTTTTCCCGAAGGCCATCACTCTGCTAAACAAATAATTCCATCAACACTGTCAGACTATTTACTGAATCTGCACTACTATTAATCGTTTCATAGTTCCCATCACCAATCTCTTTCCACTTATGACTGTATGACTATAACTTGTTGCTGGCAATCCTTATGATTTATATTGATATATTGACCATCAATTGTGTTGTAAATGTTGTACCTTGATGAAGGTATCTTTTCTTTTATGTACACTGAGAGCATATGCACCAAGACAAATTCCTTGTGTGTCCAATCACACTTGGCCAATAAAAAAAATTCTATTCTATTCTAATTAAGATAAGTAAAAAAAAAGAATACTATATTCCACTCTTGAGTATACCACTGAAAGTGTCACAGTCTTTGGAGAAATGATTGAAAGCAACTTCTTCTCCAGTTCTTGAATCAAAATGATGTCATTCCATGGAAGCTGGAATGGGAAGTGGTGCCCCCGCTCTTGTTTTGATTGACTGTTATGAAAGCCATTGGTTTATGAATCTCCCCTACGTTTTAAAATGATAAATACCGAACGTTTTAATTTTGTTCATATCCATCAATGTAAATGAAGCCGGTCGTATTTGGTATTTTATTTTGAACTGACATCTGCTTAGTAACACTCTTTCCTTCTGGCTTTGTAAAAATCCTTTTTGACATTGCTGGCTGACAGTCGGAGGCAAAATTCCATTTTATTTTGGATAATGCTCAAGTGGGGAAGGAAAGAAATCTCAGGGTTTTCATTAGAGATTGTACCGCACATCCTCCTTCAACCTGTCACTCTCCAAACTTTCTCATTGGGGACGGCCGGTTTAGGGAGGGCTATCTGATGTGCCTTTGCAAAGAACAAACGCTACATTTTAGTGATTGTTTCTCCTTTGGTGGTAGCATAAAAGCAGGAAATAAGGGTAGGGGTCAGTAGGAAAGATCTAGACAATAACTGCATTATAGCTACATCATTTAACATCCCTCGTGTGCTATACAACGATACCACATTGAGCACTGAATATAAGGAAATTAAAAGGGCTACACACTCTTGTCTTTTCCAAAAATAGATAAGAAAGATGATGGGAACGGAAGAATTTGGGTAGGGTAGGGTACAGCTTGGTGCAGAGCTGGCCTTTGACCAATGCTCATCTTGTTCAATCGTTGTAATCCCCAACAGAGACTAGTCCAAGAATCTCATAAGCATCTTATGTTAATTTTTTTGTTTTGTTTTTGAGCCTCACAATACCAAGCCAGCTGGTATAGCCTAGCAGCTAAAAAACTGAGCTGAGAACTTCCTGGCTCAAATTTTGCTTCTCAGCAGGTAGCTATAAGCAGACTGCTCTCTTTTCAGCCTCCATTCCTCCTATGTGCAAAATAAGGAATAATAACATTGTCCTACAGAGTTAAGGTAATGCTATTAGATAATGCGAGTGAGGTGGCCTCTCTCTTGGAAGGAGGTGATGCGTTCTTTTTATTCAAGTCATTGCTGAATTGGAAAGTACGGACACTGTCTGTGAACACAAAAGACAGGTTTCTAATCTTCCACTCTTGATTATTATAGATTTTTTTCGTTTCAAATCATGGAACTGTTAGTCCATGCCAGCAATGTATACCAGTGAAGAAAAGACAGAAGCTGTGGTCAAAACAAAAAGTCATTTATAAAGAAGAATATTTGTAGCTCAGGGTTGAATAGAATAGAATAACAGAGTTGGAAGGGACCTTGGAGGTCTTCTAGTCCAACCCCCTGCTTAGGCAGGAAACCCTACACCACTTCAGACAAATGGCTATCCAACATCTTCTTAAAAATTTCCAGTGTTGGAGCATTCACAACTTCTGGAGGAAAATTGTTCCACTTATTAATTGTTCTCACTGTCAGGAAATTTCTCCTTAGTTCTAAGTTGCTTCTCTCCTTGATTAGTTTCCACCCATTGCTTCTTGTTCTACCCTCAGGTGCTTTGGAGAATAGCTTGACTCTCTCTTCTTTGTGGCAGCCCCTGAGATATTGGAATGCTGCTATCATGTCTCCCCTAGTCCTTCTTTTCATGAAACTAGACATACCTAGTTCCTGCAACTGTTCCTCATGTGTTTTAGCCTCCAGTCCCCTAATAATCTTTGTTGCTCTTTTCTGCACTCTTTCTAGCATCTCAGCATCTTTTTTTTACATTGTGGTGACCAAAACTGGACACCATATTCCAAGTGTGGCCTTACCAAGGCCTTATAAAGTGGTATTAACACGTCGCATGATCTTGATTCTATCCCTCTGTTGATGCAGCCTAGAACTGTGTTGGCTTTTTGGCAGCTGCTGCAAACATATTTAAATGGTTGTCCATTAGGACTCCAAGATCCCTCTCGCAGTTGATATGAGGTTGATGTGAGGGATCCTTAGTGTGCTCTAAGTTTGGTGATTTTCTCACAGACATTTCATTACCCAAACTAGCACTGATGATCATCCCAAAGGTGCTTTTTTCAAGAGGCACCTGGACTTTCTGGTTTTACATTGAGTTTGAATCTATTGATAGCCCTCTATTATGTGTGGAGAGATGGTTCCAGAATCTATTTCAGGAATCACTTGATGGGCTTCAGATAGATGATGATGATGATGATGTCATCCATTCAGTCATGACCATATTATAAGTAATTGTGTTCTCTTCGCCGACGATGTTAAACTATTTAACACTACCAACAATACAGCTACCCTCCAAAAAGACCTTGACTTTGTGTCGGAATGGTCAAAAATTTGGCAACTCCAACTCTCAACCAGCAAATGCTCTGTCTTACACATTGGAAAAAAGAATCTGAACACTAAATACAAGCTCGATGGACATTACCTTACAGATGACCCCCCCCCAATTAAAGACCTTGGAGTTTTCATATCAAATGATCTAAGTGCCAAAGCCTACTGCAACTACATTTTCTTTCTGATTTGCTTCAGAAAAGCACGTGAGTTTGAGCTGCTGCTTTAAGGTGGATTGGGGGTGGAATATTTCTGCATTTCTTTCTGATTTGCTTCAGAAAAGCACGTGAGTTTGAGCTGCTGCTTTAAGGTGGATTGGGGGTGGAATATTTCTGCATTTCTTTCTGATTTGCTTCAGAAAAGCACGTGAGTTTGAGCTGCTGCTTTAAGGTGGATTGGGGGTGGAATATTTCTGCATTTCTTTCTGATTTGCTTCAGAAAAGCACGTGAGTTTGAGCTGCTGCTTTAAGGTGGATTGGGGGTGGAATATTTCTGCATTTCTTTCTGATTTGCTTCAGAAAAGCACGTGAGTTTGAGCTGCTGCTTTAAGGTGGATTGGGGGTGGAATATTTCTGCATTTCTTTCTCATTTCACAACCCGCGCGCCTAACGGCGCGCGAATCTAATCTAATCACTATAAATAAAAAATAGTAATAATATATTCAGGGTTGGTCCACTTGAGATTGTGATTTTATTCTATTCAAAATGACTGGCTTAGTTCAGTGCAATACTTGTTTTGCAGCTGTCTTTCGCAGTACCTTTTTCAAATTTGGGTACTGTCCTCTTTGTAAACAAATTAGCAGTCTACGTGGACAGATTACATATCTAGAATCTCTAATCTATGCTCTCCAAGCAGAAATTAGGTACCCAATTCAGCCATTCCAGCTGCTGAGCCATCAGCCCCCTCTACCACAAAGATCCTGCAGGAAAAGGGCAGTATGGACAACCGTGGATCTGGCAGGGTGAGAGCTGTGAACCATAAACACAAAGCTTTTACAGTGTCCCAGTATAACAGATATAGTGCCCTTGCTGACCTAAATAGGAACACTAAAGTGACAGATCAAGGTAGTTGTGATACTGATAACTCAAACAATCAAGGGATTATGGTTCAAGATGAAGAACTTACTTTGGAAAAGTGTGAACCTACTTTGGAAAAGTGTGTATCAAGTATTACAGATCGGTCACACAAGAAGAGCAAGGTATCCAAAAAGAGAAGCCACCTTCTGATTGGTGATTCAATTGTAAGGGATGTAAATTTAGGAAAGGATATGGAGGTTTTGAAAGACGCCAGGTGTCTACCTGGTGCTACTGCCAGCAGAGACAAGAGACGATTCTTAAGATAGTCAAGAATGCCAGTAAGGATTCTGATGTTGATGCTATTATACACCTTGGCACAAATGATCTGTCCCAAAAGGATGTGCTTTCTGTGCAGAATGATTTCCAGAGCTTAGGGTATGAACTTAATAGCATAGGTTGTAGGCTTAACTTTTCAGAGGTTTTACCAGTACATAAGGAACAAAAGGTAAAGGCCAGCGTAGTGGAGTTTAATGTGTGGCTAAAGGAGTGGTGTAAAAGGGAAGGCTTTGGTTTTATTAGTCATGATGTCTGCAACTGGTCCAATGAAAATTGTATAAAAGAGATGGATTGCATCCATCAAAGAAAGGGACTGAGTTACTTAGCAATACATTCACAGATTTTCTGGATAAACATTTAAACTGAACAGTGGGGACAGAGAATTAACTGATATAGAAAATTTCTGTCCCCAGCAATCGAAAACTAAAAGGGTTATCAGTGCATGTAACATAGATGTCTGTATGGGTAAGACTATCAACCATGCTATCAAGCAAAACCAAGCATTTAACAGTGAGTGCCATACCATGGGCACTAAACCAACAGGTGGCATGAAAGTGGGGCAGTCAACACAGGTTATGTAGACAGTAAACACAAGATCAATCCAAATGGACTCAAATGTCTATACACCAATGCACAGAGTATGAGGAATAAACAGGGTGAATTAGAAATCCAAGTAAATGAGGGTAGATATGATATTGTTGCCATTACGGAAACTTGGTGGGATGAAACTGACAAATGGAACATACAGCTAGAGGGATATAAATTATTTAAAAGAAATAGACCAAATAAAAGAGGAGGTGGAGTTGCACTATATATAAGAAATAACTACATCTCTACAGAAATAGAGCACAACAATGATGAAAATCATCTTGAATGTATTTGGGTCAATATAAAAGGGTGAAAACGATATTGCCATAGGTCTATACTATAGGCCACCCAACCAAACAGAGGAAGTAGATGAACTTTTGCTAGTCAGCTAACTAAGGTATGTAGGAAGCACATCACAGTAGTAATGGGGATTTTAACTACCCTGACATCAACTGGGAAACAAACTCTGCACCAAGTGGAAGATCCAACAGGTTCCTAACAAACCTAGCAGACAACTTTGTTTCCCAAAAATAGAGAAGGCGACAAGGATCAGCCATATTGGACTTAATTCTCACTAACAGAGATGAAATGATAGAAGGTGTTGAAGCTACAGGAACCTTGGGGCAAGTGACCACGCAATATTGGAATTCAACATTAAGCAAATACAAGTAGTAGAACAAAGTCAAACTAGAGTCTTGGACTTTAAGAGAGCTAATTTCAATAAACTTAGAGAGATCTTGAGAAGGATTCAATGGATGAGAATCCTCAGGGGGAAAACAACTCAAGAAGCTTGGGAAATTTTGAAAAGTGAGATTATAAAAGCACAGTCTAACACAATACCAATGAAGAAGAAAATAGTAGATCACAAAAGAAACCAGCATGGATGCATAAAGAACTATCTGACAAATTGAAAGACAAAAGGACAAATATAAAAAGTGGAAAGAGGGGCAAATAACTAAGGCAGAATATCAGCAACAGCCCGAGCCTGTAAAGATGAAGTGAGGAAAGCTAAGGCTCACAATGAACAAAGGCTAGCGACAAAAGTAAAAATAATAAAAAGCTTCTTCCAACATGTTAAAAACAAGAAAAAGTCAAGGAAACAATTGGCCCATTGCTGGGAGAAAGTGGCAAGAAGATGACAAGCAACAGGGAGAAAGCAGATCTACTTAACTCATATTTTGCATCTGTCTTTACACAAAAGGAAAAACAATCCAACCTATCAAAACAGCACTACAAAAACAGATTAGAAACACAAGTTAAAATAGGGAAGAAAATGGTAAGTGAACACCTGTCTACCCTAGACGAGTTCAAATCACCAGGACCGGATGGATTACACCCCAAGGTTCTGAAGGAACTGGCAGACGTGATCTCAGAACCACTGAACTATATCTTTCAAAGATCCTGGAGCACAGGGAGCTGCCAGAGGACTGGAAAAGAGCTGATGTAGTTCCCATCTTCAAAAAAGGAAAAAAAACAGATCCAGGAAACTACAGACCTATCAGTCTGACCTCAATACCGGGGAAGATTCTGGAAAAGATAATCAAGCAACGAATCACCGAACACCTAGAAGCAAACAAAGTAATAACCAAAAGCCAACATGGGTTTGTCAAAACAGATCATGCCAGACTAATCTTATCGCATTCTTTGACAAAATGACAAAATTAGTAGACCAGAGGAATGCTGTTGATATAATTTACTTGGACTTCAGTAAAGCATTTGATAAAGTAGACCATAACCTACTACTAGATAAAGTAGAAAATGTGGGTTAGACAGCACCACCACCAGATGGATTCGTAACTGGCTGACCAACCGACTCAACGTGTAGTCCTCAACGGAACTACATCCACATGGAGGGAAGTATGCAGTGGAGTACCCCAAGGCTCTGTTTTAGGCCCAGTACTCTTCAACATCTTCATCAATGACTTGGACGAGGGATAGATGGGGAACTCATCAAATTTGCAGATGACACCAAGCTGGCAGGAATAGCTAACACTCCAGAAGATAGGCTCAAGTTACAGAAAGATCTTGACAGACTTGAACATTGGGCGCTATCTAACAAAATGAAATTCAACAGTGAAAAAGTAAGGTTCTACATTTAGGCCAAAAACAAAATGCACCAGTACCGTATATGTGGTACCTTGCTCAATAGTAGTACCTGTGAGAGGGATCTTGGAGTCCTAGTGGATAACCATCTAGATATGAGCCAGCAGTGCAGCAGCTGTTAAAAAGCCAACACAGTTCTGGGCTGCATAAACAGAGGGATAGAATCAAGATCACGTGAAGTGCTAGTACCACTTTATAATGCCTTGGTAAGGCCAGTCCCTAATCATCTTTGTTGCTCTTTTCTGCACTCTTTCTATCATCTCAGCATCTTTTTTTTACATTGTGGTGACCAAAACTGGACACCATATTCCACGTGTGGCCTTACCAAGGCCTTATAAAGTGGTATTAACACGTCGCATGATCTTGATTCTATCCCTCTGTTGATGCAGCCTAGAACTGTATTGGCTTTTTTGGCAGCTGCTGCACACAGCTGGCTCATATTTAAATGGTTGTCCACTAGGACTCCAAGATCCCTCTCGCAGTTGATATGAGGTTGATGTGAGGGATCCTTAGTGTGCTCTAAGTTTGGTGATTTTCTCACAGACATTTCATTACCCAAACTAGCACTGATGATCATCCCAAAGGTGCTTTTTTCAAGAGGCACCTGGACTTTCTGGTTTTACATTGAGTTTGAATCTATTGATAGCCCTCTATTATGTGTGGAGAGATGGTTCCAGAATCTATTTCAGGAATCACTTGATAGGCTTCAGATAGATGATGATGATGACGATGATGATGTCGTCCATTCAGTCATGACCATATTATAAGTAATTGTGTTCTCTTCGCCGACGATGTTAAACTATTTAACACTACCAACAATACAGCTACCCTCCAAAAAGACCTTGACTTTGTGTCGGAATGGTCAAAAATTTGGCAACTCCAACTCTCAACCAGCAAATGCTCTGTCTTACACATTGGAAAAAAGAATCTGAACACTAAATACAAGCTCGATGGACATTACCTTACAGATGACCCCCCCCCATTAAAGACCTTGGAGTTTTCATATCAAATGATCTAAGTGCCAAAGCCTACTGCAACTACATCGCAAAAAAGGCTTTAAGAGTTGTAAACTTAATCTTGCGTAGCTTCTTCTCCAGAAACACTACACTACTAACCAAAGCATATAAAACATTTGCTAGACCAATTCTTGAATACAGCTCGCCTGTCTGGAACCCATACCTCATTTCGGACATTATACAATTGAGCGTGTCCAGAAATATTTTAAAGGAAGAGTTCTCCACTCCTCTGTTTACAACAAAATACCTTATGCCACCAGACTTGAAATCCTGGGTTTAGAAAATTTAGAACTCCGCCGCCTTCAACATGACCTGAGTTTAACTCATAGAATCATCTGTTACAATGTCCTTCCTGTTGAAGACTACTTCAGCTTCAATCGCAACAATACATGAGCACACAATAGATTTAAGCTTAATGTGAACTGTTCCAATCTTGATTGCAGAAAATATGACTTCAGTAACAGAGTTGTTAATGCCTGGAATGCGCTACCAACTCTGTGGTCTCTTCCCCAAATCCCCAAAGCTTTATCCAAAAACTATCTACTATTGACCTCACCCCATTCCTAAGAGGTCTGTAAGGGGCGTGCATAAGAGCACAAGCGTGCCTACCGTTCCTGTCCTAATGTTTCCTTTGATTGTATCCAATTCGTATAGTTATTACATACTTACGCTTATATATATGCTTATATCGTATAGTTATTTCATGCTTATGCCTATATATACTGTTGTGACAAATAAATAAAATAAAAATGTCTGACTCTTGGTGATTCTATGGGCCAGGTATCTCCACATCTTCCAATCTTGCACAACTTCTTTGAGGTTTTTCTATTCTTCGGCTGGTGTCAGCTTTGATGGTGTCCAGCCACCGTGTTCCCTGACAGCCTGGTTTCCTTTTACTGCTAACTCTTCCAAACATGATTGCTTTAAGTTTGGTGATTTTGCCTTCTAGTGACATCTCTGCTGTCATGTGCTCCAGGACTTGCTTGTTAGTCACCTTTGCTGTCCGAGGAATACGCGGGAAACTTCTCCATCGCCTCAGCTCAAAGGAGTCGATTCTCTTCCCGTTTGTTATTTAAGGCCCAACTTTCACAACCACAAGTAGCTATATAGGGAATGCCACAGAGCAGACTAACCTGCGTTTGGTTGCTAGGCCTGATATCCTTGCTTTCTTTTTACCTTGCTCAGATAGGTTGTTGTTGTTGTTAGTGAAGTCATGTCCAACCAATTGTGACCCCATGGATACCATTCCTCCAGGCCCTCCTGTTCTCTACCATCCCCCGGAGTTCATTTAAGCTGACGCCAACTGATTCAGTGACTCCATCTAGTCACCTCATTCTCTGCCATCCCCTTCTTCTTTTGCCCTCAATCTTTCCCAGCATTAGGCTCTTCTCCAGGGAGTCCTTCCTTCTCATTAGGTGGCCAAAGTATTTGAGTTTCATCTTCAGGATCTGGCCTTCTAAAGAGCAGTCAGGGTTGATCTCCTCTAGAAGTGGCCGGTTGGATCACCTTGCAGTCCAAGGGACTCACCGGAGTCTTCTCCAGCACCATCGTTCAAAGGCCTCCATTCTTTGGTGCTCACCCTTCCTTATGGTCCAACTTTCACAGGTAGGCAGTGATTAATTCAAGAATTAACTGAAGGGGCTAAGATAAAAAAAACCCCATGCAACCATCAGTCACCCTGCAAGGACTCAACCTGGCCTGGGTGACCCAACGTGCAAACATTTTAAGTGTCAACCCTAATCAGAAGAACATGAAACAATGCCACTAGACAGCTGAACATCTCTTCCAAAACTCAAAAGCTATGAATACAAATGAGATCTGGGCTGTTTGATCAGCACATCGCCAACATTGGCACCCTAGCAAAACAATATTTGGAGACGAAAACTTGTTAAGGAATTAAAAAACAACAACAACCAACCACCCCTCCACCATTAACAACAATAACAACCCCGTGTTGTCGTTACAGCTTTTCTTTTGCCAAACGACAATCCAGACTTATACCAATACATTTGACATTTCTTTGCCACTCTGAAGAAAAGAATGTAAAATGAGACCATGTTTTTAAAACAACGGGGAAGCTTCCAGTGCTACAATTAACTGCTAGCATATGCCACTGCTTCTGAGAGGGTTTTTAAATCCCTTTAAACATTAATGGAGTGTTTTTGCTTCTGTCGCAATACGGCAGCCATCTGTATTGGGATCTGGTAGGAACCAGGAATATGGATCAGAGGGAAAGAGGGAGGGAGGCTGAAGCAAGGAGAGTTAACAGAATAACAGAACAACAGAGTTGGAAGGGACCCTGGAGGTCTTCTAGTCCAACCCCCAGCACAGGCAGGACACTATACCATTTCAGACAAATGGTTGTCCAATCTCTTCTTAAAAGCCTGCAGTGTTGGAGCACTCACAACTTCTGCAGGCAAGTCGTTCCACTGACTAATTGTTCTAACAGTCTGGAAATTTCTCCTTAGTTCTTTGGTTAATTTCCATCCATTGTCTCCTGTCTTGCCTTCCAGTGCTTTGGAAAACAGGCTGACACCCCCCCCCACTTCTTTGTGGTAGCTCCTTAGATATTTAACAGATTAACAGAGTTGGAAGGGACCCTGGAGGTCTTCTAGTCCAACCCCCTGCACTATACCATTTCAGACAAATGGTTGTCCAATCTCTTCTACTTCTACTTCTCTTCTACTTCTGCACTACTATTAATCGTTTCATAGTTCCCATCACCAATCTCTTTCCACTTATGACTGTATGACTATAACTTGTTGCTGACAATCCTTATGATTTATATTGATATATTGACCATCAATTGTGTTGTAAATGTTGTACCTTGATGAACGTATCTTTTCTTTTATGTACACTGAGAGCATATGCACCAAGACAAATTCCTTGTGTGTCCAATCACAGTTGGCCAATAAAATTCTATTCTATTTTATTCTATTCTATTCTTAAAAGCCTGCAGTGTTGGAGCATTGACAGCTTCTGGAGGCAAGTCGTTCCATTGACTAATGGTTCTAACGGTCTGGAAATTTCTCCTTTGTTCTAGGTTGCTTCTCTCTTTGGTTAATTTCCATCCATTGTCTCCTGTCTTGCCTTCCAGGAATTTGGAAAACAAACTGATTCCTCCCACTTCTTTGTGATAGCTCCTTAGATATTTAACAGATTAACAGAGTTGCAAGGGACCTTGTAGGTTATCTAGTCCAACCCTCCCGCCCAAGCAGGAGACCCGCCGACACCATTGCTGACAGATCGCAGTCTAGTCTCTTCTTGAAAGACCTCCAGTGATGAAGCTCCCACAACTTTTTTTTCTTTTTCTTTGTCACAACATTATATACAAGCACATACAATGAAAGAAAACAATAGGACAGGAACGGTAGGCACTTTTGTGCACTTATGTACGCCCCTTATAGTCCTCTTAGGAATGGGGTGAGGTCAATGGTAGACAGTTTTTTGTTAAAGCTTTTGGGATTTTGAGAAGAGACTACAGAGTCAGGTAGTGTATTCCAAGCATTAACAACTCTGTTACAAAAATCATATTTTCTGCAATCAAGTTTGAAGTGGTTAACATTAAGTTTGAATCTATTGTTTGCTCTTGTATTATTGCGATTGAAGCTGAAGTAGTCTTTAACAGGAAGGATATTGCAATAGATGATTTTGTGTGTTAAACACAGGTCTGAAGGCAACTTCTGTTACATTGGTTGATTTTCTCACTGTCAGAAAATTTCTCCTTATTTCCAGGTTAAAACTCTCCTTGTTCAGTTTCCATCCATTATTCCTTGTCTGGCCTTCAGATGCCTTGGAAAATAGCTTGACCCCACTCCTCTCTGTGGCAGCCCCTCAAATATTGGAAGACTGCTATCCTGTCTCCCCTGGTCCTTCTCTTCATTAGACTAGCCATGCCCAGTTCCTGCAACCGTTCATCGTATGTTTTAGCCTCCATACCCCTAATCATCAGAGAAGAGTGCTCTTCTCTGCACTCTTTCTAGAGTCTCAACATCTTTTATATAGTGTGGTGACCAAAACTGGATGCAGTACTCTAGATGTGGTCTTACTAAGGCTTTATAGAGTGGTCTTAGTACCTCACTTGATCTTGATTGTATCTCTCTGTTAATGCAATTTAGGATTGCATTGGCAAGTGGAAACCCAGAGAAATGTTCCTTCCTCCAGTTTTATAGTTAGAGGGGAAAAAATGTCCAGTCTGTTTTTGACATTAAATCAAATCTCAGTCTATAAAGGAATTCCTTCTGCAAACCAATTATTGTTGTCAAATAAAAGCAGACACAATGACTGGCAAGACACCAAACTTTATATATCTTTCATTTCTGCATCTTCAGTCTTGACCTTCCTTCGGCTGCAAAGATCGACAGAAATGTTTAAGGGCTCAGCATCTCTGCTTTTTAGAGGCTGGGGAAAAAAAAGAAATGCCAAACACGGCATTTTGGGTTGACAACCTGCTTGTCAGGACACAAAAGCCTTTCGTTGAAAGGAAACATGCAACGCAACGAAAAAATGGCTTTGTGTAGACGGTAGCGATTGACGGCCTTTTAAAAACAGCTGTTGGATCAATTAATCAGAAAACAAGTAAGCCACCCTTTGTATATGGAATTACTTGTTTCTTCCCAATATTTTTATTTTTCATGTGGATGCCCCATCACTGGAGATTGTCAAGAAGAGACTGGACAGCTACATGTCCAGAATGGTATGGGGCAGGGGTCCCCAACAACCCCAGGCCAACGACCCCGATGGGCTCTCAGGGTTCCAAGTAACAAGCCCAACGCAATCAAAAGGTCCGAGGCCTGGGATTTCCTCAAAGTATGAATGTATTAGGCATGTACAGGTACAGATTAACAGAGGTGGAAGGGACCTTATAGGTCACCTAGTCCAACCCCCCGCTCAAATTTCTCCTTAGTTCTAGGTTGCTTCTCTCCTTGATTAGTTTCCACCCATTGTTTCCTGTCTTGCTTTCCGGTGCTTTGGAAAACAGGCTGACCCCTCCCCCACTTCTTTGTGGCAGCTCCTTAGATATTTAACAGATTAAAAGAGTTGTAAGGGACCTTGTAGGTCATCTAGTCCAACCCCCCGCTCAAGCAGGAGACCCGACACCATGCCACCATATGGCAGTCCAGTCTCTTCTTGAAAGCTTCCAGTGATGAAGCTCCCACAACTTCTGAAGGCAACTTCTGTTCCATTGGTTGACTATTCTCACTGTCAAAAAATTTCTCCTTCTTTCTAGGTTGAATCTCTCCTTGTTCAGTTTCTATCCATTATTCCTTGTCTAGCCTTCAGGTGCTTTGGAAAATAGCTTGACCCCCTCCTCTCTGTGGCAGCTCCTCAAATATTGGAAGACTGATATCATTGTCTCTCCTGGTCCTTCTCTTCACTAGACTAGCCATGCTCAGTTCCTACAACCGTTCATTGTATATGTTAGTCTCTTGTCCCCTAATCATCCTGGTTGCTCTTCTCTGTACTCTTTCTAGAGTCTCAACAACAACTTTTTTATAGTGTGGTGACCAACTCTGGATGCAGTATTGTAGGTGTGGTCTTACTAAGGCTTTATAGAATGATATTAGTACCTCCCTTGATCTTGATTGTATCCCTCTGTGTCATATTGGCACAGCTGGTGAAAATCTGACTCTGAAAGACCTGAGGTTTTCCCCACGCAAATCAAAACTCAAATTCTCCTCCCCCCACAGTCCACATGCCCGTCACATGGTCCAATCAGGTTACCATCCCAACTCCTGTTGGCTTCAGTCCACACCTTCCCCACACCTGATGGGAATGTCCTTGGCTGACAGGGGAAAGAATTTTATTTTGGCTACAAATCCCCAGCTATCTCTATTCCCCCCTCCCATTCCCACAGCTCCAGCCGGCCTTACTGTGGCAGCCCTGAAGACTCTCTAATATGGCTTCAGGGCTTGACAAGGGCCACGGGAGAGATGGGCAAGCACACACACGTGAAACTTCTCTTGCACAAGTGGAGGGTGCCTAGCAGGGGTGGGCTTCAGCCAGTTCGCACCTATTCGAGAGAACCGATTGTTAACTTTCTAAGCAGTTCGGAGAACCGGTTGTTGGAAGAAATCTTATTTTGTTTTTTCCCCACTAAAATAATCCTGTAAGGAAGGAAACATTCAGGTGGTGTTTCTAGCCTAATCTTTATTGCCCTGCTTACAGAAACTGCCTCTCCGGTTAACCCTTATTACATTGTAACAGCTAAAGCAAAGTGCCCTTCGACATGAGTGATGTTGAGTGGGCCACGGCCACATGACCACCAAGCCACGCCTACCCAGCTGGTCATTAGGGCAGAGAACTGGTTGTTGAATTATTTGAATGCCACTCGTACGCAGAAGTTCCATTTGCAAGAATGGAGCTGCATGTGTGAGTGCCAGCACGCTCTGCTTGCCCGCGAAGGTTCACTCGGTTGAGTGGACAACATGTGTGCCAGCCGCTCACATAAATGGAGCTGTGCGCACATGTGTGTGTGTGTCTCTCTCTCTCTCACACACACACTCACTCACACACACACACACCAGAGGTGGGTTTCAGCAGGTTCTGACCAGTTCTGGAGAACCGATAGCGAAAATTTTGAGTAGCTTGGAGAACCGGTAGTAAAAATTCTGACTGGCCCCACCCCCATCTATTCTCTGCCTCCCGAGTCCCAGTTGATCAGGAGGAAATGGGGATTTTGCACTAACCAGTGGGGTGGGAATGGAGATTTTACAGTATCCTTCTCCCAGAGTGAGATTGGAATGGAGATTTTACAGTATCCTTCCCCTGCCTTGCCCATCAAGCCACACCCACAGAACTGGTAGTAAAAAAATTTCAAACCCACCACTGACACACACCCCACACTGGGCTGGGCCACTAAGTTGGAAAGGTTAGGGACCGCTGGTATAGGGTTTACTGCGTGAGTATGGGGTTGGACTAGAAGACCTCCATCGTCCCTTTCAACTTCTCAATTGCGGTTTAATGTACAAAGCGACTCCATTCGTCCCTTCCGAACCTCGCCTTCCCAAATTTTTGACCCGCCATCATTCATAATATCAACTCTGTCCCTAGCCTTTATGGATGGCTTCTGGTCACTTGTTTTCTCTCCCAGAATAGCATTCGGGTGGACAATTCACAACATTACTCGCTAGATTGTCACCGGAGATAACGATAGCATCCATTGAAAGGCAGGGCATCGGGATTGAAGCATTGTGCAGGTTTCCTCTCAGGAGAGAGATTAAAATCTTTTCAGGTGCAACTGCTCCGAAGATATTGTGAAACTTCTGTAAATAGAAAGGTGCTAAATAAAGGATTTCAAGCAATATGTTCTACAGGCTGGAATTCTCCAGAGGAAACAGGAGGAATGGAGAATTTCTGCTAAAGTCGTTAACCGGCACTGATCATTCCAAACTCCTCCGTCCAAATGAATCACTTCCTTTTCTGGCTCTTGCTCCGCGTTCAATCTTGTTTTCTCACAGGAAAAAAATAAAAAAAATAAAAGGAAAATAAAATATGAGCCACGGCCTGGTCATACCAGAAAACGGAATATTGTGTTATTTCTGGTTTCAAAGAAGAGCTTTTTTTTTTTTGTTAGGGACGCATTCTAATTTTTGAATCTCCTTCGGTCAGAACTCATCTGGGGGTAAAAAAAAAAAAAGGTTTGCAGGAATGAAAAAGGCAAATTTGCTTTTGGCAGGGCCAATTTGGGATTTTCTGTTCAGGTGGAGCAGGAGAGGCGAACACACTTGTAGTAGTAAGGATTTCAATAAGAGCTTTGCTCCTTTTGGTCTCCTGCAAGGATATTTGAAACTTTTTTATTTATTTATTTTTGTCACAACATTATATACAAGCACATATAATGAAAGGAAACAATAGGACAGGAACGGTAGGCACTTTTGTGCACTTATGCACGCCCCTTATAGTCCTCTTAGGAATGGGGTGAGGACGATGGTAGATAGTTTTTGGTTGAAGCTTTTGGGAGTTTGCAGCCAAAAGAATAAGACCATGAAGGAGCATGGTTCTAACTATTTCCCCAAACCGCTTTGAGCTTTGCGTACCTGGGAGTATCCTATACCACACAAGGCATTTACAAAAAGAACAGGTTGAAAGAACACGAGGCAGACCCAGGAGAAGATGGAGACAGCATCAAAGATGCACTTATAATAGCATCAGAGAACAACTGTTGAGGCTGCCGGAAGAGCAGGAACTAGAATTTCTTTCTTTCCTCAACACCAAAAGGGTGGAGGAAGAGGAGGAAGAGGAGGAGGAGGAGGAGGAGGAGAAAAGGAGAGGAGGAGAAGGAGGAGGAGGAAGAGGAGGAGGGGGAGGAGAAAAAGAGAGGAGAAGGAAGGAGGAAGAAGAGGAAGAGGAGGAGAAGGAGAGGAAGAGGAGGAGGAGAAAAGGAGATAAGGAGGAGGGGAAGGGGAAGGAGAAAGTGGAGGAAGAGGAGGAAGGGAATGAGGAGGAGGAGGAGGAGGAGGAAGAAGAAGAAGAAGAGGAAGAAGAAGAAGAAGAAGAAGAAGAAGAAGAAGAAGAAGAAGAAGAAGAAGAAGAAGAAGAAGAAGAAGAAGAAGAAGAAGAAGAAGAAGAAGAAGAAGAAGACTGGTAGACTTGGAGCTTAAAATGGCATTTCACTGGCAATCATGTATTGCTTCGGTTCCCATCTTCTCTCTTCTACAGATCTAAAGATCTTCCTTCCTTCCTTCCTTCCTTCCTTCCTGCCTGCCTGCCTGCCTTCCCGTTCAATAGTAGAAAGTTTTTGGTTAAAGCTTTTGGGATTATGGGAAGAGACCACAGAGTCAGGTAAAGTGTTCCAAGCACTGATAATTCTGTTACAGAAGTCATATTTTCTGCAATCTAGATTAAAGTGGTTAACATTGAGTTTAAATCTATTGGTTGCTCTTGTATTATTGCAATTAAAGCTGAAGTAGTCTTTAACAGGAAGGACATTACAGTAGATGATTCTGTGAGTTAAACTTATGTCTTGTCTAAGTTTTCTAAGCCTAGGACCAAGCCTGCCTATTTCTAATTAGCACAGCTGAAGTTGTGTTTGCAGAAAGACCCAGTTGGCCATTTAAAGACTGAACGGCAACCTCAAACTATCTACCCGTTGACTTTTTAGGTTACTCCATAAAGCAACGGTCCCAGAAGGGGAGCGTCATTTTATCTCCATTACTTACCTTAGACCTCAGCCATTTGTTAAGGAAAATCACCATTCCACTTTCCCCGTAAAAATTCCCAGGTGATGAAAAATGCCATAAGGCCCTTCTGAGATGACCGTCTGGATACAACGTTAGATTCAAATTAAAACTGAAACATTCCCTTTCTTTGTTTAATTAAAGAATTCACTTACGTGTCTAATATAAATGAAGGGGTCCTTCAAGCTCTCTGAGCTTGCTTGTTTTCTTGCAGATGTTTCATTATTAGGTAACATCAGCAGTGCTCTCTGCATCATCGCTGCTGTCGGTACTGATGAGGTTACCTAGCTGGGTAATGAAATGTCTTCAGGAAAACAAGCAAGCTCAGAGAGCACACAGGACCCCTCCTGTCAACCCTGAGCTACAAATATTCTCCTTTATTAATATAAATAAACTCAGAAATCTGGTTTTCATGGTTAAAAGTAAAGGTAAAGGTTCCCCTTGCACATATGTGCTAGTCGTTGCGGACTCTAGGGGGCGGTGCTCATCTCGGTTTCAAAGCTGAAGACCCAGCGCTGTCAGAAGACGTCTCCGTGGTCATGTGGCCGGCATGACTCAACCGCAAAGGCGCACGGAATGCTGTTCCCTCCCCACCAAAGATGGTCCCTATTTTTCTACTTGCATTTTTTACGTGCTTTCGAACTGCTAAGTTGGCAGAAGCTGGGACAAGTCACAGGCGCTCACCCCGTTACGCGGCACTAGGGATTCGAACCGCTGAACTGCCGACCTTTTGATTGACAAGCTCAATGTCTTAGCCACTGAGCCACCTTGTAAAGCACTATGGGGCAGTATATAAGTCCAAGTCCTATTGGTGGTGCTAGAGCTATTTTGAAGTCTGACAAGATTATGGGCCTCTGGTGGCTCAGACTGGTAGGACAGTCTGTTATTAACAGCAGCTGCTTGCAATTACTGCAGGTTCAAATCCCACCAGGTCCAAGGTTGACTCAGCCTTCCATCCTTTATAAGGTAGGTAAAATGAGGACCCAGATTGTTGGGGGCAATAAAAGTTGACTTTGTATATAATATACAAATGGATGAGACTATTGCTTGACATAGTGTAAGCCGCCCTGAGTCTTCGGAGAAGGGCGGGATATAAATGCAAATAATAATAAAAAAAAGATGGAATCAGTTACTCTGGTTTCATTTCAGATCATATAAATCTTTCACCCAAATATGTTTCTTTAACGCCTTTAGTAGGACTGAAGTCTTGTTCTGAGTAAATCCTTAGCATCTTGAATAAAATGAATTGATGGATAAATTCTAGTCCATTAAGAATTTCACAGGTGATAGAAGTAATTTTGTAAATTACGTTAGGCAAGAAAAAGCATTGTTCCCCGCTAGTGTGAATATTTGAGTAAGCAATTTAACAAGAGCGTACTTTGGCTCAATAAATCAAGAGGTATTTTGAAACGAGATCCAGCACTATCAGAGAGAAAGAAAAAGGAAACTTTGTATGAATATCGCACACAATGGATTTCAACTTTCAGAAATATAAAGAAAGAAAGAAAAGACGGGGAATAAAGAAAAAAAAATCCAGTACCAATGAAAAGAGAAATTTATGCAGCTCACAATCTAAAACTTGACTTTGGTGATAAGAAATCTGCTATTAATGAAACCTTGGGAAATAATTACTTCGCTAGCCAAAGAAATATTGCTGTCTTCTTTGTAATTTGATGTCAGCATCCTTCCTGTTAATGTTTCACAACAAAATCTAAAGGCCTAATTTGTTTTTGTTAATATAATTTTTTTTAAAAAAAAAATCCCTGGGGACAAGGAAGGATTTTAAAAAAACCACAAAACCAAAGCAAAGAAAATATTTTTTGGGCAGGGGGGAACACAAATCTGGAGTAAAAATACATAAAGACTTATGCTGAACTTTTCAAAAATAAACCTCTGTGCTGGATTTATTTGTCTTTAAGAAATATTTCTGAAGGCTATGGGAAAGTTCAAGGACTTGGTAGGAGAAATCGTGGCTGCTTCTCTGAATGAGAAGTTCTAGGCCTCAAACAGAGATGGAATTCATATAATTTACCTACCTGTTCTCCCAGCACTGAAAATGTGAGAGTGCGCACACCTTCCACGCATGTGCCTGGCCTCAAAAACATGCATAAATAGGACAGCATAGAGCCGGCCGCTACCAGTTCGCCCGAACTGGTCCGAACTGGCTAATCACATTTTGAAATAATGATAATAATAATAATATCAAAGTTGGAAGGGACCTTGGAGGTCTTCTAATCCAACCCCCTGCCCAGGCAGGAAAAACTACACCATTTCAGACAAATGATTATCCAACATTTTCTTGAAAATTTCCAGTGTTGGAGCATTTACAACTTCTGTAGGCAAGTTGTTCCACTGATTAATTGTTCTAACTGTCAGGAAATTTCTCCTTAGTTCTAGGTTGCTTCTCTCCTTGATTAGTTTCCACCCATTGCTTCTTGTTTTTCCCTCAGGTGCATTAGAGAATAGTTTGACTCTCTCTTCTTTGTGGCAACCCCTGAGATAAAAGTTAAAATTTCCCCTGTCCAGTTGTGTCTAACTCTGGAGCATACTGTTCATCTCAATTTCTTATTTCAGGGAGCCAGCATTGTCTGAAGACATTTCCGTGATCATATGACCTGCATGACCATACAAGAGGTGCACAGACCACTGTTACCTTCTCACCAAAGTGGTACCTATTTATCTACTTGCATTTGCATGCTTTTGAACAGCTAGACGGACAGGAGCAGGGCAAGTAACAGGAGCTCATCCCATCATATGGCGCTTGGGGGGTCTTGAACCTGGACTGTCAGCTTTCCAGCCGTCAAGCTCGGTGTCTTTAACCGTTGAGCCGTTGCGCCCCTTCCCCATTTTGAAACAGGCTATCCTTAACTGATTCCCTCCCTCCTTGGAATCCAGACTACATTCCACTGCAATTCTTTCTAATTGTCCACATCCTCCTTTGCCTGTTCAACTATCTGGTAACTCTATTCCTCTTATTCAAAGGATGAGTACCCAAGGGCATTATGGCAACTCCTTCTCTAATCCCCTGATTTTCAAATTCAATACATTGCCTTCAATTCTGTGTGTATTCGCCCTTCTCACATTCTTGCTCCTCCTCCCTCACGTGTTCTCAACTTCTGATTCACCTAGTCCATGCGAAGTGACTCTGCAAGCCAATGGATGCGTTTCCCTTCTCTTTTTAGAAGCTAACCCTTTTTCCTTTTGGCCATCCAGTTCTGAATAGATCTTCTGTGACATCACAGCATTCAGCTGATGTATTGATTTATGTCTCGCCTAACAACTCAAGGCAGCCAATGTACCCAACATACTTCCCTCCTTCCATTTCCCCACAATAACTACCCTGTAAAGAAGCAGTTCTCAACCTGTGAGTCGGGACCCCGTTGGGGGTCGAATGACGATTTGCCGGGGTCGCCTAAGACCATCGGAAATATGGGACGTATACTTGCGAGTCGAAGAATCACGCTCCAATGGTTGACTCCACAAGCCAGCTGCAGGCTCTTCAAATCGCTAGCCGAATTCGGCTTCAGGCGCGATGAATTAAAAAAGAGAGAAATCTTTGCTCTGATGTCTTCCTCTCAAGCCAGCTGCAATCACCCCCAATCATTAGCCTAATCTGGCTTCGGGCGCGATAAACTTAATAGGGGAGGAATCTCCACTTTAATGCCTCCGTCCTCAAGGCAATCGCAAGCAGTTCAGATCGCTAGCCAATACGGCTTCAGGCGTGATAAATTCAAAACAAAAATAATTTTACGGTTGGGGTCGCCACATCGTGGGGAATTGTATTAAAGGGGTTGTAGCACTATAAAGGTTGAGAACCACTGCTAAAGTGAGGTGGGCTGAGAAACAGAGACTGACCCAAAGTCAGCATGCTGGTTTTCATGCCTAAAGGCATGACTAGAATTCACAGGCTCCTGGTGATTGGCTCAAAGTCATCAACTGGTTTTCAAGCTTAGGGCAGGATTGGAACTCACAGGCTGCTGCTGATTGGCCCGAAGTCACCCAGCTAACTTTCATGCTTGCAAGCAGGACAAGAACTTGTCCTAAGGCAGGAGTAGAACTCACAATTTCTGGCTTTCTTGCCAGGTGCCTTAACACTAGACCCATGATGGCGAACCGATGGCATGTGTGCCATATTGGTGGGCATGCGAGCATTGCCCTAGTTCAGCTCCAGCACGCATGCGCGTGCCGGCCAGCTGATTTTCGGGCCTTCTGGGCCCAATGAAAGTCAGGAAACAGGCTGTTTCCGGCCTCCAGAGGGCCTCTGGGGAGTGGGGAAGGCCTGTTTTCCCTTCTTCCCAGGCTCCAGAGCCTTTCTAGGAGCCTGGGGAGGGTGAAAATGGCCTCCCCCCCCCCCCGGGAGGCCCTCTGGAGGCCAGAAACGGCCCAGGAAACATTTCCAGCCTCCAAAGGGCCTCCAGGGGGTTGGGAAGACCGTTTTTGCCCTTCCCAGGCTCCACAGCCTTTCTGGGAGCCTGGGGAAAGCAAAAAATGGGCCTTCCAGTGCCACCGGAAGTCAGCAAATAGGCCCTTTCTGGCCTATAGAGAGTCTCTGGGGGGTGGGGAGGTCTGTTTTCACCCTCCTCATGCTCCAAGAAAGCCTCTGGAGCCCGGGGAGGGTGAAAAATGGGCCTTCTGGGCCCATCACATGCCAAAAGCAGGGAGAGCATGGCAGGGTCGCACGTGCGTGCATGGGTGTGTGTGTCAGGGCGCATTGTATTATGGGTGTGAGCACGCATGCACGTGACAGTGAGCAGGTTACTTCTGCTCACAGCTGGCTGTCTGCAATTTGGCAGTTCCAATTTCACCAGGCTCAAGGGTGACTCAGCCTTCCATCTTTCCGAGGTGGGTAAAATGAGGAGCCAGATTGTTGGGGGCAAGAGGCTGACTCTGTAAACTGCTTAGAGCAGGGGTGTCAAACTCGATTTCATTAAGTGCCACATTAGAGTTGTGTTTGACCTCGGGGTGGGTGGGGTGGGATGTGTGGCTGGGGTGGGCATGGAGGTTGGTCATGTGGGGGGGGCACCTGTGGGGGTCCAAGCGCTCTGCCAGCAAAAACAGGCACCCGAGCTCCGTTTCTGGCTACAATGGCCTTCTGCAACCCTCTGCCAGTGAAAACTGTTTTCATTGGCAGAGGGTTGCAGGAGGCCGTCGCAGCCAAAAACGGAGCTCGGGAGCCCATTTTCGCTGGCAGAGTCACCGTAGGTTGATCCTTCGCTGTTTCCAGGGCGGGCCAGATCTTATCACCTCATGAGCCAAATCTGGCCCCTGGGCCTTGAGTTTGACACCCCTGGCTTAGAGAGAGCTGCAAAGCACTGTAAAGCGGTATATAAGTCTAAGTGCTATTATTAATATTGCTAATGCTCTCAGAGGCAAGCTTACCAAATGCCAGGTTGGCCATTATAACACTATTTATGGGCAGTGTGTTGTGTCATAAGTGCTTAGGTTAATTGATGGTTTGATGCTTTTCTCTGAAAGATTAACCCGATAGATAAATATATTGAAGAGATTCTAATGTCCACATCGAAGTGGAGTTACAATGATACAGCAAGCAGTTCTTACTGAATCAGCAGTTTCTCGGATATAAATATAATTTTCAGAATGGAATCTGGCCAGAATACTCAAGGACAAAAAAGAAATAAAAATGCTTTTTTTTTTAAAATCAGTGCTGCCTGAAGCAATTCAGGAATAATTATATATAATATCAAATTATTCAATTATGCAGTAAAGATGGCTTTATTCCCCAATTATGCTTCTGAACATAAAAATGCTAATACCTCATCATTTCATAATAGAATGAATGCAAGCTACAAAATTGATATAATATGGGCGCGTTGTATATGTACATTAGAAGTTTAAAATCAACTTCTGAGTTCAAAGAAACCTAATAAAAAGGGAAGGGAAGGGAATGCCCAGGGGTGAAATCCAGCAGGTTCTGACAGGTTCTGGAGAACTGGTAGCGGAAATTTTGAGCAGTTCAGAGAACCAGCAAATACCACCTCTGGCTGGCCCCAGACTGGGGTGGAAATGGAGATTTTGCAATATCCTTCCCCTGGAGTGGAGTGGGAATGGAGATTTTGCAATATCCTTCCCCCAGGGGTGAGGAAGAAATGGGGATTTTGCAATATCCTTCCCGCAGGAGTGGGGAAGAAACGGGGATTTTGCAATATCCTTCCCCCAGGAGTGGGGAGGGAATGGAGATATTGCACTATCCTTCCCCTGCCATGCCCACCAAGCCACGCCCACCAAGCCCCACCACGCCACACCCACAAGCCACGCCCACAGAACCAGTAGTAAAAAATAATGGATTTCACCAGTGGGAATGCCTTTTTACTTTTAGACACTACATAAGGAGTTTCATTTTAAAAAAAATTAATCCCACCAAGTACTTTCATATCTTAGGAACAATTATTAACAATTGACCAAG
The DNA here is from genome assembly GCF_028640845.1 of Ahaetulla prasina. Taxonomy (NCBI): domain Eukaryota; kingdom Metazoa; phylum Chordata; class Lepidosauria; order Squamata; family Colubridae; genus Ahaetulla; species Ahaetulla prasina. Next base: position 15,187,898 of record NC_080549.1, on the reverse strand, counting down.
CTGCAGGATTGTCACTTCTCCAAATTAAGGCTCGTCCTACTGGATATAAATCTATTTAATAAAAAGAGATTTTAAAAAAATTAAATCTATCCAACAACCTTGGAATACTCAAGGGGTCTCCCAGCCTCCATGACTAGGAAAACCCAACTCTCCTTAGCTTTCGAAGTAGCAGTTATATCAGTTGAGGCTTAAGGTGATAAGCTAAGGTCCAAAGGTGTTCTGATGAAGTTCTAAAACTTTCCCAAGTTTCTTCTTGTTGAGATTATTTGAAGTTTTAAAAGATTAATAAATCAGTAGCTGTCGTGTCATAAGGTCCAGGAGCATCAACTTTTATTTCCAAGGGTTTTCTTGGAAACCAAGGTCTAAGCAGGTGGCTATAATTCAGTGCTTTGTTTGGATATATCGCCACCTGCTTGGAAAGAAGACAAGAAAAGGGTGGTAGATACTGAAGATCATCCTGTCACACTAGAAGGTGAGGCCAGGAGCAACTTCACAGCTTCTCCCTCTTGGAAGTAGAGGTACTGTCTCTTTCAAAGAAGACAAGAAAGGATGGTAGATACTGGAGATCATCCTGTCACTCTAGAAGGTGAGGCCAGGAGCAACTTCACAGCTTCTCCCTCTTGGAAGTAGAGGTACTGTCTCTTTCAAAGAAGACAAGAAAGGAATGGTAGATACTGGAGATCATCCTGCCACTCTAGAAGAACTCTGGAAGTAGCTGTGTTGTCCCTGATAATGTCTTCCATGCAAGGCCTGTAGGGAATACACTCTCCCTACTTCTGCTGTCATTTTGTGAGAACACCCAACAGTGTCCCTCAAACCACCACTAGAACTGAAAACACTCCCTTCCCAAATAGATGACCTACAAGCTGCATCTTGTGTTGTGACTTTTTGCTGCCCTTCACACTAATGTTGTGATGAATAAAGACATGGCTTTCAGCTAGCTCTCCATTAATGAATCGTAGGAGAATCAATACGTGTGCGTGAAAGAGTATATTTTGATTCCTGCTCAATACAATAGACTTAACCCTGAATATTTTGGTTCCCATGACTTCTGTGGCAGTCAGTCAAAACAGAGATTTGGGATGTATATTTTTTTCTGCTTCTGATCGCTGGATGACCTGCCCAAGGAATTCAGACTTTTGTCACTTCTCTGGAGAAAAGAAAATCTAATACCACAAATGGATTATTTGCAAATTCAGTGTGTACAGTCCATTCTGTGTTGGATGGACTTACGATGCACTCAGCTGACCACTGTTATCTCCCAGAGCCCATGGTCTGCTATGGTGACCATCAGATAACCCTACTTTAAGATCAGGTTGGGTCTTCTCCAGACAAGGTGAATTAAAAAGAAATCAGGGCAGGATAAAGCATGTCTTAGGTCAGGTTCTTCATAATGTATCTCTAAGAGAAAGTGGCAGGATGCGATGGCTCAGGGGCTAAGACGCTGAGCTTGTCGATCGAAAGATCGGCAGTTCAGCAGTTCAAATATCTAGTGCTGCGTAACGGGGTGAGCTCCCGTTACTTGTCCCAGCTTCTGCCAACCTAGCAGTTTGAAAACACGTAAAAAATGCAAGTAGAAAAATAGGGACCACCTTTGGTGGGAAGGGAACAGCGTTCCGTGCTCCTTTGGTGCTTAGACATGCTGGCCACATGACCATAGAGACGTCTTCGGACACCGCTGGCTCTTCGGCTTTGAAATGGAGATGAGCACCGCCCCCTAGTTGGGAACAACTAGCACATATGTGCGAGGGGAACTGTTGTGACCCAGGCCCAAGTAGGTATTATTAAACGCAATCAGTTCGAAAACAAACAGACTTTATTAGAACAGCTGAGAATTAAACTCATTCTTAGCATCGTCCAAACTAATTCAAAACAAATTCTTTCTAACACAATTCTTCAGTCTTATCACCAACCTTGGTCTAATTAGGCAAACTGCCAAAGGCTTTACTTGGCAAAAGTTCAGAAGTAGAAGACGCTGACAAGAAATAAATGCAGCAAAACAAGAAACAAGTCTATCAACGTTGTTTTCTGACAAAGAGCCCAAATGCTGTTGCTGGTCTTTTAAGCCTTATGGCAAGACCTAATCATCTCTTCGCCCTACTTTCGAGTCATCCTCTTTGCTTGAGCTGCTCTTGCCTTTTGGCAGCTCTTCTCATGAGTGCATTAGGAACAGGCTCCTCCTGTTCCTCTGCCTCACTACTGTCAGCCTCTGGAGGCTCCGGAGTCCACACCTCACTCCCAGATGGCCATGACCCCATCTCTGCCTCCGATGCAGAGCTCCTCATCTGGGCCTTCCCCTGACTCCAGGACTGGCCCATGTTCTTCCTCAGCCTCATCACTGTCCGACTCTGCAGGCTGCTGGTGGACCACAACAGGAATCTTTACCTTTAAGAGAAAGTGATTTAGCATCTCTTTGGGGGGAAGCAATTTCAGGCTGACAACACTTGTCTCCAAATGTTTGGGGGGGAGCAGTTCTAGGTTACCAAATCTGTGCTGGATGAGTTTGGAAAAACATAAGATGGTAGCAAAGAAGTAGTTTTCTGCCACGTAATGCTCATTTTTGCAACCCAAATCTGATAGTCCTTTGTATTCTACTGAACTCTTTTCCACCAAAAATGGATGCAATGATTCATTATCGTTTTGAGAAGAACGTATCAAAATGGCAACGCCTGTTAAAGCACTAAAAATAAATCTCCAAGCCTGTCACTCCAAATTTCCCCAAAAATACAATCTTTGGGTCCCACTCATTTCCGGTGATGTATTTTAGCTAAGTTTGTCCTGTTGTACCACTCCCTGCATCTCTTCTTCCCCAATCAAATACAAGTAATCCTCGACTTAAGACCCCAATTGAGCCCAAAATGTTTGTGGCTAAGTGAGATAGCTGTTAAGTGAGTTTTGCCTCATTTTGTGACATTGCTTGCCAGAGTTGTTAAGTCAATCGTGCACTTTTTAGGTTAGTAACATTCCGTGTTTCCCCGAAAATAAGACCCAACCGTTAAATAAGTCCTAGCATGATTTCTCAGGATGCTCATAATATAAGTCCTACCCCAAAAAATAAGCCCCAGTTAAAATTGTCATGGACACATTTAGTACCATATTTTCTCAAAATAAGAACTGGAAAATAAGCCCTAATACGTCTTTTGGAGCAAAAATTAATATAAGACTGGGTCTTATTTTCGGAGAAACATGGTAATCTGGCTTCCCCATTGACTTTGCATGTCAGAAGATCACAAAAGGGGATCACATGATCTCGAGACACCACAACTGTCATAAATACGAGTCAGTTGGTGGCTCAGCAGACTAAGTCTGTCTGTTATTAGCATAGCTGCTTGCAATTACTGCAAGTTCAAGTCCCACCAGGCCCAAGGTTGACTCAGCCTTCCATCCTTTATAAAGGTAGGTAAAATGAGGACCCAGATTGTTGGGGGCAATAAGTTGACTTTGTATATAATATACAAATGGATGAAGACTATTGCTTAACACAGTGTAAGCCGCCCTGAGTCTTCGGAGAAGGGCGGGATATAAATGCAAATTAAAAAAAAAAAGTTGCCAAGTGTATGAATTTTGATCACGTGACCATGGGGATGCAACTGTCGTAATTGTGAAAAATGGTCATAAGTCACTTTTTCCAATGCCGTTGTAACTTGGAACGGTCACTGAATGAATAATTGTAAATGGAAGACTTCCTGTATTGGCTGATCTCCAAAGATCCCAACTTACTGGAAAAGTTTTCTCAGGGAACATCTCCTCTGCTTTTCTAAGTCTTTGGTCTCCTTGACACTGTTCTTACCCAGCTCCACAAACATTACAAACCCTCTGAAGTTAACTCAAAGATTCTTTTATTAGGAGTGCTGGCAGCCCTAGCAAAAAGTTCCTCTCTCAACGCAGAAGATGAATAGTTGTCTGCCACATCTGTTTATCTGCGCCCCCTGCCTTTTATCCCCAGAGCTAGGGTGGGGCTTCGCTAGCAGCAATGGCTCTTCCGTCCCAAGGATCGGCCCATAGATTTCCACTGCTCTCCTCTCCTCTGCCTTCTGCACATTTGTGCGTCAGGCACTGGACCCAGCTGTTCCTCCTCTTCCTCATCAGCCACCTCCAGACCTGGGGGCTGTTAATTCTCCATCTGAGGGCTGCCCAGTCTCTCTCTGTCTCTCTCTATCTCTCTGTCACTCTCTCTCTCTCTCTCTCTCTCTTTTTTTTTCTCTGTCTCTCTCTGTCTCTCTCTCTCTGTGTCTCTCTCTCTCTGTTTCTCTGTCTCTCTCTCTCTGTCTCTCTCTCTCAGTCTCTCTCTCTCTCTGTGTGTCTGTCTCTCTGTGTGTCTCTTTGTCTCTTTCTCTGTCTCTCTGTCTCTCTCTCCCTCTCTCTCTCTGTCTCTCTCTGTCTCCGTCTCTCTCTGTCTCTCTCTCTCTCTCTCTGTGTGTTTCTCTGTCTCTCTCTCTCAGTCTCTCTCTGTCTGTCTGTCTCTCTCTCTCTCTGTGTGTCTGTCTCTCTCTGTCTCTCTCTCTCTGTGTCTCTCTCTCTCTGTTTCTCTGTCTCTCTCTCTCTGTCTCTGTCTCTCTCTCTCAGTCTCTCTCTCTCTCTCTGTGTGTCTGTCTCTCTGTGTGTCTCTTTGTCTCTTTCTCTGTCTCTCTGTCTCTGTCTCTCTCTGTCTCCGTCTCTCTCTGTCTCTCTCTCTCTCTCTCTGTGTGTTTCTCTGTCTCTCTCTCTCAGTCTCTCTCTGTCTGTCTGTCTCTCTCTCTCTCTGTGTCTGTCTCTGTGTCTGTCTCTCTGTGTGTCTCTTTGTCTCTCTCTCTCTCTCTCTCTGTCTCTCTCTCTCTTTCTCTGTCTCTCTCTCAGTCTCTCTCTCTCTCTCTGTCTCTCTGTCTCTTTCTCTGTCTCTGTCTCTCCTCCTCCTCCTCTGATTCAGCTGCTGAGGGAGCTGGTGGCTGACAGGCCACAACAGGCCCACTGTTGTTATTCTTCTATTGAACTGAAGTCTATCTTGCTGTTATCTGGCCCATCAAAGAAAGAAGAACCCATTGGAAAACCCATAAGTTTATCTGCCACTTAGAGAGAGGACTCCATGCGGATATAACAGATTTGCCTTTCATTCTCTCCGTGGCCCTTTGAATCCACACATGCCACACAATGCCTGTTAACTATCATCCTTCTCCAGAAGCCATTTTGCATTCAGTTCCAAACCATCCATCGATTCAAGCTCTGTTCCTGTTAGTTCTTTTGATAAACAGATTGCATCAAGCAAGCCAACGCAGATCAACACATCTCGAACAATCCTGGACACATATCTGAAAGGGTTTCCCCCCACCCGCTCTTAACAGTATGTTGATATAAAGAGTGATTTTTCTGACAACACATTCGGAGAGTGATTTCTTAACTAACAACCTGAAGGGAAAGGGGGAAAGGGGGTTGGATTTGAAGAATCATTAGCAATCTTCCAATGTGACCACCCTGATATATAAGAAATGCTTGCAATGGAAGGGAGCGACTGTCCCTGTAATTTGGAGTCTTATTTTGAGTTGACTGCGGTGCAGGTTCCTGTCTGATTCAGGGATTCCCTCTTTGCTCTGTTGTCCTTTCTCTTGGAATTATTTTTTTTTAGTAAAGTTTTTATTTTTTACACACAAACAACAACATAGAATACATCTTTTCTGAACAGAATATCGGCCAGGTTACAGGTTCATACCAAATCTAGTTCTCCTCCAACACATCTAAGGAGGAGAATTAGATTCTAAGGAGAAATGTCCTGACAGTGAGAACAATTAATAAGTGGAACAACTTGCCTGCAGAAGTTGTGAATGCTCCAACACTGGAAAAATGTAAGAAAATGTTGGATAACCATTTGTCTGAAGTGGTGTAGGGTTTCCTGCCTGGGCAGGGGGTTGGATTAGAAGGCCTCCAAGGTCCCTTCCAACTCTGTTGTTGTTGTTGTTGTTGTTGTTGTTGTTGTTGTTACATCTTACATGCTTTCATCAATATATTTTCTTTCAGTTTTATTTTCATCTTTCATTTCTCTTTATAAATCTAATCTTACCCTTCACCCCAAATTTTAATCTTGTATCAAGTTTTCCCTCTCCTCCCTTTTTCTACTCCCATTTATATTAAACCCTTATACTCCCCTTTAATATTTGTATTCTTTTATATATTCCACTTATCCAACATCAACATCAATCATATATTTAGAAGTCAGTGACAATTCATATACTATTAACCATAATCAAAAAAAGAAACGAAAAAACAAGAAACAACTCAGTTTTTCTTAACATAACATAACATAACAGTTGGAAGAGACCTTGTTTTTTTAAAAAATTCCAGAAAAGCAGTTGCCAATCAAACTGCTTTTCTGGACTTAAGAAAGCGAGGCACCATCCTGGGAGAATGGAATAGCCTGCAGTCTGGACTGAATATCTTGCAAATTGTTACTGAAGTCTAGATAGGAATTTCTTAAGCTGTCTTAGAATCAAGCCAGTATCAACACAACACAAGAACAGCCTAAGGATACAATGTGGACCTGCCTTGTCTTGGCTGAAAACTCCAGAATGGGGAGGAGCCCATCAAATCGCTTATTTAATAATAATAATAACAATAACAATAACAACAACAACAACAACAACAACAACAACAACAACAACAACAGAGTTGGAAGGGACCTTGGAGGCCTTCTAGTCCAACCCCCTGCCCAGGGAGGAAACCCTACACCATCTCAGTCAGATGGTTATCCAACATTTTCTTAAAAATTTCCAGTGTTGGAGCATTCACAACTTCTGGAGGCAAGTTGTTCCACTTATTAATTGTTCTAAGTGTCAGGAAATTTCTCCTTAGTTCTAAGTTGCTTCTTTCCTTGATCAATTTCCACCCATTGCTTCTTGTTCTACCCTCAGGTGCTTTGGAGAACAGCCTGACTCGCTCTTCTTTGTGGCAGCCCCTGAGATATTGGAATACTGCTATCGTGTCTCCCCTAGTCCTTCTTTTCATTAAACTAGACATACCCAGTTCCTGCAACCGTTCTTTATATGTTTTAGCCTCCAATCCCCTAATAATCTTTGTAGCTCTTCTCTGCACTCTTTCTAGAGTCTCAACATCTTTCTTACATCGCAGCGACCAAAACTGAATGCAGTATTCCAAGTGTGGCCTTACCAAGGCATTATAAAGTGGCACTAACACTTCATGTGATCTTGATTCTATCCCTCTGTTTATGCAGCCCAGAACTGTGTTGGCTTTTTTAGCAGCTCCTGCACACTGCTGGCTCATATCTAAATGGTTGTCCACTAGGACTCCCAAGATCCCTTTCACAGGTACTACTATTGAGCAAGGTACCACATATACGGTACCTGTGCATTTTGTTTTTTGTTTTTTGCCTAAATGTAGAACCTTACTTGATTGATGTTATCATCATCATCAGAGTTAGAAGGGACCTTGGAGGTCTTCTAGTCCAATGCTCAAGCAGGATACCCTACACCACTTCAGACAAATGGTTGTCCGATCTCTTCTTAAAAACCTCCAGTGTTGGAGCATTCCCAACTTCTGGAGGCAAGTTGTTCCACTGGTCAATTGTTCTCACTGTCAGGAAATTTCTCCTTTCTTCTAGGTTGCTTCTCTCCTTGGTTAGTTTCAGTCCCTTCCATGTTGCCGGGGAATGGGTGGGGGTGTTGAATATTGCTGGTTTAATTGTTTTTATATTGTGTTTTTATCCTTGTAAGCCACCCATAGTCACTGAGAGTGAGCTGCGTGACCATATAAATGTCCTTCAATGAATAAATAAGGAAATATTTGTTTCAACGTGATGCTACTCCCGAGGTTTCTATGCACAGTGGAAGGGGTATAAATAAACAACATGTACGTGGTGGCTCAGGGGCTAGGATGTTGAGCTTGTCGATCGAAAGGTCGGCAGCTCAGCGGTTCGAATCCCTAGTGCTGCCATGTAACGGGGTGAGCTCCCGTTACTTGTCCCAGCTTCTGCCAACCTAGCAGTTCGAAAGCACATAAAAAAAGCAAGTAGAAAAAATAGGGACCACCTTTGGTGGGAAGGGAACAGCGTTCCATGCGCCTTTGGTGTTGAGTCATGCCGGCCACATGACCATGGAGACATCTTTGGACAGCGCTGGCTCTTCAGCTTTGAAACAGAGATGAGCACTGCCCCCTAGAGTCGGGAACGACTAGCACATATGTGCGAGGGGAACCTTTACCTTACCAACACAGAGAGACAAAATGACACAGGCGAAAGGACAATCCCAGGACAATTGTTGCTGGGACTCTTTCTTAGGCTAGTCTGAATGCAGAGTCACTTTTTAGCTGTCACAATATGTGGGGGGTCCTGTTACGTGGGGAGTTACAAGATGCCGAATTGGCAAATGACAAGGTAAAAAAAAAAGAAAAAGAAAAAACAACAACCACCGAACATTTGGTGGGTGGGTGGTTATGCTGACAATCTTAAATCATCTTGCTATTTACGTGGGTGTCTCTCCGTTTCATTGGGGCAGCACTTTAAAAAGCCAAACCAGTCTAGGCGTTTGGCTTTGAATGTTTGCTGTGCTTCCACATTACTCAGAACAATTTCCTCAATTGACTAAACCTGTGATGGCGAACCTATGGCACGCAGAGTCAGGGGTGAAATGCTCCCGGTTCTGACCGGATTACCTGATCCGGTAAGCGATGGCGGCAGGTGGTTCGGAGAACCGGTAGCAAAAATCCCTGCCCCTCCCACCCCAGCTGAGCCACGCGATCATCAGAGGTTTTTGTTTTTTTAACTTTTAAAAGCACTTTTTCTTCAGCTGAAAAAATGCTTTTAAAAGTTAAAAAAAAAGCCTCTGATGTTCGCACGGCTCAGGTAGGATAGTCAGAACCCTTTAAAAGCATTTTTCTACAACCTCTTCAGCCAAAGAGGTTGTAAAAAAAAGCTTTTAAAAGGCTCCTCCGGCGATCCCAGCTGAGTTGCCTGATTGCCAGAACCTTTTAAAAGCATTCGGCCAAAGAGGTTGTAGAAAAAATGCTTTTAAAAGGTTCTGGTGATCAGGTAACTCAGGTGGGATCGTCAGAACCCTTTAAAAGCTCTTTTTTCCTCTGGCGATCCCAGCTGAGTTGCCTGATCATCACAGGCTTTTAAAAGCATTTTTTTACAACCTCTTCAGCTGAAGAGGTTGTAGAAAAAATGCTTTTAAAAGAAAAAAAAAGTTGGCCACACCCATCTAGTCACATTATCCCTCCCACCAAGCCACGCCCACAGAACTGGTAGTAACAAATTTTACATTTCACCCCTGACGCAGAGCCGTTTCTCCGGGCATGCAAACCATTGCCCGTTGCTCTTCCGGCACACTGGCCAACTGGTCTTCATGCGCGCAGGAGTGCCGTAAACCGGAAGAGCAGCCGCCTGGTGTGCAAGAGGATCTTCTGGTTTCCGGTGCATTCATGCACAGCGGCCAGCCAGTTTTTACGTGTGCATGCACGCCAGAAACTGGAACACCAGGTGGCTGATGCGCATGCCAGAAACTGGAAGAGCAGCTGCCTGGCACGCACTTGAACACCGAGCGGTTGCTCTTCTGGTTTATGGCACGGGTGTGCACCAGTGGTGAGTTTCAAATTTTTTTACTACCCGTTCTGTGGGTGTGGCTTTGTGAGCGTGGCATGGCTTGATGGGTGTGGCTTTGTGGGCATGTCATGGCTTGATGGGTGTGGCTTTGTGGGTGTGGCATGGCTTGATGGGTGTGGCACAGGAAGGATACTGCAAAATCTCCATTTCCTTCTGATCAGCTGGGACTTGGGAGGCAGAGAATAGATGGGGGTGAGGCCAGTCAGAATTTTTACTACCAGTTCTCTGAACTACTCAAAATTTCCGCTACTGGTTTTCCAGAACTGGTCAGAACCTGCTGAAAGCTACCTCTGGCGGGCACGCGCTCCCATTTCAACACTCGGTGCCAAAAAGGTTCGCCAACACTGGACTAAACTGTTACTGAGTTATTCAAGATTTTACGATAGCATCCAGTTCAGATTTAAATTTCTAAGTAACTTTTTTTAAAGAGAGAGAGAGAGAGAGAGAGAGAGAGAGAGAGGAAGTAATGGACTGGAAGAAAAACTCATAGCGCTTAATTAAGAACAAGTTTAACAAATAGCAAACTATCCTTTCTTGTTCAAAGTCCAGGAATGAGTTGTTGTTGTTAGTTGCGAAATCATGTCTGACCCATCGCGACCCCATGGACAATGTTCCTCCAGGCCTTCCTGTCCTCTACCATCCTCTGGAGTCCATTTAAACTCACGCCTACTGCTTCAGTGACTCCATCCAGTCATCTCGTTCTCTGTCGTCCCCTTCTTCTTTTGCCCTCAATCTTTCCCAACATTAGGCTCTTCTCCAGTGAGTCCTTCTTTCTCATCAGGTGGCCAAAGTATTTCAGTTTCATTTTCAGGATCTGGTCTTCTAAAGAGCAGTTGATCTCCTCTAGGACTGACTTGTTTGTTCGCCTTGCAGTCCAAGGGTCTTTCAGGAACGAGTAAAGATTATTTTGTGGCTAAAAAAGCATCACTATCATACACACACACACACAAAACACCACACTTTGAGTATGGGATGGTCCACATTCTGAAAAAAATAGGGCAAAAATATCACCCATAGAGAACAAAAAACAAAACAAAAACCACAACTCTTAACGCTATAAAATTATCCTGTGATGGCCAAGCCATCTCAGTGATCAGAGAAGCTTCTCTGTTGTTGGAGGAGATTAATAACAGGAAGCGGAATGTTGGCTAGCGTTTATTCCACAGAGACGCATGTCTGTTGTAAATCCCATACTACGATAGAAAAGAAAAATATATTGGCTCTAGCCTAAACACAAACAGGAATCTGATCTCTTTTGGTAGCTCATCCTGATGGGAACTGAAGCAGTTAGTTCTGGAGGACCTAAAGAGACTCGGTCAAGCCACTCTCTACTCCTGTGATGTAAAACCTAGAGCCATTTCTCTGGACACACAAGCCGTCGCCCGTCGCTCTTCCGGGTTCCAGCACACTGGCCAATTGGTCTTCACACGCTTGGGAGCACCGGAAACTGGAAGAGCATGTGCACGCTGGGAAGATGCTCTGCTGGTTTCCGGTGCATGAATGCACACTGGCTAGCTGCTTTTTGTGCATGCATGCATGCCAAAAATTGGAACACCAGGTGGCCGGTGCGCATGTGCATGCTGAAAACTGGATGAGCAACCGCCTGTTGCACACTGTTGTGGTCCACCAGCAGCCTGCAGAGCTGGCAGCGGAGCCGGACAGTGATGAGGCTGAGGAAGAACATGGGCCAGCCCTGGAGGCTGGGGAAGGCCCGGATGAGGGCTCTGTGTCAGAGGCAGAGATGGGGCCAGGGCCATCTGGGAGTGATGTGTGGACTCCAGAGCCTCCAGAGACTATAGTAGTGAGGCAGAGGAACAGGAGGAGCCTGTTCCTAATGCACTCATGAGAAGAGCTGCCAGAAGGCAAGAGTAGCTAAAGCAAAGAGGACGACTTCGGAGTATGGCCAAGAGATGATCGGCCTCTCCCATAAGGCTTAAAAGACCAGCAACGGCATTTGGGCTCTTTGTCGGAAAACAATGTTGATAGACTTGCTCCTTGTCTTGCTGCATTTATTTCTTGTCAGCATCTTCTGCTTTTGAACTTTTGCCAAGAAAGGCCTTTGGCAGTTTGCTTAATTAGACCAAGGTTGGTGATAAGACTGAAGAATTGTGTTAGAAAAAATTTGCTTTTATTTAGTTTGGACTATGCTGAGAATGAGTTAATTCTCAGCTATTCTAATAAAGTCTGTTCATTTTTGAACTGATTGCATTTAATACTACCTACTTAGGCCTGGGTCACAACACGCATATGCGCACCGAGTGGCTGGTCTTCTGGTTTCCAGCACTCATATGCACTCGCTCCCATTTCAGCACTCGGTTCCGAAAAGGTTTGCCGATACTGGTCTACTCTATGGAGATTTTCCATCATCCAGGTCATGGATGTAACTGGACTTTCTGGATTTTTCTCTGAAGACATTTCACTCCTCATCCTCTTTCAGCTCTTGAGTTCTTCAAAGTTCTTCTTGGGAACGTCTTCAAAGAACAAGTAGAAAATCCAATTTCCTCTTGAAAAAGCTCCTTTGAGATGGTCAAGCAACATCTAACCTCTGGTTGAGGCTGTAAGAGTTGAAGCTATTATTAAATATGTTAGCTGATTTCCTTCGATCCTGTTGGGAATCAGCTCTTTGTGTTGTGAACCCAGGTTCTTTTTCTCTCAAGGGCTCTGCTTTCTGAATCTGTTTCTGAGTATTGCTTATTTACCCCTTTAAATCCTGCAAAAATGATGGGAAAAAACTCAACACAATTATCAGGTTCTGCATTTCAGGGTTATTCATACTTTGGGGTTCGGATCAACTAATTTCCATTGCTTCCAAGATATAGCAAGCCCACTCATGATAAAGAGGTTGCTTTTTATATACATTGTGATAGAAGACACACACACACATACACAAACATACCCCCCTCATGAAGTTAGATACATGAACAAGGGAGTAAATAAAGAGAGTAGTGTTAATTTCAAGCTCCATTAAGAATAGGATAACAAATCAATTTGAATTAAATGGGGAAATGGGCAAAATGGTGCAGGCATATTTTTTTAAGACTTCTAAAAAGGCATTAAAGAGAACGAGTGTGGGAAAAACCATTAGCTATTATTTTACTTCTTGGATTTCTTTGAGTAGGAAAAAAAAGGGGGGGGGCAAGGTAGAACCTTCCCTCCCTCTCTTCTTTCTCCTTTGATCCTTCCTCGGTCCATTTTCCTTCCCAACCAGGATCGCACAAAGGAAGTCAAGCTGGCTTCCTTTATTTCAGCAGGCAGAGTTGGTCTGTGAGTGGGCCTCAGCCATGATTGCCCACTGCTTTCTTTCATGCCTGGCTGAAGAGTTTTTAAAAGTTAGCATGGGATAACTAGGGGACGTGTGGCTAAGCATACAATGAACGAGGAACTGGGGATGTCTAATCTAACAGGGAAGGTCTAAGGGTGACATGATAGCAGTCTTCCAATATTTGAAGGGCTGTCACAGAGAGGAGAGGGGCCAACATATAGACTAGAATAGAATAGAATAGAATAGAATAGAATAGAATAGAATAGAATAGAGTAGAGTAGAGTAGAGTAGAGTAGAGTAGAGTAGAGTAGAATAGAATAGAATAGAATAGAATAGAATAGAATAGAATAGAATAGAATAGAATAGAAGCGTTGGAAGGGACCTTGGAGGTCTTCTAGTCCAACCCCCTGCTTAGGCAGGAAACCCTACACCACTTCAGACAAATAGTCATCCAACATCTTCTTAAAAACCTCCAGCGTTGGAGCATTCACAACTTCTGGAGGCAAGTTGTTCCACTGAATAATTGTTCTAAGTGTCAGGAAATTTCTCCTTAGTTCTAAGTTGCTTCTCTCCTTGATTAGTTTCCACCCATTGCTTCTTGTCCTGCCCTTAGGTGCTTTGGAGAAAAGCTTGGCTCCAGTGGTGGGTTTCTACCGGTTCGCCCCAATTCGGGCGAACTAGTAGCGGTGGGGGTGGGAGGCTCCACCCACCTGCCCAGATGTCATCACAGACGCTCTGTACATGCGCAAAAGTACTCCACGCATGCTCACAGTCCCGAACCAGTAGCGAAGGTGAAAACCACTACTGCTTGACTCCCTCTTCTTTGTGGCAGCCCCTGAGATATTGGAACACTGCTATCATGTTTCCCCTAGTCCTTCACTTCATTAAACTAGACAGACACATTTCCCGCAACTGTTCTTCATATGTTTTAGCCTCCAGTCCCCTAATCATCTTTGTTAATCAACCTAGAACTGAGGAGAAATTTCCTGACAGTGAAAACCTTCAGTGGGACGATTTATTTCCAAAAGTTGTGGGTGTTCCATTCCTGGAGGTTTTTAAGAAGAGACTGGACAGCCATTTGCCTGGAGTCCCTTGCTTAAGAAAGGGGTTAGAGTAGAAAACCTCCAAGGTCCCTTCCAACTCTTGTTATTCTGTTAAATTGTTGACTATGGTAGACATATGAGAGGCCAGCTGCAAAGATTACTCTTAAGTTGTCACCAGTGGTCTTCTTAGCTTTTGGCAATGATTGAATGATACTATAACTGTCACCACTCCTACGTGACAGGAGAGGCTCCTTTCAATATCTATGGTTGTTTTCGTCTTTCTATGCACTGATGCTCCTTCCTCATTAGCAAGTGAAATGAACTGGAAAAAATGCTTATCAAAAACTACAGTAAAAGGGGATGGGCTGGAATGAAAACAAAAATCATAAGGGCAAACTAATACATAAAACTCACTCTGAAATTTATCTTCTATGCAAAATATATATATATATATATATTCTCTGGACTGTCTCAGACGGTAGCTGAAGAGAAGGATGCAAGAAGGATGCATCTGGAGAAGGATACAAGAGGAAATACGTTGGATGTTATTTATTTTATTTTATTCACTTGTCAAACAAAAGTTACACATTTGAAGGAACAAAATGAAAAACTGAAAGGTGTGCAGACCTCCTTTAGGAACCTCTTAAAAATGAGGTAGGAGGTCCACAAAAGTTAAGTTGGTTTTAAAACTGCGAAAGTCAGTAGCTAAAATGGATAAGATATTCCAGACTTTGACAACTCTGTTAGAAAAATGGAATTTTCTACAATCAGGTTTAAAGTGGTTTGCCTTAAGTTTAAAGTGGTTGTTTGCATGTGTTGTTGTTGTTAGTTGTGAAGTCGTGCCTGACCCATTGCGACCCCATGGACAATGTTCCTCCAGGCCTTCCTGTCCTCTATCATCCCCTGGAGTCCATTTAAGCTCACGCCTACTACTTCAGTGACTCCATTCAGCCATCTCGTTCTCTGCCGTCCCCTTCTTCTTTTGCCTTCAGTCTTTCCCAGCATTAGGCTCCTCTCTAGTGAGTCCTTCCTTCTCATTAGGTGGCCAAAGTATTTGATTGCATGTGCTACATTACAATTAAAACTAAAAAAAAAAAAAATTACAGCTAAGACGTTATGATGTACAATTTTGTATACAATACTTAAGTTTGACTGCAAATGTCGCAGTTCTAAACTATCCAAGAATTTCAAGCCTAGTAGCATAAGATATTCTATTATGGACAGGAGAATATTTTTGTTGTAAAATATTTCTGAACTCACTCGATTGTATTAATGTTAACCATATTAGGTTCTTAAAAGTTAAAAGCTCTACTTTCTGTGATAGAAAAACTTAATCTTACGTAGCTTCTTCTAAACACTTGCTAGACCAATTCTCAAATACAGCTCATCTGTCTGGAACCCGCACTGCATGTCGGACATTAATACAATTCAGCGAGTCCAGAAATATTTCAAAAGAAGAGTCCTCCACTCCTCTGCTCGCAAGAAAATATCTTATGCCACCAGACTTGAAATTCTGGGTTTAGAAAATTTAGAACTACACTGCCTTCAGTATGACCTGAGCATAGCTCATAAAATCATCTGCTACAATATCCTACCTGTCAATAACTACTTCAGCTTCAACCACAACAATACATGAGCACACAATAGATACAAACTTAAAGTGAACCACTCCAAACTCGATTGTAGAAAATATGACTTCAGTAACAGAGTTGTAAATGCCTGGAATGCACTACCAGACTCTGTGGTCTCATCCCAAAACTCCAAAAAGTTTAACCTAAGACTGTCTACTGTTGACCTCACCCCATTCCTAAGAGGTCTATAAGGGGCGTGCATAAGAGCACCAGTGTGCCTACTATACCTGTCCTAATGTTCCCTTTAATTGTATTCACTTTAAGTATTCAATTTATGCTTATACTTACATATAGTAATATGTACTCGACAAAATAAATAAATAAATAATAAATAATAAATACATAGCATACTCTAAAGATGGATAGAGTAGCATGCTCTAAAGATGGCCGTCAAGTCAATGTAGACTTGTAGTGACTGTACAGATAGATTTTCTCCATGAACTCTTAAGATACAGTATGGATATAGTCATAGTAATAGGACATTTCTTACTATTGGCACATCCCAGTTGGGAAGTGAGGAGGACTTTCAGTTGGGAAATTCCTAACTTTTTTCATGGCTATATGAGAGGTGGAAGATGAGGTATCCCAAACTTGTATTTTTATTGTTAATTTAGAGTATGATGTTACATCTGATCCAGCTATCACCCCTTTCCTTGAGTATCTTCCATAAGCTATTATATCCATTTAACAGTTCTAAAATCTGTCTTTATATTTCTAGGATTTTTCTCTCATCTGCAGTTCCTATTTCAATAGAAACCCTTTGATAAAATATAGCTAGGTTTAGTGGATAAGTGGGGAATCTCTGTATTTTCTGTACTCTGTTGTTCTCAAACTCCCTTTTCAAGTTCAGAGGAGACCATCCTAGGGGCTATTCTAGGAACACTTCTGATGGGCAAGGACGCCTCTGAGAAATGATTGAAGCAATTTAACAGATTTAACAGATTAACAGAGTTGGAAGGGACCTTATAGGTCATCTGGTCCAACCCCCCACTCAAGCAGGCGACCCTACACCATTTCTGACCAATGGCAGTCCAATCTTTTCTTGAATTTGCCTTCCCATCAAGCAATTCTTTCCTCGGTTTCTTCGCCTGCAAACTTGGTGGGGGATTTTGGAAAAAGAAAAGGAGAAGAACAACAGAATAACAGAGTTGGAATGGACTTTGGATGT
Source organism: Ahaetulla prasina (assembly GCF_028640845.1). Lineage (NCBI taxonomy): Eukaryota > Metazoa > Chordata > Lepidosauria > Squamata > Colubridae > Ahaetulla > Ahaetulla prasina. Next base: position 15,171,211 of record NC_080549.1, on the reverse strand, counting down.
CTTCTAGGTCCAAACTTGTTTCTCAAACAAGAGACCCTATGCCAATGTTGGCGAACCTTTTCAACACCAAGTGCTGAAATGGGAGTGCGTGCGCAGGGGGGGAGCACTGGAAACCGGAAGAGCAGTTCCCTGGTGCGCATGTGTGTGCTGTGAAGCTGAGCTTCTAGTTTCTGCTGTGCACATGCGTGCCGGTCACCCAGTCTTCCGGTTTCTGGCATGCATGCACATGTGAAGACCAGCTGGCCGGCGTGCATGTGTGTGCCAGAAACTGAAAGCTCAGCTCCCCGACACATGCATGTGTGCCAGGGAGCTCCTTTTCTGGTTTCCGATGCTCCTTGTTGTGCCTTGCTCGCCCCTCTCTCCGCAGCGGGGCCCCTCTCATCTCCTGCTATCTCAGCCAGAGACTGATAGTGCAGAAGAATGTCCTGGCATGCCTCCAGCCCCCAGCCCTGGCACCATGCCCGGACAAACTGAGCAAACAAACCTCCCTCCGATAGCATGTGCGCCTGAAGCCAGCCACGAGCTGGAATTGCCGGCAGCTGGGGACGAAACGATGCAGTGGATAGATCCACGCTTCCGGAGAATGGAAAGGTGACGTCAGCAAAAGGAAGGGTGGGGCAGGCCTGGATAAGTGCTGAGTCATGGAGCCACACCCCATGGCCTATATAAAGGATCTGCTTTCTGGCATTCTTTGAGTCAGGCAAAGTCTAATTTGGATTGCTGAAGTCACATCCTGGTCTCCTGCCTGCCCTGAGAACTCTGACAGAACTTTGGCAAAGCTGCAGAGGCTTTGCGGCCACGCTTGATATGGACTTCCCCGACCCGGCCGTCAGAGGAGGAGTGGGACACGACACTCCTGTGTGCGAAGACCAGCTGGTTGGTGCTCATGTACGCACTGGAAGAGCAATGGGCAATATGTCTGGAGAGATGGCTCTGTGTGCCATAGGTTTGCCACCACTGCCCTATGCCATTCTAGAAAACCTCCAGTGATAGAGCACTCATAACTTCCAGAGGCAAGCTGTTTCACTGATTAATTGTTTTGTCTGGAATTTTCTCCTTAATTCTAAATTGGATCTCTCTTTGATAAGTTTCCATTCGTTACTTCTTGTCCTGCCTTCAGGTGCTTTGAAGAATAGCTTGACCCCCACCTCTTCTTTGTGATAGTCCCTTAGATATTGGAGCACTGCTATCATATCACCCCCGGTCCTTCTTTTCCAAATAAAATAAAACAAATAAACATTGTCCTTCCCCCTCCCAAATCTTAAGCAAATTTTCTGCGTTGAATTAAAATCAGATCCAGTGGTGGGATTCAAATTATTTATTTATTTATTTATTTATTTATTTATTTATTTATTTATTTATTTATTTATTTATTTATTTATTTATTTATTAAATTTCTATACCGCCCTTCTCCCGAAGGACTCAGGGCGGTTTACAGCCAAAATAAAACAATCAATATAAAAGTTAAAACCAATTAAAAGCAAAAATTCAGTGTTGGCTAGACCATTTAAACCGATAACCCCATTTAAAACCATTTAAAAACCATTAGGCCAGTCCTGCGCGATGGAATAGAAACGTTTTCAGCTCACAGCGAAAGGTCCGGAGATCAGGGAGTTGGCGAATACCCGGTGGTAGCTCATTCCATAGGTTTGGTGCCCCCACAGAGAAGGCCCTCCCCCTGGGGATCGCCAGCCGACATTGTCTGGCCGACGGCACCCTGAGGAGACCCTCCCTATGGGAGCGCACTGGTCGATGGGAGGCTGCCGGTAGAAGTAGGCGGTCCCATAGGTAACCCGGTCCTATGCCATGGAGCGTTTTAAAGGTGATAACCAACACCTTGAATTGCACCCGAAAGACCACCGGAAGCTAATGCAGCCTGCGCAGGAGAGGTGTTATATGGGAGCAATGAGTTGCTCCCTCTATCATCCGCTTGGCCGCATTCTGAACCAGTTGAAGTCTTTGGGTGCTCTTCAAGGGGAGCCCCATGTAGAGAGCATTGCAGTAGTCCAAATGGGAAGTGACGAGGGCATGAGTGACTGTGGATAAGGAAACCCGGTCTAAGAAGGGACGCAACTGGCGAATCAGGCGAACCTGATAAAAAGCTCCTCTGGCGACAGCCGTCATATGCTCTTGATAACTGGATATTTGATAACTGGTTCTCTGTCCCAATGTCCGGCTGGGTGGGTGTGGCTTGGTGGTCATGTGACCGTGTGGGTGTGGCCAACTCAACATTATTCATGTCGATGGGCGTTTCGCCTTAGCTGTTACAATGTAATAAGGGTTAACCAGAGAGGCAGTTTCTGTAAGCAGGGCAACAAAGATTAGGCTAGAAACACCACCAGAATGTTTCCTTCTTGCCTTCCTTACAGGATTAGCCCTGCAAAGTGGAAATACACAAAATAAGATTTCTTCCAACAACCGGTTCTCCAAACTTAGCTTAGAAAGTTAACAACCGGTTCTCCCGAATAGGTGCGAACTGGCTGAATCCCACCACTGATCAGACCCCTATAAAAAGCCTGGTCTGTTCTATTCTGTGGCTTGTTAAGAGGGAAAAAAGGAACAGAAATTGAGCATTTTGAAAGAGAAAAGGGTGTCAGCGAGACTCACCCCTCACTATTATGAAGTTCTGGCAGGAAAGCAACCATCGATTTTAAAAAAATATCCCTCTTTTTTCCTGAGAGAGTCCAAAGAACTCATTTATCAATGTATAGCTGAAAATACATTATGGGGGGACAAAAAAGAAACCTGAAGATATACCACTTTTGACATATTAGATATTTAACAATTGGGATCAAGCAAGGAAGTTCTTTCTTTTTCAAGTTGAAAACCAAACCATTGTATTTTCTTAAATATGGGAAATAATGTTGTTTCCTCTCTTACAGGAGAGCGATCACGCCGTTATCAATGTATGTGTCATTTCTACAGCAAAGTGTTTTAGAAACACAAATTGACTTTACGAAATGATTTCGTCTCCCACAAAGCTTTCCGTAGAAGGGGAAAAGAAGAAAATCAGATAAAGGAAAAAAAACAACAACCACGATGTTTTAATCGAAGTCATTTCAGAACCCCCTCACCGGCCAAAGAATAAAAGGGAAACTTATTTGTTTGGCAGTGGGCTGCTTTGCTTACTTCACAAAAGCACAAATAATCTCTAAAAAGGCCTGGGATTTTTCCGTGCCATTTTGATATAATCAAATGGAAGACCCATTTAGCCTAACAAGCATTTGTGATTAAATCATTCACTCCCAGATCAAAGGAGATTTTTAATTACGTAAACCGGTTGTTCAGACACATAAAATGTTCCATTAAGCTTCACAATTAATATGTCAAGTATTTAGGAGCAGCTTTGAGATTGTGGATGGGGGGGGGGTTTTCTCCTCCTCCCCCTCCAGTTTTTCTTTAAAAATAAATAAAATAAAAGTTAATCATTTGAAGATGTCCCCGATTGGGAAGGAAGCTGTTTTTGAACCTGTAAAGCAGAAAGCAGCCAAGGTACTTGATTACGTCTTTCAGCCACCCCTGTAATTACTTTTATCATTATTATTTTTGCTTTCTTTCTGCAACTGGCACTAAAAAGCATTTTGTCACCAGATGTTCATTATTAGGAAGAGGGGGAGAGATGCCGCATTTGTACTGTGATTTGTTCACAGCGTGGTCGGCCTTCACCGAGGGCAAAATCCCAGGACTGTGTCTATAATGGCTAACTATAAAGTTTCCCACAGATGAAAACAGAAGATAGAAGGAAGTCTGAATTGCAGGAAACGGGGAGGGTAAATTGCATCGAAGTATTATGCCGTCTCTTGCACCCAGAAATGCTACGATTATACTTTGCAATCCTAGGCCAGCAGGGATATAGACTTAATTATTAGATTAAAAGGTAAAGGTTCCCCTCACACATATGTGCTAATCCTTCCCGACTCTGGGGGGGGGGGGAGGTGCTCAATTCCGTTTCGAAGCTGAAGAGCCAGCGCTGTCCGAAGACGTCTCCGTGGTCATTTGGCCGGCATGACTAAATGCCAAAGGCGCACGGAACGTTGTTACCTTCCCACCAAAGGTGGCCCCTATTTTTCTACTTGCATTTTTTACCTGGTTTCGAACTGCTAGGTTGGCAGAAGCTGCGACAAGGAACGGGAGCTCTCTCTTTTACGCGGTGTTAGGGATTCGAACTGCTGAATGCTGACCTTTCGATTGACAAGCTCAGCATCTTAGCCACTGAGCCACCACATCCCTAATTATTTGGTTAGATCTGTTTAATAAGCATAATTTCTGTGGGCAGATTACAGAACGAATGAAAAAAGCCCGTTTAAAAGTCCCTTCATAACACACACACACAAAAGCACACACAAATACCAAAGCCACCGTTTTAATAGGAGGACATCTAACATTTCAAATGCCTAAAAATATTCTTTTTTTTAAATTTGTTTCTTAAATTCCCAGGAAAAGTGTTTTTAATCTGGGGCTGAAAAATTAACAACGCTGACCTGGCTTTTTTCCCATTATTGGAAGAATCTCGAAGAAGCTTTCGAAATAGACCGAAGTGAATGTATTCTGAGAACTTATTATTTACTTATTTATTATTTTTTCCCACCCTTAATTTTTTTTTAATAAACAAGTCAAGGCAGCGAGCATATCTAATACCGTGTTTCCCCGAAAATAAGACCCTGTCTTATATTTTTTTGAACCCTGAAATAAGCGCTTGACCTTATTGCCATGCGCGCAAAAGCCCGTTTGGGCTTATTATCAGGGGATACCTTATTTTGGGGAAAACAGGGTAGTCCTTTCTCCTCCTATTTTCCTCACAACAACAACCAGTCTGTGAGGTGGGCTGGGCTGAGAGACAATGACTGACCCAAAGCCACGCAACTGGCTTCCACGGCTAAGGCAGAACTAGAATTCGCCATCTCCTGGTTTCTAGCCTGGAGACTTAACCAATAGACCTATGACAGTGAACTTATCGCACACATGCCAGAGGTGGCACGCAGAGCCCTCTCTGTGGCCATGTGTGCCATCACCAGCTGCTCTTCCGGTTTCTGACCAGATGGTCTTCGCTGGCGCCGGAGTGTTGGAAAACTCCCTGAAAATGGCCCCCAAAACGGGCTGAAAACAGCCTGAAAATGCCCCCCCAAACAGCCTGAAAACAGCCCCAAAACGGCCTGAAAGCTCAAAAAATGGCCAAAACCAAGAAAAAACCAGGCATGCGTGCGCCGGCCACACAGAGGCCTCTCTGTGGCCATGTGTGCCCTCACCAGCTGCTCTTCCGGTTTCTGGCCAGATGGTCTTCGCTGGCGCCGGAGTGTTGGAAAACTCCCTGAAAATGACCCGAAAGAAAACAGCCCCAAAACGGCCTGAAAACAGCTCAAAAAATGGCCAAAACCAAGAAAAAACCAGGCATGCGTGTGCCGGCCACACAGAGCCCTCTCTGTGGCCATGTGTGCCGCCACCAGCTGCTCTTCCGGTTTCTGGCCAGATGGTCTTCGCTGGTGCCGGAGTGTTGGAAAACTCCCTGAAAATGGCCCCAAAACGGGCTGAAAACAGCCTGAAAATGCCCCCCCCAAAACAGCCTGAAAACAGCCCCAAAACGGCCTGAAAGCTCAAAAAATGGCCAAAACCAAGAAAAAACCAGGCATGCGTGCGCCGGCCACACAGAGCCCTCTCTGTGGCCATGTGTGCCCTCACCAGCTGCTCTTCCGGTTTCTGGCCAGATGGTCTTTGCTGGTGCCGGAGTGTTGGAAAACTCCCTGAAAATGGCCCGAAAAACGGCCTGAAAACAGCCTGAAAACGGCCTGAAAACAGCTCGAAAAATGGCCAAAACCAGCAAAAAAATCAGGCATGCGTGCGCCGGCCAGCTGCTTTTCAGATTTCCGGTGCTCCAGCGCACACAAATGCACACACATGCATGCACGTTCTGATCTGGGCCCTTGGTGCTGAAAAGGTTCACCATCACTGCAATAGACCGAGCTGGCTCTCTATTAATCAGATTTATGTCACCACCCACCTCACAGGGAGTGGCTCTGGGCAGTGCTGTTACCGAATACCTCCCACCGACCCGTACGCTCGCACAGAGAGGGATTCCTTAGGGTGCCGTCCGCCAAACAATGTCGGCTGGCGGCCCCCAGGGGGAGGGCCTTCTCTGTGGGGGCTCCTACCCTTTGGAACGAACTTCCCCCTGGACTTCGGCAACTGCTGGACCTTCGGACTTTCCGCCGAGAGCTGAAGACCTATTTGTTTGTTCGCGCAGGACTGGCATAGGATTTTAATAGGATTTTAATTAGTTTTAATTAAACTAATTAAAATCGGGAGAAGGGCGGTATAAAAATTTAATAAATAAATAAATAAATAAGTGTATAACAATCAATTAAAACAAGCACATAAAAGCAATCGTGATTCAAAATCAAAACATGATTAAAAATTAAAGTATACAACTACAAGACTCTCTCTATCTTGTGGGAGATAGTAGATAAATCAACTACAAAAGCGGAGCCCTTGTAGAATCCTCTCTGTGATCCCAAGTGTGATTGGCCAAGCCAACTTCTGAGGGACCTTCAGGAGTTGAACAGGGATGGAGCTAACTTGATTTTGGGATGGTGGTGGGAAGATATATTTAGAGAAGTCCAGCAAGAGTAACATAAGGTAGGTAAAGATAAAGGTTCCCCTCGCACATATGTGCTAGTCGTTCCCGACTCTAGGGGGCAGTAAACATCTCTGTTTCAAAGCCGAAGAGTCAGCGCTGTCCGAAGACGTCTCCGTGGTCATGTGGCCGGCATGACTCAATGCCAAAGGCGCACGGAATGCTGTTACCTTCCCACCAAAGGTGGTCCCTATTTTTTCTACTTGCATTTTTACGTGCTTTCGAAACTGCTAGGTTGGCAGAAGCTGGGACAAGTAACGGGAGCTCACCCCATTACACGGCAGCACTAGGGATTCGAACCGCCGAACTGCCGACCTTTCGATCAACAAGCTCAGCTGTCTTAGCCCCTGAGCCACCGCGTCCCCTTAAGAGTAACATAGGGTTACAGAAATAACATATATAAGAGTAACATCATCATCATCATCATCATCATCATCATCATCATCATCATCATCATAATTAATATTATAATAATAATTATAATAATAATAATAATAATAATAATAATAATAATAATAATAATAATAATAATAATAGTAGTAACATAGAGTTACAGAAATGCAGCAGAACATAAATATATACTGTGCAAAGCTCAAACGGCGCCAGATATTTCTTCCTGTTGTGTCTCGCTCGCTCCCCCCGACACAGCCGGGCCCCTCTTATCTCCTGCCGGACACTGATAGTTCAGAAGAATGTCCTGGAATGCCTCCAGCCCCCAGCCCTGGCACCATGCCCGGACAGGCCGAGCAAGACGAAGGGCCTGACGTGCCTTCAGCCCCCAGTCCTGGCACCATGCCCAGGCAAACGGAGCAACTAAACCCCTCCCCCACAGCATGTGAGCCTGAAGAATGTGAAGCCAGTCATGAGCTAAGATTACCAACAGCTGGAGGCTGGAGAGATCCTCGCTTCAGGAGAGTAGAGAGGCGACGTCAGCAAAAGGAAGGGAGGGGCAGGCCTGGATAAGTGCTGAGTCATGGAGCCATACCCCACGGCCTATATAAAGGATCTGTTTTCTGGCATTCTCTGAATCAGGCAAAGTCTAACTTGGATTGCTGAAGTCACTTCCTGGTCTCCTGCCTGCCTTGAGAACTCTGATAGGACTTTGGCAGAGCTGCAGAGGCACGCTTGATACGGACTTCCCCAACCCGGCCGTCAGCGGAGGAGTGGGACACGACACTTCCTGTCCTTCAAATCCAGATGGATCCAGTTATTAGGTTGGGTGGGCAAGGTCAGAAGATTTAAAATTATTTGGGGAGAATGCGAACCTGCCACCCCGCATCTCAGCTTTCCCCCAGTCTAGGTGCCTTCCAACCAGCATTGTTGAGAAACCTAGGAGTTGAGCGTCACACAACTGGAGGATGTCCCAAAGATGCTTTTTCAAGAGGCAACCGGACTCTGCCAGAAAGTGTGGGACAACCATGGCCTGGATGACTGAGGATTTCCATAGACACATCTGAAGGATGTTCACGTCGAGGAAGCCTGTCCTTCAAAAGGCCAACCAGTTTCCACCTTGAGTAACCAGTTGTTTAGAACCTTCCTTTCCTTCTCTCGCCCAGCGGAGCTCCGTGGCTGCCAACGGTGCACTTAAACATCAGCCTTTGGCATCACAAATGGGCTTTGATGATTTCAATATGGCCCTTTCATAAGGAGTGATGTGGCATGACCTTCTTTTACGAAAGAGCACCCTTGTCCATGAGGTGTCCAGAAGATGGGTGGGTAGCCTTCTCCATAAACAGATTGTTAACTGGCCATGCTCTGTGGATCCTCTTAACGAGGAAAAATTACACTTCAAAGCAAACAAACAGCCAGGGCAGTTCTGCTAAAATATTCAAGCTGTATTGGTTATTGAGTAATTTATTTCTTGCCAAAGTTTTACTAAGGGAAGCAAATCATGGGAAATGGAAGGCTGCTGACACTAAATAATCTTGGAAATCGGAGGGAACAGTTGTAAGAAAACTGATTACTACTTAAGAATGATGAACATAAATCCTTCCAAACTCTCAAGGCCAGCTGTAGGCATCAGCAGTTTCTGCCCATTCTACCCCCCCTCTTCCCTCCCCCCCAACACCAAAGGCTGTGCCTCCTCTCATCAAATTCACACAAACGACAACACTGGTGTGCAGACATGGGGAGAAATAGTGTGCAATGCTGGTGCACCGTTTCATCTCGCTGAACACCTGGGTGCAGAATTTGATTGGGATGAAAGGTGGACAGTGAAAGAAGAGCATCATGTTCCAAAAATACCGTAGCTAGGGCCAAGATAAATGCTCAGTTTGACTTGATTTCCTAGCATGTATAGCAATGGCCGTAGCACTTAGGCTTCTATACCGCTTCGCAGTGCTTTGCAGCCCTCTTAAGTTTAGAGAGGGCTGTAAAGTAAAGTAAACCTCTCCAAACTCAATTGCAGAAAATATGACTTCAGTAACAGAGTGGTCCACCTGGAACGCTCTACCTGACTCTGTGGTTTCTTCCCCAAACCCCCAAAACTTTAATCTTAGACTCCTCTCATCAAATCCACACAAACGACAACACTGGTGTGCATGGGGACGACATGGGGAGAAATAGTGTGCAATGTTGGACCTCACCCCATTCCTAAGAGGTCTGTAAGGGGCCTGCATAAGCTGAGGTTTTCACGGGTGTTTGTATGTAGGTCTTTGGTTGTTCAGGTTTTCTCCCGTGTAAAATTGGAAATGTCTTGGCAACATTTCGACGAAGTCTCATTCGTCATCTTCAGGCTTCAGCTTCGTGCTTCTGGGAGCAATGGGAGAAAACCCGAACAAACAAAGACCTACATATATATATTCTATATTATATTCTATCCTTTATTCCTAATATATCCCTCACATCCAGGACAACATAAATTGTTTCAACTCCTACCCTCAAAACGACGCTATAGAGCACTGCACACCAGAACAACTAGACACAAGGACAGTTTTTTCCCGAACGCCATCACTCTGCTAAACAAATAATTCCATCAACACTGTCAGACTGTTTACTGAATGTGCACTACTATTAATCTTCTCATAGTTTCTTTCCACTTATGACTGTATGACTGTAACTTTGTTGCTGGCAATCCTTACGATTTATATTGATATATTGACCATCATTTGTGTTGTAAATGTTGTACCTTGATGAAGGTATCTTTTCTTTTATGTACACTGAGAGCATATGCACCAAGACCAATTCCTTGTGTGTCCAATCACACTTGGCCAATAAAAAATTCTGTTCTATTCTATTCTATTCTATTCTATTCCTTTTTACTTACTCTTTTCATGTGTCCAAATTATGTTTATACTTTTACCTGTTACCTTATATATATGATTGACAAAATAAATAAATAAAAACTGGGAGTTCTGCTTTACCAGAACCTGCCAACAGATGGCGGTACAGTTTTTCAGATAGAAAACTTAAACTTTAACCTGATAGCCACCAGGGAGTGCCAGAGCAGCTACAAAAGAGATCCTTTGGGAAGATAAAAAGCTGAATTATGCTGAATTGGCCTCTTAATCCAGGGGTCCCCCCCATCTGTGAGCTGCGGCCCACTACCAGGTTGTGGCCTATTTGCAATTGGGCCAAGTGAGTGAGTAATTCATGCAAGCGGCAGGCACCAGCCCTCGGAATCCCACTCTCTGCTCACACTGATTAAGCTGTGCGCAAACACACACAGGGGCCTGTCGCACACACAAAACCATCCCCTCTTCCCCCTCCTTCCCCACTCATTGGGTTGCCAATCTGGAAAGGTTGGGAAATGCTGTCTTAATCCACTAAGTGCAAAGTTATGTAGAATTTTGTAGCCGTTGATTAGGGATTCTTGGTATATCCAGTACCAAAAGTGGGATCTTCCGCAGAGTGTAGACTTCCCTTCTCTCACCACCAAACTAGAATAGAATAGAATAGAATAGAATAGAATAGAATAGAATAGAATAGAATAGAATAGAATAGAATAGAATAGAATAGGAATAGAATAGAATAGAATAGAATAGAATAGAATAGGAATAGGAATAGGAATAGGAATAGGAATAGGAATAGGAATAGAATAGAATAAGAAATAGGAATAGAATAAAAATGAACAGAAATGAAGAGAAGAGAAGAGAAAAGAAGAGAAGAGAAGAGCAATGAGAAGAGAAGAGAGAATGGAATTGCAATTAGATTGGAATAGCAATTAATAGAATAGAATAGAAAATTGGAATAGAATAAATAGAATAGAATAAGAAATAGGAATAAATAGAAAAAGAAATAGGAATAGAAGAGAAGAGAAGAGAAGAGAAGAGGAGAAGAGAAGAGAATAAGGAATAGAAATAGAAATAGAAATAGAATAGAATAGAATAGAACAGAACAGAATAGAATAGAATAGAATAGAATAGAATAGAATAGAAAATAGGAATAGGAATAGAAGAGATAACAATAGAATAGCAATTAGAATAGAATGAAAAAGCAATTAGAGAAGAGAAGAGAAGGGGGGAGGGGAGGGGGGAGGGGAGTGGAGAAGAGAGGAGAAGAGAGAATAGAAGAGCAGAGCAGAGCAGAGAGCGGGAAGGGACCAGCCCCCTGCTCAAGCAGGAGAACCTATACAATTTCAGACAAGTGACTGTCCGGTCTCTTCTTAAAAATCTCCAGTGATGGAGCGCCCACGATTTCTGGAGGCAAAGCTGTTCCACTATTCGGCTATGACGGTATTTTAATACGTTTAAGTAAATTTTAACAGCTTCCTGTACTTGGAGATCATATGAACGAACCCTTTCCTTTCCACTGATTGGTGCAGCATCTCCTTCGAACAAGAAGATGCCATATCACCCTCTAAAGCCTAGATAAGCACTGCCCGTGGGATGGAGGTAGCATTAAGAGAGGCTCTTTTGCTAATGAGAGGAGGCTAGATTTCTAAAAGGATTATGAAATGGAGATTGCTAGCAAAATGGATGGACTGGTGTTAGCTTGGCCACTTTCTTTAATGAAAATAACTTTCATTCAAGTTTGTTTTCTGCCTCTGGGCTGTGTTGTTAAGTTCTGGCATGTTGGAGAAGCAAAGATTTGTTTGAACCCAGGGTTTTGTGTGTGCATGTATAGTGTAGGGGGTGGGTGAGGATTTATTTTACTATATTAGTGTATGGCTCTCTACAGAGGTCATGCAATCACCGATATACAAATTTACCAGTTGTTTAAATAAACCATCAGCAAATATATATATATATATACTTAAGTGGACAATGCAATATAAGGCAGGGGTCTTATGCCTATGACCTCAGGGGCCACTAAATTCACAATTTTAAATCCTGCGGACCACTAATATGATCTGCCTGATGACTGGGTGGGTGGGTGTGGCTAGGTGGTCATGTGACTGGGTGGGCGTGGCCAACTCGATGTCACTCGTGTCAAGGGGTGCCTTGCTGGCCTCTACTTGCCCCTCCTCTCCCGGCCCCTCCTCGCCTGTCCGCCCGGGCTCCTTAGGACCCCCAACAGGAAGCAGTTGTTGGAGCTAAGCAGCCACCACGAGAAAGAGTTGGCAAAATAGCTCAGTTCAAATTGGATCTGGCCGAGAAGGAGGCTCAGCGGAAGCACCTCACTGAGGACTATGAGCATAGGTGTTCCAAGCAGAGGGAAGACCTGTGGGAATGCAAGGCCAGGTACCGGCGCCTGGAGGCTCAGTGGGCTGAGATGATCAGCCAGTTCCAGGCCATGATGCAGTCCCACTGGAACAAGGCCCTCGGGCTTTTTGCCACTCGTGGCACTTTCCTCCAGCCTTCGCCCAAAGCCCAGCACCAGGAGGCTGAAGCAGCCCTCAAGTCGGAATTTCTTACCCCCCTCCAACCCGCACAAAAAGACCCTGAAGGAGGAGACTCTCTGCAGCAACACAAATGTTCATTGCACGTATCTGGCCCAGTGGTCGTAGTTTGAGGACCCCTGGTTGAGTGCAATGTAAGAAATGCAAATAATTTTTCTGCGGACCACTAAAATTTTCTCGCGGGCCACCAGTAGTCCACGGACCACCAGTTGGTGACCGCTGGACTAGACCCAAAATGGGATGTGGGGGGGGGGGCGCCACATCCCCCCTGCAGCCCGTTTTTGCTCCCAGGGGGATGCAGGAGGCCGAATATTGCCTGTCACACACCCTGGCCACGCCCACCCTGGCCACACCCACCCAGCCAGTCATTAGGGCAGAGAACCGGTTGTTAAATTATTTTAATGCCACCATTGGCTCAGCTGTAGTCTTTTTTTTTTTTTATTGAAAAAGTTTTAAAAAAACAAAAACATTTTCCTCCCTTTTTTCCCCCTCCTCCCAGAAACCCCTTCCCCTCCTCCCCGGCTTCCCGGGTCAATCACAAGGTATGTTATACATAAACCAAACATAGAATAAAATTTTCCCTTCCAATCCAATTAACCACATCCAAAGCTTTTCATCTCCCAACCCCCTCCCCATTACATAATAGAATAGAATAGAATAGAATAGAATTTTATTGGCCAAGTGTGATTGGACACACAAGGAATTTGTCTTGGTGCATATGCTCTCAGTTATTTACATAAAATAACTTCCTAATTATTCAAAGGCAATCTGATATTTCTTAATCTGATATCTGTTTTGTAGATAATCAATCCATTTTTTCCATTCAATTAAATATCTTTCCTGCGTATTGTCTTTTAAAAAAGCGGAGATTTTAGCCATCTCAGCCAAATTAATGACTTTCAGTATCCATTCTTCTATTGTAGGTACCTCTTCTTTCTTCCAGGATTGTCCAATCAACAGTCTTGCTGCTGTTATTAAATTCAGAATCAGTTTAGTCTCAATCCCTGTACAATCCGTTATAATTCCCAAAAGGAAAAATTGTGGCAGGAACTTTATCTTCTTCTTCAGTACATTTTGAATAATCCACCAAATTCTTATCCAAAAGGCCTTAATTTTCTTACAAGTCCACCAAATATGAAAATATGTAGCGTCATCACAATCACACCTCCAACATTTCGCTTGGATATTAGGATACAGCTCAGCTGTAGTCTTAAATCAAGGATTACCTGTAATTGGATAGCTAAGGAAGTTAACCATCTTACTGCTTCTTTTGGTAAGGAGAAAGTTCTTTTAAGGACCTTTGCTGTCCCCTACTGGACATTGGTGGGCAAGATGGATTTTTTTATCCCTTTCTCATTTTGAACGTTTAGAAGCATATCCTGCATATGTAAAAACCCAAACCCGAAAAATTCGGGCTTATCTATCTGCTTGGAAGATGCCTACAAGTAACCCAATTGGTCCTGTGGACGTCCAAAAGAGCTTAATGGCAAAGATGATCATATCACACACTTATATGGAAGGGACAAAAGAAAGGGTCAAATCAAACATTAAATCAGACAATAAATCAGACATTAAATCAAACAATATTAAATGAGAAAGAGCTTCAACAATTTATGGAGAAAGAACTGGTTTTCTTTTTCAGAGAAAAATAAAAAGGAAGATACCTCACTACAAAATGTGTGGGACACAGCGAAAGCATATATTCAAGGATTGGCAATGACTTATTTGGGAAAAAGGAACAAAAAGAAAAGACAAGCTCAAAAAAAAATTGGAAGAGGAGTATAAGAAATTAGAGACGGAACTGCAGAAAGATACACAAAATAAGATTAAAAAGCAAATGACCCTAAAAAAAAACATGAATTGAATTTAATTGAAAAAGAGGATTTGGCCCTCAATTTTGAATAGTTTGGAGAACCGGAAAATGCCACCTCTGGCTAGCCCCAGAGTGGGTTGGGTATGGAGATTTTGCAGTATCCTTCCCCTGGAGTGGGGTGGAAATGGGGATTTTGCAGTATCCTTCCCCTGCCATACCCACCAAGCCATGCCCACCAAGCCATGCCCACAGAACCAGTAGTAAAAAAAAATTGAATTTCACCACTGGGAAGGATACATATTGCAACCACCGAATAGTACTGAGTTGGAGAAGTTGACTTAGAGTATCCGATTAAGATGGAAGAAAACCTCTGCAGAACAACATCTAAAAGCTGTGACTTTCGCAGTGAGAATGCCTTGGTAAGGCCCACACTTGGAATCCTGCATCCAGTTTTGGTCGCCGCGATGTAAAAGAGATGTGGAGACTCTAGAAATAGTGCAGAGAAGAGCAACCAAGATGATGAGGGGACTAGAGGCTAAACATATACAGAACGGTTGCAGGAATTAGGTATGTCTAGTTTAATGAAAAGGAGTAAGGATGATGTGATAGAAGTGTTCCTATATCTCAGGGGCTGCCCCAAAGAAGAGGGAGTCAAACTATTCTCCAAAGCACCTGAAGGCAGGAAGACAAGAAGCAATGGGTGGAAACTCATCAAGGAGAGAAGCAACCTAGAACTGAGGAGAAATTTCATAACAGTGAGAACAATTAATCCATGGTACTACTTGCCTCCAGAAGTTGTAAATGCTCCAAACATTGGAAGTTTTTAAGAAGAGATTGGACAACCATTTGTCTGAAGTGGTGTAGGGTTTCCTGCCTAAGCAGGGGGTTGGACTAGAAGACCTCCAAGGTCCCTTCCAACTCTGTTATTCTACGGCCTTCTTAGTTCTGCATCCTCTGCAGAATTGAGCCGAGTGAGTCAAACTCCATTGATTATATCATTTCATTCAGTAACAGCAGGAAATAAGGTGAAATAGTCCAGGGGTCTCCAACCTTGGCAACTTTAAGCCTGGCGGACTTCAACTCCAAAGCGAAGCTCGCTGGGGAATTCTGGGAGTTGAAGTCCGCCAGGCTTAAAGTTGCCAAGGTTGGAGACCCCTGAAATAGAGGACTTGTGGGTAAACACTTTCTTTGGACTGTTTGAAGCTGATTAGAGGTCTCCTTATCCTTTTCAAGCTTCTGGAGAAGCCCATAAACTTTGATTAAAGTTTTTTTTTTAGGTTCTGCCTCAATTCTAGTCTCCTATGAATTTAATTTAATTTAATTTAATTTAATTTAATTTAATTATTTTATTTTATTTTATTTTATTTTATTTTATTTTATTTTATTTTATTTTATTTTATTTTATTTTATTTTTTTATTTTATTTTATTTTATTTTATTTTATTTTAATTTAATTTTATGAATTTTATGAAGGGACGTGGTGGCTCAGGGGCTAGGACGCTGAGCTTGTCGATCGAAAGGTCGGCAGCTCAGCGGTTCGAATCTCTAGTGCTGCCGTGTAACGGGGTGAGCTCCAGTTACTTGTCCCAGCTTCTGCCAACTTAGCAGTTTCGAAAGCACATAAAAATGCAAGTAGAAAAAATAGGGACCACCTTTGGTGGGAAGGAAACAGCGTTCCGTGCGCCTTTGGCGTTGAGTCATGCCGGCCACATGACCACAGAGACGTCTTCGGACAGCGCTGGCTCTTCGGCTTTGAAATGGAGATGAGCACCGCCCCCTAGAGTCGGGAACAACTAGCACGTATATGCGAGGGGAACCTTTACCTTTTTATGAATTTTAAGGGGTAGAACGTGTGCATCTCAACAAAATGCATCAAGCTCAGGATATAAAGACACATTTCTAAATATGATAAAGAAAGGTGGGATGGGATGAAAAATAAACTATGGGGGGGGTCCTTGACTTACAACGGTTCATTTAATGACTGTGCAAAGTTATCACAGCCCTGAAAAAAGGTGACCTATGACCGTTTTGCGACACTTAACAACCACTGCGCCATCTCCATGGGGGGCGTGTGGCCGAAATTCAGTCACTGGCCAAACGACTCATATTACGACGGTTGCGGTGTCTCGGGGGGTGTCATGCGATCCCCTTTTGTGACCTCCTGACAAGTCAAGGGGGAAAGTCAGATTCGCTTAACAACCGGGTTCCTGACTTTACAATTGCGGTGATTCACTTAACAACGGTGGCAAGGAAGGGGGTAAAACTCCTTTAACAAGTGTCTCACTATTAGGGATTCCAACAGAAAACTATACAAATGATACACGATACTTAATACTACACATATTAACAGCAGCACGTATAGCTTACACGCAAAATTGGAAGAAGGAGAACCCACCAACAGAAGAAGATTTAATTAAGAAAATCCAAGAATGTGCAGAGATGGATAAACTCACAAAAGAAAAACAAAGAAAAAGAGGATATAGAATATTACAAGTTCTGGTGTAGATGGTATGAATGGTTGGAAAATAGGAAAGATAATGAACATCGAACAACAGGGTAAAATCTGTATGTAGATGAAATAAAGAAAATGTAGATGAATGTAGATGAAATAAAAGAAGATAGATAATATAAAAGTAGAATAAGATAGAATTAAAATAAATAGTAAGAAAGGACCAATTTGAATAGCTGATAAGAAACAGTGATATGTATATAAATGTTATATGTTTGTTTTGTGTTTTAATGTGTTCAAAATAAAAAACCTTTTATTAAAAAAAAAAACAAGTGTTTCGCTTAGCAACAGACATTTTTGGGCTCAGTTCTGGTCAGACGTTGAAGACTAGCTGTATGTGCACGCAGATCAGATTGCGAGAAGATGTGGTAGGGAAATTATTCAGATAACAGCTAGGATATTTGCCAGGAGCGTCCGCCGGGTATAGTCCAAAGGCTCCAGATGGTAGCTACAATAGTGCTATTTAAGCTCCACCTGTTTTTATTGGGAAAATGATAAAATAAAATGGCTACATCCCAAAAGAGTCAGAATAATCATTTCTCTTCTTTGCAGCAAGAAAAAGACATTATGTTCAGGATGCCACACTGAGGATTCACAGACTGTAGGTGAACAAATTTAGTTTTTTCTTCTTCTTTCTTACGTGTTTTTCTCCTGGCTTTCCATCCGCCAAATATTAAAAAGTTTAAAACTACCGAAATACAACCCGAAGAAAAGAACAAAGTGATTAAAATCCTAGGAAACGATTCAAGAGCGATGAAAGTACCTTCAAAATAGGTTAACAGAATAACAGAGTAACAAGAGTTGGTAGGGATCTTGGAGGTCTTCTAGCCCAACCCCCTGTGCTATAGGTATAGGAAACCCGATACCAGTGATAGGTAACCTTTTTGCTGTTGCATGCCAAAAGCAGGGGGAGAACGGGGGGGTGTCTCTCGCGTGCGTGCCCACACCCATAATTCAATGCACCCCGCCCAGAGGTGGGTCTTAGCAGGTACTGACCAGTTCTGGAGAACCGGTAGCAGAAATTTTGAGTAGTTCAGAGAACCGGTAGTAAAAATTCTGACTGGCCTTGCCCCCGTCTATTCTCTGCCTCCCGAGTCCCAGCTGATCGGGAGGGAATGGGGATTTTGTAGTCTCCTTCCCCTGGAGTGGGGTGGGAATGGAGATTTTACAGTATCCTTCCCCTGCCATGCCCACCAAGCCACGCCCACCAAGCCATGCCACACCCACCCACAGAACTGGTAGTAAAAAAATTTGAAACCCACCACTGACCCCGCCCATCTGTGCATGCACATGCGATCCTCCGTGCTCCCCCCACTTTTAGCACTCTATAGCACAATGGGCCAGGTAGGCCCATTTTTCACCCTCCCCAGGCTCCAGAGGCTTTCTAGCAGCCTGGGGAGGGTGAAAATGGCCTTCCCCACCCTCCCGCAGACCCTCCGGAGGCCGGAAACGGCCCATTTCCCGACTTCCGGTGGGTCCGGAAGGCCCGAAAATCAGCTGGCTGGCACGCGCATGCACGCTGGAGCTGAGCTAGGGCAACACTCGTGTGCCCACAGATATGGCTCCATGCGGTGGGTCCGGAAGGCCCGAAAATCAGCTGGCTGGTGCGCGCATGCACGCTGGAGCTGAGCTAGGGCAACACTCGTGTGCCCACAGATATGGCTCCATGCGGTGGGTCCGGAAGGCCCGAAAATCAGCTGGCTGGTGCGCGCATGCACGCTGGAGCTGAGCTAGGGCAACACTCGTGTGCCCACAGATATGGCTCCATGCGGTGGGTCCGGAAGGCCCGAAAATCAGCTGGCTGGCGCACGCATGCACGCTGGAGCTGAGCTAGGGCAACACTCGTGTGCCCACAGATATGGCTCCATGCGGTGGGTCCGGAAGGCCCGAAAATCAGCTGGCTGGCGCACGCATGCACGCTGGAGCTGAGCTAGGGCAACACTCGTGTGCCCACAGATATGGCTCCATGCGGTGGGTCCGGAAGGCCCAAAAATCAGCTGGCTGGCGCACGCATGCACGTTGGAGCTGAGCTAGGGCAACATTCGTGTGCCCACAGATATGGCTCCATGTGCCACCTGTGGCACACGTGCCAAAGGTTCGCCATCACGGCCCTATATCATTACGGTGGAAGATGCATGCGTCACAATTGGCAAGATTCTAGGTGTATCGGGGCTGATACAGATTCATATACTTTTTTTTTTTTTAAACCCTTTCACACGACTCTTATACTTTTGTCCCCCCAAAAAGCTCAACAAATGAAAGAATTGTCAAATGGATTAGCATGACCTTTTGAGTCTTTGCAAAGACTTCCTCCCCAACTAGTCACAGTTTTTGGCACAGGATAAGTGGCATGCCCCTGTCGGAGTCTGAATCGAAGGGGAAGAGGAACGGCTGACAGAGAGTGAGAGTGTGGATCCATTGGCTGTTGGAAAAACTGGGAAAGATCAAAGTCAGGCTGGACTGAGGAGGGGAGAGGTAGAACAAGGGAGTGGGGGTTCCTATGAAGACCAAGGCATACCCCCTCCTCATCCTAGGCAGCACAGGGAGGAACGGAGAAGAAAGCAACATAGATTGCGTGGCTTACGAGGGAGGAAAGGGACCCGATCCTCTTTACAAGGCACAGGTGCTGCTGGAATTTAAAAGGAGAGGCAAATGGGAGGGGTGGTTGTAGGGAACAAACTCTGAGTTCATCTGGTGTTTCTTTGAATCCTGGCATCCTCCCAACTAGCGTGATTTATTGCTGTGCTACTTTACTAGTCGAATTCCTTATTTTGCTTGCCCTGCCGGATTAATTACCTTGTCTTGCCTTGGGATTTTTTTGTTAGAAGTTTTCTGCTTACAACGTTTGGGGACTGAAGTATTGGCAGCCAAAGACTATGACAGGTTGGTGGAAGAGCTCTCTCCAGGTCGGAGGGTTGAAAGGGACATTGGGGGCACAGTTGGTCATAATAAAGAGACTTCTGGGTGTGTTGCCTTTGTGTCACCCCTGAGTCATCATATTAAGCCCCATTCACACAACATAAAGCTGGCATCACAACACAGGCATACAATGTCCCCCCAGAACATCCAGTTGGCCATGTCTGAAGGCCCTCGGTAAAGCTTTGAAACTTGAACAAACTTTGGGTGAAGGATGATTAAACCCCATTGCCACCCACATCCACCCCTCTATCCGCTGTTGATCTTGGGCAGATTAACAAGGAAGGTTGTTGGGTGTTTATTGTCTGGTCAAGGACAATTTACAGCGCAGCTATGCTGGAGGAACAACTTGTTGGTCCAAGCACGCTCCTGCTATATAGCTCTAGATAGGGGTGATAGATCTTGCCTTCGTGGTGATGAAGTGCAGCCCATAGGTTGGCAGTCCCGAAGATAAATAAAACACCTGTAGATCTATTAGGCTCCGTGGTTTGACAACTTGGGAAAGGGGGTGGGGGGTAGTATAAGGCATAGGAGAGAGCCCTGAATTTGAAAAACTGCGGAGACAAGCTTGTTTCTTTTTTTCCATCAATGGGAGAAGAAACATATTTTAGACGCTTACAGGTATAATCTTGAGCCAACTTATGAAACATTCAGTCCCTTCAACAACAAGTCATTTTTCAGCCCAAAGGTTGAGGAGTAGAACTGGTGTCTTCAAGGTGACACCTGAAGATTTAACTGGGTCTGCTGCTGCTACTTTCTGACGGGAGCATCGCACTCCACACCCATGGTGTGTGGGTTGTTGCTCTCTCTCTTTTTTTTAGAATTAGAATAACAGAGTTGGAAGAGACCTTGGAGACAAGTTGTTATGTCCTCCTTGCCTCCGTCCGAATGATGGCTTAATTAGCTGGCTCTTATCAGCTCTGGCAGCAAAAGAGCCAGCGTCTGCCAAGAGCCTTCGTTGGCTGCCAAGACGCTGGTGAGTCACAACCTTCAGTTCTAGTCAATCCGTGGATTTGCCTGATAAAAAGAGACACACCAGCTCTCGCTGTCTTTTATATCCTGTGTGGTGTGGCTCCATGACTCAGCACTTCCTAGGCCTGCCCCTCCCCTGCTTCTGTTGTTCTCTTCTCTCCTGCCTACGAAACCTGGGATTGAGCCAAGCCTGATTGTTGTCAGCTGGGTCTGCAGGCGTGGCCTGGGGGGGGAAAGAGTCAGGGGAAGGAGATGTCGTTATCTCTTTTGCTTGGCCTGCTTCTGGCTCCTGGAGCTGATCCAGGGAAGCCGGTGCTTCCGAGGTAAGTCCTGATGACCCTTCCCCCTCACTGTCCAAGTCACTTTCTGGCAGCAGGCCTGGCTCCGAGTCACTTTCTGGCATGGGGCCAGGTTCGGAGGCAGGAGCCACAACACAAGTTGTCAATGTTTCTCAGGAAATTGTCAGGAAATTTCTCCTCAGTTCTAAGTTGCTTCTCTTCTTGATTAGTTTCCACTCATTGCTTCTTGTCCTGCCCTCAGGTGCTTTGGAGAATAGCTTGGCTCCAGTGGTGGGATTCAGCCGGTTCGCACCACTTCGGGAGAACCGGTTGTTAACTTTCTGTGCAGTTTGGCAAACTGGTTGTTGGAAGAAATCATTAGGGCAGAGAACCGGTTGTTAAATGACTTGAATCCCACCACTGCTTGGCTCCCTCTTCTTTGGGGCAGCCCCTGAGATATTGGAACACTGCTATCATGCCTCCCCTAGTCCTTCTTTTTATGCAACTAGACATACCCAGTCCCTGCAACCGTTCTTCATATGTTTTAGCCTCCAGTCCCCTAATCATCTTTGTTGTTCTTCTCTGCACTCTTTCTAGAGTCTCCACATCTTTTTTACATCGTGACAACCAAAACTGGATGCAGTATTCCAAGTGTGGCCTTACCAAGGCCTTATAAAGTGGCACTAACACTTCACGTGATCTTGATTCTATCCCTCTGTTTATGCAGCCTAGAACTGTGTTGGCCTTTTTGGCAGCTGCAGCACACTGCTGGCTCATATTTAAATGGTTGTCCACTAGGACTCCAAGATCCCTCTCGCAGTTGCTACTATTGAGCAAGGTACCACCTATGCTGCACCTGTGCATTTGGTTTTTCTTGCCTTCTTTTGTTGTGTGCTGTGGCTTCCAAGGAGGGCATCTGTCACAACCACCATCTCAATTTCCAAGACGTCTGCATTTAATATCACAGAGGCATTTATTTAAGTAATATGATATTATAGGATGGGCATTAGAAGTTGTGCCCATTGGAGATATACGATTCAGAACCTGGGCAAGCAAGGATCCTGCAACTGAGGGGGTGGGATGTGTAAAGGAGAATAGATTGTGGGGCCCTTGGTGCGCTCTGAGCTTGGTTGTTTTCTTGCAGATGTTTCAATATCCAAATAGATAACATCATCAGAGCTAGAAAGGACTGGAGTCTGCTCTCTATTTGTACAGAGATGGCTTGCCCTGTTAGTGTTCATGGAAGATTCCTTGATTAGGCTATGATTTACTGTTGGGTTTTATTTTTTATTTTATTTATTTGTCAAGCACAACAATATACATAAGTATAAGCATGAAATAGCCATATGAATTAGATACAATCAAAGGGAACATTAGGACAGGAATGGTAGGTACACTGGTGCTCTTATGCACGCCCCTTTCAGACCTCTTAGGAATGGGGTGAGGTCAGTAGTAGATAATCTTTGGTTAAAGCTTTGGGGATTTTGGGAAGAGACCACAGAGTCAAGTAGTGCATTCCAGGCATTAACAACTCTGTTACTGAAGTCATATTTTCTACAATCAAGATTGGAGCGGTTCACATTAAGCTTAAATCTATGGCGTGCTCGTTGCGACTGAAGCTGAAGTAGTCTTCGACAGGAAGGACATTGTAGCAGATGATTTTATGAGTTATACTCAGATCATGCCAAAGGTGGCGGAGTTCTAAATTTTCTAAACCCAGGATTTCAAGTCTGGTGGCATAAGGTATTTTGTTGTGATCAGAGGAGTGGAGAACTCTTCTTGTAAAATATTTCTGGACACGCTCAATTGTATTAATGTCCGAAATGAGGTGTGGGCTCCAGACAGGTGAGCTGTAATCGAGAATTGGTCTAGCAAATGTTTTGTATGCTCTGGTTAGCAGTGTAATCTTTCTGGAGAAGAAGCTATGCAAGATTAAGTTTACAACTCTTAAAGCCTTTTTGGCGATGTAGTTGCAGTGGGCTTTGGCACTTAGATCGTTTGATATGAAAACTCCAAGGTCTTTGACGGGGTGAGGGTCATCTACAAGGTAATGTCCATCAAGCTTGCATTTAGTGTTCTGATTCTTTTTTCCAATGTGTAAGACAGAGCATTTGCTGGTTGAGATTTGGAGTTGCCAAATTTTTGACCATTCCGATACAAAGCCAAGGTCTTTTTGAAGGGTAGCCGCATTGTGGGTGGTGTTGTTTGTGTGAATTGGAATTTCCTTGATTGGGGTATTTTTTGCAAAACAAAACAAAACACCAAGTACTGTATCTGTAAGAAAACAACCAAGCTCAGAGAACACCAAGGACTGCACAGTTCAGCTCTGAGCTACAAATATTATTCTCTTCTATTGGTAGAGAAGATCAATTATTGTGGTGCCCTTCAGAAGGGGGAACACATGCTTGAGCAGTTATCCCAAGCTAATCTTTGCTAATCGACAGAAGTTCTTTTGAAGTCCTGTTTTATTACATGTTCAAAACTGACATATGGTAGAGATTGTACTTTGAAAAGACTTTCTGCTTCGTTTTTAAGCCAAGATGTTGCTGCTTCTAGAGATAAGCATCTCTAGAACCAGTGCCAAGTTTTGTTTTGTTTTTAAAAATTTTTGGCAGCGTGATTCTGTTGAGCCAGAATGGCAATAATTTTCAAAATAACAAGGGTCCTTAGAGAAAAAGAAGTTCATGGGACTGAGGAGAAGAGAAGGTTGGATCAGTCAAAAGCTAAATCTTAAGGATTTCAGTCTTCACAAAATAAATAAGTAACACTGGATCCAGCTTCTAAACCTCATGACCTCTGTTTCCTTCCAAGTGCTGAGGACTTGGTTGCTTATTTATCCTTCTTTTTATTTTATTTTATTTTATTTTATTTCATTTTGTCACAACAGTATACACAAACATCAACATAAGAAAATCAACACATTATAAAAGAAATATATATATATATAAGCAAAAGTATGCAACAACCATGCTAATTTGTTATAACGAAATTATATTGATTAAAAATTAAATTACTTGATTACAAGTAGGAATACTTTATAGTGGTCTTCTGCAGTGATACAGGTTGAGAACAGATTTTGCCAGTTAAGAAATGAGAGATCATTGTTTATAAGGTCATAGTTGGCTTTTTTAAAATTGTAGTTTGGAGTACTATTGTTATGACGATTTATGTGAGGGCGTATATTTAGACAAAAGTCTATCATGCAGTGGTCACTGTTGGAAAAGGATTCTTTTACTTGTAGTCCATAAATTGAGTTCGTGTTATTACAAAAGATGAGGTTGAGGCAGTTCTTGAGTCTGGTATTGTTAGTTACTAGTTGCTCCAGACCTAGGTTTGTAACGGCACTGTATATTATAGTATGGATTGGTTCAGTTGTACATTCATTTGTATTCCAGTTAATAGAAGGTAGATTTAGGTCACCCAGGAAGATGAGAGGATATGGGCAGGAGGTAGCCCATGATAGTAGTGAGGTTAACGTATTTGCATGAGCGATTCTTCATTTCTTTTTTCATAAAGCCACCTTAAAAATAATTTATCCCAGAGGCTAAACTTATCCATGGAAATTTTAAAAAGCTGCCTGAGCCGTTTTGATTCAAACAGATTATTGAACACCTTTGTCACCTAGCTGGAAAGTATCTGTTACTTTTAATTTTTATGAAATGCCAAAAGGTAAAAGGTAAAGGTTCCCCTCGCACATATGTGCTAGTCGTTCCCGACTCTAGGGGATGGTGCTCATCTCCGTTTCAAAGCCAAAGAGCCAGCGCTGTCCGAAGATGTCGCCGTAGTCATGTGGCCGGCATGACTCAACACCAAAGGCGCACCGAACGCTGTTCCCTTCCCACCAAAGGTGGTCCCGATTTTCCGACTTGCATTTTTTATGTGCTTTCAAACTGCTAGGTTGGCAGAAGCTGGGACAAGTAACGGGAGCTCACCCTGTTACGCAGCACTAGGGATTCAAACCGCTGAACTGCCAACCTTTCGATCGGCAAGCTCAGCGTCTTAGCCGCTGAGCCACCGCATCCCTATGAAATGCCTATAGAAGGTTTAATGGTTCTGTAGGAAGAGGTAATTTTCCAGCCAAATGCCTATGGCATTATTAACTCATATGAATGTGCAAAAAAATCTATATGGGACATCAAGTGAGCGCATCAACTGCTAATTCAGCATTCGAGGCGCTGTATATAAAATGATTATTGCAACAATATCTGTTTGCGTTGTTAATTAGTTGCACTTGATAAGGCAGCCCTAAGTGGCTTTGTTGTGTTAAGATAAGGGAAAATCAAAACCTTAACAAAGCTTTTTAGTGAGATAAATTGGAGAGAGATTTGTCTCGGCTTCTAAAGCACCAACCCATTATCAAAATACATAGCTGGGTTTTTTTTTTAAGAACTTCAAGGAAAAAAAATCCAACTAATTAAGGTTAATATTTGAGAGGATTAGGGTTTGAAGTCATGGTAAATTTTCTATGACTTGTTAGCAGAGGGTTTTGGAATTTCAACTTTGTCTTTCTCCTATTACCGTTCATAATTTGTATTCCTTTTATAGTTTTACATAATATGTTCATTATTATTGGTTTTTTCCTGTTAACTACATTGCTATTAATATAGTTTGCCAATGACAGGCAATGACAGTTTGTAAACAGATTTAGCAATTTAACAGTTTAAAATTCTTTGAGCCTGTTTCGCAAGGGGTGGGAAACCAAAATTGTTGTACTATACCAATCAGCATTCCTAGGGAGGATGTTATATGTGTTGGTTTTTTAAAGACACTTTTTTGTTACTGTGTAATATTTTTTCAATAAACTAAAAAAATTGCAAAGGAGGAGGAGGAGGAAGAAGAACAGGAGGAAGAGGAGGAGGAAGAAGAAGAAGAGGAGGAGGAAGAAGAGGAGGAGGAGGAGGAAGAGGAGGAGGAAGAAGAAGACAAAGAGGAGGAGGAGGAAGAAGAGGAGGAGGAGGAAGAAGAAGAGGAGGAAGAGGAAGAAGAAGACAAAGAGGAGGAAGAGGAAGAGGAAGAGGAGGAGGAGGAAGAGAAAGAAGAAGAAAGAAGAGGAAGAAGAGGAGGAGGAGGAGGAAGAAGAGGAGGAGGAGGAAGAAGAAGAGGAGGAAGAAGAGGTGGAGAAGGAAGAAGAAGAGGAGGAGGAGGAAGAAGAAGAAGAAGAACAAGAGGAGGTGGAGGTGGAGGAGGAGGAGGAGAAGGAAGAAGAAGAAGAAGAAGAAGAGGAGGAGGAGGAAGAAGAAGGTGTAACGACCTAGAACTGTGTTGGCTTTTATGGCAGCTGCAGCACACTGCTGGCTCATATTTAAATGGTTGTCCACTAGGATTTCAAGATCCCTCTCGCAGTTATTACTGTTGAGTGAGGTACATGTAGTGAAAGCAAATAAAGCTAATATAAATCAGTTGCAATATAAATCATTCTCACAACTCAAAACAATAGGAAATAACTGTGTGACAAAAAGTGAGGCTAGCACAGGGGTGTCAAACTCAATTTCACTGAGGGCTGCATCAGTGTTGTGTTTGACCTCGGGGTGGGGGCGGGTGGGGGAGGGACCGGGGGGGGGCATGGCCAGCTCCGCATCACTTGTGTTGGCGCCTGCAGTGGCCCGAGTGCTCTACCAGCGAAAAGGGGCTCCTGAGCTCCGTTTCCAGCTGCAACAGCCTCCTGCAACCCTCTGCCAACGAAAATGGAATCACGTTTTCGAGGTGCATTTTTCACTGGCAGAGGCACCGTGCTGTTTCAAAGGTGGCCACATGGGCCATTTCTAAGCGCCCCATGGGTCGGATCCGGCCTGCGGGCCTTGAGTTTGAAACCCCTGGGCTAGCAAAAACAAACATGCCATCACTTACACAAAGAAAGGCCAGATGCTGGAAATAGAGGTAGCTCTCCACTTAGGACCAGAATTGGAGCCAGGATTAAGAAAGGGGTTTAAGTGCGTCGCACTCCATTTTACCACCTTATTTTGGCACAGTTGACAAGCGAGGCACAGCGGTTGTTAAGCGAATCACCTGTTCGTTAACTGAACCTGGCTTCTTTCATTGCCTTTGCTTGTCAAAAGTTGGCTGGGAATGACAACCATGTAACCCCAGGATGCTGCAAGTATCATAACGACGTATGGGTTGTCCAAATTTTGATCACGTGACCATGGGATGCTGTAATATTCATAAGTGTGAGGACTGGTCTTTTTTCTTTTTCTTTCCTCCAATGCCATTGTGACGTCAAATGGTGGCTAAAGAAATAGTTGTAAGTCCTGAAATAAGTTTTTTTTTTAAAGTTTCCTTTTTTTAAAACAATGCACAAGTCACTTATGAAAAAAGTTTGTGAAGTTTCAACTAAGACCCTCCTAAGGATGTTTATATTTTTTAGCCGGGGCAAAAAATGCTGGAAAGAAATTTTTCATTTTTCAATTTCCAAAAGAAAATAGGATCGTATTCTGATTTAGGTTCTTATGATCCGTTGGCCCCCAACTTCATTGCTACGTTAAGATGATGGGAGCCGTGATTTATGATTGGCTGTCATTCTTTCTGGAGAAGAACAATCTTCCTCTTCCATATTAAAGTGACTTTCAGGCAAATCGATCAACCATAGATCACGCCATAAGACTGTCTGGCGATGTTAATAAAGCATTCTGTAATAAGAACTTTTTTATGAGTTGTATTTATAGACAGTGAAAAACTCTAATATATTTCAGTTTTAACTGATGGGTGAAAATAAAGCTTTGAAGTCATTATGCCATGGAATTTTACAATGTCAAGGTGTAGAATGCTTTTTTTCTCCCTCCTCCTTTGTTTTTTAGAAATAAGATTTCATACGCAACTTTGCGGTCTTATCAGAATTTAAGAGCGATACCAAAGTCACTCTTAAAGTTGAGTTTTGCAATACAACATCAACCTTTAAACCCTAGCCAAATATAGAATAATGGGTAGAATAGAATAGAATAGAATAGAATAGAATAGAATAGAATAGAATAGAATAGAATAGAATAGAATAGAACAGAACAGAATAGAATTCTTTATTGGCCAAGTGTGATTCGACACACAAGGAATTTGTCTTGGTGCATATGCTCTCTCAGTGTACATAAAAAGACAAGGTACATTCATCAAGAATCACAAGGCACAACACCCAGTGGCAGTCATACGGTACAATAAGCAATCAAATCATACTAGGAAGCAATCAATATCAATATAAATAGCAAGGATACAAGCAACGAAGTTACAGTCATGCAGTCACAAGTGGGAGGAGATGGGCGACAGGAATGAAGAGAAGATCAATAGCAATAGTAACGCAGCCTAATGTGAATAGTTTGACAGTGTTGAGGGAATTATTTGTTTAGCAGAGTGATGGCGTTCGGGAAAAAACTGTTCTTGTGTCTAGTTGTTCTGGTGTGCAGTGCTCTATACAGTTTTGAGAGTAGGAGTTGAAACAGTTTAGAATAGAATAGAATGGAATGGAATAGAATAGAATAGAATAGAATAGAATAGAATAGAATAGAATAGAATAGAATAGAATAGAATAGAATAGATTTTTTTATTGGCCAAGTGTGATTGGACACACAAGGAATTTGTCTTGGTGCATATGCTCTCAGGGTACATAAAAGAAAAGATACCTTCATCAAGGTACAACACTTACAACACTTAATGATAGTCATAGGGTACAAATTTAACACTTAATGATACAACACTTAATGATAGTCATAGGCTACAATTAAGCAATCAGGAAACAATCAATGTCAGTATAAATCGTAAGGATACAAGCAACAAAGTTACACTCGTACAGTCATAAGTGGAAGGAGATGGGTGATGGGAACGATGAGAAGATTAATAGTAGTGCAAATTTAGTAAATAATTTGACAGTGTTGAGGAAATTATTTGTTTAGCAGAGTGATGGTCTTCGGGGAAAAACTGTCCTTGTGTCTAGTTGTTCTGGTGTGCAGCACTCTATAGCGTCGTTTTGAGGATAGAAGTTGAAACAGTTTATGTCCTGGATGTGAGGGGTCTGTAGATATTTCCACAGCCCTCTTTTTGACTCATGCAGTATACAAGTCCTCAATGGGAGGCAGGTTGGTAGCCATTGTTTTTTTCTGCAGTTCTAATTATCCATTGAAGTCTGTGTCTGTCTTGTTGGGTTCCAGAGCCAAACCAGACAGTTATAAAGGTGCAGATGACAGACTCAATAATTCCTCTGTAGAACTGAATCAGCAGCAGTATGAACCCAGCCTCAGTGTATCCGAAAAGAAAAAAACAGTTTTCTCTGTTTGGAATCTGATAATAACAAATCAGGAGGAATATCTACTTTGCTAAATATAGCAAATCCTAGATGAGTAGGGTATGGTTGTATAAGTGGAAGATCTTCAGTCTTAGGGCTTTAAATTGGATTCCTGGCTTTCTGATTATGTTGAGTAATCCAGCCCATTGGGTAGGTTTATGATTTAACCAAGCCTCCCTATGAATTAATGAGCAATCAGATTAAACACATGTAAGCACAATCAATCTAGGAACTCACTCAACTAAAAGTCACACAGTGACTGAGTTATTGTCCTAACTCAGTGGCTGGATTTTGAAAGAGGAAATGATACAATCCCAACTGAGCTGTGCCCATAAATTGTGGATAAATAATTTTGTGTTTAGCAAGATGTTGGAATATAGTTTCTGTAATCTGAAATTAGTATTGTGCACCTGAGTAAAAAGCTATGGATGTACAGCTTTGATGAAACTGTGGTTGATTTCTGAGCATGAATTCAACTGAACAGCTCCGACTAGTCTACCTGCCTTTGTGAACCAGTCTGTAATATGAATAGAACAGAATAACAGAGTTGGAAGGGACCTTGGAGGTCTTCTAGTCCAACCCCCTGCTTAGGCAGGAAACCCTACACTACTTCAGACAAATGGTTATCCAACATCTTCTTAAAAACTTCCGGTGTTGGAGCATTCACAGCTTCTGGAGGCAAGTCGTTCCACTGATCAATTGTTCTCACTGTCAGGAAATTTCTGCTTAGTCTAGGTTGCTTCTCTCCTTGGTTAGTTTCCTTGGTTAGTTTCCTTGGTTAGTTTCCACCCATTGTTTCTTGTCCTGCCTTCAGGTGCTTTGGAAAATAGCTTGATTCCCTCTTCTTTGTGACAACCCCTGAGATATTGGACCATTGCTATCATGTCTCCCCTAGTCCTTCTTTTCATTAAACTTGACATACCCAGTTCCTGCAACCCTTCTTCATGTTTTAGCCTCCAGTCCCCAAATTATCTTGGTTGCTCTTCTCTGCACTCTTTCTAGAGTCTCCACGTCTTTTTTACCTTGTATGTATACAAGTTTTTCCCGGATTTGGGAAGTTTCTTACCCCTACGTGTAAATTTCCATCAGGGGAAGGCGCTAGGTAGATTGCTTATATCAAGCCAGAAGAGCTGAGTTATTTGATGTTCTGATGGTGCTGAATTAAATTGCTAAAGTGTAATCTTTACCATCTGTCACTTCTTCAGATCTTTTAAGTGCCATTGATACCACCCTGGAAATTTCAATCACTAGAGAGGGCCAGGCTTTGGAAATTATTGATGTCCTTAATATGGTAATACGTCATGGCAACAATGACATTTTTGTATAGATCTCGGGCTCGCGTGGGTATTAAAGAAAATGAAACGGGAGATAAAGCAGTCAACAAGTCTTCCTCAAATCATTCAAAAGGCCTAAATGCTTCGAAGATTAGAACACACACATGGCACAGTTCCGTCAAACAGCAATAGACGACGTGGCTGTGGGAAGTGATATGTGAAGGTTAAATGGCTAATGAGATTTGCAAGATAGTTACAGAATGATTCTTGGGTCAGGCTAATGCCTATTTAGGAGTAAACCCAGTGGCATTTGATGGCACTCCGATGGAAGTTGGAATATAGGTGCAGCTTTAACTTTGATTTCAACCTACTGCCCGATGGTAGAAAAATCTAACTTATAAGGTAAAGATAAAGGTTCCCCTTGCACATATGTGCTGGTCGTTCCCGACTCTAGGGGGCGGTGCTCTTCTCCGTTTCAAAGCCGAAGAGCCAGCGCTGTCCAAAGACGTCTCCGTGGTCCTGTGGCCAGCATGACTAAACGCCAAAGGCGCACGGAACGCTGTTCCCTTCCCACCAAAGGTGGTCCTTTTTTTTTCTACTTGCATTTTTTACGTGCTTTCGAACTGCTAGGTTGGCAGAAGCTGGGACAAGTAACGGGAGCTCACCCCATTACACGGCACTAGGGATTAGAACCACTGAACTGCCGACCTTTCGATCAACAAGCTCAGCATCTTAGCCACTGAGCCACCGCGTCAGTAAAACTTCTTATTTAAACCTACTGGCTGGTGGTAGAAAAATCTAAGAAAAGGATGCATTTATTACCATTGCTCTGTAAGCAAAGGTTAACTTCTGAATTACAATAACCTCTTAGCTTAAGATTGATTAAGCAAGGAACATATTCTGATTTTAACCCATGTTTTTCTCAGCTTATAACCATTTGAAGTTGCAACAGCTTTGAAAAAAAAAGCGACCTACGACTGGTCCTCGCATTTATGACCGTTGCAGCATTCCCTGCGGACGCGTGATCAAAATTCAGACGTGTGGCAACCAGCGTGCAATTTTGACAGTTGCAATATTATGTGATCCCTCTTTTGAAGATTTGCAACCTTCTCAGTTGGCTTCCAAAACCAAAGCCAATAAGGACGGTGGGGAGGTGGATTCATTTAACAAGTTCAGTTATTCATTTAACAGCCATGACAAAAAAAGTTCATGCATGTGACATTCTGAACTACAAACTAAGCAGAGGATTGGGTTTGGGCACAGTACATTGAAACAAGGCTGGTGCCGCCTGAATAGAGGCATGTTGTGGCCCAGCCTTCATATTCTTTTCTTCAACATCTGTTGAAGCAGTAGTGTCGTGTCCCACTCCCGCTCCAACGCACGAGTCAAAGAAGTCCGTAACAGACTTGGCAACGAAGCCTTTGCAGCTTGCCAAGTTCCTTTGAGGTTTATCAGGGCAGGCAGGAGTCCAAGTTGTGACTTCAGCGATAAGAGTCCGATATCAGCAAACTAGATGAGACTTTGCTTGACTCAAGGTTGGAATGCCAAAAGCAGGTCCTTTATATAGGCTGTGGGGTGTGGCTCCATGACTCAGCATTTATCCAGGCCTGCCCCACCCCTCCTTCTGCTGGCGTCGCCTCTCAGATCTCCGGAAGCGAGGGTCCTCCCAATTTGAATTGTCTTCAGCTGGATCTGCTGTCAGTAATTCCAGCACCTGGCTGGCTTCCTCTGACGGCTGAGCCAAAGGAACACACGCCATATGAGTGAGGTTTATCGGGCTTGTTTGTTCACTCCTGACATCCTCTCCCGGCATGGGGCCAGGGCCAGGGGCTGGAGGCATGACAGGCCGTTCATCTTCATTATCAAACTCGGAGTCTGATAACAGGCCCGGTTGGAGACAGGAGGGGCCCGGCTGAGGAGAGGAGGGAGGACGAGTCACAACACATAGTTTCATTTTGGACGAAGGAACATGTGCTCTCCCAAAATGTTGTGGTATCCCAAATACCAGTGCCAGTGCTGAGAGATGCTGGTTATTGGAGCTAGGCTGTAGTGTACAATAATTACCTTTCCCTTAATACAGTAGTGGCCAAAATTGTGGAAACCTTTTGGAAAAAGTGTATTTTTGAGGTTTGATGGCCAATAACACCACTTTTTGGGGGGAATTTCAAAATAATCATATTCCACTGCTGGAATGGCCTGAGAATAGCCCAGACCTTAACCCAATGGAAAATCTATGGAGCTGACTAAAGAAACTTGTTAGTCAGCAGCAACCCAGCAATAAAATTCAGTTCATAGAAGCAATCGTTCAATCTTGGTTTCACTACAGACCTAAAAGACTTGGTTCACTCCATGGGAAGAGGTTGTAAGGCTGTAATTCATGCTAAAGGTTACCCAACTAAGTATTAACTGACGTGGTGATAATTTTTATATATCTCGTTTTTTCTACGTGTTTCACTTTTCTTCTTTACACTGTAACTGCTATTCTAATAGCAAATCCTTCTTAAAAGTTATTGCATTACATTCTTGATTAAATTATCTTTCCATTGATATATGGTTTTATGGTACTACTCCCCCCCAAAGAAAGGGTGTGTGTGTTATTAGCTAGTTTTAGAAAATACACTTTCCCCAAAAGGTTTCCACAATTTTGGCCACTACTGTAGTAAGGGCTCCTTTTTGGATGGTACACAGAATTTCCCCCAAGGAACACCAGCCATCAGAAATTCTTCCAGCAGTGAAAAACTATTTATTTAGGCTTTTACTCTTCGGTTCGGCTGAGGCCTGTTGTCAAGTTCTAGTCGTATCTATCAGGGGATGAACATTTTTTGGTCATTAATATATGGCTGAACTAAATCCCTCAACAGTGGCCATTCTGAGAAAATTCTACCAGAGCAGTTTCTTTATTTGTGTAAAAAACATTTCTTTAAAACATTTTTTATCACATCTTTATATTAAAAAAAACCCCCACAGCTCTTTAACCAAAAATTCAATTTCAGAGTGTGGCTGTTTCGTAGTAAGATGGAATTTAACTATTGAAAATTGCGGTAAGGCTTTAACAAATTCTCACTGTCTGATCTTTTTAAAAAAAAATGTTATCATATTTAAAATTGTCCATCTACCTTTGCTTTCGGTTTTGGTGCCCATCGTTTTTTGCAAGGTGTTAGCAATTTTCAAGTTTTCTATACAGTAAAATAAACGGTGGAGTTGCCGATTTAAAACCTCCTGCTTTCAATGGGGATTTTTGCACCCATCTTAAATTTGTGGAAAATGCTCAAATTCTTAATGTGCACACAAACATACACACTTAGGCGCTACATATTTACTGGTGTGTTTTTAAGGTAGATAAGAGGAAGGAAAAGTAATGATGAGATCCTGTGCTTATTTATTCAAAAGCAAGCGGCGTTCAGCTGAATGAAACTTTTTAACAGGTATCTAAAATCATTGCCTTAACATATTCTTCTTTGCTTTCTATGAAAAGCATTTTCAACAATGCCCTCTAGTGGATTGGCTTGAGATTATAAAGCAGAAAATAAAAAGAATTAAGCCATGGTTTAAACTTTAAAGGAATGTCTGTCCCTATTAAATTTTAAAATGTGATTGATTTGAAAAAGACACAAGACATGGAGACATGAGTCCTTGGAAATGGGATACTTTCCATCTATCTATCTTGCCTGTTGAATTGCAAGAATTATAAACTTTTGGGTGAATGGCATTTGAATAAAACATATTTAAATTCCACGAAAGAAGGCGAATATCCATGTCCCAGGATAACGTTACAGGATCCAGACTGGGTCAATCACGGGAACCAGGGGTTTAGCTAGAGAAATTCCCTGAAGATGGAGTCCATCTTCCAGTATGAGTTCAAAAACGTGGAAGACAAAACCTCTAGTCGAGGTGACTGACTTAGATTGCATCCTGCAACATTTAAATTTTCACAATTTTCCACAGCTGTAAGAAGAGGGATGCAGTGGCTTAGTGGCTAAGACACTGAGCTTATCGATTGAAAGGTCGGCAGTTCAGCGGTTCGAATCCCTAGTGCCGCGTAATGGGGTGAGCTCCCGTTATTTGTCCCAGCTTCTGTCAATCTAGCAGTTCGAAAGCATGTAAAAAAATGCAAGTAGAAAAATAGGGACCACCTTTGGTGGGAAGGTAACAGCGTTCTGTGCGCCTTTGGCCTTTAGTCATACCAGCCACATGACAACGGAGACGTCTTCAGACAGTGCTGGCTCTTCGGCTTTGAAACGGAGATGAGCACTGCCCCCTAGAGTCTGGAACAACTAGCACATATGTGCAAGGGGAAACTTTACCTTTTAAGAGGGAAAGGGAAAAGTACTTCAACGAAATTTGTGAAGCATTTAAAATTATAATCATCAGGTTGATTTTATTGTAGGTGAAAAAAGGATTTGCTTTTTGAATCAACAAATATTAGATTGCATTGTAAATAAATAATTTTCCCAATGATCGAGGACAATTTAGTTGAATGCCGTAAGAATACAGGTAGTCCTCAACCTATAACCGTTTGTTTAGTGGCCATTCGAACTTACAACGCCACTGAAAAAAAGAAACCAGTAATCATTTTTCATACTTATGACCATAGCAGCATCCACATGGTCATATGATCAAAATTCAGATGCTTGGCAACTGGCGTGTATGTATGACGGTTGGTGTCCTGGGGTCATGTGATCCCCTTTCACAACTTTCTGACAAATCAACGGGGACCCCTTTATTAACAGTCATGTTTTTAACAACTACACCGATTCACCTCGACAACTGTGGCAAGGTTGGTCATAAGAGAGGGCAAAACTCACTTAACTGTTTTGCTTAGGAATGGAAAGTTTGAGCTCAATTGTGATCGTAAGTCGAGGACTTCCTGTATCGCTACATAATGATGGAATTCCATCATAAAGCGTGGTGCTTTTTTTGTGTAATTCCTGACTTCAATAGCAGCTGATTGGGGTGATAATGTAGGCGAAAGGATACTGTGTTTCCCCGAAAATAAGACCTTGTCCTATATTTTTTTGAACCCCGAAATAAGTGCTTGGCCTTATTTTCAGGGAGGTCTTATTATTTTGGGGCACGTGGAACAAGATGGGGCTCCTCTTGCCATTTTACCTGATTTCCAGCTCTGTGGAAATATTTGTAAAACATTTAAATATTTTTAAAATTTTAAAATATTTAATATTTTAAACATATTTAAAATATTAAATATTTTCAGGGAGGGCTTATTTTTTGGGGGGAGGCTTATTTTAGCACATGCGCTCAAAAGCCCAATTGGCCAACACGGTATCAGAATCGGAGGGGATGTGTGTGGAATTAAAAATTAGGCATCAGCCTAGAATCCCTGTGTAGCCACAAGCGACCTAAGTCCAACCCACCCTTGAATTCTGTTGCCCCTCATCTAACTTCAAGCAGGCGCTGTTAGTGGAGAAGTTCCCTGTGCATAAAACTGTTGTGTGGATCTGGACTTTTCGCACCTGACAGATAATGTTTACAGACTTAATGTCCCCATCCTATTTTTGTTTCTGCTTGGCAAAAAATATCTCTTCAGCATTTTTATGCGGGAAAACTATGTAAATAAAAAATTAAAAGCAGTCGTCACCACAATAAAAAACCCAGACAACTCTGCTGTTATAAAGTTTTGATCTCAGCTTTACTTTTCACAACTAACAACACAAGCCATATTTAGGAGAAAAAACAACAACAACCTATTACAAGCTCCTTCTTGTCAATTCTGGTATTAAAGTCATATCCATTTACATTCAGTGCTTTTTTTTTTTTTGGTGGGGTGAGGGAATAAAAAGATATTAAGTGCACAATATCTTTATATCAATGTTTAGATAAGGCAGGCACGACATCTGAATATTTATAACCAGAACTAGGGCACTTTCATAGATGACAAGAACAAAGAACAATGGATCAAATGCAGGAGCTGAAGCCGAACCATTTACTTTCTGGACTTGTTTTCTCCTTGACTAAAAAACTCAAATAATAAAAGAGTTTCAGCTTCCTTACAACAATATATTTTAAAAGAGAAAGGTTGTTTCTCGGTTATGTAAATTCAAAACCCCATTCTCACATGCACCCTATATAGAAAGAACACCGCTTTCTTCCAACTGTAATTTAAGCCCCCGGGGCCTCACATTTCCTGCTGTATGCAATACTAAAAGATGGGCTGGGAGTCAGCAGATGTTGCTGGGGTTTACAAAAAGAAAGAGAACTGTAAGTAGCTCACAATGTTTATGAGATTTGGGCTGCTGTTCATCTCTTTCCAAGAGGAATCTGTTGAGATTGAACTCAGCCAACATGAGGCAATAAATGAGGCCACGGTGTGGACCAAACATCTCAGTACAAACTAGTTTTCTTCATGATCCGCAGAAACTCCTGTTCATTGACTTCCCCATCTCCGTCCCGATCAGCTTCATCAATCATCTCCTGCAGCAAAAGCAAAACTCAAGTGAGGTAAG
The DNA here is from genome assembly GCF_028640845.1 of Ahaetulla prasina. Taxonomy (NCBI): domain Eukaryota; kingdom Metazoa; phylum Chordata; class Lepidosauria; order Squamata; family Colubridae; genus Ahaetulla; species Ahaetulla prasina. Next base: position 15,134,319 of record NC_080549.1, on the reverse strand, counting down.
AGCGAGACTGTGAAAACAAAGACTTCAAAAACTTGGTTCAAAGAGTTTCTTACTCGTTCCAATCTGACCACAACTCAGGGGTGAAATGCTACCGGTTCAGGTGAACTGGTAATGATAAAAACTACCGGTTGAGGCGAACCAGTAGTTAAAAAAGCTGCCGGTTCCTCCAAACTAGTATTTCCAATGATCAGCTGTGCCGCGAGGTTTAGCTTTGTTAGAAATCAGGAAATCCTGCTTTCTAGCAAAGCTAAATTGCGCGGGATAGTTGATCCCCCCACTTGCTGTTCTACTTACCTTCCCAAGCCTCCTTTTGGCATGTACTGTGCATGCGCGCGCAGTGCACATTTGGTGTACACTGTGCATGTGCACACAGTGCGTGTTTGGTGCGCAGCACACATGAACAGCCAGCAAACCGGTAGCAAACCACTTCAGATTTCACCACTGCCTCAACGTAATCATCTTTGTCCACTGGCTGAAGTTTATTCATCTTTCCCCACTCTTGCATTCCCACTTGTTCATTTACCAGAATTCAGCTTATTTAAAATGAGTTAAGCTTCACCGTTTATAGAATCGCTACATAAACAAGTCAAGTAGTTTCCAACCTGAAGCTCCTCATCGGTGAGATTCTCCCCCAGTTCTTTGGCCACGCGTTTCAGGTTTTTGAAAGAGATTTTGCCTGTTTCGTCATCATCAAAGAGCTTAAAAGCTTTCAGAATTTCTTCTTTTGAATCTTTTTCAGCCTTAAAAAAAAGAAAGAAAGAAAGAAAGAACAAGCCTTGAGACATGTTAAACAAAGTGGGACAAAACCAATTGGGGTAATGCTATATAGAGCTACGAGTCGTGGTGGCACAGGGGTTAGAATGCAGTATTGCAGGCTTATTCTGCCAACTGCCAGCAATTCAATTCTGAATGGCTCAAGACTCAGCCTTCCATCCTTCTGAGTTTGGTATAATGAGGACTCAGATTGTTGGGGGCAAAATGCTGACTCTCTAAACGGCTTAGACAGGGCTATAAAGCACTGTGAAGCAGTATATAAGTCTAAGTGCTATTGCTATTTTAAAGCAGGTTCTGCCCTCAGTTAATTGAAGGCAGCAAATAGGAATCCGCCGGAGATGGCTTTTACTGCTTGCATACAATCAAACACATCCTCCTCATCCAATCAGAATGACATTGCTGAAGAGCTGTTGACAGAAAACGCTTTAATTTCCATTCTTTTCCAGTCTGCCTCGCAAGTTGCCTTGTTCTACCACTCTCTGAGCTGGGGTTTGATATCTGGAGTTACGATAGGACCGAGCCTGGTTTCCTTCTTGACATATGGAACGCGACCAGGAAAAATCCGAGGCAGCTTTCAACTTCTTTTGAGAGTTGCAACAGAAAACCAGATTCTGTCTATATAGCCAGCATGACATACCATTTTCTGGGTCATCACTCCTAGGAAGTTACTGAAGGTAATCTTTCCTGTCCCTTCCTTATCAATCTCAAGGATCATTTTCTTGATCTCATCCTTCTTGGGTTCAAACCCAAGGGCCCTCATGGCGACCTGAAAACAATGAAAAGAGGATGAGATGAGGTTGGACTAGAAGGCCTCCAAGGTCCCTTCTGGCCCTACGATTCTACGACTAAAATTATTGATCTCTCTGAGAAGAGAGGCCTGCTAATGGAGCCGGCTCTCAGGTAACGAAAGCATCTCAGTGATATTCTGCAGCTTGCCTTCAACTCTTTTACGTCAATATTGCCAGTCCCATCGGTGTCAAAAAGATCAAAGGCCTCCCGAATCTCTTGCTTCTGCTCTTCGGTGAGTTCGGTTTTGGGAGCTGTTTTCTTCCTCTGAGCTGCTGCTCCCAGGGACGCCTTCTTATAGCTGGAGGCCTGAGAGCATGGATGAAAGGCAGAAGAGAATATTAAAAGACATAACCCAGTTTTAGCTCCCTAGAGGGTTTCACTTCTGACTATTCCAGAGAGCCTGGCCCGACTTTGAAGAAGAGTTTCAAACACTTTTGCCTCTGAGGTCCTAGTAGCTAAATTACTGATTTTCAGAATGTGAAGTGATGCATCATACTGCAGATGTGGTGTAAGTCTTCAATTAATATTTTTTGAACACATCCTAAATTAAATAAGTTACGTTATGTATTTTGTCTAGGAAATACCCTGGTTTCCTTCACCCAATTAATACATAACTGGGTATAGTTGGGTAGGATCTATTTTTCCTAAAGATATTCCTTAAAAAAAACAACACTTAACTTCGTGATTAAAATGACACTGTAAACATATATTTCCTGACTTTTAAAATTATTACCAATTTTTTTGATGTTTATTCTCAGGGGGAAAAAACATTATGGCTGCAAGTTAAAATGGAAAATATTGATGCACTGATCCTATTGTAGGGAATTTTTAAAAAATATCTATCAGCGCGGATGTATTTGGGCTACAGAGATGTCCTCGATCTGTGGTCAAAATAGTCAAGATGATAACGACAGTACATAAAAAAGAGGGAATTTTGATCACAAAAGCTTGGCCATCATCTTGACTTTTTTTTTATTGCACCCTGCAGACACCCCTTGTTGTATTACTTGACACATCATTCAATGCTGTACATATCATTCAATGCACATCATTCAACAGGGTTGAACAAAACCTGCCTCAAATTAGAATACCAGTAAATCAAAGAAAACAAATGGTTCACTCTACACCCCCCCCCATGTGCTAATTTCTATATGCAAGATGTTCCTTTCTTGGTCAAGTACAGCCTCCCAAGAGCTGGTGATTTTGTGGTCATCTCCTGCAACGTTACAGGAATGCCTGGCCAATGTTTCTCAGAGTTTCCGGTCTAGCCTGCACCTTGGGATCACCTGGTAGGCTCATTTCCATAATTGTCCCCAAATTTGGGTCTCAGCTTGGCCCTAAAGCCAATGAAGCCAACTAGACACAAGGCACAGAATTGATTTTCTTTTACTGAAGTGCTTCAGGAAAAGGGGTCCCAGCCAGCAAAATGCCAGGACTCAAAACAAAGAATTCAACAAGTTTTTTATACTGAAGAGCTGAAGAAGCTTCTTGGATGAGAATGAAAAGCCTTCAAAGAAAAACCAGAAAGTCCAGTTGCTTCTTGAAAAAAGCACCTTTGGGACAATCATGACCTGGATGACTGAGAATCTCCATAAATTTTTATATAGTTTTTCAAGGTGGGAAAAAGAAACATTGTCTAATAGGCTTTTTGAAAGTTATCTAACCAGTCCTCTATTGGTTCCACACAATCCCCATTTTTAAGTCTTAATTAATAAACAGTCCAAAAGTCATCTAACAAGTATTCTATTGGGTGTACTTTGACCCTATTCCTAAAAGTTAACCAATAGGCATCCTAGAAAGCTTTTAGCCAGTCTTCTATTGGCTCTGCCTTACCCCTATTCTTACCTTATGTTCTGACCTAGGCTTCCCAAGAGTATGTAGCAGACTCCTTGCCCCGACAAAAACCCCTTTTATTAAGTTATTGTGAATTCCTCTCATTCAGATCCAGCAAAGTCTTTCAAGGGAGAATTTAAAGTCATAGACCTTATCTGGCTTGGAGAGCTGCCAGGCCGATATCTTCAAAACTTGGCAAGAAGTCTCTGAGTGTCATGAACCAATTAAATCAGGGGTCACCAACCTTTCGGACCTCAGGGACCACTAAATTCATAATTTTAAATCCTGTGGACCACTAATATGAGTTTTTTAAAAAAGAAAAATAGTATTTAGTGCAATATAAAAAATGCAAATAATTTTTCTGTGGACCACCAAAATTTTCTCACGGACCACCAGTGGTCCACGGGCCACTGGTTGGTGACCACTGAATTAAGTGAAGTAATTGTCTCCTGCAAACTCCCCTCCTCTTTCACTCTTTATTCCCTATGGGAGGGGCCATTCACCATCCATCTGTGGCTTTACTCCTGAGTCGACCCTTGTTCCTTAGCTGTTCCTTTCTCCTAGCAGCTCTGTGCATGTGCACACTGGGAACAGGTTCCAGCTGTTCTTCTGCCCCACTGATGTCCGACCCTGGCCCCATCTCTGCCTCCGACGCAGAGTCCTCATCAGAGCCTTCCCCAAACTCTAGGACTGGCCAAGGATCCTCCCCAACTTCCTCACTGTCTGAGTCTGCCACCAGTTCTGCTGGCCACAGGCAGGCCATAACTCCTTAGCAATATGTCTTGTATGACATTGCCTGAAAGCCAGCTGCTATTTTCTACATTGAAAGGCGCCCCACCTTTCCACACTCCCCTCTTCCTCTATCTTTGCTATGCAGGCTTCGCAAATATAGGTAGTCCTCGACTTACAACACTTTCATTTAGTGACCGTTCAAAGCTACATCATCACTGAAAAAAGTGACTCGGGACCGTTTTTCACACTTAGCGACCGTTGCAGCGTCCTCCACCATGGTCACCTGATTTCCATTTCGATTTTATTGATAACCAACTCACATTTATGACAATCGCAGCGTCCCGGGGTGTGTGTGTCACGAGATCCCCTTTTTTGCGACCTCCTGACCAGCAAAGTCCATTGGGGGAAACCCGACTCACTTAACAACCAGGTACCTCCCTTATCAACCGCAGCCATTCACAAGGGTGGCAAGAAAGGTCGTAAAATCGGGGAAAGCACATGTAACAACTCAGACTCGGCAATATAAATTTGGGACTCCAGGGTGGTCGTAAGTCGAGGACTTCCCCGCCCACAGGCACCTTCCTCCCTCGTTCATGCCCTAAACTTGCATTATTTTACAGCAAACTGGCCCATCCACCATCATTCATTCCCGTTTTGGGGCTTGGAATACATTTTCCTCCCGAACTGGAGCTTCCAAGACATACGAGTCCACCCTAAGGCGCGTTCACACGTGCACGGAGCGGGAAACACCCGGATTGCCAACCCCCCCACGGCCCCGCAAAAGGGGATGAAGTGACGGGAAAGGCTTCTGCCTCCCGATCCTGCAAAAGCGCCTCAAGATCCAATTCGGAGATTCAAGAGGGCACTAGGTGGCTAATTTGCATACATTAGCATATAGGGAACGGATGCAAATTCCAGCCGTTAAGTTACCTCAGATCGTGCCTGACTTCGCCGCCACTGTCGCGGCCTTCTCCCCTCACCCTCTTACCCTCCCCCCGCCTAAGTCCTTCCCCGGCCGTGACCCCACTGACCATCCCCAGGAAGCGGCGCCGGTCCCTGAGGCAACCCGTTGGGAGAGGGGGGGAAAAGCAACAACAACGGCGAGAACTCAAAACCGTCGCCCGGCAGCCAAGACGCTCAGCGTCGCGCCTTCCGATTGGCTCCTCTCGCTACGCGCCGACGTCGGGAACAAACCGCCCTCGCTATTGGCCGGCGAGCCTGGCGCGCGCGCCCAAGCCGCGGCCTGGGTGATTGGTGGCGAATGGCGGAGGGCGGGGTGGGTGGGAGAAAGAACCGATTGGCCACCAAGGCGGAAGAGCCAATGGGGCGAGCCTCCTCACTCTCGGCAGATCTTCATCCTAGGGGTGGGGCCGAAGGAGTGGGAGGGGTCGAGCGCCGCCGCGGGATGTGATTGGAGAAGCTCGGGGGAGGGCGTGGCGTGCCCGCCCACGGGTATAAAAGCAAAGGGGCGTGGCTGTTGGGATGAATGGGACCAGCTGAGAGGCTGGTGGGTGGAATTGCTTGTATTCTTTGGATCGGTTCTGTATTAGATTCCTGGGCGGGGAGATCCACGGGCGGCTTCAGATCCCATTTCCTGGTCCTCGATTTTGGAATATCTTTTTTTAAATCCTATCTTTTTTTGGCAGCTTTGAGAAAAAGCAGGTGAGGGATGACAAGGGGATGGAGATGACAAGAGACACATCGAACTGTAACGTATTTTATGCATTAAATTTATAGGCGACCCACCTCCCGATTGAAGTGACTCTAAGCGATTCAACTGGATGAATATTCCATTTTCTTTAAAAAGGAGCCGGTTAGAAAGGCTTATTAGACTTAAGAAGTCGATAACACAGAGAATTGTTATGTCTTTGATATTTACTAACATGACACATCTAGCAGATGGTCAACTGTCCAGAGCTACTGGCAGACTGGTTTATCTCTCTCCTTCCTTCCCTCCCTCCCTCCTTCTCTCCCTCCCTCTCTCTTTCTCTCCCTCCCTCTCTTTCCCTCCCTCCCTCCCTCCCTTTCTCTCTCCCCCTCCCTAGCTCCCTCCCTCTCTCTCTCTCCCTCCCTCTCTTTCCCTCCCTCTCTCTTTCTCCCTCCTTCCACTCTCTCTTCTCTTCCTCCTCCCTCACCCTCCCTCCTCTCTCTCCCTCTCTCTCTCCCTGTCTCTCCCTCCTTCCTTTCCTCTCTCTCCTTCCTCTCCCTCCCTTTCTCTCCCTCCCTAGCTCCTTCCATCCCTCCCTCTCTCTCCCTCCCTCTCTTTCCCTCCCCCTCTCTCTTTCTCCCTCCCTTCCTCTCTCTCTTTCTCTCTTTCCCCTCCCTCCCTCCCTCACCTTCCCTCCCTCTTTCTCTCTCTCCCTCTCTCTCTCCCTGTCTCTCCCTCCTTCCTTTCCTCTCTCTCCCTCCCTCCCTCCCTCCCTCCCTTTTTCTCTCCCTTTCTTTCTCTCTGTATGATGATGATGGTTGGTTGGTTGGTTGTCTATGGAGATTCTCAATCATTCAAGTCATAGTGGTCTCAAAGGTGATTTTTTTCAAAAGGCAACTTAACACAACCCAGGTACCTTTTGAAAAAGCACCTCTGGGCCAATTATGGTGGGTTGCGCAATGAGCCAGATGTTTAGATTGAATTTGGCATTTTTATCTACCTGTGGAGTCCTGTCCAAGGACCGTTATTGTCTGATAGTGTTCAAGGTATTGTTGCAGGATATAAGCTGTTCCAAATAAAACACCAATTTCTTTTGCAATTGACTCTTGGGGATCTTGCCAATGCCAATGGTGCTCAAGTGGTACTCCAGTTAGTATTAGATAGATAGAATAGATAGAACTCTTTATTGGCTAAGTGTGATTGGACACACAAGGAATTTGTCTTCGCTACATAAGCTCTCAGTGTACATATAAGTTATATTAGTAGTAGTGGCTAAAATAAAGCTTCCACATTTAAAGGCAATATATCTGTATGTAGGCAATGTAAACTGTGCAGGTGGCTTGTTTCCTTCATCTTTTTAGAGATGGGTGTTTTTTCTTTACAAAGGCCGTGGAATATTTTAATTTTTAATGCTCTGAGAGGATTGCAAAGGTAGAGTGATTCCTGAGGCAGTCATTTTATCTGCAGGAGCTATGCTGAGATCAGCATAAGGGGAAAGTTTAGTTGCTCATCTTAACTGATTATCAAGAGAGATAAGCATTGGGCTTTTTAAAAAAAGTTAGGCTGCGATATAATTTAGAGGTGGTGGGAATGGGAGGGTTCTAATTGACTTTTTCTGTCATTTGAGTATAGCAAGAAAAGAACAGGAGAACTGCTGTCCTTTCCTGAGAAACATTTGGACAAGATGGCCACGCATTTGAGGCCGGTAAGTTAATTTGTTTCTGCAAAATACCTTATTTTTTGTCAGGAGTGCTTTTTTAACATGAGCCATGATGGCACAGTGGTTAAAGTGCAGTACTTCTGCTGCCTGCCGACTGCCTGCAGTTAGGCAGTTCGAATCTCACCAGGCTCAAGGTTGACTCAGCCTTCCATCCATCCAAGGTGGGTAAAATGAGGACCCAAGATTGTTGGGGGCAATATACTGGTTCTGTAAACTGCTTAGAGCAGGGGTCTCCAACCTTGGTCCCTTTAAGACTTGTGGACTTCAACTCCCAGAGTTCCTCAGCCAGCTTTGCTGGCTGAGGGACTCTGGGAGTTGAAGTCCACAAGTCTTAAAGGGATCAAGGTCGGAGACCCCTGGCTTAGAGAGGGCTGTAAAGCACTGTAAAGTGGTATATAAGTCTAAGTGCTATTGCTATTTCCATGCAGGGAGTATAACTATTAGGATTGGAGTTGGAGATTTCTTGGTGAAATGCCAGATTTGTTCTCACCTGGCTTCATTCCACTCTCCACTCCACCTGGCTTCACTTCACTGTCACCTGGCTTCACTCTCCTGGAATCTGCTCTGTTTGGGCTAGGAGCTTGAGATCCACCCCTTTGGTTTAAAATAAGAGCGCAGGAGAGTGATCCTGATTCAAAATGTTGCTTTAGAGACAATTCTACTTGGAATAGTCTAAACTGTGAATCTGTGAATTAGACATTTTTGCAGCCCAGGTAGCTTGATTTCTTGAGCCAGGTAGCTTTTGTTTTGACTAGCTAACTGTGGAAAAATCCTGCAGAGCACTAAGTGATCAGCTAGTCCCTCCTTGATCTAAATCCTGGGTTATGATTTCTGAGATTTTATTTGGAAGGCTATAATCTAAAATATCCCTGCAATAACTCTTTGCTTCTCAGCTTTGCTCTCTGAGAAGAAAAATTGCATTGCTCCCAAACATGCTCTTGATTTGATATAGGCATTTTTATCCCCGAATAGCTCCAAAGATAGTTTGAAGCAAGAATATATAACATTAGCAATATCAATAGCACTTACACCGCTTCATAGTGCTTTTACAGCCTTATCTAAGCGGTTTACAGAGTCAGCCTATGGTCCCCAAACAATTTGAGTCCTCATTTTACCGACCTCGGAAGGACGGAAGGCTGAGTCAATCTTGAGCCTGGTGAGATTTGAACTGCCAAATTACAGGCAGTCAGCAGAAGTAGCCTGCAGTACCGCACTCTAACCACTGCGCCACCATTGCATTGAAAGGGTTTTTTTTGTCCTACAATGGCTGTTATTGGCATGAGTTGTTGCTTGTGGCTTTCTGTGCTCATAAAAACCAATCACAATGTGTTTGGAAAAACACTGATTGCAATCCATGTGTACCCGTTTCCTGCAGGCTAGTAAAAAATGCACCGTGATTGGCGGCTCAGGATTTCTTGGTCAACATCTAGTCGAGCAGCTGGTGGATAAAGGCTACTCGGTCAACGTGTTTGACATTCACAAAGGTTTTGATAACGACAAGGTGCAGTTTTACCTGGGCAATCTCTGCAAAAAAGAGGTAAGGAACAAACTGAGGTAAATTGACACAGCTCAGGTATGGTCAACATCAGTGGTGGGATTCAAATAATTTAACAACCGTTTTGATGATTACGGCAATCATTCTCTGCCCTAATGATTTCTTCCAACAACCAGTTCACCAAACTGCTCAGAAAGTTAACAACCGGTTCTCCCAAAGTGGTGCGAACTGGTTGAATCCTACCACTGGTCAACATGAAGTTTGTTGGTCTTAAGCCTTACGACTGGAGTTGATGAAGGCTGTTTAGGAGTTAAAATGAGAATTCTGGGTATTTCCACCCCCCCTCTGTTGGGAAATGTTGCAAAGTTAGAATCTGTTCTAAAGTGTATACCAGGGGTATCAAACTCAAGGCCCGTGGGCTGGATCTGGTCCACAGGGTGCTTAGATTGGCCCGCGGGGCCGGCCTAGAAACAGCAAAGGACCAGCCTGCAGTGCCAACGAAATGCTGTTTCCCAAAACAGGATGCGAGGTGGGGGCGCGCCATCCTCCAGGCTTCATTTTCTCTGACGGGGCTGAAGTTGCACAAACTAAAAACAGAACATAAGGAGAAATGTTTCCCCTTTCACATGTGAGCATGCAAGAAGGGAGGGAATGGGAAAGAGGAATGACAAAGAAAAAGAAGGGAAGATGGGAAGAGAGCAAGGAAGGAAAAATAAGGAAAGAGGGGAAGGAAGAAGAAAGGAGAATGAAGAGGGAGGGAGGGAGGGAAGGAAGGAAGGAAGGAAGGAGATTATAATGAGAGTGAGTGAGGGTCTCAGGGAAGTCCTGTCTTAGCACTTGGCCCCTGACATGAGTCCCGTGTCACGCCCATCGTGGCCACGCCCACCTCCAGCCATGCCTCCTCCCACACCACCATGCTATACTCCACCCCTCCGAGGTCAAACACAACCTTCATATGGCCTTCAATGAAATCGAGTTTGACACCCCTGGTAGATACTACTTTGAAGAACGTTTCCTTCATCTTACCTGCTTCCAACATTTCTGATTTCTGCTGTAAGGTACCTTAAGATCTGAGAGTCTCTGAATAATTGAAATTTCCTCTTTAACGCGAGCTAAACTGGCATCTTTCAGCTGGAATCAATTCTAGATTCACCAACGTTTGTCGTGTCCCACCCCCACTCCGACGAACGAGTCAAGGAAGTCCATAACAAACTTGGCAACGAAGCCTCTGCAGCTTGCTAAGTTCCTTCGAGGTTTATCAGGGCAGGCAGGAGTCCAAGTTGTGACTTCAGCGATAGGGTCCGATATCAGCAAACTAGATAAGACTTTGCTTGACTCAAGATTGGAATGCCAAAAGCAGGTCCTTTATATAGGCTGTGGGGTGTGGCTCCATGACTCAGCCTTTATCCAGGCCTGCCCCACCTGTCCTTCTGCTGGCGTCGCCTCTCAGATCTCCGGAAGCGAGGGTCCACCCACACTGAATTGTCTTCAACTGGATCTGCTGTCAGCATCTGGGAAAGGGAGGGGTCAGAGGGAGTAGGCCCGGGTAATTCCACCACCTGGCTGGCTTTCTGCTCTGAAGGCTGAGCCAAAGGAACACACGCTGTATGAGTGAGGTTTATTGGGCTTCTCCTTTCACTCCTTGAATCCTCTCCGGGCATGGGGCCAGGGCTGGGGGCTGGAGTCATGACAGGCCGTTCATCTTCATTATCGGACTCGGAGTCTGATAAAAGGCCCGGTTGGAGACGGGAGGGGCCCGGCTGAGGAGAGGAGGGAGGACGAGTCACAACAACGTTCTTGCTTCTAACTGCCCGGAGGTCTTCAAGTAGACAATTGCACAGGCATCAAAAGGAGGTGGCCTCACTCAGCGGATTGATGCAACAATCTCTCCAGTTTGTTGACTGTATCTCTTCTCCAATACAGGATCTACTCCCGGCTCTACAAGGTGTGACCGTGGCGTTCCATTGTGCCTCGCCTGCGCCTTCTAGCAACAATCGAGAACTTTTTTACAGAGTCAATTACTTGGGTACCAAGACAGTCATTGAGGCTTGTAAAGAAGCAGGCGTCCAAGTAAGGTTTGAACAAGAATTTGAAAGCACTGACACAAGCAAGAAGTAACTGCCCTTGATGTTTCTAACTTGGAAACTTTAGCGGTCTAGAATGGCGCTAAAGAAAAGGAGAAAAAAATAGAATAGAATAGAATAGAATTTTTTATTGGCCAAGTGTGATTGGACACACAAGGAATTTGTCTTGGTGCATACACTCTCAGTGTACATAAAAGATACGTTCATCAAGGTACAACATTTACAACACAAATGATGGTCAATATATCAATATAAATCATAAGGATTGCCAGCAACAAAGTTACAGTCATACAGTCATAAGTGGAAAGAGATTGGTGATGGAAACGATGAGAAGATTAATAGTAGTGCAGATTTAGTAAATAGTTCGACAGTGTTGAGGGAATTATTTGTTTAGCAGAGTGATGGCCTTCGGGAAGAAACTGTTCTTGTGTCTAGTTGTTCTGGTGTGCAGTGCTCTATAGCATCGTTTTGAGGGCAGGAGTTGAAACAGTTTATGTAAAAGAAGGGAGGGGGAAAAATACAGAGCTAAAGGACCGTATAGGGATTAAAATAGAAAAGATAAAAAGAGGGGAAGAGGGGAGGAGGAGAGTAGATGGAAATATAGGACAAGCAAAGAGAGTAGAAAATTTTAAGAGAAAAAAGAAAAAAAAGGAGAAAGAGAAAAAGATTGGGAATATAGTAATTGGTTGAAGCACTAATAATGAAACTTGAAAGCACAAAAATGAGCTGGTAACATATTAAGTGATTTAAATATTAATAATGGAATTCGAAGTTATAAAAAGTGTTTAAAAGTTACTATGGAATTTACTAAAAGTGTTGGAAATGATACTATGAAGAAAAACTGAGGTTTTCTTGGTTTTTTTTCTTTTTTTGACTATGGTCAATACTATATGATTTGTTATTGAATTGCAAAGATATGATTGGTTTTGATGTATGATAAGTCGAATACATAAAAGGTTACAAATATTAAATGGGAAGAAAAGGGTTTAATATAATGGGAGTAAGAAGGGGGGGAAGAGAAAAAGTTTGATAAAAGTTAAAAATTTTAGGTTGAAGGGTATGATTAGATATATAACAATTGATAAGAGAGAGAAAATAAAATGATAGAAATGAAAACATGTAAGATGTGTTGGAGAAGAACTAATCGTTGTATGTTTTTCTTCCTACTCTTTGGCAGAAATTGGTGTTGACCAGCAGTGCCAGCGTTGTCTTTGAAGGTACGGACATCAAGAACGGAACAGAAGATCTCCCTTATGCCAAGAAACCCATTGATTATTATACAGAAACAAAGATTCTGCAGGAGAAGGTCTGGATCTTTTGGGGTTCATGATGTTTCATTTTTGCTCTTGGTAGATCTACATAGGCTGTCTTTGGTTTCGTTTTTATTTTTAGGAGGTGCTAAAGGCCAGTGACCCAGAGAAAAATTTCTTCACCACTGCTATCCGTCCACATGGCATATTTGGACCTCGGGACCCTCAGCTCGTTCCAGTCCTCATCCAGGCAGCCAAGAGCGGCAAGATGAAATTCATTATTGGGTAAGTCAAATTCCATCTATGAGGTTCCTTGTGTTCTTTGTGCTTGCATCTCTTCTTGCAGAAGTTTCAAGGCCAGACTTGGTAATTGTCAGCCTGCCCCAGATCAGTGTTTGAGAAAATAAAAACCCAACTCCATCATGTTGAAGAAATTGGTAATTTATATCATACAAGTCTGGATGCAGTAAAAGCAAAGCTGGAACTGGAAGTAAATCAAAACCCCAGAGTCATATTCTCTCCTGAACCCTCCCCCTACTAGAGGTCAATACAGTAATAGTCCAATGTCTTCTTCCTCCTCAGCCATGTGTAGTTTCACTTCCGATATTCTCCCTCTGTCAATCTTCTGGATGGAATGTGGAGTCAGCAGCTGCCGTTACATTCACGCGCCAAAACAATTCAAACATTTATTTTAAAAAAGGCTTTTCCCCTCTCCCACACATGCAATGTCAGCTGACGCTGGGAACAGTGAAAACCTCCCCCCTCCTCCATAAAGCATGTAAGACATTCAGTAGAGCAAACTTTTAACAAGGTAATAAAACAGTCAGATAATCTAGTAGGAGAAATACACTAAATTAAAGCGGAGGCTGACAGTAATGTAATCAGTGCATGAGGAAGAGAAACAGCCTTAAACACATCCTTCCTCCTCAACAGGTACTTATTAACCAACACTCAGAAAGGCAAGAACCTATGTCTGATCAAAAGAAACCATCAAGACTGGTAGGACAAACTACCACCTATAAACACCCAGCAAATTTCATAACCCAGGAGTTTCCAAACTTTGCAAATCTAAGACTTGTGGACTTAAATTTCCAGAATTAACAGAGGGATACAATCAAGATCAAGAGAGGTACTAATACCACTCTATAAAGCCTTAGTAAGACTAGACCTAGAATAATGCAACCAGTTTTGGTCCCCACACTATAAAACAGATGTTGAGACTCTAGAAAGAGTGCAGAGAAGAGCAACAGAGATGATTAGGGGACTGAGGCTAAAACATACTATGAACGGTTGCAGGAACTGGGCATGGCTAGTCTAGTGAAGAGAAGGACCAGGGGAGACAGGATAGCAGCCTTCCAGTATTTGAGGGGCTGCCACAGAGAGGAAGGGGTCAAGCTATTCGCCAAAGCACCTGAAGGCCAGACAAGAAATAACGCAACTGAACAAGAAGAAATTCAACCTAGAAAGAAGGAGAAATTTTTTGAGAGTGAGAACAGTCAACCAATGGAACAGAAGTTGCCTTTGGAAGTCGTGGGAGTTTCATCACTGGAGGCTTTGAAGAAGAGACTGGACTGCCATCTGTCAGAAGTTGTGTAGGGTCTCCTGCTTGGGCAGGGGGTTGGACTAGATGACCTACAAAGTCCCTTGCAACTCTGTTAATCTGTTAAGAATTCATCGGCTAGCCATGCTGGAGAATTCTGGGAGTTGAAATCCACAGATCTTAAAGTTGCCAGATATGGAGACTCACATGATGCTCCCTGGCCTGTTAATGAAGCATGTTGAAAGAGAAGCAAACTCAGAGAAAAACCAAGAACCTTAAAATTCAACCTTGAGCTACATATATTTTCTACCTATTGCAAGTCCATCCTATTTGTAGTTCTTGCACCATTTGCTCATCACCCGAATCGAGGAATAATAATTGTCTTTGCTTTGAAATAATTTGCCTGGTGTATTACACGAGGAATGTTTTGGCTACAGCTCGTATGTCTCTGAAACCTTTCCCAATTGAAATAACACATGGCCGATGACTCATGTATTCTTAGTTACTTTCTATTTCACTGTGGTGGCTTTTAACAAGCTTTTAATGAACCTTAATTTTCTGCTGGTCTGTTTAAGGGTAATATTATTGCCAATAAGTTTTCATTAGTTCATGATGCAAAGCTTGGTGGTTTGGTAATCATCGCAGTACTGTTACTGTTATTTACTTGTCTTTATTCCATCCTCAAAAACATTCTCTCTAAAAAGCATCCTTTTATTTATTTATTTATTTATTTTAAATTTAAATTATAAAATAAAATTTTAAATTAAAGTTACATTGTCTGGCTAGTCGGCTTACAAATTTAGGAAAAAGCAAAGGGGAAAAAGAGCGAAGGAAAATTGTAAACCCAAGAAATGAAGTGTGAACGAAAAAGAAGAATTCTAGAATTAAGAGACACTTATCTCAGTTTAAAGCAGGGGTCTCCAACCTTGGCAACTTTAAGCCTGGAGGACTTCAACTCCCAGGAAAGCAAAGCTGGCTGGGGAATTCTGGGAGTTGAAGTCCTCCAGGCTTAAAGTTGCCAAGGTTGGAGACCCCTGGTTTAAAGGTGCAACATGAAGAGGTCACTTTTCTCTAAGCTATGTAGAGCTTTCTCTCATTAAGCCAAGAATGATCGGGCTTATGTTCCTTCACAATCCCTGTAGAATTTGTAGATCAGGGGTGTCAAACTCAATTTCATTGAGGGCCACATCAGGGCTGTGATTGACCTCGAGGGTGGTGGTGGGGGCTAACTGGGTGTGGCCAACTGGGTAGGCGTGTCCAGCTTGACACCATTCACTGGGCGTGTCCAACTGGGTAGGGGTAGCCAGCTTGACGCCACTCACTGGGTGTGGCCAACTCAGTGGGCCTGGCCAGCTTGATGTCACTCACTGGGCGTGGCCAACTGGTTGGGGCTGGCCAGCTTGACATCACTCACTGGGCATGGCCAACTGTGTAGGTGTGTCCAGCTTGATGCCACTCACTGGGCATGGCCAACTGGGTGGGTGTGACCAGCTTGATGCCACTCCCCAAACTGCTGGCATGTTTCCTCTTCTTCGCACTGGGTAGACCGGGCCGAAGTGATGCAGGCCAGCCCCTTACATTTTCCAGGACGGCCATGCAGACTGGATCTGACCACATCACGGGCCAGATCTGGCCCACGGGCCTTGTGTTTGACACCCCTGTTGTTTAATACTGCCTGAAACGACAAGTTATGTTTTAATAGCGCTTATACAAGTAACGGTGCATCCAGAGGGACTCCTGTGTTTTACAGTTTGGCTCGTGCACTTTTTTAGTGTTGCTTTTGGACTCTTCTCTCTCCTGAACAGTAATGGGAAGAATTTGGTGGATTTTACCTATGTGGAAAACGTGGTCCATGGGCACATCCTGGCTGCAGAGCAGCTTCAAAAGGAGTCTCCACTGTGTGGAAAGGTAAGGCCACTCTGTTGTTGCCTGAAGCTTAGACTTGGAACAAGCAGCTTTTCTTAACTCAAGGAACTTTTTCCAAAAATGGAAGGAGTTTCCTGTAAGACTTTAAAACTTATTAAACCACTAACCACTTAGTGGTTAGAATGCAATTACTGCAAGCTAACTCTTCCCACCTCAAGCAGTTCAATACTGACCGGCTTCCATCCTTCCGAGGTCAGTAAAATGAGGACCCAGATTGTTGGGGGCAATAGGCGGACTCTGTAAACTGCTTAGAGAGGGCTGTAAAGCACTGTGAAGCGGTATATAAGTCTAAGTGCTATTTCCATTGCTATTGCCCTTCCTTCCTTCCTTCCTTCCTTCCTTCCTTCCTTCCTTCCTTCCTTCCTTCCTTCCTTCCTTCCTTCCTTCCTTCCTTCCTGTTAGAATGCAGTATTGCAGGTTAATTCTGCCCACAGCCAGGAGTTGAATCCTGATCAGCTCAATGTTGACTCAGCCTTCCATCCATCGGTAAAATGAAGACCCAGATTGTTGGGGACAATAGGCTGACTCTGTAAACCGCTTAGAGAGGGCTGTCAAGCACTGTGAAGCATCATACCAGTCTAAGTGCTCTTGCTATTAAAAATGCAAAAAAAAAAGGGGGGGGGGAGTAAGACTTTGGCCACACTCACTCTGGTAATTTCAGAAGAGATGCCTTTGGGCTGCAAAGATAATCCTCAAATTACGACCACAATTGAGAGATGTTTCATTGATAAGACACCACTGGCCCAAGGGGATATAGCATTTAAGTGCTGAGCTTAGAAGAGGCCCATACTCAGCCCCGCCCACCTCAGAAGGGTGGTGGGTGAGAAAGTCAGAGGAAAGGCTTCTCCAGACGCCTCCTTTAGCTCCTAAAGGGAAGATGGGGTGTAAATCAAAGCTGTAATTACCTTGTATGGATTGCCTCATCTTCACCCTGATACTCTTGGGCGTGTTCCTTGTATGCTTAGTTTTATTAACTTCCCTCACTCCCTTCTCCTTTGTTTGTCTCGTAGGCTTTTCACATCACAAATGATGAGCCCATTCCCTTCTGGGAGTTCTTGTCTCGCATCCTCACCGGCCTGCACTACGACCCTCCTAAATACCGCATCCCTTATTGGTTAGCTTATTATTTAGCCCTTCTCTTCTCCCTGGTTTTGCTGCTGCTGAGCCCCCTGGTTACCATTCTCCCCACTTTCACTCCCATGAGGGTTGCCCTCGCGGGGACCTTCCATTATTATAGCTGCGAGCGGGCCAAAAGGGAGATGGGCTACCAGCCGGTTGTTGGCATGGATGAAGCCATCGCAAGGACCATCAAGAGTTACCCCCATCTCCACAGGACCACGTGATGGTCTGGATTCCACCCAAACCACCTCCTGGACTTCTTCCATGGATTCTATGTAGGTTCTCCGATTGGTCTTTCTCTTCAGTCTACTTGCCCCTGGGAAGCTTCACTTTGGAACGACTTTCTGAGTTTGAACTACTTCAAGAAATGTCTCTGAGGTAGCCGCTGGCCCAGGATGAGCCCGGTTTTGAACAGGTGTATCTTTTTATAAAGGCCTTTTGTAAAGGATTATGCATTATTTTGTGGAATTTCAGGGGGGGTTGGAAACTTGTCCTGCTGAGCTATCTTCCATTTCAACATGTCACTTTTGGTGCACAGATTTCCGCGTTTAAGGGTGAAAGAAGGAACTGTCTTGTTTTGAGTTTTGCTATTGCAAGAGGAGGAAACAGGTGCTTGGACTGAGGAGAAACTGAAATGTCTAGTCCAAGCTTGGCAATCTTAAGACTTGGGAACTTCAACTTCCAGAATTCCCCAGCCAACGTGGCTTGCTGGAGAATTCTGGAAGTTGGTTCACAGGTCTTTAAAATGCCAAGGTGGGGACATCCATGTTCTAGTCCAGGGGTCTCCAACCTTGGCAACTTTAAGACTTGTGGACTTCAACTCCCAGAATTCCTCAGCCAGCTTTGCTGACTGAAGTCCACAAGTCTTAAAGTTGCCAAGGTTGGAGACCACTGTTCTAGTCCAATCACCTGCTTAGGCAGGAAACCCTACACCACTTCAGACAAATGGTGATCCAACCTCTTCCTAAAAACTTCCAGTGTTGGAGCATTCACAGCTTCTGGAGGCAAGTTGTTCCACTTATTAATTGTTCTAACTGTCAGGAAATTTCTCCTTAGTTCTAAGTTGCTTCTCTCCTTGATTAGTTTCCACCCATTGCTTCTTGTGCTGCCCTCGGGTGTTTTGGAGAATAGCTTGACTCCCTCTTCTTTGTGGCAACCCCTGAGATATTGGAAGACTGCTATCATGTCTCCCCTAGTCCTTCTTTTCATTAAACTAGACATACCCAGTTCCTGCAACCGTTCTTCATATGTTTTAGCCTCCAGTCCCCTAATCATCTTTGTTGCTCTTCTCTGCACTCTTTCTAGAGTCTCCACATCTTTTTTACTAATCTGACCTAGATGCGCGATGATGGAAGTTCCACCCTTGGGCCTTCTCCCTTGTCTCTTTGAGAAGAATTGAGGGACAATTCCCACGAATGCAGAGAGATTATGCATTCTTCATAACAAAAGCCCAACCTCATCTGAACCCTTTTCTGCATAAGGGTGTGACAACAGTCGCGCATTGCAAGGGCTGTGAGTCATTGGAGAAGGCGGAAAGGAATTCCGTGCATCACATCACCCTTCTTGTCCCATTTTGGGCTCCCCTTTGGCCAGTTCTAGCGTTATTTAGATTTGTTGGCCACCAATCCAGTAGACTCCAGTTATCAACTCAAGGGTGGATCTTCCAAGCTTGGAGAAGTAACAGAATAGC
The DNA here is from genome assembly GCF_028640845.1 of Ahaetulla prasina. NCBI lineage: Eukaryota > Metazoa > Chordata > Lepidosauria > Squamata > Colubridae > Ahaetulla > Ahaetulla prasina. The sequence goes on along the minus strand of NC_080549.1, from coordinate 15,115,719 downwards.
AAAGTTGAAAGCAGGGGTGAAATGTAAAATTTGTTACTACCGGTTCTGTGGGCGTGGCTTGGTGGGTGGGGGGAATGTGACTGGGTGGGCGTGGCCAACTTTTTTTCTTTTCTTTTTTTTCCTTTTAAAAGCATTTTTTCTACAACCTCTTTGGTTGCTTTTAAAAGCCTCTGATGATCCCAGCTGAACTGCGTGATCGTCAGAGGCTTTTTTTTTTTTTTTTTACTTGTAAAAGCATTTTTTCGGCTGAAAAAGCATAGCTGGCTGGAGAATTCTGGGAGTTGAAGTCCACAAGTCTTAACGTTGCCAAGTTTGAAGACCTGTGGTCTAGAACATGGATGTCCCCACCTGGACTAGAAGACCTCCGAGGTCCCGTCCAACTCTGTTGTTCTATTCCTCCCAACACAAATTCCTCAGTCCTATCACAAACCTTGGTCCAATTAGGCAAACTGCCAAAGGCCTTTCTTGGCAAACGTTCAGAAGTTACAAAAATAAATGCAAGACGTAGACGAAGCAGAAGACGAAGCTACCAGCGTTGTTTTCCGGCAAAGCCCAAATGCCGTTGCTGGTCTGTTTTAAGCCTTATGGGGGTGGCTTATCATCTCTTGGCCCTACTCCCGAGTTGTCCACTCTACTTGAGCTGCTCTTCCTTCTGGCAGCTCTTCTCATATGTGCATTAGGAACAGGCTCCTCCTGTTCCCCTGCCTCACTACTGTCAGCCTCTGGAGTCCACACCTCACTCCCCAATGGCCCTGGCCTCACCTCAGCCTCATCTCTGTCAGACTCTGTTGCCAGTTCTGCAGGCTGCTGGTGGACCACAACAATATTCACCCATCTCACAATTGCAACCTGGGTGTCAAACTAGGACCTCAAAACCAATACAAGCAACAAGTAACAGTTTCATAGAACCAAGTTGGTGTAGCCATTAAATGTGTTGGTTTAGAAAGTAGGAAACGGTGAGTTCTAGTCCCGCCTTAGACATGAAAGCCATCTGTGTGACAGGCCAAACACGAGGAAATGGTGAGTTCTAGTTCCGCCTTAGACATGAAAGCCATCTGGGTGACTTTGAGCCAGTCACTCTTAGCCTAACTCGCCTCACAGGGTTGTTGTGGGGAAAACAGGAGGAGGAGGAAGTATATATATGTTCACTATGTTGAGTTATTTATAAAGCAGGATAAACATTTAATAAATAAAAATAACATAATGACATTGACGATTGTCTGAGCTAATAAGGTAAACACAGGTTGTACTGAGAGAATGTCATTGATGGGGTTACCCAGGGGTGAAATCCAGCAGGTTCTGACAGGTTCTGGAGAACCAATAGCGGAAATTTTGAGTAGTTCGGAGAACCGGCAAATACCACCTCTGGCTGGCCCCGGAGTGGGGTGGTTAAGGAGCACATCCATTCCACACTTGGAATATTGCATCCAAATTTTGGTCACCAGTAGATTAAAAAAATGTTGAGACTCTAGAACAGGGGTCCTCAAACTTTTTAAACGGGGCCAATTCACGGTCCCTCAGACTGTTGTGGGGGCGGACCGGCTGGTGGTCGTGACTAGGTAGTCATGTGACAAGGTGAGCGTGGTGAATCTAGCAGTCCATTAAACAATACACAAACTTTAATTGAATTTAAATTAAATTAAATTTAAATTAAATTAAATTTAAATTTAATTTAAATTCATTTTAATTTAATTTAAATTCATTTTAATTTAATTTAAATTTAATTTATCTGAATTTTAATTAATTTTAATTTAATTTAAATTAAATTAAATTTCCACTTGGGAGTAGAAAGCAGGTTAGAGAACAGATGTGGCTGCCTTGAGGGTGGGTGAGGGACTTCTGTTTCTCTCTCTGTGTGTGTGTGTGTGTGTGTGTCCCACTCCCCACCCCCGTGTCTCTTTCTCCCTCCCTCCCTTTCTCTCTGGAGGCTGGGGAAGGTAACATTACGACTCCAATACCACTCTGCCACCCCAAAACAGGCCAGTTTTTGGCCTCCTGAGGCCGCCACATGTTCCGTTTTTGGCCTCGGCTTCCAGAAGGCAGGTGGGGGCCAGCGGGTAGATGGGGCGGTGTGGGCGGGGCAGCCTCATGGTCCCGCGCGGGCTGGATGAATGGCTTTGGCGGGACATATCCAGCCCATGGGCCATAGTTTGAGGACCCCTGCTCTGGAAAGAGTGCAGAGAAGAACAACAAGGATGATTAGGGGCTGGAGGCTAAAACATGAAAAGCGGATGCCGGAATTGGGTATGCTTAACCTAGTGGCAAGAAGGACTAGGGGTGACATGATGGCAGTCTTCCAATATTTGAGGAGCTGCCACAACGAAGACGGGGACAGCAATCTATTCTTCAAAGCATCTGAAGGCGGGACAAGAAGTAATGGATGGGGAGCATATCAAACAGAGATCCAACCTAGAACTAAGGAGAAATGTCGTGACAGAACAATCAGTGGAATGGCTTGCCTCCAGAAGTTGTGGGTTCTCAAGAAGAGATTAGACAACCATTTGTCTGAAATGGTATAGAGCAGGGGTGTCGCACTCAACGCCCGCGGGCTAGATCTGGCCCACGGGGTGCTTAGATCTGGCCTGCGGGGCCTCGTTGGAAACAGCAAGGGACTGGCCCAGGATGCCTCTGCCCAGTCCAGCCCAGGCCACCACAGGTGTCCCTAATATGAGTGACGTCAAGCTGACCACACCCACCCTGGCCATGCCCCCCAGCCCTCCAAGGTCAAACACAACCCTGATGCGACCCTCAATGAAATCAAGTTTGACCCTCTTGATATAGAATTTCCTCCCTGAGCAGAAGCTTGGGCTAGAACAGGGGTCACCAAACTTTCGGACCTCAGGGACCACTAAATTCATAATTTAAAATCATGTGAACCACTAATTTAATTTTTTTTAAAAAAAGATAAATAGAATTTAGTGCAATATAAAAAAATGCAAATAATTTTTCTGCAGAAAACCAAAATTTTCTCGCGGACCACTGGCGACCACTGGCCTAAAAGACCTCCAAGGTCACTTCCCGCTCTGTTATTCTTCTGGATCTAATGGGATGAGCAAAAACAAGCAGAGATTAACCTGGTTGATATAGATGGTAATCATAAGGTGACCAACTTTTTTTACAATGAGAAGGAGGACAGAAATAAATTGAAGAGAAAAAAAATCGTAAAAAGAAACATTTTATTCATTGCAACAATAATACAGAATACACTATAATATGATAAATGCATAATAAAAAAACATTTGTAACAACAAAATTTTATATTGTAATTACGCTTACATGCAGTGATGGTATTCAAATAATTTAACAACCGGTTCTCTGCCCTAATGATTTCTTCCGACAAGCAGTTCAGCAAACTGCTCAGAAAATTAACAACCGGTTCTCCCGAAGTGGTGCGAACTGGCGGAATCCCACCACTGCTTACATGCCTATTAATTATTATTTAAATGAGTACTCTTGTTGGTCAAATGTTTCGTAATAGCTTCTCTGCCCCCCAACTGCAATAAAAAATTCTCCGCTGCAAATATTGCAGAAAACAATATTATCCCTCTTTGATATGAGGAATGGAAATTCCTTATTCAATTTATCCTTGAAATGGCATTTCCTCTTTTTTGATTTCTCCATCCCTAAATGAAATTTAAAATTTAAAATAAACTATAGAGCTGCACGAACAATGCAAGCACATTCATTATGAATAAATAAAATTAATTACTTAAACTGAACCAATAAGCGAATAAACTTGTAAATAAAATTATACTAATTTGGAAATTATTAAATAGATAATGAATTAATAAAACATGAATTATTGTGCTCACCTGGGTATGATTGAATATTCACTGAGAAAGAAGTGAGTCTAATGCGAACGTGTGTGCCATGTTGTGTTTCGGTAAGAAGTAACAAAGCCACTTGCGCATGGCGCACTCTCTCAAAACAATTCTCCTGTGTGGAGCGCATGCGTCTCATAATCGCGTCTCGCCGCACTGTACTGAGCCTTGACGAATCGCCATGTCAAATACAAATACGTCCCATCATGCAACAGATCGGCTCGGCATCGATCGAATACGGAGATTTACAGAAGAGTCTCCAAATATCGAAAAGGAGGACATGTAGGAGGACACTTTTCAAGAGAGGACAGAACTTACAAAAGAAGGACTGTCCTCCCTAAAAGAGGACGATTGGTCACCTTAGGTAACCAGCCATCCTGAATTGCTGGTGCTGGTTACCACTGATGAGAATGGTATTCAGGTCAAAAGAACCAAACAATGTATGAAAACCCTCCCATTTTTCTTCCTGCAACTATTTCTCTGTAGCCTGCAATCTTCTCTGACTTCTTGCACTTCCTATAGCCCAGTGGTGGGATTCAGCCAGTTCGCACCACTTCGGGAGAACCGGTTGTTAACTTTCTGAGCAGTTTGGTGAACTGGTTTGTTGGAAGAAATCATTAGGGCAGAGAATCAGTTGTTAAATTATTTGAATCCCACCACTGCTATAGCCCTCAAGGCAACAAGAGGGCCTCTTCTTCTAAAAAAAGCATTTTGAGTCGCCAAGATGCACAATCGTTGCCCTTGAAGAAATTACTGGAGAATGTCTCTTTTTCCCGGGAGAAATGCAGAGAGGTTTTTTTTTTCCACCCAGAAATGGCATGGAGAATTGCGAGCAACACACCACTGCTGTGGCCGATGCATTCCTTACTTAATGTATGCGTTTATTCTTCGAATGCCTAATGCATTCCATTTGCGTAGTCTTATAATTCCTAAGGCAACCTAACGATGCAGGTCAGGGCTACCTATATACGTTTGGCAAAAAATGGCTTCAGGCAAGCCATCTAACCGCTGTAATGCTTCCTTGAGTTCCTAACACAGTCAAATGGAACATTCTTATTTCATCCTACCTCCGTGATGGCGAACCTGTGGCAAGCGACACAGAGGTGGCATGCAGAGACCACCTCTGTAGGCACACGCCATCGCCGGTTACTCTTCTGGTTTCTGGTGCGCATGTCAGTGGTGGGTTTCAAAATTTTTTTACTATCAGTTCTGTGGGTGTGGTTTGGGCGTGGCATGGCTTGGTGGGCGTGGCAGGGGAAGGATACTGTAAAATCTCCATTCCCACCCCACTGCAGAGGAAGGATACTGTAAAATCTCCATTCCCTCCCCACTCCAGGGAAAGGATACTGTAAAATCCCCATTTCTTCCAGATAAGATGGGACTCGGGAGGCAGAGAATAGATGGCGGTTGGGGCCAGTCAGAAATTTTACTACCGGTTCTCCGAACTACTCAAAATTTCCACTACCAGTTCTCCAGAACTGGTCAAAACCTGCTGAAACCCACCTCTGGCGCATGTGCGTGCCAGCCAGTTGGTCTTTGTGGGTGCCGGAGTGCTAGAAAACAGCTTGAAAAATGGCTAAAACCAGCCAAAAAACAGGCCGTTTTCCAGGCTTTTTTCAGGCTGTTTTTTAGACCGTTTTCAAGGCTGTTTTTTGGGCTGTTTTCAGGCCATTTTCCAGGGCTTTTTTCAGGCTGTTTTTTTGGTTTCCATTGCTCCGGCGCACGCGCATGCACATGTGTTTTGGTTTGGGCACTCGGTGCCGAAAAGGTTTGTCATCATGTCTTATCTCATGCCTTTATTCGTTCTTTTAAAATCTTATGTGCGAAAAAAGCCCAGGTTTGTGCACATTGACGAGACTTGCAAACCGGTGGGTTGCAAGCATTCCCTTTTAACCCAATGGTTTTAAATTAAAACAGCAAAACCGGACCTGCTTTGATTTATTCTGCCCTTAGGCCTTAATGACATTAAGGAAGAAGCTAACAAATTTGCAGTGTTTTTTTTTTTAAAAAAAAACCATCTGTAGTCTCCCAAATGACTAACGCTGAGTTTAACCGTAATCCTGCGGAGGTGTCACAACCCTGAGCAGACTTAAGGGATGTATTAAAGCTGGTGAAAGACATTGCACCGTTCTGCTGGTGAAATCTTCACGGATGTTGAAAGATTCCTAATCGCAGAATAGATAGGATGTCGTTTTAAAAGCACTGACATTTGCTGGCATAGTTTGGGGCCAGAGAGGATGTTTCTGAGTTCCGAGAAGAAGGTATCTCAAAATGTCAATTACCACTTGCCCTTACATCAGCCAAGGAAAAGGTCTGTGCAAACTCTGTCGCTCTGTTTCATTCTGTGATTAAGCATAAAAACATTTCCACGTTAGATAATTATTGCTTTTAAAAATCACAGAAAAAGGAAAAAAATGAAACAAAAGATAATTACAATGCAATTACTGTACAGTCTCAAAGAAAAAAGCAATCTATAAAAATTGCTTTAAAAACTGAAAAAATGCAAAGAAAAAAAGAAACAGAATATATTGTTACAATAGCAATACAATACAATACAATTTGCTATTGTATATATGTATATATGTATATATGTATATATATAAAATATATAGGTCTTGGCATATTCGAGTCTTTTCCCGTGTAAGGTTGAGAGTATCTTGGCGACGTTTTGATGAGGTCTCACTCATCATCTTCAGGCTGGTGCTTTCGGCTTCGTGCTTGTGTGAGCAAAGCGTGGTTGGAGCTGCCATCTCTCTATAAATACTGGTGGGGAGGTGGAGAGTGTTGCTGTGAGCGGGTTGGTTGGCTGTGTGGTTGCATCTTGATTGGTAGATGGAGTGGGTGTTTGCAAATTAGTCAGCTGTTTTGAAGCATCCTGTGGGGGTGTAGTCCTAGTTGTGATGAGTGGGACCTCTCATGAAGATGACGAGTGAGACCTCGTCGAAATGTCGCCAAGATACTCTCAAACTTACACGGGAAAAGACCGGAATATGCAAAGACCTACATACCTATACTCGTGAATATATATATATATATATATATATCTTTACCTAATGTAAGTATTATCCAAGGCCGTATATATTAATTTCTAACACACTTATGCAACTATTATTCTTTTTTGACCGATGATATTTATTGTATAAATGAGTTCCATATTTCATTTTTCCAAACAGGGTCTACGTACATCTGGATAACTTTAAAACTCAGTGGAGTTCATGTGTTAAAAAACACACATAACCATGCTCAAGCTTTGGATGAAATTATGGAACTTTGCCTGAACTTTTCTTGGGTTTAATATTAACCTTGGACAGAGTATTATATTGTTTCTTCCACTCTCATTTAGCAGGATGAGGAACCCATTGAAGAGGCATATAAAAACCCATTCAAATTATTTTGTAAATTAAACAAATATAATTTGTACAAGGGGATTATTAAATATGTATAGAAATGTGAGCAACAATGAAAAGCTAGAATTAAGCAATTTGAGATTAGACAAAGGCAGGGTATATTTTAATGAGAGCTACAAGGATTGAAAGATTGGACAAACAACAATATGAAATGGATATACATTAAATACTTAAAAGAAATTATGATTGATGCTAGAAGTGCATACGGAAATATAAAATGGAAAAAAGGGAAGAACCACGATTTCAATTACTAGAGTGATAGATGAAGGGGTGGGAGGCTAAAAGAGAAGTAGAAATAAGAAGGAAAAAAATAGTAAGAAGAGATATTAAGATGATATAACGTATGGAAGAACTATGAGAAGATTTAGAATTGAAGGATGATAGTAGAAGTTATGCATTAGTAAAATTAGAAATCAAAATGAAATGTAATTATGAGGAATAATACTGTAATATTTATTTGTATTGAAATGTATGATACCAAGGTATCTAATGAGATGTATAAAAATAAAAAAAAACCCACCCATTCAATTTTCTTTCATGGAATAGTTGGGTTGACTTGGCTTTCAACAACAGAGGAAGAATAGTGTGGTGTTTATTCTTATTGTAAAGTTTAAAATATTTAGATAACTGGGAGATTTATATTCATTAATTCATTTATTCAATTATTCATTCATTCAATTATTCATTCATTCAATTATTCATTCATTCAATTTAGTGGCCGCCTGACCCCAACCAACTCTGGATGGCTCAGGACAATAGCAGAATATAAAAACAACAGCAACAACAACAGCAGGTTCTGGCAGGTTCTGGAGAACCGGTAGCAGAAATTTTAAGTAGTTCAGAAAACCAGCAAATACCACCTCTGGCTGGGCCCAGTGTGGGGTGGTAATGGAGATTTTGCAATATCCTTCCCCTGGAGTAGGGTGGTAATGGGGATTTTGCAGTATCCTTCCCTGGAGTAAAGTGGGAATGGGATTTTTTTTTGATTTTTGATCCTTCTCCCAAGACTCAGGGCGGCTTTACAGTGTATAAGGCAATAGTCTCATTCTATTTGTATATTTTACAAAGTCAACTTATTGCCCCCAACAATCTGGGTCCTCATTTTACCTACCTTATAAAGGATGGAAGGCTGGAACCTGCAGTAATTGCAGGCTACTGTGTTCTTAATAACAGGCTTTTACCAGCGTGAGCTAAACCGGCCCTTTTGCAGTATCCTTCCCTGGAGGGTGGGAATGGGATTTTGCAGTATCCTTCCCCTGGAGGGGGGTGGGAATGGGGATTTTGCAGTATCCTTCCCCTGGAGTAGGATGGGAATGGAGATTTTGCAGTATCCTTCCCCTGGAGTAAAGTGGGAATGGAGATTTTGCAGTATCCTTCCCCTGGAGTAAAGTGGGAATGGGGATTTTGCAGTATCCTTCCCCTGGAGTAAAGTGGGAATGGAGATTTTGCAGTATCCTTCCCCTGGAGTAAAGTGGGAATGGAGATTTTGCAGTAGCCTTCCCCTGCCACGCCCACCAAGCCACACCCACAGAACTGGTAGTAAAAAAAAATAGATTTCACCATTGGACTGAACACTGATGAGATAGCTAGAAGGAAACGCATTATTCACACATAACTCTTGGATATTTGCAATCTATTAGAGCAGGGGTGTCAAACTCGATTTCATTGCGGGCCACATCAGGGTTGTTTTCGACCTTGCGGGTTCCGGGTGTGTGTGTGGCTTGGGTGGGCATGGCCAGCATGACATCACTTTTGTTAGGGGGACGCCTGTGGCGGCCCGAGTGTTCTATCAGCAAAAACGGGATCCCAAACTCTGTTTTCGGCTGCGATGGCCTCCTGCAACCCTCTGCCAGTGAAAACGCAGTTCAGGCGGGCTGTACACGGCCCTGATGAACTCCGTTTACACTGGCAGAGGTACTGCAGGCCGGTCCTTCGCTATTTCCAGGGTCGCCCCATGGGCCAGATCTAAGCACCCCACGGGGCAGCTCTGGCCCCCGGGTCTTGAGTTTGACACCCCTATATTAGAGTATTATAGGGACACGGGGGCTCAGGGGCTAGGACGTTGAGCTTGTTGATCGAAAGGTCGGCAGCTCGGCGGTTCGAATCCCTAGTGCTGCTGTGTAACAGGGTGAGCTCCCGTTGCTTGTCCCAGCTTCTGCCAACCTAGCAGTTCGAAAGCACGTAAAAAATGCAAGTAGAAAAACAGGGACCACCTTTGATGGGAAAGTAACAGTGTTCCGTGCGCCTTTGGCGTTGGGTCATGCCGGCCACATGACCACGGAGACGTCTTCGGACAGCGCTGGCTCTTCGGCTTTGAAACGGAGATGAGCACCGCCCCCTAGAGTCGGCAACGACTAGCACGTATGTGCGAGGGGAACCTTTACCTTTACCTTTATATTAGAGTAACGGAGGTAGAAGGGACCTTGGAGGTCTTCTAGCTCAACCCCCTGCTCAAGCAGGAGACCCTAGATCGTTTCAGACAACATCTAGTCATGGCAAGTGTTATGTATTAACAGTTGTGCCTTTAAATATTTGGGCGGGAAATCAGCACGTTGCTGATTGGACGAAGCCTCCAGCAGAACTGTATAAAAGGAGAGGTTTTTCCCCCAGCCTGCACGCTGGGTTCACCCTATATTAAAGAGCTGTTGTCACTACCCTGGTCTCCAGCCTCGTTACTTCCCGAACTTAACATTGGCGACGAAGGTGGGATTTCGAGGCTAAGGAGAACCAGAACCGAGCTGAAGCACGCTAGTCCCGAACCCAGCAAACTCAGGGCAGAAACGCGGAAATGGCAAACACGCCACCCGCACCGTACAACCCGGGCAAGGAGAAATGGGGAACATATATGACCCGTTTCGAAAGCTTTCTAGAAGCCAACGAACTACAGGATCTCGATAACCGCAAACGGGCTTATTTCCTAAGCCATTGCGGGCCGGAGGTAATCGAGATTGCGGAAGTTCTGGCAGAGCCAACGCCGATACAATCGGTATCGTGGCCGACTCTGCAGACTTTACTGAAGAACCATTTCGCACCGACACCGCCCAAATACGTGCAGCGGTTTGAATTCGGAGAACGAGACAGATGGAGGCGAGTCCATCGGTGACTACATGGCGCGTAAGAAGAGCGTCCAAGGACTGCGGATACCGAGACTTAGACGAAGTGCTACTCGAGCAACTCATCCGAGGGGTCAAGGACATCCGCCTACGGCGACGACTGCTAGCCAGGAGCAACCTGACACTAGCCACCGCTCTGGACGAGGCCAGAGCACACGAAATGTCTACTAAAGCAGCAGAGACTCTGCAAAAGCCTCTTCAATCCAAGGCGAGCGCAAAGCCAACGCCAGTACACCAGGAGGAGATTCAGTCCGAATCCGAAGGTGAGGGCGAGGATGAGGAAGGGGTCTGCCGGACCGAGAAACGCGACACTGAGGACCGTGACGAGTGCGGAAGCTGCGGAGGGCAGCATCAGCGCCAACGCTGCAGGTTTAAAGACGCAACATGCCGGGCGGTGTGGGAAGAAAGGACACTTAGCTCAGGTTTGCAGAGCGCCCAACCTTCCGCCGAAAATTCAAATCGAATCAAAACGCTGAACCGGAAAGGCGGCCGCGATTGGTTCAAACAAGAAAGGCGCCAAGTCTAACCAAACGACTGTCATTATAGGTCATACCAACCAAAGTGGAAAAGAAGATTTTCACAAAGCCCAAGATCGAGGGAGTACGGTGCAGGCTTGAAGTGGACACGGATCAGCGATCACCATCATGTCCTGGGACACCCTGGCGAAGTCGCTGCCATCCGTCAAGCGCCATCTGCAAGCACAGCGGCTACGAGTGCACGACTACCAGGGAATCGCATCCCTGTTCGAGGACCACCTCCGTCCGAGTCGAGTACGGCCTCACAAAAGACCCTGCCCATCACGATCGTCGAAGGAACTCTGCCCAGTCTGTTGGGACTAGACTGGTTTCGTGCCCTGGGCATGGGAGTGACTGGCATCTACAGAAGTGACTGCAATTTGAAAGACATTCTCTTTAACGAGTTCAAGATGTCTTCAAGGACTGCCTGGGCAAGTACAAGGGGACCCCTATTTCCTTCAACTTAGACCCCAGGTAGCCCCCATTAGGCTTAAGGCGAGGAGAGTCCTTTGCCCTAAAACCAAAATTGATAAGGAGCTGGACAAGCTCATAAATCAGGGTTTTGGTGCCAGTCGATCACGCAAAGTGGGAGACGCCAATCGTCACCCCATCAAATCGGACGGGTCAATTAGAATTTGCGCTGACTACAAGGCGACGCTAACAAAGCCTTACAGAAAAGCGCCGGTTCCTGTAGTGCAACATTTATTGCACTCCTTGGGGCAAGGGCAAGTCTTTGCAAAGTTAGACTTGGCCCAAGCCTACCAACAACTGCCAGTAGACGCCCGCACAGCCGAAGCCCAAACGATTGTGACGCACAGGGGGGCATTCAAATGCACCCGATTGCAATTTGGGGTTAGTGTGGCACCAGGGCTGTTCCAAAACCTGATGGAACGACTACTGCAAGGGCTCCCAGGGGTAGTTCCCTACTTCGATGATGTCCTAATTTCAGGGGAAAACATGGAGGAACTGGGGGAGCGGTTAAGAAAGGTCTTGAGCATTTTCCGGACAGCCGGATTAAAAGTCAAGACAAATAAATGTCAGATAGGGGTCGAATCGGTCGATTTCTTGGGCTACCGGATAGACAAGAAAGGAATTCACCCTACTGAGAGCAAAGTTAAGGCAATTAGGAAGGCTCCAGTGCCCAAAAACAAAGCAGAGCTGCAGGCATTCCTGGGATTGGTTAATTTTTACGCGGTCTTTTTGAAGAACAAAGCAACTGAAATGGATATACATTAAATACTTAAAAGAAATTATGATTGATGCTAGAAGTGCATACCGAAATATAAAATGGAAAAAAGGGAAGGACCACGACTTCGATTACTAGAGTGATAGATGAAGGGGTGGGAGGCTAAAAGAGAAGTAGAAATAAGAAGGAAAAAAATAGTAAGAAGAGATATTAAGATGATATAACGTATGGAAGAACTATGAGAAGATTTAGAATTGAAGGATGATAGTAGAAGTTATGCATTAGTAAAATTAGAAATCAAAATGAAATGTAATTATGAGGAATAATACTGTAATATTTATTTGTATTGAAATGTATGATACCAAGGTGTCTAATGAGATGTATAAAAATAAAAAAAAACCCACCCATTCAATTTTCTTTCATGGAATAGTTGGGTTGACTTGGCTTTCAACAACATACCCCTTGTTCAGAGGAAGAATAGTGTGGTGTTTATTCTTATTGTAAAGTTTAAAATATTTAGATAACTGGGAGATTTATATTCATTAATTCATTTATTCAATTATTCATTCATTCAATTATTCATTCATTCAATTATTCATTCATTCAATTTAGTGGCCGCCTGACTCCAACCAACTCTGGATGGCTCAGGACAATAGCAGAATATAAAAACAACAGCAACAACAACAGCAGGTTCTGGCAGGTTCTGGAGAACCGGTAGCAGAAATTTTAAGTAGTTCGGAGAACCAGCAAATACCACCTCTGGCTGGGCCCAGAGTGGGGTGGTAATGGAGATTTTGCAATATCCTTATATCCTTCCCCTGGAAGGGTGTGGGAATGGGGATTTTGCAGTATCCTTCCCCTGGAATAGGGTGGGAATGGGGATTTTTTTTTTTGTTTACATTTATACCCCGCCCTTCTCCGAAGACTCAGGGCGGCTTACAGTGTATAAGGCAATAGTCTCATTCTATTTGTATATTTTTACAAAGTCAACTTATTGCCCCCCCAACAATCTGGGTCCTCATTTTACCTACCTTATAAAGGATGGAAGGCTGAGTCAACCTTGGGCCAGGCTCGAACCTGCAGTAATTGCAGGCTACTGTGTTCTTAATAACAGGCTTTTACCAGCGTGAGCTAAACCGGCCCTTTTGCAGTATCCTTCCCCTGGAGGGGGGTGGGAATGGGGATTTTGCAGTATCCTTCCCCTGGAGTGGGATGGGAATGGAGATTTTGCAGTATCCTTCCCCTGGAGTGCAGTGGGAATGGAGATTTTGCAGTATCCTTCCCCTGGAGGGGGGTGGGAATGGGGATTTTGCAGTATCCTTCCTCTGGAATAGGGTGGGAATGGGGATTTTGCAGTATCCTTCCCCTGGAGGGGGGTGGGAATGGGGATTTTGCAGTATCCTTCCCCTGGAGTAAAGTGGGAATGGAGATTTTGCAGTAGCCTTCCCCTGCCACGCCCACCAAGCCACACCCACAGAACTGGTAGTAAAAAAAAATAGATTTCACCATTGGACTGAACACTGATGAGATAGCTAGAAGGAAACGCATTATTCACACATAACTCTTGGAAATTTGCAATCTATTAGAGCAGGGGTGTCAAACTCGATTTCATTGCGGGCCACATCAGGGTTGTTTTCGACCTTGCGGGTTCCGGGTGTGTGTGTGGCTTGGGTGGGCATGGCCAGCATGACATCACTTTTGTTAGGGGGACGCCTGTGGTGGCCCGAGTGTTCTATCAGCAAAAACGGGATCCCAAACTCTGTTTTCGGCTGCGATGGCCTCCTGCAACCCTCTGCCAGTGAAAACGCAGTTCAGGCGGGCTGTACACGGCCCTGATGAACTCCGTTTACACTGGCAGGGGTACTGCAGGCCGGTCCTTCGCTATTTCCAGGGTCGCCCCATGGGCCAGATCTAAGCACCCCACGGGGCAGCTCCGGCCCCTGGGTCTTGAGTTTGACACCCCTATATTAGAGTATTATAGGGACACAGGGGCTCAGGGGCTAGGACGTTGAGCTTGTTGATCGAAAGGTCGGCAGCTCGGCGGTTCGAATCCCTAGTGCTGCTGTGTAACAGGGTGAGCTCCCGTTGCTTGTCCCAGCTTCTGCCAACCTAGCAGTTCGAAAGCACGTAAAAAATGCAAGTAGAAAAACAGGGACCACCTTTGGTGGGAAGGTAACAGCGTTCCGTGCACCTTTGGCGTTGAGTCATGCCGGCCACATGACCACGGAGATGTCTTCGGACAGCGCTGGCTCTTCGGCTTTGAAACGGAGATGAGCACCGCCCCCTAGAGTCAGCAACGACTAGCACGTATGTGCGAGGGGAACCTTTACCTTTACCTTTATATTAGAGTAACGGAGGTAGAAGGGACCTTGGAGGTCTTCTAGCTCAACCCCCTGCTCAAGCAGGAGACCCTAGATCGTTTCAGACAACATCTAGTCATGGCAAGATCGCCACAACGTCCAAGGGATCGTTTTATGCACGACATCTCCCAAACCAATCTGTTTTCGATGAACCGAATGGCAGCTGGCAGGCTGACAATACAGAGAAATGCTTGGCACGGTAATCGTCTCCATCGTTTTTTACCATCGTTGGGGCGATTGTGCTACACTAGGCAAGAGGTGAGAAGTGGCTTTTCTGGGCAAGTTAGATGCTGGAGGGAGGGGGAGGGTGGCTGCTTCTTGCATCCCTAATAGCCTCACCTGTCTGTCAGCCTTGCCCGCAGCCAAAAACCTCAGCCACCACTTGCTTGCTTTTCTCCTCTGGCCCAGGACGTCTCCAGTGACACAAGGCAGGGAATGTAAAGAATGTGGAAGGGAGAGGCTATTCCTGACTGAAGCAGAGAGGGAGGGTGTGAGGGGGGAAAACACACACTCTCTCTTTCTCTCCCTCCCTCCCTCTCTCTCTCTCTCTCTCTCCTGTGCCTGGGATGTAGGAACCTGTTTGATGCCCTGCAGGGTAGAAGCACCCTCCCATTTTGTCAGCCTTCCCTCCCATAACAAGGCTGGGCCCCAAGCGGAGATTGTGTGTGCTTTGCCCACACGCTGCCCTCCCTGCAGATCCGCTCACAGCGACCGAGGACGGCGGCCGCTGCATGCTTTGAAAAGTATCTCTGCAGAAGGAAATCCACCGAGTGCTGCTTCAACCGTGCAGCCGTCCCAAGTAAGTCTCCTTTGGTTCTGCTGGGCAGGCAACCATCCTTGGATGGAAGCAGGAGAAGGGAGCCCACTTTTCCAGCAGGATTATCCAGGGGTTTTTGAGGATCCCCTCTGCCCTGAAAATTGCTTTCCCTGCGAGATGTGGGGAGCCTAGGTTGGGATGAGGAAGAAGGATCAAGAAATGTTGGATAACCATCTGTCTGAGATGGTGTAGGGTTTCCTGCCTGGGCAGGGGGGTTGGACTAGAAGGCCTCCCAGGTCCCTTCCAACTCTGCTGTTATTATTAAATCTTGCTTTTGGTCCCCAACTCCTTTCTCCCCCCCCCACCCGTCCTCTACAACCATCTCTCAACTGTTTTCCATCTTCTCACAACCTACTGATGAAGTAAATGAGAAGTTACGCTGATTTGGTTTGTCATAAGTGAAACGAAAGGATTGATTCCTGATAAGAATATATCTATGAATTGCTCTCTTTTCTGACCAGTGGTACTTTCTTCCTGGATGGCTCCATGCATCCAGAGTAGTGTTTACTATGCGTGGTCTTTTAAGGTAGAAGAGTTCTGGAAAAGAAAAGAGTTTTCCTGAAGATTTTTTTTCTCCCATGGCTCTTACACACTCATTGTACCCTGAAGTGGGCAGAATTTAGATCAAGGTGAATCGCTGGTGATTTGGAGTAAATCCTCAATCTTTGTCCCCCTTTTTTTTTCTGTTTTAAGAGGAGCAAAGACCATCCACTCAGAATTCAGAAGCCTTTGTTTTGTTTGTTTTTGTTTTATTTGAATTTATATCCCGCCCTTCTCCGAAGACTCAGGGCGGCTTACACTGTGTTAAGCAATAGTCTTCATCCATTTGTATATTATATACAAAGTCAACTTTTATTGCCCCCAACAATCTGGGTCCTCATTTTACCTACCTTTATAAAGGATGGAAGGCTGAGTCAACCTTGGGCCTGGTGGGACTTGAACCTGCAGTAATTGCAAGCAGCTGTGTTAATAACAGACAGACTTAGTTTGCTGAGCCACCAGAGGCCCTTAAATGCTAAGGATGGTTTGCCTTGCCTGGAATCTCCCATTGTCTTTGTGCATTTTGCCGTTTTGTGCTGGCAACTTGTCTCAAAAGTGCATTTCTAAAGGCAACTTCTGGACTTTTTAGGGCAGGTTTTTTCTCCCTGGAAAACGTTTTGCTTCTCCTCCAAGAAGCTTCTACAGTTTGATCTGTGTTTACTTCGTTCTGTATTTAAATGCATCAGTGCCAGCCTGTTTGCTCCAGATCTTCAGAATACTGATTCGTTTTCTTTTATTTTCTTCTTGAATCCAGCAATTTCCACATACATCCCCATCAACGGGCACGAGATGAGTGAAATCTGTGTCTCAGGATTCGGCTAAAAGCTCCAAAATTAATGTTCGGATTGCCCCACCCTAGGTTCTGCTTAGCTCTTTGGGGTGTCTGTCAGTTGGGCAGCTCTTGGTAAAATAGAGTTTCTGCGCTAAAAAATAAAAAATGTACCCCTGTGGGTAGGCAAGAGCTTGGCACCGTTTCCTCAGCTGGGCGTCTTCCCTCTTCTGTTTGGCAGCTTTATACTCTGCCCATGCTCCAAGAACATCTGTCAGAGAGCTGAGGAATGCAAGCTGTTCTCAGAAACCACATGAAGAGAACATTGATTTTTAAAGTAACCGGTGTAACAGAGATTTGTGCCAAATCTTTTATGAAACTCCTCCTTATAAAGGCATACACTAATTTTTTTCCCTGAATCCAACTCCTGGGCCTTTAATAACTGCACCACAAGCAGAAATTAAAAGCAAACAAAACTCCCCAAATCCTGAGTTATTACACACTGCTGACCGCTGCGTTTTTCTTTTTCCTTCGGCTTATTTTATTTTTGCAAGGTGAAGAGAGGGAGATAGTAGTCCTTTACTTATAACTTACTCATTCAGCAATTACTTGAAGTTACAATTGCACTGAACCAAGTGACTTGTGACTGGGTCTTGTAATTTAGGATTATTGCAAGCATCCCCCCCCCCCATCAGTCATGTGATCAACATTCAGGAACTTGGCAATCGTCATATTTATGATGGTTGCAGAGACAAGCAAAGTCAACGGTGGAAACCAGACTTGTTTAATGACCGTGTGGTTCACTTAACAGCCATAGTGATTCATTTAAACCAGGGGTGTCAAACTCGATTTCATTGAGGGCCACATCAGAGTTGTCTTTGACATTGGGGGTCCCCGGGGGGGGGGCATGGCCAGAGGGCGTGGCCAACTCGCTATCACTTGTCGAGGCTTTGTTTTTGGCCACGACGGCCTCCTGCAGCCAGCGAAAATGGAGCTTGGTGCCATGCGTTGCCTTCCTGAGCTCCATTTTCTCTGGCAGAGGGCTGCAGGAGGCCATCACGGCCAAAAATCGGAGCCTGGGCAGGCTGCGTGCTGCCATCTCGAGCGCCATTTTTGCTGGCAGAGGCACCGCAGGCCGGTCCTTCGCTGTTTCCAGGGCAGCTCCACGGGCCAGATCTAAGCATCCCACAGGGTGGATCTGGCCTGCGGGCCTTCAGTTTGACACTCCTGGTTTAAACGCTGTGGCAAAACAGTTGTAAAATTGGTTGCAACTCAATTAAAACTGCCTTGCTTAGCAGCAGAAATTCTGGTCCCCATTTTGGCGATAAGTCAAGGACTACCTGTATCTCCAAGGTTGACTCAGCCTTCCATCCTTCCGAGGTCGGTAGAATGAGGAGCCAGATTGTTGGGGGCCATAGGCTGACTCTGTAAACCGCTTAGGGAGGGCTGTAAAAGCACTGTGAAGCGGTATATAAGTCTCAGTGCTATTGCTATTGACTCAGCCTTCCATCCTTCCGAGGTCAGTAAAATGAGGACCCAGATTGTTGGGGGAAAATAGGCTAACTCTGTAAACCGCTTAGCGAGGGCTGTAAAGCACTGTGAAGCAATATATAAGTCTAAGTGCTATTGCTATTGACTCAGCCTTCCATCCTTCTGAGGTCAATAAAATGAGGACCCAGATTGTTGGGGGCAATATGTTGACCCTGTAAACTGCTTAGAGAGGGCTGTAAACAGTGGCGGGTTGCTACTGGTTCGCCGCAAATCGGGCGAACCGGTAACAGTGGCGGTGGGAGACTCCGCCCACCCGTCCGAACGTCTCTGCGCATGTGCAGAAGCATTGCGCGTACGTGCCCATCCATGAGTGAACCGGCAGTGACTGAAATTGAAACCCACTACTGGCTGTAAAGCACTATGAAGTGGTATATAAGTCTAAGTGCTATTGCTTTCTGGGATGGTTGCAAGGTGAGTTTCTGAGCTGATTGAGGTCATGATGCTGCTCTTCCTTCATCTACTACTCTCCTCTATCTTGGTGTTCGCCAAATGTGTTAGGTGACCAACTTCTGTAATTGGCACTCAGGGTGGATGATGGTTCATGATATCACCCGTTCTACATCATTTTTCCTCATATAAATGCCATCGTGATGAGTGTCGTGCTTCTGCCATTCACCTGTGACTTAGCTGCATGACAGTTGAGCGTTTGGGACATCGGTAGAACACGTTCCACTTCTCTTCATGCATTTGGGAGGGAGTTGTGGATGTCTACAGCTTGTGCCCCACCCAATGGCTCTTGTCCATCAAGTTTACTTCGCTTCTGTTTTGTAATGAATGTTTGCAGAAATGAGAGTCTGCTTCCGGGTTTGTTCTTCTCAGGGACCCACTCAGGTTTTCAGCTGACCACAAATCCAATTGGATGCTGCCTGGATTTGTCATCTTGGTGACCTGTGAAGGTCTGTGAACCTTGTGAAATAAATCATCTGTCCAGGTGATTTGTAGTCACCCAGGATTGATCGGTATTCTCTAATTTCTTGAGTATTTTTACTTCTACAACACAGATATTGGCCCAATTTTAGAGTTATTCTGTGGATGTCAGATCCCAAGCCCTTCTACCTTATTTCTTTCCAAGATGCGTTTGAATTAAAAAGGAATAATATCCTCTCCTCAAGAGGCTGGCTTTGGCTCCATTGATCTTCAAAAACTATCAACCCAGTCTTCTGTTTCTAGAGAAGGTTGTTGAAAAAGGGCTCAGCCTGAAGCTGATCAGAACCCTGAAGGAAATAGATTGTCTAGACACATTTCAATCAGCTTTCAGGACTGAATTTAGTAGTGAGACAGCTTTGGTTGTGCTTATTTATGACCTGTGATGGAGCCAGGATAGTGATGGTATATTTGTGCTTCTTGATCTCTTAATGCAATGGTGAAATGCTACCAATTCACACCGGTTCTAGCGAACCGGTAGTGATAAAAACTACTGGTTCAGGCAAACAGGTAGTAAAAAAAAAAGCTTCCGGTTCCTTCAACTGGGAATTTCCGACGATCAGCTGTGCCACGCGATTTAAAATCGTAGGAAATCCTGCTTTCTAGTGAATCTAAATCACGCAGCACAGCTGATCCCACCCCTCGCTGTTCTACTTACTTTCCCAAGCCTCTTTTTTCCGCCATTTGGCGCATACTGTGCATGTGCGGCCAGTGAACCTGTGGCAAACCGGTTCAGATTTCACCACAGTCTTCATGACTGTAGATATCATTGACCAAGCTTTCCTTCTGAGCCGACTCTATGGATTGAGGATTGGGGGAACCATTCTACATGTTGTGGTGTGACCACACCATGTTGCATCTGGTGTGACCACAGCATGTGGCATCAGGGAGCTAAGAAGTTAGTCTGCTTTAGGGTGCTTTCAACATCTCCCTAACCTTAAGAAACTCTATGTTCCTCTTTTCCCCATTCATTAACAAAGTCCACGAGGTGGTCATTGTGATATCATAAAAATAGGTGCCCAGTTAGATGTCCAACCACTGCTGTTGTTCAAAAACTAAGCAGAGTTGGATCAAGTTAATAGCGAGCGGAAGAGTATCAGGAAATACCAGAGCTGTAGTACACTGATATATTGGAAAAATATATTGGAAAAAGAGAATGTTGAAGTACTTCCATATTGTTGCCCAGACGACTTCATGGCTGCACTCATGAAATCACTAGAAGTTAAGTCTGATTTAAAAGATGTTTTACTGTCAGGGTTCCGATGAGTGCCCTAATTAAATCATGAGCCTTGAGCCAAGTTTCAAAAGAAATCCAGTTATTTATTAGAAGCTTCATGTCCGCAGGTTCCCAAGTGAAGCCAGCTCTGGCCCCACATAATTTATGACCCCAATCATGACCCTGTTTCCCCCCTTCCCCTCCCTCCGGTGTGTCATCAATCACATTAAGGTAGGTAAAATGAGGTCCCAGATTGTTGGGGGGGCAATAAGTTGACTTTGTATATAAATATACAAATAGAATGAGACTATTGCCTTACACAATGTAAGCCGCCCTGAGTCTTCGGAGAAGGGCGGGATATAAATGTAAATAAATAAATAAATAAATAAAAATAAATAAAAATTAGCCAACGGAGCAGTTTTCCAGGTTGTACAGATCACTCCCCTTCGGCCGCTGTAAGTAACCCTGGGATACAGCCTTGAGAGAGATAAGTCTGGAATGTGCACCTGTCTTTGGCTGCCGGGCCATTCCATCAGCTTCCCATCCCCCCTTTCCTATGGCAACTTGAGAGTAAGCCAGGGATGCTTTGCGAGTTGACATTTACCTTCACCTAAATATGGCTACCCAAGCTAATGCTGTACATGTTCTGTGAGAGCTCCATTTGTGGAAGACGAACAATTAAGCATTACTCACTACCTCATTTTATTTCAGCGAAAGTTTGTGGGGAAAGGTTATTGCTCAGTAAGAGCACCCTTGTATTTGGAAGGTCCCAGGTCCAGATTGGTCTGAAAAAGGCTGTTGTCCTGGCAACTGGGAAATTCATGGAAGTTTGTCTTTACATGAGACAACTGCAATGAGATTATTATATGCTCAAGGTTTGACAGACTAACCGGAATGGAGGAATGGTTGGTGAAGGTGATGGAACTTGCAGAGATTGCTAAACTGACTTCCTTAATTAGAGGAAAGACAATCATGGCTTAGTGCAGGAGTCGGCAACCTTAAACACTCAAAGAGCCACAAAGGTCCTAACCAGAAGCCCCCCATTCAATTCTGGAGCCAACCGGAAGTCCGGTTCCCCTACCATAGAGTCTTCTCCTAGTGCGGCGTCCTTTTTCCTCTACCTATCCTAACCGAAAACCCTATCAATTGTGGAGCTGACTGCCGACAGGGAGCCGCAGCAGAGGGATGAAAGAGCCACATGCGGCTCCAGAGCCACATGCGGCTCCAGGTTGCTGACTCCTGGCTTAGTGCAAACCCTTTGTAGACTTTTTGCATGAAACAGTAAAAAGGAACTTATGATTTGTGGTTTTGATGATTAGGAGGGGAAAAAGTTAATAGAAAAATGTGAGGTTTTTTTGTAATAACATAACAAGAGATAATTTTATGATTACATTTGAATTTGCTACAAAGAAATTGGAAGCTTTCTTCTCCTCTCCTCCCTTCCCCTCCTCTATTCTTTTTATTCTGAATTAGCCTCTGTTAGCTTGTAATGTTCTCTTCCTTATATAAGGAAGGCTGCTGTCTCAAAATCTCAAGACAAATGCAGCTCAACTATTCCCAATTGTGTGCCCTCAGTATACAGAGCATTTTATTTTATTTATTTTATTTAAATAAACACCAAAGCAACTATCACTTCCTTCCCAGCTACTGGACACAGTATCTGGAGTTAAAAAAATTTCCGTTGTGACCATCAACAGCCAATTCAGGGGAGAATACAAGGCTGGGGAAAATGGCATACATAGCATTTGAGAAAGGTGAACCAGATGGCTAAACTATAAAAGATTTGTTCAATTAAGTCACAATAGCCCAGGATCTTCACCTGGCACAATGTCTGAATCTAGCAGGTGTGGTTATAAAATCATCCTTTACATCAGGGGTCTCCAACCTTGGTCCCTTTAAGACTTGTGGACTTCAACTCCCAGAGTCCCTCAGCCAGCAAAGCAAAGCTGGCTGAGGAACTCTGGGAGTTGAAGTCCACAAGTCTTAAAGGGACCAAGGTTGGAGACCCCTGCTTTACATCTTAGCATGCCCACACTGTGGCTTATTCTAAAAGCAGCAATGGGAGCTTCATTTAACGTTCTGCACAAACCTAGGCATTATCGTTTACAGATCATGGGTTTTGTCCAGTGGTGGGATTCGCCAGTTCGCACCACTTCGGGCGAACCGGTTGTTAACTTTCTGAGCAGTTTGATGAACTGATTGTTGGAAGAAATCATTAGGGCAGAGAACTGGTTGTTAAATTATTTGAATCCCACCACTGGTTTTGTCTCAAAAAACTGCTTGACCTGAGTCAGTTTGGACACATTCCTTCATGTGTCATGGGTAATGTGTTTAGCTCTGTTTTTCTTCTGTGTGGAGCAATTCCTAGAACCAGGGAAACAATGAGGAAGTCAATGTAATTTAAAATCAATTGCAATGATTTTAGATTCATTGCTCCATGTTGTTTCAATTTCCTCCAATAGAATAATGTATACAGGAGAAAGAATATGGAAATAGCACGTGCGGATCAAAGGAATGCATTATGTCAGCAAGGATAAAAGAGAGAGAGAGGGAGGGAGGGAGGGGGGGGAGAGAGAGAGAGAGAAAGAGAGAGATGGAGAAACCAACCTACCCCAGGCAATTTATTTATTTATTTGGAAAATTTATATGGCTGCGCAACTCACTGATGTTGATTCAGGGCGCCTTTTTTTTTTAATTTGCGTTTATATCCCGCCCTCCTCCGAAGACTCAGGGCGGCTTACACTATGTCAAGCAATAGTCTTCATCCATTTGTATATTATATACAAAGTCAACTTATTGCCCCCAACAATCTGGGTCCTCATTTTACCTACCTTATAAAGGATGGAAGGCTGAGTCAACCTTGGGCCTGGTGGGACTTGAACCTGCAGTAATTGCAAGCAGCTGCTGTTAATAACAGACTGTCTTAGCAATCTGAGCCACCAGAGGCCTTCCTTACAGCAATAAAACCCCAAAGCCAGGGGTGAAATGTTCCCGGTTTGGACAGGATCGCCCGATCCAGTAGTTGAGCCACGTGATCATTAGAAGTTTTTTTTTTTACTTTTAAAAGCATTTTTTTCTTCGGCCGAAAAAATGCCTTTAAAAGTAAAAAAAAAGCCTCTGATGATTGCGCGGCTCAGCTGGGATCATCATAGCAGCCTTTTAAAAGCATTTTTTTTACAACCTCTTCGGCCGAAGAGATTGTAGAAAAAATGCTTTTAAAAGGAAAAAAAAAAAGGTTGGCCATGCCCACCCAATCACATTACCCTCCCCAAGCCAAGCCCACAGAACCAGTAGTAACAAATTTTACATTTCACCAATTTTACATTGCCCAAAGCCAATAAGCCCCCTCACTCAATGCAATATTTGGGCATGAGAGTAGTGCCAAGTTTCAGATGGTGATTTGATTGAATGCCCGCTTCTCCTAATATCCAACTTGAAAGGATTCCTCAAATTTATTTTGCAAACCGATGTGAGCGGTCCAACTAAACAGGGTTTTGAATTGCGAGCCGATGCTATGCTAGATTGATCCAGGGTAGTCCAAGAAAAATCTATCATGAGCAAGTAGCTCTTTGACGGTCCAGGTGGAGAGAAAAAAATCTTCCAGTTCTCCTATTGTGTTCAGGAATCAGTGACCTCAAATGTTGCTTAATTGCAACTCCAAGTAGCTTGAGCCAAGAGGACTAATGGCTGAAGTTCAGCAATATCTGGAGGGCCATAGTTTCCCAGGATCTATGGTAGAACCTGAATTATGAATCTTTTGATCACCTACAATGTATCCGGCAACTCTCTTTAATATGCCCGGGATATTTATATTGCAATAAGGTATAATTTGCTTTGACCATGCCACATGCTAAGCCTTAAGCCATGTTTTCCCATCCACCGTGGCTGGACTCAGACAAGTCACTCTGTTAAAAATCAACCAAGGCATGGCTTACCATAATATATGGACTTGAATCATGCATGAGTCAATGCTTCCTTTAGCTCAGCACTGCCAAGTGCAATCTGGAATGGAGTCGCAGGTCTTGAGTAAGGCACTTTCTTGATTGTGCTATTCAGTTACCTTCTCTGGAATTTGAATTGAGGGCTTTTTTTTTTTAATGAATACAAAGTACCGTGCAAGCTTTGCTATCAATTTATGGACATTCTGTTTGTGTGAATGTAAATGAGGGTGGAGGGATTTCTTCCTAAGGCGGAATGCAACCAGGATGATCTTATCGGTTTGAAATCCTGGGTTTAGAAAATTTAGAACTCCGCCGCCTTCATCATGACCTGAGCTTAACTCATAGAATCATTTGTTACAACGTCCTTCCTGTCGAAGACTACTTCAGCTTCAATCGCAACAATACACGAGCACACAATAGATTTAAGCTTAATGTGAACTGCTCCAATCTTGATTGCAGAAAATATGACTTCAGTAACAGAGTTGTTAATGCCTGGAATGCACTACCAGGCTCTGTGGTCTCTTCCCAAAATCACCAAAGCTTTAACCAAAGACTATCTACTATTGACCTCACCCCATTCCTAAGAGGTCTGTAAGGGGCGTGCATAAGAGCACCAGCGTGCCTACCGTTCCTGTCCTAATGTTCCCCTTGATTGTATCCAACTTGTATAATTATTTCATGCTTATACTTAGATATACCATTGTGACAAAATAAATAAATAAATAAAAATAAATAAAATAAATAATACTCCTTGTCGTAATCCCCAACTCTAATGTTTCCTTCTATTTCTGTAAACAGGATGGATCCCAAATTCTAGAGGGGATTGCTGTGCTCCTAATTATTACTTTTGTGTGAATGTTTATGCCTGGGTGATTTAATTGGCCAAAGTAGCATCTATCATATGCTGGCTAAGGAATTCTGGGAGCTGGCTGAGGAATTCTGGGAGTTGAAGTCCACAAGTCTTAAAGTTGTCAGGGTTGGAGACCCCTGCTCTAGAGTGAGTGAATGAAAGCATAAATGTTTCCTCTGTCTGTAGCTCTTTAAAGCAACCACATCTTTTTCAAGGACTGTGCTAGGTTTGTTTTCTTCACCTCTTCAAAAGACGTTCTTGGAATGAAATGTGAAGCATTGAACAGATATGTGGAAGTGAAGATAGTTTTCCCAGGAATGGAACCCTTGCCCTCCTCCCATCCTTGTTATCAATCACATGCAATTATTTCTCATGGATCCTGGCTTTCAAGTCAATTTTTGGTGAGCTTGCACAACAGTGGCCAAAATTGTGGAAACCTTTTGGGAAAAGTGTATTTTTGAGCTTTGATGGCTAATAATACCACTTTTTTATGGAGTTTCAAGACAATCATATTCCCACTGCTGGAATGGCCTGGGACTAGCCCAGACCTGAACCCAACTGAAAATCTATGGAGCCAACTAAAGAAACTGGTAAGTCAGAAATGACCCAGCAATAAAACCCAGTTCATAGAAGCAATCATTCAATCTTGGTTTCACATTAGAACAGCTGCAGAACTCAAAGACTTGGTTTACTCCATGGGAAGAAGTTGTAAGGCCGTAATTATCACCACTGACATGGTGATAATTTTTGTATATCATTTTTTCTACGTGTTTCACTTTTCTTCTTTATACTGTAACTGCTATTCTAATAGCAAATCCTTCATAAAAGTTATTGCATTACATTCTTGATTAAATTATCCTTCCATTTTATATATAATTTTATGGTACTACTCCAAAAAAAAAAGTGGTGTTATTAGCTAGTTTTAGAAAATACACTTTTCCCAAAAGGTTTCCACAATTTTGGCCACTACTGTACACCAAGCTGAAAAAGAGTACAGTACAGTATTTGTAGTTCATTGATCTTTAGAAACCAGACCTCACATTAGACCTTAGCGTATCTTATTTCTTGGCCCAAAGTATGTTATGTAACACAATTGCTATGCCTTGTTAACTTGGATTTCCCCACCGTCCTTATGCTGATCTATGACCGTAATAATGATTTGATTTGATTACTTTACTGTCAATCAATTCCTAAGATAAATCAGCCGTTAAGAGTACCAGGAGCTTATTTCTAGTAACCGGGTTACGGGAACGATAAGTGTCATGTAATCTGAAAATTACCTCACTGATATAGAAATTGAAACTGAGTAAAAAAAACCAAACAAACCAAGTTATATTTTCACTTAATAAATTTTTGAATAAATTTAAGAGACATTCTGATGATCCAACGGTAGACAAACTTCTTCAACCTGCTGTGCAGGTTGAGGCAACCACAGGGCCTCCTTCCTTATTCAGTAAAAGAATCTGTTGAATAACAATTTAGAATTAATTGTAAGTAACAATAATTGCTCTTAGCAGTAGTGGGGTGAGGCACATCAGGAGGTGTTAGCACAGGCAGGGAATTTACCAGTTGTAAAACAGCTACAATAGTCTTAGAAGCTGAACTTTCTGTCTCCCTGGGACTGTTGTTTCCATCTTACTCCTCTAGAGTAGACCAGGAATCTCCAACCTTGGTAACTTTAAGACTTGTGGACTTCAACTCCCAGTTCTGGGAGTTGAAGTCCACAAGTCTTAAAGTTGCCAAGGTTGGAGACCCCTGATGTAAACCATTGTTTCTCAGTCTTGGAATTGCAAGATGATGGTCTTCAGCATGCTGGCTGGGGGATTTTGGGAGCTAAAGTCCACACATCTTAAAAATTGGCAAGGTTGAGAAACATCGCACCCAGCTCTTCCTTCCGAGACCACTTGGAATTATTTCGAGCAGAGGGATCGAACTGCTGACAAACCAATGCAATCATCCTTTCATAAGTTGGAAGAACTGCAATCCTTCAAAGGCCCTCTTCCACTGGTGACTTTCATAACATGGTCTCGCCATGACTTTTATTTTGGCGCAGAGAGGGTTGGCGCTGGACTGGGCGAGAAGAAAGTCATTAGTTGAGAAACCTACCTGGATTCCAAGGACTGGAATGCTGCACCTGGAGATAAGAATCTTAATTAGAAGGAAAAAAATTGAATCTTTATTAATTGGGCTTGGAGGACTTTCTTACACCCACTTAAAAGGAGAAGCCTATATATGTGTATGTGTATGTATGTATGTGTGTGTGTGTGTATATATATATATATCTATCTATATATATATATATTTGTTTTCTGAGGTTTTCGCGGGTGTTTGTATGTAGGTCTTTGGTTATTTGGGTTGTCTCCCGCGTAAAATTGGAAGTGTCTTGGCGACGTTTCGACGAAGTCTCATTCATCATCTTCAGGCTTCAGCTTCGTGCTTCTGGGAGCAATGTGTGATTGCAGCTGTTTCTTCCTTTTTAACTGCTAGTGGGGGTTTGAACTGATTGGGTGGGAGCTTGGCTGTGCTCTGATTGGATGGGGTTTTTTGTGCTCTGATTGGCTGGGGGTGTGTCCTGTTTGAGTGGGGGCTTGGTTGTGCTCAGATTAGTCTGAGTTGCAGGGGGATTTGAGCTGGTGAGCTGCATTGCTGTTGTTTGGCTTCGTCTTTGTGGTCGTGCTACATCTATCTATATATATGTAGGTCTTGGCATATTCAAGTCTTTTCCCATGTAAGGTTGAGAGTATTTATTTATTTTATTTATTTATTTATTAAACTTTTATACCGCCCTTCTCCCGAAGGACTCAGGGCGGTGTACAGCCAAGATAAAAAACAATAAATATACAAAGTTAAAAATCAATTTAAAATACCTATTCAATAGTGGCCGAATTAAAACCGTCGAATTGACCAACCTAAAATATCCCATATAAAATTACAGAAAATATAAAAAATTTAAAATGTTAAAATTTAGAAATTTAAAAAATCTAAAAAATCAGTCCAGTCCCGCTTGGATGAATAAATAAGTTTTTAATTCCCGACGAAAGGTCCGAAGGTCAGATATTTGGCGCAAACCGGGGGGAAGGTCGTTCCAGAGAGTAGGAGCTCCAACAGAGAAGGCCCTTCCCCTGGGGGCCGCCAGCCGGCATTGCTTGGCGGACGGCACCCTGAGAAGACCCTCTCTGTGAGAGCGTACGGGTCGATGGGAGGCATAAGGTAACAGCAGGCGGTCCCGTAAGTACCCGGGCCCTAAGCCATGGAGCGCTTTAAAGGTGGTAACCAGAACCTTGAAGCGCACCCGAAAGACCACAGGTAGCCAGTGCAGACTGTGCAGGAGTGGTGTTACCCGGGAGCAACGTGGTGCTCCCTCAATCACCCGCGCAGCTGCATTCTGGACTAGCTGAAGTCTCCGGGTGCACCTCAGGGGTAGCCCCATGTAGAGAGCATTGCAATAATCCAGGCGAGAAGTGACGAGAGCATGAGTGACCGTGCATAAGGCATCCCGGTCCAGAAAGGGGCGCAACTGGCGCACCAGGCGGACCTGGTAAAAAGCTCTCCTGGAGACGGCCGCCACATGGTCTTCAAACGACAGCCGTCCATCCAGGAGAACGCCCAAGTTGCGCACCCCTTCCGTCGGGGCCAGTGACTCACCCCCAACAGTCAGCTGCGGTTGCAGCTGACTGTACCGAGATGCCGGCATCCACAGCCACTCCGTCTTGGATGGATTGAGTCTGAGTCTGTTTCTCCCCATCCAGACGTATCTTGGCGACGTTTCAACAAGGTCTCACTCATCATCTTCAGGCTGGTGCTTTAGGCTTCGTGCTTCTGCGAGCATTTTCTACCCTTCTCTACCTTCTTCTACTTTCCCCATCCTTCCTCCACCTCACTTTCCTACTTCCTCTCCTCCTTCCCACTTCTCACTTCCACCCTTTCTAACCCTCTCACTTCCCCTCCTATCTCTTCTTCCCCCTCCCTTCTTTCCTACTTACCTACCTACCTACTTTCTTCCTTCTCTCTACTCCTCTCTCCCTACCCTTTCCCTTCTGGAGTGGTTGCTGAACAGCCCCGACTTTGCACCTGATCTTTGGGTTTCTGATGTGTGCATGCGTCCTGGCCAGCTGGTCTTTGCATGTGCTGGAGTACCGGAAACCAGAAGATGGTGCACGTGCCCACAGAGAGGGCTCTGCATGCCATCTCTGGCATAGGTTTGCCATCATGAGTATAGGGTCTCCTGCTTGAGCAGGGGGTTGGACTAGAAGACCTCCAAGGTCCCTTCCAACTCTGTTATTCTGTTCTGTTCTGTAGGAACTGAATGATAAATTGTTCAAGCGCTCCACGGCTTAGGGCCTGGGTACTTACGGGACCGCCTACTGTTACCTCATGCCTCCCACCGACCCGTACGCTCACACAGAGAGGGACTTCTCAGGGTGCCGTCCGCCAAACAATGTCGGCTGGCGACCCTCAGGGGAAGATCCTTCTCTGTGGGGGCTCCTACCCTCTGGAACGAACTTCCCCCTGGTTTACGCCAAATATCTGACCTTCGGACCTTTTGCCGTGAATTGAAAACGTATTTATTTATTCGCGTGGGGCTGGCTTAAATTTTGTTGCATTTTAAATTTATATTTTATATTTCTAAATTTTATATGAATTTTAATGGGTTTTTAGAATTTTAAATGTTTTAAAGTTTTTCGGCCAATTGTATAAAAAGTTTTTTAATTTTGTTTTAATTGTATATTGTATTGTTTGGGTTTTTATTCTGGCTGTACACCGCCCTGAGTCCTTCGGGAGAAGGACGGTATATAAATCTAATAAATAATAATAATGATGATGATGATAATAATAATAATAATAATAATAATAATAATAATAATAATAATAATAATAATAATAATAATAATAATAATAATAATAGTAATAATAATAGAATAGTTGGGTCTTTGCACCAACGTGCTGCAGACAAAAGCTTCAATTTGGGCATTGAAAGTCGGCTACTCCTGCACAAATACCGGGTGGGTTCCCCTTTGAGAGACCCCTGCCTTTGCAGGTGGCTTCCAAAGAATCATACACCAGTGATCTGAGCAATCTGTACCATATGGGGGAACCCGTTCAGTAGATTTGGCGACCACCAAGGGACACTGAAATATTTATTTATTTATTTATTTATAATTTAATTTCTATACCGCCCTTCTCCCGAAGGACTCAGGGCGGTTTACAGCCATATTAAAACACAAAATATAAATAGCAAATTTAAAAAAGAATTAAAAACAAATATTTAGTAGGCTAAATTAACTAAAACGGTCATAGACCGACATAAAACCCCTTTAAAATAACAATTAAAATACACTTAGGCTAGTCCCGCACAATGAAATAATAAAGTCTTCAGTTCACGTTTGAAGGTCCGGAGGTTGGGGAGTTGGTGTAACCCCGGAGGCAGCTCATTCCAGAGGGCTGGTGCTGCCACAGAGAAGGCTCTCCCCCTGGGGGCCGCCAACCGACATCGTTTGGTCGATGGCACCCTGAGCAGGCCCACTCTGTGGGAGCGCACAGGTCGTTGGGAGGCTATCGGTGGCAGAAGGCGGTCTCATAGATAACTTGGTCCTAAGCTATGGAGTGCTTTAAAGGTGGTCACTAACACCTTGAATTGCACCCGGAAGGCTACCGGCAGCCAGTGCAGACCACGCTCGAATATGCTGGAATGTTTGCGAGGAAATCGGGCAGGGAGACAGGGAAAGTCACAGGAAAGAGTTTAAAGGTCTGAAAATGCTGGGCTGTGCGAATGGAATCGGGGTCCTTCTGGCTTTGAGATAGAGATGGCACCTTTGGAAGTAAGCAAAACCCATCTCTTGATATTAACAAGCAACTGGGTCTACATTTAATTTGAGCTGCAAAACAGACATTGCATGCTGAAATTCAAGGTCACAGATGCGCAGCTAGAGTTAAAAGTAAGTAACCTGTGTTCTCCAATCCCAACTGCTAAAATCTAGTCTGAAACCATGTTCTTTTTCAGAGAAGAAAGATTGATCCCTCCAGGAAGAAAGTACACTCCACACCCTGTAATTTCCAAATTTTCAAAACTTCGCTTAGCAAAGAAAAGGCAGAAAATTAGGGCGGATTTTCCAGTAGGTTTACTGCTGTTTTGGATATTTGGGGTAGGCTTTGTATTTTTGTGGCAATTTGCTGAGTAGGTGTTTCCTTCTGCAGTTCAGGTATTTTGGAATATTCTCGGGTTTCAGTGCATTTTGCAATATCCTTTTTCACACTGGGAATGGATCTCCAACCCGCTGGTGTTTTTTTTTTAATCTATGGAAATTTGCCAATTAGCATTGAATGCTAGGATGTTCAGAGGTGGAGTTGGGTGGGACGTTACTGAGGTGTCTAGAAATTCTGGGAACTGAAGATTTGCATGGGGTATGTGTCAGAGGAGAGCTGGAAGGGACTTCGGAGGTCTTCTAATCCAGTCCCCTGCTCAAGCAGGAGACTCTACACCAGGGGTGTCAAACTGGCGCCCAGTGGGCTGGATGCCAGCGGGCGCATCCCAGCTCCGCAAATGGTAAAAAGTCACCTGATGGCAACGTGACGCAGTGAGTTTGACACCCATGGCCTACACCATTTCAGACAAGTGGCATTCCAGTCTCTTCTTAAAAACTCCCAGTGATGAAGCACTTATAACTTCTGAAGGCAAGCCGTTCCCCTGGTTAATTGTCCTCACTGTTAGGAAGTTGCTCCTTAATTCCAGGTTGCTTCTCTCCTTGATTAGTTTCCATCCATTGTTTCTTTGTCTTGTCTTCTGGTGCATTGGAAAATAAGTTGACCCCCCACCCCCTTTGTGGCAGCCCCTCAATTACTGGAATATTGCTATCATGTCACCCCAGTTCTTCTTTTTTCTAGACTAGCCATACCCAGTTCCTACAACCGTTTCTCATATGTTTTAGTCTCCAGGCCTTTAATCATCTTAGTTGCTCGTCTCTGCACCGTCTGTCATAATGTCTAAGAAATTCAATCGTTTGTTGCCTGTTGACCCAAGCACCTGCTTCAAAAGCTCTCATTGGCCCTTCCCTCCAAGCCTATCCCCGGATCCTCTTGCGCTCAGGACTGGATGACCACAAAAAAAGCATTCATGTAGGATTTTTTTTGTCATCCCCAATACAGATTGCTTTGCTGGAGGGGGTGGTTTTTCACCCTCCCAATTTAGCCTTCATTGGTTGGGATTTCCTGATAATTTCCTGTCCAAGGATCCACCAAATGCTACCTTAGCATGGATAAAATCTAACCCTTTCTCCGGAAAAAATTAAAACTTTTCTTGCTGTGCTGGTTTGTGGATGTTAGTAGTTGTTAGATCTACTTAACTTGCAGCTCTGAGTGGGAGTGGAAGATTAGCAGGTGGATTGCCTGCAGTCAACAAAGTCCTCGAGCTGTGATCGGAGGGGGGTTAGAAATTTCTCCTCCTGATTCAGCAGCTTGAGAGAGGGAAAAATGTCCTTTGTTGACATTCCCCAGCTCAAAAACAGGAATAGAAGCCAAGAGAAGAAATGAGTGGGCAGATCCAGTTTTAATGAGATCTTTGACAGGGTTTGAAGCAGGGGTGAAATCCAGCAGGTTCTGACAGGTTCTGGAGAACTGGTAGCGGAAATTTTGAGCACTTTGGAGAACTGGCAAATATCACCTCTGGCTGGCCCCAGAGTGGGGAGGGAATGGGGATTTTACAGTATCCTTCCCCTGGAGTGGGGAGGGAATGGGGATTTTGCAATATTCTTCCCCCAGGAGTGAGGTGGGAAATGGAGATTTTGCAGTATCTTTCCCCTGCCATGCCCACCAAGCCGCGGCCTCAGAACCGGTAGTAAAAATAATTTGGATTTCATCACTGGTTTGAAGTATTTCACTACCAGAGATACGAGCTGTAAGTGAATCAAAATTACAGTAGTGGTCAAAATTGTGGAAACCTTTTGGGAAAAGTGTATTTTCTAAAATTAACTAATAACACCAGGTGGTTTTTTTTTTGGAGTAGTACCATAAAATTATATATCAATGGAAAGATAATTTAATCAAGAACGTAACGCAATAAATTTTATGTAGGATTTGCTATTAGAATAGCGGTTACAGTACAAAGAAGAAAACAGAAACACTTAGAAAAAACAAGATATACAAAATGATCCATAGAAAAAATGAGATATATACAAAAATGATCACCATGTCAATTAATTCTTAGTTGGGTAACCTTTAACATGAATTATGGCCTTACAACGTCTTCCCATGGAGTAAGCCAAGTCTCTGAGTTCTGCAGCTGTTATCATGTGAAACCAAGATTGAAGGATTGCTTCTATGAACTGGGTTTCATTGCTGGGTCACTTCTGACTAACAAGTTTCTTTAGTTGGCTGCATAGATTTTCAATTGGGTTCAGGTTTGGGCTATTCCCAGGCCATTCCAGCAGTGGAATAGGATTATCTTGAAACTCCCGAAAAAAAAAAAAGTGGTGTTATTAGTCATCAAAGCTCAAAAAATACACCTTTCCCAAAAGATCTCCACAATTTTATTTATTTATTTTATTTTTATTTATAATTTAATTTCTATATCGCCCTTCTCCCGAAGGACTCAGGGCAGTTTACAGCCATATTAAAACACAAAATACAAATAACAAATTAAAAAAAGAATTAAAAACAAATATTTAGTAGGCCGAATCAATTAAAACGGTCATAGACCGACACAAAACCCATATTAAAATTACAATTAAAAAATTACACTTAGGCTAGTCCCGCACGATGAAATAATAAGGTCTTCAGTTCCCGTTTGAAGGTCCGGAGGTCGGGGAATTGGCATAGCCCCGGAGGCATTTTGGCTACTACTCTAGATGATTTCATGCCAATTCGGCGAAGACGACCATGAATTTGAGAGTGGAGGGTTTAGGTGTCCTAATGCAGGGATCTCCAACCTGCCTGGTCCATGAACCAGCACTGGGCCACATTATACCAGAAACTGGGCCAATAAGTGAAGCCCCATCCGCGGGATGCAGGCAGCACATGAAACCATGCCCCCTCCGGTCCATGGGAAAACCTCTCTCCACAGAACCGGTTCCTGGTGTCTCCAAAATTGGGGGCTGCTGTCCTAATAGAATAGAATAGAATAGAATTTTTATTGGCCAAGTGTGATTGGACACACAAGGAATTTGTCTTGGTGATTATGCTCTTGGTGCATATAATGCATGTTAAACTACTGGTTAATATGAGTCCTATCTATTCCATTTCTGGAGTCATTGATAGCAACGTTCTACGATTTGAAAGAATTAAAAAAAAATATTATGGAGTGGCTGAGGGCTTCCACTCTCCTGCTTGAGCAGGGGGTTGCATTCAAAAGACCACCAAGGTCCCTTCCAACTCTGTTGTTCTTCTGTTCTACGTTTGTGTCAGCCCGCTTCAGTATCACAACGGCATCTTCTTGGCTTTACGTGACATCCTAGTTAGTCAAAAAGCGGCGTTGACAAACACGTCAGCAGGAAAAAGAAGTTGCTTTTCAGCTCGCAAGCACAGCACGCCCCCGGATTCTGAGCCGTTTCTTTTTGCCGTTCGGCATGGGTTCTGCCCCCACCCAGTTCTCTGAAATGCGTGTTTTCCCACAACAGTGGAGTACGAAATGCCAAAAAAATGGAGCTTGTCTGGGCACACCCTTCAAAAAGTTCTCCAGGAAGAGTGGTGTTTGGAAGTGTTGTGGCCCACCAGTAGCCAGAGGAGCTGGTGGCAGACTCAGACACTGAGGAAGTTGGGGAGGAACGTGGGCCAATCCTGGAGTCTGGGGAAGGCTCTGATGAGTGCTCTGCGTCGGAGGCAGAGAGGGGGCCAGGGCCATCTGACAGTTGTCATCTGCCTTCGGAGTCAGACATCAGTGGGACAGAAGAACAGCTGGAGCCCGTTTCCAGTGTGCGCATGCGCAGGGCTGCCAGGAGAAGGGAACAGCTAAGGAACAAGGGTCAGCTCAGGAGTAAAGCCACAGGTGGACGGTGAATAGTCCCTCCCATAGGGAATAAAGAGGAGCGAACGGGGAGGGTTTTTTGCAGGAGACAAGTAGTTCAATTCATTAGAGTGAAGATCTGTCCCTGACTTCTTGCCAAATATTGTCTGCTCCAGCATGGCATTTGAAAGATATCAGCCTGGCAGTTCTCCAAGCCTATTAAAGGTCTGTAGTTGTGAAATCTCATGAAAGACCATTGGCCGGGACTTTGCTGGAGAGGAATTCCCTTTAAATTAAATAAAACTAATTATCGGGACGAGGAGTTGGCTTCGTGCTTTTGGGAAGCCTAGGTCAGAACAGGAAGGCCCCTAAGACTTACTCTGTGCTGCGCCCAAAACTGCTTGTCTTCCATGGGGATTCCAGCTGTTTCTTAAGCCAACTTCAGAAAGTCCATTCTGGACTGTAGGGAGAGAGCAGCAGATCTGGGTGATGCTCTATCTGGGTTACAGCCCATAGTGAGATTTGATTGGTTGTTCCTCTGCTCCTGGCACTTCCCATCCATGGTCCAGTGTGGTCCAGTCTACCAACAACTGCCTTTTTTCTCTTAGGGATGGTTGTCTGCTCATTGGTCTCCAACCCCTCACGCCTTCTCTTCCAGAAGTTTGCACACAGGGGTGACTTTACTTCCCTCCCCTTTCCCCGTATTATCTCATTTGAATATAACCCTGATCCTTTCTTTATTTCCTTGCTGGGAACGTCATATGGTAGGTCCAATGCTTACAATAATCCAATAGAGATGAGAACAGGTTGTCTTACCTTCCTCTGTAGGTCCATGGAAGATTTGTAGCAAAAAAAAAAGAAAAAAGAATTGACCGTTCAGTGTAAGAGAAATTAAGTAGACATGTTGCTTTCCAGCATGGTCATTCCCATTCCGTTTTCCTGTCGTCAGGCCAATAATAGTGTTCCGTGTCTACTATTTTATTCTTCAAAAACACTGAACAGGATTGTCCAGTTCCACCTACCTTCCTTCCTTCCTTCCTTCCTTCCTTCCTTCCTTCCTTCCTTCCTTCCTTCCTTCCTTCCTTCCTTCCTTCCCTTCCCTTCCCTTCCCTTCCCTTCCCTTCCCTTCCCAATAATTTGGAATACTTAGGTATGCAGGAATGCTTAGAGGAGAAAATAAAAACCCTAACTGCGTGAATATTAATAAATGACACATGTTTAATTAAGTAAACATAAAAAAGGCATCTGGAATCTTAAGAAGTGGAACACAGCGATGGATTCACACCACATTAAGTTGTGGTTTCTTTGAACAACAAACCACAGTTGGTTGGATTTGTAAGCCATTTATGATGGGTTATCACCAGTGGTGAAATGTAAAATTTGTTACTACCAGTTCTGTGGGCATGGCTTGGTAGATGGGTGGGTAATGTGACTGGGTGGGCGTGGCTAACTTTTTTTTTAACTTTTTGTACAAACTCTTCAGCCGATTAAAAAATGCTTTAAAAGGCTCCTCTGCCGATCCCAGCTGACGATCCCAGCTGAGCCGCACGATCATCAGAGGTTTTTTTTTTACTTGTAAAAGCATTTTTTCGGCTGAAGAAAAAATGCTTTTAAAAGTTTTTTTTAAAAAAACCTCTGATGATCGTGCGGCTCAGCTGGGCATGGGTGGGGGGCAGGGATTTTTGCTACCGGTTCTCCGAACCACCCACCGTCATCACTACCGGATTGGGCGATCTGGTCAGAACCGGGAGCGTTTCACCCCTAGTTATCACTCACAACTGAGTGGGCTCTCCGATTCAATCAAACATAATCTTATTGTGCTGTGATTCAGCATGACATGTGAATCCAACCAGAATGTCACCCATTCTGGGTGACAACTTTTGTCGCTGTTGATCAGAGGTGTTCCCTGCTCCGCAACGATGCTTCCGTGAGCAACCTCCCCTGTATCCAACTGTACATCTAGATTCGCAGCACTCTCATTGACATTGAAGAGTCAAGTTTTTCCTCCTGGGCTCCCAACTGCCTCCACCCGCCTCTCATTTGAACTTGGAAAAAGCTCATCCCAAACATTCAGGCTGCGCTTGAATTTCTGGCTTGGCAGATTTATGCAAAGCCGGGCATGTCGGCAGTTTGCTTCAGCAATGGCTTTGGGCAACAACAA
Organism: Ahaetulla prasina; assembly: GCF_028640845.1. NCBI lineage: Eukaryota > Metazoa > Chordata > Lepidosauria > Squamata > Colubridae > Ahaetulla > Ahaetulla prasina. Next base: position 15,078,614 of record NC_080549.1, on the reverse strand, counting down.
GCAATTCTTGCCAATGCTCAGCTTTTCCGAGCATGAATCATGCTGCAAATCTCAACCCAGCTCTTTAGTGACAGGTTCCTCCTTCCATATCGAATGCACAGGTACAGTATAGGTGGTACCTCGCTCAGTAGTGGTAACTGTCCAAGGGAATTTGGTGTCCTAATGGACAATCACTTCAATAGGAGCCAGCAATGTGTTGCAGCTGCCAAAAAAGTCAACACAGCCTAGACTGAATTAACAGAGGGATAGAATCAAGATCATGTTAAGTGTTAATGCCACTTTATAAGGCCTTGGTAAGGACACACTTGGAATGCTGATTCCTGTTTTAGTCGCCACAATGTAAAAAAGATGCTGAGACTCTAGAAAGAATGCAGAGAAGAGGAACAAAGATGATTAGGGGACTGGAGGCTAAAACCTATGAAGAACGGTTGCAGGAACTGAGTATGCCTAGTTTAATGAAAAGAAGGACTAGGGGAGACATGATAGCAGCGTTCCAATATCTCAGGGGTTGCCACAAAGAAGAGGGAGTCAAGCTATTCTCCAAAGCACCTGAGGGCAGGACAAGAAGCAATGGGTGGAAACTAATCAAGGAGAGAAGCAACTTAGAACTAAGGAGAAATTTCCTGACAGTTAGAACAATTAACCATTGGAACAACTTGCCTGCAAAAGTTTTGAATGCTCGGACACTGGAGGTTTTTAAGAAGAGATCGGACAACCATTTGCCTTGGAATGATATCGGGTTTCCTGCCTAAGAAGGGGGGGTTGGACTTGAAGACTTCCAAGGTCCCTTCCAATTCTTCTGTCCTGTCCTGTCCTGTCCTGTCCTGTCCTATCCTATCCTATCCTATCCTATCCTATCCTATCCTATCCTATCCTATCCTATCCTATCCTATCCATATTTTGCTAGTAGCAATAGTAATAGCATTTAGACTTACTGTATATACCACCCCATAGTGTTTTACAACACTCTCTGAGCAGTTTACAAGATTAGCATATTACCCACAACAATCTGAGTCCTCATTTTACTGACCTCAGAAGGATGGAAGGCTGAGTCATCCTTGAGCCGGTCAGGATCGAACTCCAGACCGTGGATAGTTAGCCTGCAATACAGTAACTATTGTGCCACCTGACTGGCTCAAGTCATTGAGAGTTGGAGGCTAAGCCTGCAAGATTAGCACTCACAGCACTGAAGAATGATCCATGGGCCCCGCGGGATCTTGGACCACTTTTCTTTGGGATCCTACAGTTCCTGAAATCACACTTACTGGAATTCAGGAGAATCCCACCACTACAGACCGGTCTGTGATGGCAAATATGCAAGAATGCATGCAAACAAGAAATGCAACGTTTCAGTAGATTGATCCTGGGTGGGGATGGAAGGATAGAGAAGAGAACAAGGTTTATTATGGACTTTTTTGTTGTTAGTTGCGAAGTTGTGTCCGACCCATCACAACCCCATGGACAACGTTCCTCCGGGCCTTCCTGTCCTCTACCATCCTCTGGAATCCATTTAAGCTCATGCCGACTGCTTCAGTGACTCCATCCAGCCACCTCATTCTCTGTCGTCCCTTTCTTCTTTTGCCCTCAATCTTTCCCAGCATTAGGCTCTTCTCCAGTGAGTCCTTCCTTCTTATTAGGTGGACAAAGTATTTGAGTTTCATCTTCAGGATCTGGCCTTCTAAGGGTGAAGAAGGAAGAGTGTAAAGGTTGGCTTGAAACTCAACATTAAGAAAACTAAGATCATGGCATCCGGCCCTCTCAATTCCTGGCAAACACTGGGGAAGAAATGGAGGTAGTGACAGATTTTATTTTCCTGGGCTCCAAGACCACCGCAGATGGGGACTGCAGCCAAGAAATTAAAAGACGCTTGCTCTTGGGCAGGAAAGCTATGGCAAATCTAGACAGCATTCTAAAAAGCAGAGACATCACCCTGCCAACAAAAGTGTGTATAGTCAAGGTGATGGTTTTCCCAGTTGCAATGTATGGCTGTGAAAATTGGATCATAAGAAAGGCTGAGCGCTAAAGAATTGAAGCCTTTGAACGATGGTGCTGGAGAAGACTCCTGCGAGTCCCTTGGACTTTAAAAAAACCCAAGAGAATCAAAAGTCAAAATCTACAAGCCACCCAGAAAACACCAATCCTTCTTGCAAATCTTAGTTCCTTCATAAAAGAGCATTGTGTAATTGCTCTGCTCCAGGGTTAATGTTGGTATCCCCCTTTCTCATATTTGCCCACCCAATGTTTGGCTTCCGTTAACAAAATATTGCCCATCCTGTCCATGAATGGCAGGCTAAAAATTTGCAAAGAGCTGCGTTCAAATCCCAGCTCAGCTTAGCTCTGAACTTCATTGGTGACTTCTGCGTGTTCTCTCAATCTTAAGTAAAATGAACTCTAGTGCCTTATGGACCTTTTAATGAGCAAAACAGGGGAAAAAAAGCATGAATTACAGTCTGGATTATTTAGATAGGATAGATATAGAAAAAAGAGAGCCATGATCAACTTTAGAGAATTTATAATTCTACTAAAAAGTGCCATAAAGAAAAAAGGAAGTTAGTTTAGTTTGCTTTATTGTCATTGCACCCCATACAACAAAATTAAATGCCATCTTTAGTGTACATTATACATAAAAAAAATAAAACAAAAACACACATCTTTCCCATTCCATACAGTTGAATTGAAAGCCCCTGGTATTGCACTAGTATTGCACTATACAGTAGAATTCAGTACAGTTACTGCTCTGGGATAGAAGCTGTTTTTCAGCCTATTTGTCCTTGTTTTTATTGTCCTGTACCGGCTGCCTGATGGTAATAGTTCAAACAAACAAAAAAAGGGTGCCCAGGATGAGATGGATCTTTAAGAATGTTTTGAAAGTTACCTCTTTGTATCTTGTTTCTTTCTTTTCTACTTTTCTCTTACTTTTTCTTTCTTGCAGTTTCGGCTTTCTCTCCCCCCACCCCATCTCTCATTTCTGCCTTTTTATTTAATTTTTCTTTCTTATTCTATATCATGTTAGATTAGGGTTTTACCTCTGGTTTTAAAACTTTCAGTAAAGTTATATTGTTATTATTTATTTATTTTATTTAATCATATTTATATAGCGCCCTATCTCCCAAGGGACTCAGGGCGGTTTACAGGCACTAAAAACAGATAAATAGAATATAAATACAATATAAAACATTTAAAAAACTTATTCTAAAGCCCGTCCAATTAAAAATAGAAATAAAACCCAATTTAAAACCCAAAATTTAAAATCTAGCTCAGTCCTGCACAATTAAATAAGTATGTTTTAAGCCCATGCGGAAGGTCCGAAGGTCCGAAGCTGACGAAGTCCGGGGTAGATCGTTCCAGAGGGTGGGAGCCCCACAGAGAAGGCCCTTCCTGGGCGCGCCAGACGACATTGCCTCGCTGACGGCACCCTGAGGAGACCCTCTCTGTGAGAGCGCACGGACGGTGGGAGGTATTCGGTCGCAGTAGGCGGTCCCGTAAATAACCCGGCCCAATGCCATGGGCGCTTTAAAGGTGGTCACCAAAACCTTGAAGCGCACCGGAAGGCCACAGGAAGCCAGTGCAGTCTGCGCAGGATAGGTGTCATATGGGAGCCACGAGGGCTCCATCTATCACCCGTGCAGCTGCATTCTGGACTAACTGTAGCCTCGGATGCCCCTCAAGGGAGCCCCATGTAGAGCATTGCAGTAATCCAGGCGAGGCGTCACGAGTGCGTGAGTAACCGTGGATAGGGCATCCCGGTCCAGAAAGGCGCAACTGGCGTACCAGGCGAACCTGGTAGAACACTCTCCTGGAGCGGCCGTCAAATGCTCTTCTAGAGACAGCCGTTCATCCAGGAGGGCGCCTAAGTTGCGGACCCTCTCCATCGGGGCCAATGACTCGCCACCGATGTTCAGCCGCTGATTTAGCTGACTGTGCGGGATGCGGCATCCACAGCCACTCTGTCTTGGCGGGATTGAGCTTGAGCCTGTTTCTCCCCATCCAGACCCGTCGGCCTCCAGACACGGGACAGCACTTGATAACCGTTGGGGTGGTTCGGTGTAGAAAAGTACAGCTGAGTATCATCCGCATACAGCTGATACTTCACACGAAACCACTGATGATCTCACCCAGCGGTTTCATGTAGATGTTAAACAGAAGGCGAGAATCGACCCCTGCGGCACCCCACAAGTGAGGCGCCTCGGGGCGACCTCTGCCCCCTGTCAACACCGACTGCGACCGGTCGGAGAGATAGGAGGAGAACCACCGATAGCGGTGCCTCCCACTCCCAATCCCCAACCGGCGCAGCAGGATACCATGGTCGATGGTATCGAAAGCCGCTGAGAGGTCTAATAGGACCAGGGCAGAGGAACAACCTATCCCTGGCCCTCAGAGATCATCTACCAACGCGACCAAAGCCGTCTCCGTGCTGTAACCGGGTGGAAACTGGACTGGAATGGGTCTAGATAGACAGTTTCATCCAGGTGCAAGGAAGCTGATATGCCACCATACTCTCTACAACCTTCGCCGGCGAAGGTTGGAGACCGGACGATAATTACCTAAAACAGCCGGGTCCAGGGAAGACTTCTTAAGGAGGGGCCTCACCACCGCCTCTTTCAAGGCGGCCGGGAAGACACCCTCCACCAAAGAAGCGATCGTAATCGCCTGGAGCCAGCCTCGTGTCACCTCCTGAGTGGCCAGCACCAGCCAGGAGGGGCACGGGTCCAGTAAACACGTGGTGGCATTCAACCTACCCAGCAACCTGTCCATGTCCTCGGGAGCCACAGGGTCAAACTCATCCCAAATAATGTCGCCAAGACCACCCTCGAGCGTCTCACCCGCATCACCGCAATCTTGATCCAGACCATCCCGAAGCTGAACGATTTTATCATATAGATAACCGTTAAACTCCTCAGCCCGTCCCTGCAACGGGTCATCCCGCTCCCCCTGATGAAGGAGGGAGCGAGTCACCCGAAACAGGGCGGCCGGGCGGTTATCTGCCGATGCAATGAGGGAGGAGGCGTAGCTATTGAACAATTAAGTAGCATTAACTGTGGGATATTAATCCCATAGAGCAGCAGGCCCCAACCTTTTCAGCACCAGGGATCAGTTTTGTGGAGATAGGTTTTACCCTGGACCGGAGGCAGTGTGGTTTTGCATGCTGCCTGGGACTTTGCTTGTTTGCGTGGACCGGTTGCAGGCATGCCGTCAACCAGTGGCAGTCCACAGTTTGGGGGTTGGGGACTGTCCCATATAGAGATAGCTGCAGGGTGTTAATTAAAAATCAGGATGGTAACCACACTGGAATAATCAAACTCCTACCCACTTTTTTATGTGGAGAATAGAATAGAATAGAATAGAATAGAACAGAACAGAACAGAACAGAACAGAACAGAACAGAACAGAACAGAACAGAACAGAACAAGAGCAGAGTGGAGTGGAGTGGAGTGGAATAGAATAGAATAGAATAGAATAGAAGTAGAGTAGAGTAGAACAATAGTAGAGTAGAGTAGAGTGGAGTAAAGTAGAATAGAATAGAATAGAATAGAATAGAATAGAAGTAGAGTAGAGTAGAACAATAGTAGAGTAGAGTAGAGTAGAGTGGAGTAAAGTAGAATAGAATAGAATAGAATATAGAATAGAATAGAATAGAATAGAATTGTTGTGACCCAGGTTCCTGGACCCAGACTCCTGGACTCGGATGATTCAGAAAATGAGGGAGAAGACCTGGCAAGCCCTGCTTCTCTTGAGCCCTCTCCCTCCCTGGCACCCACTCAAAGGGAGGGGTCGGCAAGGCCTGATTCTCCCGGGCCTTCTTCTGATTTGGCAACGCCCCAAGAACAGTTTTGGAGGGACGCAAGGTTACGAAGGCTTGATCGGCGTGCGCAGCAGCGGAAGAGTTGGGACAAAGCCAAGTCATAATTGTCATGCAGTGACATCTGCAGAGACTATAAATAGGAGGCGGGACTTCCTGGTTTTTTGTCTCGGACAAAGCAATGAATTTGGGGCAAGCTAATTCATGGAGGGAAGAATATATTCGTGAGTAATTCTGGCCTTATCTATAATTTCCTCGTTATCTCCAGAAACTTGGCAGGCCCGTGGGTAGCCGTGGCCAGGACATGTATCTATGTAAATAAAAGGAAAAAAAAAAGGAAGGCCTCTGACGGACTCTTTGCTGGGAGTATTGGGGGAAGGGAAACAGAACATTTTGTCCGAGACCTGACTAAAACATCTTCCACCAAAGATGGATCAGCAGCAGGTACAGCAGCAGTTAGAGCAGCTACCCACGGCTAACCAACAGCTCCAGCAGCAAGTGGCTCACTTGGCAGGCCAACTTGCTGCCAGGAATGTGCCTGCAGCCCCCCATCCTCCTCCTCCTCCTCGCCGCAAGTGCCCGATAACCGTGCGGATAAGTTTTCTGGGCAGCCTGAGATGTTCCCGACCTTCTTGGGACAGTGCCAGCTCTACATGGCTATGAGGCCAGAGGATTTCCCAGGCGACCGGGCTAAGGTGGCCTTCGTGATTAACCTTCTTTCCGGCTCGGCTGCTCGATGGGCCACGCCCTCTTGCTCCAGGACAGCCCCTGCTGGCGGACCAACAGCGTTTTGGCAGCACCTCGCACCATGTATGAGGACCCGTTCGAATGCTGGCGGCAACCAGGCGCCTTAAGGAACTCCGTCAAGGAAACGCCCCTGCAGGAGTACATCGCGAATTTCGTCTTTTGTGCCAGGACTCTGACTGGAATGATGCAGCGCTGGTGGGCGCGTTCAGGAGGGACTCTCAGAGGAATTGCAAGGCGAGCTGGCCCGCGTGGGCGCCGCGGACCCTCGACAACTTGGTGCCTTTGTCTCCGCCTCGATGCCCGTCTGCAACGGCGACCGTCCCGTCGCACCCCGGGACCCTCCGTCGACATCTGCACCCCACTTCCTGCACCACCAGCACCCAGGGTCGCCCACGTTTTGTAACCGCTGCGGAAGAGCCCATGGAGTTGGGAGCGGCCAGACCTCGCCTAACAGCCCAGGAGGCGGAACCGGGCGCCAAGGGGATTGTGCCTGTACTGTGGGAGCCCGCCACTACCGCTTCTTGCCCCAGAAAGCGAAGTGGGGCACGACGCCGGTCCCGAATCACAGCGTGACCAATCGGGAAGCGGAGCAGGCCCGACCTCGGGAAACCCTAGGTCGGGCACGTACTAAGCCCCACTGGACGTTGCGGAAGTAGACTCTGGGCCCCTCGGCATCTGATTCTGGACACACGGATATGGTTGGGGAACCAGTCGGACGGGCTCCAGGCGCATGCGCTGGTGGACTCAGGGCCACAACAAACTTTATGGACCAGGCCTTTGTGACCCAGTTTGCGGTCCCGTGGTTCCGTGGACCCTCCGATGCGGTAGAGACAATTGATGGACGAGAACTGGTGTCCGGCCCCATTAAATTCGCCACCCAGCCTTTGCGCCTGGCTATTGGGGACCATGAGGTGGCGATCCAGTTTTATGTCACGGCGGACCTTCATTTTCCCTTGGTCCCTGGGGTGGCCTGGCGGACCCACGATCCTCAGGTGGCCTGGTCGCGAACGCCATCTCTTTCCCGAGTCTGCAGTCGTCGATCACATCCGCCACACCTGTGCCGGCCAGAACGTCCCCACCGCTGCCATCACCTTGCCTCCTGAGCTGACGGACTTCGCCGGCGTGTTCAGCGAGAAGGAGGCGGACCGACTACCCCGCATCGGCCCCTCGATTGCCCGTGGACCTTCTGCCCAACGCACCACTGCCTGTGGGACGCCTGTATTCCATGTCGGAGCCGAGTTGGCCGCCTCAGGGACTTCCTGGACAAAAACCTGGCCCGAGGGTTCATCCGGCCTTCAAAGTCCTCTCTCGGCCCCGGTCCTCTTTGTGAAGAAGAAGACAGGGACTTGCGCCTATGCTGTGATTACCGCCGGCTAAACGCCATTACGGTGCGGAATCGCTACCCCCTGCCGCTCATCCCGGAGCTACTGGAAAGGTTGCGGGAGGCCACGATCTTCACCAAGCTCGATCTCCGGGGGGCCTACAACCTGGTGCGGATACGAGAAGGAGACGAATGGAAGACGGCATTCGGCACCCGATACGGACACTACGAATACACTGTCATGCCATTTGGGTTGACCAATGCTCCGCCGTTTTCAGCACTTCATAAACGACGTGTTCCGAGACATGTTGGATCGGTTTGTGGTTATCTACCTCGACGACATCCTGATTTACTCCCGGTCCAGGGAAAGCCACCTTCGACACGTCAGTCTGGTTCTGCAACGCTATGGAGCAACAACTCAATGCGAAACTGGAGAAATGCGTCTTCTTCCGGACTTCCATAGAATTCCTCGGGCATATCATCTCGCCGAGGGCATAGCCATGGACCCATGTAAAGTAGAAGCTTTGTGTAGCTGGGAAGCCCTCGTCGGGTGAAGGATGTTCAGCGCCTGCTGGGCCGCCAACTACTACCGGACCTTCATCCCGGCTTCGCCACACTGACAGCTCCACTTACCCAGCTCCTCAGGAAGAAGGTTGCATTCGGTGGGGTCCCCGCAGCAAGAAGCATTCACAGCCCTCAAGAAAGCCTTCACACGGAACCCGTCCTGAGGCATCCCGACCCGCTCCGGCCTTTTGTGGTGGAAACGGACGCGTCAATGTGGCTCTGGGAGCGGTGCTGCTACAGGCTCCGGCGAATGGCGGCACACTTTTTCCCTGCGCTTACTACTCCCGGAAACTCAACCTTCCGAGCGCAACTACACTATCTGGGAAAAAGAGTTGCTGGCTATCAAGGCTGCATTCGAGGCTTGGCGACACCATCTGGAGGGCCCGACATCAGGTGGAGGTCGAGCGGACCATCGGAATCTCGAGCACCTCACCACAGCTCGGAAGTTGAACCAGCGGCAGATCCGGTGGTCGTTGTTTTGCCGGTTCAACTTCCGCGTGACCTACATTCCCAGCGGTCACAACCGGAGGGCGGATGCCCTGTCCCAAGCCAGAGTACCTCTGCGCCAAGGACCCCTTCCTCCACGGACAGTGCTGCGGCAGAAGCCTTGGCCGCAGCACGGGAGCCAGTGGACTTGCGGGCCCAGGTGCGAGGCGCAGCGCCAGGGCGCCTGGTCGCAGCAAAGGAGAGCGGAGGTGGGCCCCACGTCTCCTTGGACCTTGGAGGAGGACTTACTCAAGTTTGGGCGATTATATGTGCCCACAGGACCACTCCGAGCCCTCGTCATGACCCAGTGCCACAACAACCCTGCAGCAGGACATTTTGGGTTCTTCAAGACCCTCCACCTGGTGACACGGACCTTTTCGTGGCCCCGAGTGCGGCATGATATACATGCCTCGTGACATCCTGCGTACCGTGCCGGCAAGCCAAGACCGCCACGGGGCCCCTCCCGGCTCCTCCAGCCCTTGCCGACACCCGACAGACCCTGGGGGGCGATCTCTATGGATTTCCTGACAGACCTGCCGCCGTCCTCTGGGTTCACCACGGTGCTGGTGGTGGTGGACATGCTCACCAAGATGGCACACTTCATCCCATGCCGCGGACTGCCCACAGCCGCAAAAACGGCCCGTCTCTTTCTGCAGCACATCTTCCGCCTCCATGGTCTACCGGACAGGGTGGTTTCGGACCGTGGAGTTCAGTTCACAGCCCGCTTCTGGAAGAGCCTGATGGCCGCGTTGGAGGTGCAGGTATGTCTGTCGTCATCGCACCATCCGGAGACCGACGGGGGTACAGAGAAGGTCATCGGTATACTGGAACAGTATCTCCGTTGCTTCATCAACCAGCAACAGGACAACTGGGCCGACTACCTGTCCCTGGCGGAGTTTGCTTTTAACAACTCTCAGCACACCTCTACTCAGATGACCCCGTTCTTTGCCAATGTGGGGTACCATCCGCAGCTCTTCCCTCTGGCACCACCGGACTCTCCTGTTCCCGAAACGCAGACCTTCCTGACGGAATTGCATGCGGTCCAACAGTTGGTACGTCAGCAGCTGAATCGGGCAAAGGAGGACTACAAACGGTCCGCCGACCGCTCCCGACGGGCAACGCCCCCGCTGGCAGTTGGAGACCGGGTGTGGCTCTCCACCAAACACCTCCCGTCCGACCGCCCGGTAAAGTTGGACCACCGATTCATCGGCCCGTTCCCTGTCGAGGCAGTCATCAACCCGGTAGCCTACCGACTGACCCTGCCACGATCCATGCGGATCCACCCCGTTTTTCACCGGTCCCTTCTGGTTCCTGAGGCCACACGAGTCCCCTTCGGTGCCCAACAGCACCCGTCACTGTCGCTGAGGACGGATCTGAGGAATCTGAAGTCCACAGCGTCACGAGACTCTCGCTGGCTAAAGGGTCGTTTCAATATTTGATCGCGTGGAAGGGATACGGGACTGATTTCTCCTGGGTAGATGCCTCCGGCGTTCATGCCCTGACCTGGTGCAGGCCTTCCATGAGCAGAACCCAGCCCGACCGCATCCCGATCGTCAGCCCGGGGAAGGGCCCTGCGGTGAGGATAGTGTTGTGACCCAGGTTCCTGGACCCAGACTCCTGGACTCGGATGATTCAGAAAATGAGGAGAAGACCTGGCAAGCCCTGCTTCTCTTGAGCCCTCTCCTCCCTGGCACCCACTCAAAGGGAGGGGTCGGCAAGGCCTGATTCTCCCGGGCCTTCTTCTGATTTGGCAACGCCCCAAGAACAGTTTTGGAGGGACGCAAGGTTACGAAGGCTTGATCGGCGTGCGCAGCAGCGGAAGAGTTGGGACAAAGCCAAGTCATAATTGTCATGCAGTGACATCTGCAGAGACTATAAATAGGAGGCGGGACTTCCTGGTTTTTTGTCTCGGACAAAGCAATGAATTTGGGGCAAGCTAATTCATGGAGGGAAGAATATATTCGTGAGTAATTCTGGCCTTATCTATAATTTCCTCGTTATCTCCAGAAACTTGGCAGGCCCGTGGGTAGACGTGGCCAGGACATGTATCTATGTAAATAAAAGGAAAAAAAAAAAGGAAGGCCTCTGACGGACTCTTTGCTGGGAGTATTGGGGGAAGGGAAACAGAACAAGAATAGAATAGAATAGAATAGAATAGAATAGAATAGAATAGAATAGAATAGAATAAACGGAATGGAGTGGAGTGGAGTGGAGTGGGGTGGGGTGGAGTGGAGTGGAGTGGAATGGAATAGAATAGAATAGAATAGAATAGAATAGAATAGAATAGAATAGAATAGAATAGGAGTAGAGTAGAGCAGAACAATAGTAGAGTAGAGTAGAGTGGAGTAAAGTAGAATAGAATAGAATAGAATAGAATAGAATAGAATAGAATAGAATAGAATAGAATAGAAGTAGAGTAGAGTAGAACAATAGTAGAGTAGAGTAGAGTAGAGTAGAGTGGAGTAAAGTAGAATAGAATAGAATAGAATAGAATAGAATATAGAATAGAATAGAATAGAATAGAAGTAGAGTAGAGTAGAACAATAGTAGAGTAGAGTGGAGTAAAGTAGAATAGAATAGAATAGAATAGAATAGAATAGAATAGAATAGAATAGAATAGAATAGAATAGAATAGAATAAACGGAATGGAGTGGAGTGGAGTGGAGTGGAGTGGGGTGGGGTGGAGTGGAGTGGAGTGGAATGGAATAGAATAGAATAGAATAGAATAGAATAGAATAGAATAGAATAGAATAGAATAGAATAGAATAGGAGTAGAGTAGAGTAGAACAATAGTAGAGTAGAGTAGAGTGGAGTAAAGTAGAATAGAATAGAATAGAATAGAATAGAATAGAATAGAATAGAATAGAATAGAAGTAGAGTAGAGTAGAACAATAGTAGAGTAGAGTGGAGTAAAGTAGAATAGAATAGAATAGAATGAATAGAATGAGATAGAATAGAATAGAATAGAATAGAATAGAAGTAGAGTAGAGTAGAACAATGGTAGAGTAGAGTAGAGTAGAGTAGAGGTGGAGTAAGTAGAATAGAATAGAATAGAATAGAACAGAATAGAATAGATAGAATAGAATGAATAGAATAGAATGAGAATAGAATAAACGGAATGGAGTGGAGTGGAGTGGGGTGGGGTGGAGTGGAGTGGAGTGGAATGGAATAGAATAGAATAGAATAGAATAGAATAGAATAGAATAGAATAGAATAGAATAGAATAGAATAGAATTCTTTTTTGGCCAAGTGTGATTGGACACACAAAGAATTTGCCTCCGGTGCATAAGCTCTCATTGTACATAAAAGCTGTAAGTGATAAATTATGATCATAGTCATCATAAAAAGACGTTCATCATAAATCATAAGATACAAGTGATAATCATAGGATACTAAGTAAGCAATCAACATAAATCATACTAGGAAACTACCGGTAAATAAAACAATATAAATCGTAAAGATACAAGCAACAAAGTTATAGTCATAAGTAGAAAAGGAGATAGGTAATAGGAAAGATGAGAAGAATAATAGTAATATAGTCAGTAAATAGTTTGACAGTGTTGTGGGAATTATTTGGTTAGCAGAGTGATGGCATGGAGGAAAAACTGTCCTTGTCTCTTGTTGTCCTGGTGTGCAGTGTCCTATTGCGTAATTTTCAGGATAGAGACCATCTTGACTTTTTTCCCTAACCTTCCGAGATCCTAGTTTCCATAACAGGTGTGTATTGTGATTATGGCTTTCTTGGAACATCAAGGGAAGGCTGAGGAGCATCTGTTTGCCTTCTGCTGCATTTTACAGGAATAATCTGGTTTTCATTTCTTCTGTCCTAGTTATATTTTTCGGTCAAACGCTGGAAACTGCACAGTGAGGGAACCAGTGTGAATCATGCTGTCTCTTGGCGCCATGAAAGGTAAATGAACATTATGGGACGCTTAATCCCAAATTGTATAATGTGCTTCCTTTAAACCCAAAGTACTGAGATACCTTGGAGTTATTTGATGGGGTTAATTATAAATGACAACACAATTTGATTACTTGCTTAAAAATCCAGAAATCAGACAAAACAAATAGAGATGAGTCAGGAGGAGTCTGGTAATGCTTTTTAAGATTAAAACGTTTTATTAAAAGTCATAAGCTCTGATGAGCTACAGCCGTTGGCATCAGATACGTAGAACAATTAAGGGTTTAAATTACGTTGGATTTAAATGGTTGCACAGCTACAAATTACACCTGAGATAAATTAAGGGCCCTTTCTCAGTTAAGAATTGTAATGTATTCAAATTGTGTTTATTTGTTGAGACCTTCTGAGAGAGTTGTTGATGAATGTGAGTCCAGCACTTATCCCAGTGATAAGTTTCCAAAAACAACCTTGAGATCTTTAAAGCCACTTCTCCTCCTGAATAATCAGCTCAAAACCAGAATGAGAAGGTCCCCAAGACAAGTTTGTAGTCCAAGAGCTCAAAGTTCATATTCATTGGACTTTCTGTTCTTCCAACTTCTTCTTGATCCACATTTTTTAAAGATGGCGTCATCCTACCCAGCGAGGAAGACCGGAAACGGATTATTACCCAAATGAAAGTAAGGACAACTCTGAAAGGGGACAAGAGTTGGATCCATCACAAGTCTGATTCTGAGGAGAAGCAGAACCACAGTCCTTTGTGAGTATGAAGCAACTCTATCCTAAAATTTGCTCCAGTTTCCTGAACGATTCCTTTCCTTGGGAGAAAAAAATGGCTTCTTTTTACTTTTTTACCTCAAAAGACACTTTCACATGTCCTTCTGGCTTAGAGGAGAACTCACAGAACATCACTCAATCAGCATCCACTTCTCACGCACTGGTCATGTGGGAATAGTACTTGCCTCAATAGTCCTCACAGGTCCAAACTGAGAAGAGAGAGGGTGATAAGATACACAAGGCTCTTGACAGTCTTGAACATTGGGTGCTATCTAACAAAATGAGATTCAATGGTGAAAAAAGTGAGATTCTACATTTAGGGAAGAAAAACCAAATGCACAGGTACAGTATAGGTGGTACCTCGCTCAATAGTAGTAACTGTGAGAGGGATCTTGGAGTCCTAGTGGACAACCATTTAGATATGAGCCAGCAGTGTGCAGCAGCTGCCAAAAAAGCCAACACAGTTCTAGGCTCCATAAACAGAGGGATAGAATCAAGATCACATGAAGTGTTAATACCACTTTATAATGCCTTGGTAAGGCCACACATGGAATCCTGCATCCAGTTTTGGTTGCCATGATGTAAAAAAGATGTGGAGACTCTAGAAAGAGTGCAGAGAAGAGGAACAAAGATGATTAGGGGACTGGAAGCTAAAACATATGAAGAACGGTTGCAGGAACTCGGTATGTCAAGTTTAATAAAAGAAGGACTAGGGGAGACATGATAGCAATGGTTCAATATCTCAGGGGCTGCCCCAAAGAAGAGGGAGTCAAGCTATTCTCCAAAGCACCTGAGGGCAGGACAAGAAGCAAGG